>NC_042620.1:343604962-344204962 GCF_901001135.1 Rhinatrema bivittatum | reverse complement strand
AGCTTCACCACTGCCTGTCCATCAGTGAATTCATATCCATCCCTTGCCACACTTTGGTGAACCAAACATAGAAAGACTTGCTTATTTTCATCTTCCTCTGCCCTCCTGCACTGTTTCTGTGCATCTGACCCTCCCAGGTTATGGTCTCCTTTGCTTTACAATTGTACTGTCCTTGGACTGTCTCCAGTATGATTTCAAGAATACATGCCTCCTGGTTCCTGAATACCCAGGCTCCTACTCAAGTGTTCACATCCACATCAATCCTTTCTTCTCTCATGCCCTGCTGTGTGCACGGGGGACCATCATTTATACCAAATAGTCGAGCTTGGCTTTTGCACAACAGTAGAATGAATACTATCTATGAGTGCAGCTCGGTTTAGTGTCACCATGAATTATTCATGGTCCTTCCATGCCTGCTCGCATCAATGCAGGAACCTGTGAGCACCTTCCAGGAATTTCTACTCAGTATGATGCCATTAAGGTGTTTGTGTTGAATGTTGTTATTTACCTCCTATTCCGTGATACAAGCTGGATTTTTAACACGGCATGTGGATTTCTCTCTCCTATTCTTCGTTAATAGATCTCATCTGTCAGGTGCAAAGTATATGTACCAGTAAAGAAGTAGACCTAAAAGCCTTTTAGCTAATCTCTTACTGCATATATTTAGGCATGGAATTCTCAGGGGTGGATTTCAGAGTTTGGTGCCCATAGACAGTGCTGGAGAGTGGGAGGTGGGAGACCCTGCAGAACAGGAGTGGTAGATATCCCATTCCCCCCATCGCTATCTCAAGGCCAGAGTGCCACACCTGCATCCCTTTGAAGCGTCCTGCAGCTGACTCCTCATTGGTCCAGTTACATTTCTCTTTGGCCTGGGTATTTATGCATATAATTACCTTGAACAATATTTTTTCACAAGCAGCAACATCTCTCTTTTTTTATTGGGGAGGGGGGGGGGGGGGAGGTAAAGTTTCTTCCTGCTCCTTTGTGTTTCCAATTCAATTGCAAACCAGGCTGGGAACTGGCACCATGAGCCATCATTCCCCTCCAGCCAGGGATCTCTTTCCGTATTTTAGATCCCCAGTCATCATAGCAACAGTCCTTGGTGGGAAGACATTCACCAGGGCTACTTCCGCAGCCCTGCATCAAGTCCCTAGGGGTCACTGTGACTCCCTCCTCCCGGGGGTTGTGAGCACTGCCTGCAGCCTGGGGAGAACCAAATCTACCTAGCAGTGCACCGCCTCTGCACATTGCCTTCTAACTACAAGGGAAAGAAGGGTTTCAGATCCTTACATATGATTCTGATTTCTAAAGCAATGATAGAGAGTGGTTTCCAGGCCAGAAACTGTGGTGTCCTTTTCCTAAAACACTTTTCTCATGCATTCTGCATCTTTTAAAGAACTTCATTGAACTTCTCTGTGCGCGTTCTATTTTACTGAAGATATTTAGCCAGCTGCATGTTGCCTGATGCCACGCCATGGCATGTGGATATATTGCAATCAACTATCACGAATGGAAAAAAACTGAAGACTAGAAAACAGCATATGGCAAAGCTGTAGGGGGGAAATCCCTCTTTATTCAGATAAACCCTTAGGAATAATTTTTCAAAAGGAGTTTCATGTGTTAAGATAGTAATTTTCAAAAGCCCATTTACACACAAAGCCCATTTATGTACCTAAAACCTTTTGAAAATTAGCTCCCAAGAGACTAATTGAGTTCAAAAGGTAATTCAATAGGACATCCTTCCTCACTTTTCTGGCAGATATGGACAGATATGGACAGCTGATTGACAAATTGCTTTACATTAGGAGAAATCCACTAAAATGTTGCTTTATCAACCTTTTAGTGCTGTTGACTTGGAATCACAGTGAACTTAAAAGATAAACCTTTTCACTCTTCAAAATTTTCTTTCAGTAACGCTACTTTAAAAAAGTAGCAGTCAGATATCAAGTTATAGCTTCATACAATCACATTCAAGGAGTGCTGAAAATAACAGCAGTGTTATGCCTGACTGTACAGAATCATGAACAAATCCAAGCAAGAAAAAAAGCTCCTGATTTTCAAGTGTTTTGTCTGGCAGAAAAGAATATTGAAAATCCATTGGGAGTGTGCAGAATAGTAGTCGGACATTTGTACCTACTCAGGCACTTCCTTATGGGAGTTCTTTTCAATGATGTTTTGCCATTGGTACAGATTCAGAAAGAGAGAAAGTAGGGCACCACTAAATAATTCACTGGTACAAAAAGAGAAACCCAGTATTCTTAGAGCAGAGAAGCCTTACGAGGTCCTTCCAGAGATGGGGGGTTCCCCGCCCTGCCACCACCCATCCAGATCCCAGAATTGTCACTCTGCCTCACTCACTACCTGAAAGTTGTAGGACAGGATAAAGAACCTAGTCAAAGCAGCAGCAGCATTGATAAATTTAATTTATATAGTAATTCATTTGGTACTTCAAACAAATAGAATACGTAATCACGTGCAAGCAACAGAACCCAGAAAACAGGCAGGTTGAGATAGGAGAAATCTGGCAAGTGCTGCCTTCTGGTGCTTCGAATTTCAAAGACTAATTTTTTTTCCATTTGTTCAATTTTAACCAAGGAAGCCTAACTATCGTATCACCATTGTCAAGCAATATTTACTTTGAAATCAACAATATATCAATCAAATTGCCATGTGAACTAAAAACCATAACCAAAGTTAATGGTCTCCAAAATGTTCAGAAAGGCTAAAACATCTTCTAGTGTTTCAAACAAGTATCTGAAAACTAGACTCCATAATGGATGTACAAGATGAAAGTCACTGCTATGAATTTGGGGAGTCAATGAACCATGTGGCAGCTTAGAGGTCCAATATGAGAAAGTTACACCTGTGCACGCAGCACTTGGCCTGGCTCTGTGCGGTCCGAACTGATAACTTAAGTGCGACGTAAAATTCACAATAATTTGTGTCATAGGACAGAAGACCAGTACAGCAGGCCCTTCGGAAATTACTTTTGCTACAATTTCTTTTTAAACAACAAGCATTTATAAAATTGAAGCAACATTATCCCCCCCAAGCATGTGGAGTTATATATATTATATTCACAGATCCCGGTTTACTGCATTTGCAATGCAGGACTCCGGGCTTATTTCATGCGGGTCCTATGATTTCGGTTATGACTCAGATTTGCAGTGTCCTCAACCTGTCTGAGTGCAAATGTCTAAAGTGAGTTTAACAGAGTGCTTTAATATATATATATATATATATATATACATATTAAAAAGCTTTATCGTTGCAGGATCTAAAAACACCCGCACTGGCGTCTGAATTATTTTGCATTTTAAGAACTAAATGTTTCTAATTCCTTTCATCGCCGGACTTTTAACTCGGGGGAATAGAAGAGCACACCTTGCACACAGCAATGCAGTTTCCTGCTGGAAAGAGATCGCGGGATGCTGTAATTCTACCGCAGTGCCTTCGTTTATGGAAGGAAATTAAGAAATCAAATGACTAGTTATTAACAACTCTGCGCACAGAAGGAACTATACCTACTTTCCAGTGAATCCTCCAGATGTGCAGCAGCTTGCAGAAGGCAATAATACTGCTCCATTTCCACCGTCGAGATCTTAAGGATGTCCTGAGAGGTGTCGGCAGTAGCCATTATTTCTCTTTCCCACCCCGGTGCTGTGGTTGCTTCTGGCTGGCAGCTGCAGGCGCTCTGCTGCCTTAAAGTCGGCTTTCACTGGGGTCCCGGCCGCCGAAAGCGCCCATGGCAGCGCGCGGCTGGCAGCGCCCGGGAGGATCGGACGGCGCTGAGGCTTACGGACGAAATGTGAGCCGTCACCGCCCCCCCCCCGCTCGGGGGGGAAAAGTTCCTTGCCCTCCGCCGTCCAATCAGCAGAGAGAGTGAGGGACGGACGCAAGGACCGCCCCCTCCTGGGACTCGGCGAGCCCAGAAAGTCCTCCCTGCGTCCGGAGAGAGCGCGCGCGCCGGCGCGCAGGGGACTCCTCAGCCCCAGACTCTCACAAATCCGGGCCAAACTATTCGCTCTGGGCTGCGCCCACTCAACTCTCCGTCCGAGAAATCCAGCTGCTCCTGCGCCCACTTCGCTCCTGACCTAAGCCAATCTATCACCAGGAGCTAAGCCGAGTCACGGGCTGCCCCCTGTTTGGTAGGTTTCCTTTCTCCCCGGCGGCCGATTTTGCGATGGGCAGCAGGTGCCTCTGGAAGCTCCTCCTGCTCAGTAAACGGGGACGTGGATTTACGGCCGCTCTTCGGGTTCATCCCAGCCTGGGAGGCAGAGATGCGGGCGCTGTGGCACTTTCCTGCTTCCAGAGCAACCGAGGGGGCTGCAGTTGTGCTGTGTTTGAACGGGCCACGCACAACAACAACAAAATAGACAGATGTTAATGTGAATTAGTTTTCTAAACCTCCACTCGATGGAGCAATTACAGGGAAGCTTTTATACTCAGTTGTTTTGTTTTTTTTTTAATATATATATATCCCTCTCTCTATAAATCCAAAAATAAATCTGGATGTTAGTAAGTTTAGGGAAGGAGATTAGGTTTTAGGAGTAGATAATCAGATAAAAGGGGTGGGAAATATCTTTCCGTCTTTGTCAGTAGAGGAAGCTGAATTTTAATCTGGGTGCAACCTGTTCGGTGTTTGAAGAACACAGGAGTGGCACTTGGAAACCTGCATGTGGTGGGAAGAGATGAATGTGCCTGACGTGACGCCGCTGAAACATAATGAGTAACAAAGCACATGAAAGAGAAAAGGCACGAATACTTCCTTTTTGTTTTCTCTCCTTAGGGTCCGCCTGGAAATCATTTTTCCCCAGGGACTGATGATGACTGCTCTGTGTGATGTCTCTTGTTTCCCCTAAAAACTAGAGACCCTCCATCACGGTCTCAACTTCAGTCAAGCCAGATCCCAAATATAAATGTTATTCCAGCCTTCTAGTGTTGTGGGTTAATTTCAAACACAATAGGAAATGCCAACGACCCATTTAATTTCATTATATTTTCAAAACAAAACAGTAGCAAATTGAACAAATTTGTAGGCTTTCTTATTTATTTATTTTTGCAAAACAAAATTAAGTAAAAGAACCACAGCCTGGCTGCCGACCCACAACCTTCCCTAGGGCTACCCACCAACCTGCATCCTGAGCCAGGGAATCTCTGACCCTTCTCTCTCCTTTCCCGAAATGCTCTTGGCAGGGAACCCATTTGTAAATCCTGTGGGCTTGATGGAGAAGGAAAAGAGACAGGGGGGATGCCTACTTGGGTCCTGCCCCGTCAGTATCTGCTGCAGAATAGCACTGGTCAGCTCTGAGACTAGTTCCATACAAATATATGGCTCATCTCATGACCCCTCACTCAGAGCCTCCTTTCCATTGAAAAGGGCTTTGAGATATTTTAATGTCTCTAACGTTTCCCCATCTCACCTTTCCTTTAGGGTATACAGGTTTAGATCTCTCCCCATATCCTTTAGAACGAAGACCACTGACCTGTTCAGTAGCCTCCCTCTGCACGACTCCATCCTGTTTTATCCTTTTGAAGATGCGGTCTTCAGAACTGTACACAGTATGCCAAGTGAGGTCTCACCAGGGACCTATACAGGGGCAGTATCACCTCCCTTTTCCTGCTGACCATTCCTCGCCCTATGCAGCCAAGCATTTTTCTGGTTTTTACTGTCACTTTAGCCACCTGTTTGGCCACTTTAACATCATTAGATAGAATTATCCCCAAATCTCACTCTCTTCTTTTGAGCTTAGAAGAATTTCACCTTCAATATGGTACTTTTCCCTTGGGTTTATGCATCCTAAATGCATTACTCTGCATTTTAAATCATTAAATCTTAGCTGCTCGACAGACCATTCCTCAAGCTTCACTAGATCCCATAAGAACATATGCCATACTGGGTCAGACCAAGGGTCCATCAAGCCCAGAAGCTTGTTTCCAGTAGTGGCCAATCCAAGTCACAAGTACCTGGCAAGTATCCAAAGCTTAGATAGACCACAAGCTACTATTGCTTATTAAATACTATGTCATAAGGGCCTCTTCTCGTCTGGTAATTTTATCATGCTAAAGCATCAAGGCAACCTAATCTAAATTATCATCCCCGGGTACCAGAGCAGTCACAGCCAGAAAGTGGAAGGAAGCTGCTCAATGTCTCTACCAATGCACAAACCAAATCCGGGGCTGGCCAAGAGAAGGAGCAGGGAACTGTTTTCAAAGCTCTGTACTGTCAACTTAAATGGGCTTCTCTCTCCCCAGAACTTTAAGATGGTTTTTGTGGCTCCTCCTGCCTTTTTTTTTTTTTAAATTCTCTCACCTCCCTCCTTCATTCTCTGTCTGGTGCTTCTAACAGAGCTGCTTCTCCTACTCCATGCTGCTGCTGACAAACTGTTTGAACCCAGGGCTCTGCAAGGAAGTCCTTGCAGTTCAAACAACTTGTCATTGTACCATGCTGACACCAAGAAGCAGCAACTCCCTTCCAAGCAGAAAACAGGATTGAAGGAGGGAGGTGAGAGGAAGACAAAAAGCAGGAGAGCCCACAAAAAAAGCTTAATGTTCCAGGAGAGCAGAGACGTCTGTGCAACTCCCCTGATTTAAACTTAAATCATTAGGTATAAACGTAAAGAAGGTAAAATATACAATCCCAAAAGTAATATACTACCAAAAAATAGCAAAAAGGGAATAATACATATATTCATACAACTTTATTGCAAATATTTCAAAAGAATTTTTTTTAAACTACCTTATTACGATAAAGGTCATAGCAGTATGACAATAGAAAAATAAACCCTTCACACGCCACAAACTTCTAAAATCATAGACCATATTCACAACATATCACACACACATCATTTTATGAACAATTCCAAAACCTTTTGTTTTCATAAACCCCAACAGAGGCCCTAGTTTTGTCAAACCATAGCTTTTTCAGGGGGATTTCCTTAACCAAAACTGCATAAGATCATTAAACAAACAAAAATACATCAGTGTTTGACAAGATACTGGCGTGTCCCGAGTACAATTCATGTTATTAATGAGGCGTCCACCTGTTCAGCACAAGTTCTGGACCAGCGTTCAAGCTTTTAGGGCCAATTTCCTTAAATATTCAATATTCAACCTGCTACCGCTCTTAGAAATAAACCACGAACAGGACCAGCTACAAATGAAACAATCTTTCTTTAATCTAAATAATGATGAAAACATTTAAATTACTAATCCTGTGACAATCCAAAGATTGATGAAAAATAGTTTTCAATTTAAGCTGCAGCTTACCTTAAAATAATTTTAAGGCTATAAACAGAATGCAGAGATGCCGTACTGAAGAATCTCACACAAGATAAAGATGCCACACCTGTGTGTGTATATATATATATATATATATATATATATATATATATATATATATATAACCTATCCAACAGGCCGATACAGTAAAAACGCGGGAGAACGGGCAAGCGCCCGCTCTCCCGGCACACGCACAGGCCACTCTCCTGTGCGCAAGATACAGTATTTTAATTTATTAAAATTAGGCCCGGCGGTAAAAAGAGGTGCTAGGGACACTAGCGCGTCCCTAGTGCCTCTTTTCGGACAGGAGCGGTGGCTGTCAGCGGGTTTGACAACCGATGCTCAATTTTGCCGACGTTGGTTCTCGAGCCCGCTGACAGCCACGGGTTCGGAAACCGTGACTCCGGCAAAATTGAGCGTCCGGTTTTCAACCCGCAGGCCTATTTCAAAAATTATTTTTTTTTTTTTACTTTTGTAAACCTTCGGGACCTCCGACTTAATATCGCCATGATATTAAGTCAGAGGGTGCACAGAAAAGCAGTTTTTAGTGTACTGTATCGGCCTGCTAGACAGCAAGATGACAGTGTGAGAGGCAAGCGTGACGACATCACCGGATGTCAAAGGGGATTTCACATAGAACAAAAACCAGCCAACTACTATTTACAAAAAATAACTACACTTCTGTAGTACAGTGAAAAACTTATAGTAAAGAGATCCATTCCATATCTTGATTAAGACCCTGAGGGCTTAACATCCCCTATTGGTATATGAAGCATTGTGAGACCACAAAATATCACACACACACCCCCCACCCACACACACACACACTTCATTTAAGGGAGACAGACAGATAAATAACTTCAAATCTTCAGGTTAGTGTTGAGAAGACAATCAATGTTCAACTAAAGGAGACTGAAGATTTTTAATTCTTATATAGCTTTTATGTTCACCAATATGAATGCAAACCTTTCTCTTAGTTTGCCAATGTAGATCAATTGACATAGACAAATACCAGAAATGACTTTGGCCAATTCACTTTCATTGGGTAATACGGCAGAAACCAACTGGTTACAAAGATTCGGATTTCTCTTTAATGCAAAACACCAGGGGCTCAATGAAAGGGCCAGTGCCAGCTAAAATGTGCCAGTGTTTTCGTATGATGTATTTAATATCAAAACTCTGCATATGGAATTGTACACACACACAAATCGATCTAATGGTATTTGTGTTGTTCTTTGTAGTAAATTGCTGCAATCTGCATAAAGAGCACTCTTGTAGTCACATTTGATACACTTCATTGAATACCCATGCCTGAATTTTAAATTCCTGTGTAGAATGACACAGGCGACAGAGGCATAAAAATTGGCCCACAGGAATATTTTGCTTTAAAACTTTGGGGTGAAAAAGGGTATTTTATCAGTGGGTTTCCTACAGTTACTGGTGGTTAACCCACCATGCTCTTTTTTGACCACAAGATCTATTGCATCTATTGTATAGTAAATTTCAAATTAGAATTTTGCTCATTAACCCATTGAATAAAAAGCTGTAATCTTTCCATTGTACTGTTCCAGAACAGATCATCAATATAACATTACAGTTTGATGTATTTTCTACCTGCAGTCTGATGTAAACCGGTACGATGTAACTACTAATACCGGTATAAAAAAGCTTCAAATAAATAAATAAATAGTAGTCAACTATTTATATCTCTATTGGAGTGCCAGCCAGCTAATAGCTCGAGGTGAGGTGTTGGTTTAGGGTTTAGGGACCAGTTCTACATCAAATTGAGATGTACGAACTGCAGAGTTCCTGTGCCAGCATTCAGAAGGGATGGTCTACTGCCTCTTCTCATGTCTCATCTCCTGCTCCAGATGCTGGTATCACATCTCGTCTCAGCTCATGCTGTTGCTGCCTCCATGCTGCTGTGTCTTCTCCTGGGCATCCTGCCTCCATGCTGCACTTTGGTCCTGGTCTTGCTGCCTTCACTTCAACTCTGCTGCCTTGGCCCTTAGGCTGTCCCCTTGAGTGCACTCTTTCAACATGGACTGTCCGGGGCTTTTTCCTAGCCATCACATTAGAGCTGTACTGAAGCTATTGGGCATGCCTATTACGTTTTCTATGGTCTTTGTTGTAATCATGATTTTAAAATATTCAGGAAAGCTTTAAAGGCAGAGTTGTTTCTTGAAGCTTTTGGATAAGCTGGCAATTCATGTATTTATATATTTGTAAGATGTTAATTGTTAACGTTTGCATTTTGTGATGCTTTCTCAATATTTTATGATTTTGTTGTAATCCGCACTGAACAATCATCTGGAGGAATATAAGATTCTAAATAATAATAAATAAAGGCCATAAGCCATCATGCCAACCACATAAGACCTCTGGGAGCTGTAGGCCTATGCATACAGCACTGTGTGCCATGTACTATGAAGGCAGCCTGTAGGCTCATGAAGTCATCAGCTGACAATAGTTTCTCTATCCTTAATGCATTACAAAGAGCAGATCACAGAGTGTAGGAGCACATCTGCCCTGCTCACCACTAACTGTAAAAGTGACTTACACCACATAAGGCGCAGTGTAGAGGACAGCAGCTATTCCTGATTCCCCATGCTCAAGGGCCAGCTGGGGTGGCATCACACTTGTGGCAATATCTCATCCACATGTGTGCGTTAGGTTGGGGTTTGCAGGGGAGGGCCGGCAAGCAACACAGCACTAGCTAAGCCAAAATATGAACTCTGTGTTGGCAGTTGTTCACCAGCTCACATGCCATACATGTCTCTTTGTATCAGTATGAGACAAACCACATTATGGCAGCCACATGTATTTTGTGTCATCTTTATGTTCACAACAGTTTTTCCAGTGCACTGTATGGCTCCATTGTCAAGACGAATCCTGAGTAGACAAATGTGTTTCTGTTACACAGTGACCCAGACAGAGAAGCAGTGAGAGAAAAAAAAAAAAGAACGATAGCGAGGAGAGCAGCAGCTAACAGTTTACTGGCCTCCCTTCCCTGGAAGGAGATGTGGTAGGTGAGGCCTATCAGGCAAAGTAGCATTTTATAAAGTTTTGGTGAAGCTGGCTGCCACTCAGCATGCTAGGGGGCATTCCATGAAGTTAGCATGCAGCACATTTAAGACTAATCGGAGAAAATTCTTTTTCACTCAACGCACAATAAAGCTCTGGAATTTGTTGCCAGAGGATGTGGTTAGTGCAGTTAGTGTAGCTGGGTTTAAAAAAGGTTTGGATAAGTTCTTGGAAGAGAAGTCCATTAATGCCTATTAATCAATTTTACTTAGGGAATAGCCACTGCTATTAATTGCATCAGTAACATGGGATCTTCTTAGTGTTTGGGTAATTGCCAGGTTCTTGTGGCCTGGTTTGGCCTCTGTTGGAAATAGGATGCTGGGCTTGATGGACCCTTGGTCTGACCCAGCATGGCAATTTCTTATGTTCTTATGTTTTCATCACACAAAGAAGCAGCAACAGAATTCCTGCTACATTATATGTTGCCTGCTCTTCAGAAGAGATATATGGTTGTCATTCAAACCATGGATTGAGATGTTGTGATAATAGCTCTATATACATTCTGTGACCTATATCATTGAAAAGCTATAGACTGAGTTGCCAGTGGAAGAAGTAGATGTCTCTGCCCCTCCACACCTAAGACCCTCAAATTACTTCTTTTATTTAGATTTGTACATTCCACTTTTTGGCACTTCAAAATGTACATCAAAGCAAATTACATTTCCCTATCCCCACAGGGATTACAATCTAATTTTGTACCTGAGGCAACAGAGAGTAAAGTGATTTACCCAAGGTCACAAGGAGCGACAGTGAAATTTGAACTCTGGTTTCCCTGCATCATAGCCAGCTGCTCTAACCACTAGGTAACTTCTTATTCTACTCTAGGATGTGACATTATAAGCATTTCTTGGAGTAGGGAAGAAGTATGCTTGGAACATAAGGATGTTTAGAGACATAGGTGTGGTGTTTAATAAGTGGTCAACTGTTACATCAGATATATCTGGCACTGATGCTTTCATTGCAGTAATGCAGCTATCCTTCCAGCCCTTTGCATGATGTAAACCAGTGGACGCATATGCTTTTTAGATACATTGCTTTTGCACTTTTAACAAGCAGGTCTTTAGTACCAAATTTGGAGCCTGTGCCTGCGGAAGGATCCAGAAGATATCAATCCTGTCATTTGGGGTTGGAAAGATGCAGGATGAGGAGGACCCTAATAACCTTTTTGTACTAGACTACCTTAGATGTCTCACTAGAGTCAACAGATGAGCAAAAACAACTTCATGGGAACCAGTGAACTTCCATCTCATACAGGACATCATGCTCCGAGCCAACTTCTGGGCAGAGAATCTTGAAGAGACAATGATTTGTGGCTTGAGCTCATATGAAGTTCTCGACCTGTGTGGCGTTAGACATGACATCCTTCACATTTTGAGGCAAGCAAGCACCTCTTGATGCAGAATGCAGTGACAGCTACGTGAGCAGCTTCTGCTTTCACCAGGCCCACAAACCCTGATTTATGGCAAAGCATTCATAGCGCCCCATCAGTGCAAATTAACCCCATCCTCCTGCTCCAATCAGCAAAATCTTGATTTGCCAAATATTTCTTCATAAGGTTGAACACATTCATTGCCTTTGTGGTTGCTACAAGTGGTTTGCAGAAAAAGAATTGTTTGCACAAATATAAGCAACTGAACCATATCGGTAGTTTCATGCTATGAGTGTTTTTCTGTAATTCACAATGATCATATTACTTCAATCTGCAGAATATAAGACAGTTACTTAAAAGAATAAGTCCAACTGCATGTTGAATAGAAGAAGGCTGCCTTTCAATGACCCCAGTGCTTGTTAAAGAATATCTAAATCTTGTATTCTTTGCATTGTAATTCACGAGTGAATCATTCCTTTTGACCGTGACATTTTTTCAGTTTCCTTCCAGTGCTGTTTGCCACACAGCAGTTCAGTCATTTCCATAATACATGGCTTGAGCAAAGTTACTCCGATCATGTGTAGCGTCTTGTTTTTTCAGCAATCAAGTGAACCACATTGTACAATGCTTCCAAAGCAGGGTTTTGAGATGGAGAAAATCCAGGTTTGGGTAATGTGCCAGATGAATCAAATCAAGCCTTCTTCAGCTTGAAAATATCCAACCCATCTTCAGCTTTTTCAGAGTGAATTTTTTTCAGATATTCTTATAGCCCTGCAGGCTTTATGCTTTGATCATTACAGAGAATCTTTACACACAGAAAGCTCCAAGATTTTTGTATTCTGTCACGATCAGTACTGAAGGAAAATGCAAATTTAGTTTGCTCAACATTTTATACTTCTTTTTTGGCTGGACATGAATACTTTAATCAAGGTTATAATTTATTCTAATTATACCTTTCTTTGCTATTGAGATGCATTGGTGACTTCCCACTCTATTCTTATTTGCTCTGACCATACTCCACTTTCTCACCTCAGTTCTCTTAGCTTCCATCTTAAAATGTGTTGCTACTCTACAAGCTATCTGACAGTATTGGTTAGGATTAGTTTCGCTTGTGGTAGAAAAGGAGAAATAGGTACAGATAATTGAGAGGAGATTTCTCAAGCCCCCCTTTTGTCAACAGCAAAGGTTGAATCAAAATTCAAGAAACTAAGTGCATCTTACTAAATTAAGAACATAAGAACATAAGAAAATGCCATACTGGCATTTATAAATGATGTTTTTGGAAACATGCCTATTCTTTTCCCATGGAACTCCTGGCTCTACCCCCATAGACCCCTTAGGTTAGGGGTCCACGGATGCCAGGTTAAAAACTCCCACGTGAAATTGTTTAACTGCACGCCTTGCTTTAATGTGCTTTGCAATATTGTTAATTTTTAATGTTCTGCTGGAGGTAATACAGTAATCTACTATATATGTGTGCGTGTGTACCAGTTCAATCCTTCAACTTTTTATTTAGTAGAGATGTGAATTGGAACCGGAATCGGTTCCGGTTCAAATCGTGCATTTTTTTTCGTCCGGCCCGATCGTTTGTTTTTTTTTTAATTGGCTGCGCCCAATCCGATAACAAAAAACCCACCCCAGCCCTTTAAAACCGCTCCCTTAGCCTCCACCATCCTCCCGACTCCCCCAAAAACATTTTAAAATTACCTGGTGGTCCAGCAGGGGTCCTGGGAGCGTTCTCGCGCGCTCGGGCTGTCGGCCGATAAACAAAAAAACCACCCCAGCCCTTTAAAACCGCTCCCTTAGCCTCCACCATCCTCCCGACTCCCCCAAAAACATTTTAAAATTACCTGGTGGTCCAGCAGGGGTCCTGGGAGCGTTCTCGCGCGCTCGGGCTGTCGGCCGATAAACAAAAAAACCACCCCAGCCCTTTAAAACCGCTCCCTTAGCCTCCACCATCCTCCCGACTCCCCCAAAAACATTTTAAAATTACCTGGTGGTCCAGCAGGGGTCCTGGGAGCGTTCTCGCGCGCTCGGGCTGTCGGCCGATAAACAAAAAAACCACCCCGCCCTTTAAAACTGCTCCCTTAGCCTCCACCATCCTCCCGACTCCCCCCTAAAATGTTTTAAAATTACCTGCTGGTCCAGTGGGCCCCGGGAGCGATCTCCCGCTCTCTGGCCTTCGGCTGCCACTAATAAAAATGGTGCCGATGGCCCTTTGCCCTTACCATGTGACAGGGTAACCGTGCCATTGGCCGGTCCCTGTCACATGGTAGGAGCACTGGATGGCCCACACCATTTTTAAAGATGGCACTGGCCATCCAGTGCTCCTACCATGTGACAGGGGCCAGCCAATGGCACGGTTACCTTGTCACAAAGTAAGGGCAAAGGGCCATCGGCGCCATTTTTATTAGTGGCAGCCGACGGCCCGAGAGCAGGAGATCACTCCCGGGGCCCACTGGACCAGCAGGTAATTTTAAAACATTGGGGGGAGGGGGTTCAGGAGGGTGGTGGAGGCTAAGGGAGCGGTTTTAAAGGGCGGGGTGGGTTTTTTGTTTATCGGCTGACAGCCGAGGACATTCTGCTGTCCTCAGAGAACACCTATTACAGGTAAGCAACTCTGCTTTCTACTAGGACAAGCAGGATGACAATCCTCATACATGGGTGAATACCTAGCTACAGGTTGCCTCCCCAACAGAAAAGGATACCGACAAAACATTAAAATAAGTGCCAACGGCATGACAACAACTACTTTTGTTGGTAACAAGGGATGGGGGGGTTGAGAACAGAATTGGGTTCTATATCTCAAAAAGTTCTGAAGGTCAGATTGGCCAAACCTACTATTGCAGCATCCATCCTTATACAGACAGTTATGTGATGTAAATGAGTGGATGGAACTCCAAATCACAGTCATGCAGATCTCCTCTATGGGAACTGCTCATAAATGGGTCACTATTGCTGCCATGGCTGGAATAGAATGAGTCTTGACATGGCCCCCAAGATGCAGCCCTGCCTGGACATAACAGAAAGAGATGCAGTCTGCTAGTCAATTTGAGTGCATCTGCTTAGCAACGCAATCCCCAACTTCTTCTGATTAAAAGAAATAAAACGTTGTGTGGACTTCTGTCCACTCCAGACAAAAGGCTAAGGCTCCTTTGCAGCCCAAACTGTGCAGGAATTGTTTGCCTTGATGCGAAGAAGATCTGGGAAAAAATATTAGGACAATGGACTGGTTAACATGTAAATATGTCACCACCTAAGGGAGGAACTTAGAGTGCATACATAGGACCACCCTGTCATGAAACAACTTAGTGCAAGGTGGATAAATCACTAAGGCCTGGAGCTCACTGATCCTGCATGCTGAAATGGCCACCACCAAAAATATGAACTTCCAGGTCAAGTACTTCAGATCATAAGAATGCAGTGGTTTAAAAGGACATTTATCAGCTGAGCCAACACCATGCTGAGGTTCCAAGACATAGCAGGAGTCCTCAGAGAGCCTTCAAGTGTAGCATGCCCCTCATGAAATGTACTATAGGCTGTACAGAGATGGGCTTACCATCTACACAATGGTGATATGCACAAGTCGCATCCTGATGAATCCTTATGGAATTGGTCTTCAAACCAAAAAGTGTAGAAGGTAGTCTAGCAGTTTTTGTGGGGAGCAGGAGAAAGGATCTAGGGCCTTCTGCTCACACTCCATGGACAACTCCCTCCACTTAAGTCCATAGGACTTTCTAGGGGAAGGCTTTCTGGAAGCCACCAGGACCCGAGACACATCTTCCAAGAAATAGAGCGATTGCAATATCAAACTTTCAATATCCAGGCTATGAGTGACAGGGCCTGGAGGTTGGGATGGTGTAACTTACCCAGATCCTGAGTGAAGAGGCCTGGGGAAGAACTCAGCATGATTGGTTTCTGGATGGACATCTCGCATAGGAGTGGAAACCAAACCTGTCTTGACCAAAGTGGGGCTATGAGGATCATTGTCCCTTTGTCCTCGCAAAGTTTCAAGAGAGGCTTCTCTATCAGTGGAAATGGAGGATGCGCATACAGAAGAGCAAATATGTCTGAGACTGGTTTGCTGATTGTCCTGTACAGGGAACAGAACTGAGGAAATTTCCTGTTCCAAGGCACCATGAAGAGTTCCACATCCAGCCTTTCCCAGAGGCAGAAGATCCAATTCGCGACCCCTTGGTCCACAGGCCATTCATGGGGTCTGAATGTGTGACTCAGTCTATCTGCTATTACATTCTCTGTTCTGGCCAAATACATGGCCCTGAGCACCATCCTGTGGGAGAGGGCCCATGACAAGATCTGGACCACTTCCTGACACAGGAAGTACGATCCTGTACCTCCTGATTGTTGACATACCACATTGCTACTTGATTGCATCAGCACAATTTTGTTGGACAGCTAATCACTGAAAGCCCACAGTGTGTACATGATTGTCCAGAGCTCCAGGAAATTGATTTGGCAGATACGTTCCTGGGAAGACCATAACATCTGGGTGTCAAGTCCATCTATACGAGCTCCCAGCCCAGCATCCATGGTAAGGACAATTTGGGTAGGAGGACTTTGAAAGGACACTCCCTTTTCAGTTTCAAAATTTCCCACCACCAGGACAGCCAGGGACAGTGTGACTCAAATGCAATCCTGGAGGTCCTGAGTAGATTGTCGCCACTGCAACATTAAGGTCCATTGGGTTTTCTGCTCGTGCTCCAGCAACTGCTCAAGAAACGATAGTGTCAGTGCCATCTGTGCTGCAATGCTAATGCCCTGCATCACCTTTTTCACAGCCAGCTGCACATACCACTACAGTTCCTCCTTGAAAATCGCCAATGCCAAGACAGACTGGGACCTAGGTGTGACCAGATCCTCTTTGGAACCAAGAGGAGTATCGGTGGCAGGCATTGGGACCGGTGTAGACCATGGCATACCCCTGGCATCGATGGAGGATAGACTCTCCTCACCACGGGGTTGCTTCAGAGGCAACATAGCAGAGGCTGATGCATCCATGTGCCCAGCACCGTGCATTGATGGGGACCAATGCAAATGCTTCTTTGGCTTCCTTCAATGCTCAGATTGCTCCTTTTCCTGTGCCAAGACTGAGGGTGATGAACCCAATCTTCTTGACCTGGAGGAATCAGACATCTGTTTCCGGCATCCCTGGTAGCCAACAACCTCAACGGAAGTGGTGGCCCCGGCAATATCGATGGCTCGGTGTCCATTGGTGTGGCTCCAAGGACCCTCAATGCCGATGCCTCTGATGCTGATGGATCGGTCTTCTCTGGACCATGATAGACATGGTCCTCACACATCTTGGGCACCACTTAATCCTGAAGTGGTCATGTCATGAAACAAAAGGGAAGTGAGATCAAAATCAATGGTGGCGGCCATCGATGGCCGATGGGCACTGCCAACCTGGGGATCAACAACAAAAATAAACTTACCCAAAAATGTGGAAAATCCTATTTAGGATGCAAATGGGAGAACCTGAGGGACCTTGTTTCAACCGCGTGAGGAAATGCATAAAATTAATCACAACCCGCCATCGATGGCTGGTGGGCACCGAGTGCACCGCCGACCTGGGGGATCAACAACAAAAATAAACTTACCCAAAAATGTAGAAAATCCTATCTAGGATGTAAATGGGAGAACCTGAGGGACCTTGTGTCAACCGTGTGAGGAAATGCAAAAAATGAATTGTAAAAAAGCCCTTCTATTGAAGTGAGAAAAATGTAGAAAAAGTTAAGATTCACCCAACGGTGAGGCACCATGCAAAACAAGAGACTGCGAGGGAACCCCGCGTGGACGTGTGATATATTGCATGCTCACTGAGGCTGGAAGTCCTAGAATCTTTGACAAGTTTTCTGTGCCAGACTCCATCTGATATCACCCATGTGCCAGGACTGCCATTTTTCTTGTCCTCAAGAGAAAATAAGACAGCTAACATGCCATATTATCTTCTTTAGGTCATTACAAGGATCAGCTGAGTCAACGGTTCATAAATTGCACAAAAGTTTCTGATGGTGAAGAGTGGGGATGATCCCATCCTAGTGAAGTTTGCCCAGGACCTCATAGAGGCTTAAAAAGGCCCAGGGCACAGCCAATATGGAGCTCGTTCAAGGAGTAGGTAGTAAAATCTCTGGACTCTGCTGGGTATGGGGCTGCTCCAGAGAGAAGGATGTGACTGTGATCCTCTGCCAGGGAAACAGAGGTGGAGTAGCAGGTGGACAGAGATTTTCACTCAGAATCTCAGGAGGCCTGAAGGAAAAAGGAAAGGCTTTCAAAGTAGTGGTAAATAGAAAAAGTATACTTTAACTGGGGTAGGAACTTATCTGGACCAAAAAGCCAAAGGGAACTTGTCATAGGGCTCGGAGGATCCTGTCTGCAGCCCCAGAGGGATACTCTCCTTGAACTGAGCAGGACGCAAGACATTTTGAGTAAATTGAACTGGAAATTGGAAAGGAAGAGGTGGGCAGGTTAGGTCTAAGAACAATAAGAGAATGGGCAACTAGAATATTTTAGTACTGCTTGAGAAGCTAAAGTATTATTGAGGAAAGAAGAATTACAAGGAACTATTTTGGTTGGACTGTTACTGTTTCTACTACACTGCTACAATGTTGTATTCAGAAGATTATTCAGTAAACTATTGTTTGGTTGGAGCACAACTGAGTGGACAATGATTTATTTCATGGGAATGTCCCTGGCCCAGCACTGGCCCTGCAGGTTATCCTGCCCCACGCTCACAGCCCCAGAGTTTTCCCCTATCTTGGGAGAGGGATCCCAATGCTCCCAGAGGTTGGGAAGGTGACCCCTGGGGTAAATCAGGGCCTACATACTAATGCAAACTAAGCTGCAGAACAAACTTATTACTGCATCTGCTTTTAGAGTAAATAGGACATAGCTTGCATAAGAAATGCATAAATAACTTTCTGCCTTCTGATCCAGTGTGAAAATGATTTAGCTGGGTTCAACACGTTTGACCTGCAGTATACCGATATGCTGAAAGGCACCATCACTGGGGTACACTTGTAATGTATAGCGTTATATACCTGCAGCAGGGAAAATAAATATAGTGACTCGTTTCATAAGGTCTGGCTGCTGTATGGGTGTTAAACCTGAGTTGGTCTCTGGCCTCTTATGCCTGGGACCAGCTGCATGACGGATACCTTTACAGCAACCAGTAACAGGTGAATAATGAGCACCTGCACAGTTACACAAAATAATGGCAGTATTAACAACGTCGTTCGCACAAGATTTAGAGAACTGAACAATGCATTATGGTAGCGCTGCAGCCTTTTCAATACTGACTTTGTAATGCCTCTAGCACTACCGCAGGAACTGTGTAACTACTGGATTTTGAGAGACATTCAGCTCATATTCTTTTCGTGGTACATTTTCATACAAAGCCTGGGGACAAAATCCGCCCCAGATCTTTAAACATCATGCCTTTTCTATGAGATCATCACTAATTTCTTAGATATTATATCTGCTCTCACAAATTACCTTCTTGCTCTTAGAAGTTATATTTAGATTCCTAGAGATAGCAGAGTTGGTCACAATAATTAAAGTAGCTAACAGAAGATTCCACAGACAAACCCATATTCTTTCAGGACTATTTCTAAACAAAATATTTCTACATATATGTAATGTAATGTCACTGCCCATGATGCCTCAGGTAGTACATGGATCTGATTATTTTTTCTCTTCATCTGTTTTATAATTTTATTTTTAAAGTTACCAGCACATTCTTTTCAGAAATGCATTTACAGCAAGAGAACATTTTCAAAAATCAATATACAAATAGTAATTCACAAAGGATAAATTCCCTGTAATTTTACTCCATTCCTCAAATGGGGGTGGGGGGTGGGGAGAAACTCAACTTATAAACACATTTAAACATTTCTTAAAAGAACACGATTGACCTGGCTACTTCACAGAGAGGTAATACTTTTTATGCGTATATAACTGCAAGCATTTTATGGTACTCTCACAATCATGTCTGACTCACTATCTCTGGTGATTTATTTGTCAGGAAATTCAAAACCTGTTCCGGAGTGAAGAAAATATATGTATTCCCTTGATATTTCAAAATACTTTTGCAAGGATACTCTCTGTTTCAATCTTAGAAATTCCTTTCTTTTAAGCTGTGTAGTTTGCGATACATCAGGAAATATACTAATTTTATATCCCAAGAACAACTCCTGTCAATGTCTGAAATAAAGGGCCTCATTTTCTAAAGTATCGCAGGCCTGTGATACTTTAGGTAATGAGGGGTGGGGGGGGGGGGGGGGGGGTTTTGAGCCCCCCCCCCCCCCGGCAGCGATGCTGCCGGTTTCGCACCCAATAGCGCCACCATAGAAGGTGTAGCTATTGGGCACGAACTTGGACGCGAAAAAGGCCCTTACCTTTTCGTCATCCGCGGCATCTTCACGGAGTCGGCCCCAGTGACGCCCCGACTCCGCCCCCATCCTGGTATCGCACGCGATAAGGGACTTTTCGCATGTGAAACGTCCCTTATCGCGTGCGAGCCACTTGGAAAATGACCCCCAAAGTCTCAGAATCCACTCCTTATCTGATTGTATAAGAAATGTTATAATCATAGTGGATGGCACCAACAGTTCCCTCTTGTGTAGATTCCAGAATTCTCGATACATCCAGCGGTGGTGAAACAGGAGATAATACTTGTAACCCCTCTTGATTAACAGAGCCTTTTTTGATAGGTGGTATATAATAAGCTTTAGCAATTATTGGTAGCATTTGCTCTGTTATTTTCAGTGTTTGAAGCATATATTTCTTAATTGCATCTGTAGCAGATACTAAAGGTTCCTTTGGAAAGTTCACTATACACAAGTTTTTTTTTACTTCTTATGACATTTTCCAACTTTTCTACTTTATTAGTTAGAACTTTATTCTCCTTTACCAAATTCACTTGAAGATTCTTAGTATCCAGGATTTCTCTCTTTAGAGCCACCACATTTTCACAGTTCTCAACCACAGTCTTTTCTATCTTGTCCAATCTTTCTTCTATTAATTTCTGAGCTTCTAATACAGGGTTCATTCTCAGGTTTAAACTCTCATTCAGTGCCTGAATCACCTGCCAAATTGTCTCAAGTGTTTTGTGAGGGTTTCCCCGTTGCGTTTTGTGAGGGTTTCCCTGTCGCTTGAAGTCGCTCCCATGCAGAGCACCGCTTGCTTCGAGGTTGTTTCTTCTCTTCCGGGTGTGGATGCCATGACGTGAGGGCCTCCAACGGCTCTCTCCCTTTCCTCTCCACGCTCTTCTTCCCGGAGTCTCTCCACTAACCGTGCCTCTGTAGGATTTTCTGGAGCCATACGCTGAGGTTTTATTTCTGTTTTGTATTTTTGTAAACTGAATATAATCTTGGTGAAAGGTATTAGCATGCAAAATTCTCCGTTTATCCACAAAATGGTTATAGGAGGGGCAGTGACAGTACAGGTTTCCCCTTGCTGCCCTGCCAATGTGCAACTGATTGAAATTAGGGATGTGAATCGTTTTTTGACGATTTAAAATATCGTCCGATATATTTTAAATCGTCAAAAATCGTTAGGGCCACGATACAATACCAATTCCCCCGATTTATCGTCAAAAAATCGTAAATCGGGGGAAGGGGGAGGGCAGGAAAACCGGCACACTAAAACCCCCTAAAACCCACCCCGACCCTTTAAATTAAATCCCCCACCCTCCCGAACCCCCCCCCCAAATGCCTTAAATTACCTGGGGGTCCAGCGGCGGTCTGGAACGGCCTCCTGCAATTGAATAGTGTTGTCTTCAGCCGGCGCCATTTTTCAAAATGGCGGCGCAAAATGGCGGCGGCCATAGACCAACACGATTCGACTGCAGGAGGTCGTTCCGGACCCCCGCTGGACTTTTGGCAAGTCTTGTGGGGGTCAGGAGGCCCCCCCAAGCTGGCCAAAAGTCCCTGGGGGTCCAGCGGGGGTCCGGAAAACGATCTCCTGCCGCGAATCGTTTTCCGTACGGATGAAAGGATGGCAGCAGTCTAGCTTCCGTACGGAAAACGATTCGCGGCAGGAGATCATTTTCCGGACCCCCAGGGACCCCCAGGGACTTTTGGCCAGCTTGGGGGGGCCTCCTGACCCCCACAAGACTTGCCAAAAGTCCAGCGGGGGTCCGGAGGGGGGTCCAGCGGGGGGTCGTGTTGGTCTATGGCCGCCGCCATTTTGAAAAATGGCGCCGGCTGAAGACAACACTATTCAATTGCAGGAGGCCGTTCCGGACCGCCGCTGGACCCCCAGGTAATTTAAGGCATTTGGGGGGGGGGGTTCGGGAGGGTGGGGGATTTAATTTAAAGGGTCGGGGTGGGTATTAGGGGGTTTTAGTGTGCCGGCTCACGATTTTCACGATACTTTAAACACCCAAACGGCAACAATATGATTCCCTCCCCCTCCCAACCGAAATCGATAGTTAAGACGATCGAGGACACGATTCACATCTCTAATTGAAATTACATCTATAGATATCTATATCTATAAATATAATATAGTAACGATGGCACAAAAGGACCAAATGGTCCATCTACTCTGCCCAGCAAGCTTATGGTAGTTTATACAGCAAGCTTCTTATGCTAGTATCTGTCGCGCCATGCAGGTTACCACATGTTTCTCTTAAGGATAGCAACCACCACTCCCATGCAGTTATTTGATGAGCCTTCTTGAAAATGCAGATAGTGCTGACATGGTTTGTTTATGGACTTGGCCTTAGAAACACTCCTGTACTTTTTCACTTATGACTGCATATCAGAACCCCAGACGTAAAAATCAGGGCCTCTGTGGGTGGTCATCTGAATCCAATTCTCCTTCCACCGCTTCCCCCCTCCAAATCAAAAGCATCAAGGCTTATTGGTTAAGGGTAGGAATCCCATGCCTTCTTTTAAGTAATTGCTGCTTCATGCAGGTTACCCCCATGCTTATCACGTCCCCAGACCATAAAAGTCAGGGCCCTCATTAGTTGCCAACTGAATCCAATTCTCCTTTCCTCCTGCCATTGAAGTGGAGAACAACGTTGCAGTTGCATCAAAAGTATCAAGGCTTATTGGTTAAGGGGAGTAACCGCAGCACCTGCAAGTTACCCCTATGCACCGTTTCCATCTTCTAGTCTTTAGGGATCCACAGCATTTATCTTATGCCCCTTTGAATTCTTTTACTGTTTTACTTTTCTCCATGAAGAAACATTTTCTGGTGACGGTTTTGAGTTGTCCCCTAGTTCCACTGGTTTCTTTCCAACTGAAAAGGTCTGAAGTTCGTGCATCATTAAATCCTTTCAGGTATCTGAAGGTCTGTATCGTATCTCCCCTGTACCTCCGGGGTGTACACATTTAGATTTTTCAGTCTCTCCTCATAAGTCTTTTGATACTAACCCCACACCATTTTGGTTACCCTTCGCTAGACTGCTGCCATCCTTTCATCTATAAAGATATATATAGATACATATGTTATATATAGATAGATTTAGATATATAGATATAATTTCAATCAGATGAACACTGGCAGAGCAGCAAGGGGAAACCTGCACTGTCACTGCCCCTCCTATACTCGTGCAGTGCATAAATGGAGGATTTTGCATTCTAATACCTACCTTGCAGTTTACAAAAATTTAAAACAAAAATAAAACATCAGATCCAGGTACTACCTGAGGCATCATAGGTAATGACAATTATATTACACTTACATCCATATAGGTATATTGTCTCTCTGTTCTATTTATGCAGCATATTGAATCTACTGCCTGGGTTATAAGTTTAGACTACAGCATTAAACTCTGGAGGTATTAATGAGGTGTCTTTTCCTTGGTGGAGCTGCAGGATACCAGTAATGCCACAATGTTTTAATTGTAAATAGTTTTGAGAGAGTTCCAGAGGAGGTTGGAAGCGAGAAACATTCTCTTTCTTTTGGGTATTATACTTATCTTTAAAACTAAGAAGGTATCTGATTCCTTTGCTTCTAAGTGGCAGAATGAAAACAAATGACAGCTGGAAACTGTGAGAATAATTATGTAACCCTTTCCAAAGTAAAGTTTATTGCGGGTTTTATAGCTAGGTGGAGGGTTTAGGAATTGTACAGCAGGACTGTAGTAATTACAGAAATTCTGTTCCTGGAATACCAGCATAAAGTGATGTCATTTATAATTTCCTACCCAAATAACAAAGTATACATTTATGGAAAAGAATTGCAATAAAATAAATTGACTCTTTACCTGAATAATAAGAGTTTTTATTTCTTTCCTCGGAGATCTCAGATTTTTGTTCCACAAAAAAAAACAAAACTAAAAAGCATTACAGTCCCGTTCTTCAAGAAGCAATCCATTTTACATTGCAATCATAATTCGCTTATCTAGATAACATTTTTATTTACAAACAGGTCAGTAAAACAAGGTTGCTTACCATAAATGGTGTTCTTTATCTTTATAAAAATGTCTTAATCACTTAAGAATGTACTATATGATGTACATAATAAAATATGCATACATAGCAGAATGAATTAACCATGACACCTGGGTGGTGGTATCTGATGGCACCAAATGGACCATAAAACTTTCTTTGCTGAGCATATGCGGGAATTCCTGCATGGGCATTGCTTCATGATATCCCTCAGAACATAATAGAGCTAAGTTTAGGTAAGTAGCTCACTCTTCAACTCTAGAACATAAGAAATGCCATACTGGGTCAGACCAAGGGTCCATCAAGCCCAGTATCCTGTTTCCAACAGTGGCTAATCCAGGCTACAAGTACCTGTCAAGTACCCAAACATTACATAGATTACAAGCTACTATTGCTTATTAATTACAGTCATAGCAGTTTATGGATTTATCCTGTAGAAACTTATCCAAACTTTTTAAAAGAATTTTCTTTGATTTGTTTTAAATGAGCTACTTGCAAACTTCATGTAGTGCCCCATGGTCCTTCTATTATCTGAGAGAGTAAATAATCAATTTACATTAACTTGTTCGTCTTTTCAGGATTTTGTAGACTTCTATCATATAGAAACATAGAAATGATGGCAGAAGAAGACCAAACGGTCCATCCAGTCTGCCCAGTAAGCTTTCACACTTATTTTTTTCATACTTATCTGTTACTCTTGTCCCTTTTAAGTAACTTTTTGGTTCTATTTCCCTTCCACCCCTGCCATCGATGTAGATAGCAGTGCTGAAGCTGCATCTAAGTGTAGTACCTAGCTAACTGGTTTGGGGTAGTAACTGCCGTAATAAGCAAGCTACTCCCACGCTTGTTACCACGGCTGTGCAATTCAGTCCTTGTTGGTTGTTTGAATATAAATCATATTTTCTTCATTCCCCCTGCCGTTGAAGCAGTGAGCTGCGCTGGATATGTATTCCAAGTGAAGTATCAGGCTTGATTCGGGGTAGTAACTGCCATAACAAGCAAGCTACACCCATGATTATTTGTTTTACCCAGACTATGTAATTCAGTCCTTGTTGGTAGTTGTCTTGAATATAAATCATCTTTTCTTCATTCCCCCTGCTGTTGAAGCAGAGAGCTATGCACCTCAGTTGTCTTCTCCAAACTGAACAGCCCTAACTTCTTTAGTCTTTCCTCATAGGGCAGTCGTTTCATGCCCCTTATTTTGGTCACCCTTCTCTGCACTTTTGTGGTACTTACACCTAGGGCCCGGGCTGGGCTCTCCTTCTGCATGAGTCTCTGAGGCCGGAGGGCCTCTGTTGCAACTAATGCAGGCGTGGGCCTGCCGGCGTGCAGGACGCCACCAGTGCCACCCTCGGCTGACTTCCTACTTAGGCGCACATGTGCGCCTTCTAGACAAATTTAAAGGGCCCACGGCAGGAAGATGCCGCCGGCCCTTCCCCCTTGACGTCAGGGCTCTGCCCTTTAAATACTCAGCCTGGACGTTCCCCTGGCGACTTGGCAACAGGTCTGCTTTGCTGTGCTTCGGTGCTGTGATTGTCCTGCGTTCCTGCTTCCAGTGCTCCTGTTCCTGTCTCTTGAGTTCCTATTCCGGTTTTCCTTGTGCCTGCTCCTGCCTCCTTGCCCAGTTCCCACTCCTTCTCCTCTTCCTCGGATGGATCTTCCTGGCTTTGACTTCGGATTGGACTTCACGCTTCTTGCTTGCCGCCTGCCCCGAACTTTTGGATTGAACTTCACACCTCTTGCTCGCCGCCTGCCCCGGACTTTTGGATTGGACTTCACGGCTCTTGCTTGCCACCAGCCCTGGACATCAGATCGTATCTCACTCCTCTTGCTTACTGCTGGCCCAGGACTTCGGATCATTGCTCGGAGTTTCCTCACAGGGTCCCACCTAAGTCCAGCCGGGCCCCGGAACCCAAGGGCTCAACCTGCGGGGAACGGGGTTGGTAGTGGTGAAGCGTCTGCCTTCAGCCCCTGTCATCCGTCAGCCTCGCCTCCTGATGTTGGGAACCTGTGGTGGGTCCTCCTCCCAGATAGAGACAATCCCAACTCAGGCCAAGGGTCCACAACCCCCATTGGGGTCGCAAGAGATTGCCAAGTCCATGGACCCAGCAGAGGCCTCTGCCCGACAGGTCATATCAGGCCTTGCCCAGAAGATCCTAGAGCAGCAGAAAGTCCTTGAATCCCTCGCCTCGGCAGTGGACCGCCTCAGCCAGCGTCTGGAGTCCTCCATCCAACAGGGGGCCTCCGCCCCTCCTGCTGGGCATCTCTCACCTCCCATGCCTTCTGCACGACCGGTCCTGCCGCTCCTGGCTTCTCTACGCTTCGCCGGGGACCCTCAGCTGTGCCGAGGCTTCATTAATCAGTGCCATATGCACTTTTGTCTGAAGTCCGCTCTCTTTCCTACGGACTTCATAAAACCACATACATGCTCTCCTTTTTGGACGGTAAGGCCATGGCCTGGGCCTCCCCACTTTGGGAGCGAGCCAATCCTGTTTTGGAGGATCTTTAAGCCTTTTTCGTTATTCCAAACTGTATTTGATGACCCCGGTTGGCAGACGTCTCCAGTAGCACCTTGCTCCACTTGCGTCAAGGGTCCCGTCCCCTTACCGAATTTGTAATCCAGTTTCGCACCTTGGCGTCAACTTCATTGGGGCGAGGACGGTCTGCACTCAATTTTCTTGGATGGTTTAAATCCTCAGATAAAGGATGAATTGGCGGTCCGTGAACTACCTTCTTCCTTGGATGCCCTGATCGACTTAGCCGGTCGCATTGACCGCTGGCTCCTGGAGAGGTCTTGGGAATTATTGACCTCTCAGAGGCAACCACCTACAACTCTGCTCTCTCACTGTTCACCTTTTCCCAAGCCCATGTCGGCTGCCCCCAGGGATACTCCAGAAGAACCCATGCAGTTGGGCTGCAGTCATATGACCTTCGTGCAGGACTCTGTTTGTAGTGGGGAGGAGCAGGGCATCTCCTCGCCCATTGCCCGGTGCACCTGGGAAAATTCTGGGCTTAGGTCAAGTCAGGGGACTTTCCCTGGGCCTAACCTCTCCTGCACCCCCGTTTATGCTACCAGTCATCATCATTGGTGAAAAAGATGATTTTCACACTCTGGCCCTAGTCGACTCCGGCTCAGGCGGCAACTTCATTCTCAAACAACTGATCCAGCATCTATGGATTCCCACGTGTCTCGCTCCAACGCCGCTGATAATTTCTTCCATCTCGGGTGAGCCCCTGCTGGGGAGGATCACCCATACCATGGTGCCCTACTCTGCGCACCGGCGCCCTTCACAAGGAAAGCATCACCTTTCATATTCTGGACCGTGCCATTCACCCTATAGTCCTGGGGCTGCCCCGATTTCGGAAACACTCCCCTCAATTTGAGTGGACTTCCATGCAGTTGTCACAGTGGGGATCCTCATGTCATCACTCCTGCCTGAAGACACTGTCCACCCAGCGCTGTCTCTCCACTGCCCTAGCTCCTGCCGGCCTAGCAGCCTACTATGCCTCCCTTGCGGACGTCTTCTTAAAGCAAGGGACGGATATCTTACCACCCCATCATCCATATGACTGCGCCTTCAATCTGTTGCCTAATACTGAACCTCCCCATGGCACATAGGGGAGGTTCAGTATTAGGCAAACCCTCTCTCCCCTACAGAAACCAAAGCCATGTCTAACTACATACATGAGAATTTGGCTAAGGGATTCATCCAACGGTCTACATCCTCCGCTGGAGCGGAATTCTTTTTCGTGGAAAAAAAGGATGGGTCTCTACGACCCTGCATAGACTACAGGGGTTTGAATGCCATTACCCTAAAGGATCACTATCCATTGCTGCTCATATCGGAGTTGTTCGACCGCCTGCAAGGAGCCAGAATTTTCTCGAAGCTTGATCTCCGCGGGGCCTACAACCTAATTCGTATACGAGAGGGCGAAAAGTGGAAAATGGCGTTCAATACTCGAGATGGGCACTATGAGTACCTTGTAATGCTATTTGGCATATGTAATGCTCCCACCACTTTTCAAAACATGATGAACGAGATCTACCACGATCTGTTATACAGCTGTGTCATTATCTACTTAGATGATATCCTGGTTTTCTCCAAGTACCTACAAACACATCGCCAAGATGTCACCCGCGTACTCCAGCATCTCCAAAACAACAATCAGTTTGCCAAACTAGAAAAATGTTACTTTGAAGTAGAAAGTTTACTGTTTCTGGGTTACATTGTCTCTTGCCATGGATTCCAGATGGACCCAGTAAAACTCAAAAGCATTCTGAACTGGCCCCAGCCAGTCGGCCTGCAGGCCCTGCAGTGCTTCTTAGGATTCACCAATTATTGGACTTTTATCTGTAATTATGCAAAACTGGTGGTGCCTCTCACCGCTTTGACTCGCAAGACACAGCAAATCCAAAGCAGTGGCCTGCCGCAGCCGTATCAGTTTTCCAACGCCTAAAATCTGCTTTCCTCTAGGAACTGTGTTTCCGGCATCTCAACCCAACGTGGCCCTTTGTAATTGAAGTGGACGCTTCCTCTGTGGGCGTGGGGGGCAGTCCTGAGCCAGCATTCTCTGACAGGCACTCTTCATCCATGCTCCTTCCATTCCAAACAATTTTCTCCTGCAGAACACAATTATGGGATTGGCAACAAGGAGCTCCTGGCCGTGAAACACGCTTTCGAGGAATAGCGGCCGTGGCTCAAGGGGGCACAATTTCCCATCACTGTATACATGGACCATAAAAATCTAGAATATCTACACCAAGCCCAGAGATTGAATCCTTGTCATGCCCATTGGAACTTCTTCGCCTGTTTCAATTTCTGTCTACATTATCATCCCGCTACTAAATACATCAAGGCGGACGCCCTCTCTCGTTCCTTCATCCCAGAGGACATCGAAAAGCCCCCTTGCCATATCATTGACCCGGCTCAGGTCATCCTTTCTGCCACCACCACCGTGCCTTTGGGGAAGACGGTCATTCTTCGTCGACTTCGAAACACCGTCCTGCAATGGGTCCATGACGCCCGCACCGCGGGTCATCCTGGGAGAGCTTGTACCCTAGTGGTGTTATAATGCTTCTACTGGTGGCTCACAATCAGACGTGACATAAAGGACTATGTGGACTCCTGCCTGGTCTGTGCCCAGCAAAAACCTCTTGCAGGTCGACCCTGGGGCCTACTACAACCCCTTCCAGCACCCACGGAGCTGTGGTCACACATCACCACAGATTTTGTGGTAGACCTGCCACCCTCTGATGGCAACTCTGTCATATGGATGATAGTAGACCGGTTCTCCAAAATGGCACACTTTGTCACCCTGCCTACTCTTCCCGCCGCTCCACAGTTGGCGCAACTTTTTGTTCAACATGTTTTCTGCCTCTATGGTCTTTCGCAGCATATTGTTTCGGATCGTGGAACGCAATTCACGGCCAAATTTTGGCGAGCTCTTTGCAGAAAGTTTAGTATTTGCTAGACTTCACCACGGCCTATCACCCGCAAGTTAATGGACAAGTGGAGAGGACCCATCGAACCCTGAAACAGTTCCTTCGTAGTTACATCAGTGCACGTCAAAACGATTGGGCATCCCTCCTGCCTTGGACAGAATTCACATTGGATTCTCAAACCTCCTCAGCCACCAAGACGTCTCCTTTCCACCTGGTATATAGCCGACAGCCTCTTCCTCCACTGCCAGTACCATTAGCAGTACCATCTCCTGCGGCTCAGCTAAAGGCCCAAGAACTACACACTAGAGATGTGAATCGTGTCCTCGATCGTCTTAACGATCGATTTCGGCTGGGAGGGGGAGGGAATCGTATTGTTGCCGTTTGGGGGGGTAAAATATCGTGAAAAATCGTAAAATCGTGAGCCGGCACATTAAAACCCCCTAAAACCCACCCCCGACCCTTTAAATTAAATCTCCCACCCTCCCGAACCCCCCCCCAAATGACTTAAATAACCTGGGTGTCCAGCGGCGGTCCGGAACGGCAGCGGTCCAGAACGGGCTCCTGCTATTGAATCTTGTTGTCTTCAGCCGGCGCCATTTTCCAAAATGGCGCCGAAAAATGGCGGCGGCCATAGAACAACACGATTCCACGGCAGGAGGTCCTTCCGGACCCCCGCTGGACTTTTGGCAAGTCTTGTGGGGGTCAGGAGGCCCCCCCAAGCTGGCCAAAAGTTCCTGGAGGTCCAGCGGGGGTCAGGGAGCGATTTCCCGCCGCGAATCGTTTTCCGTACGGAAAATGGCGCCGGCCGTACGGAAAATGGCGCCGGCAGGAGATCGACTGCAGGAGGTCGTTCAGCGAGGCGCCGGAACCCTCGCTGAACGACCTCCTGCAGTCGATCTCCTGCCGGCGCCATTTTCCGTACGGAAAACGATTCGCGGCGGGAAATCGCTCCCTGACCCCCGCTGGACCTCCAGGAACTTTTGGCCAGCTTGGGGGGGGGCCTCCTGACCCCCACAAGACTTGCCAAAAGTCCAGCGGGGGTCCGGAAGGACCTCCTGCCATGGAATCGTGTTGTTCTATGGCCGCCGCCATTTTTCGGCGCCATTTTGGAAAATGGCGCCGGCTGAAGACAACAAGATTCAATAGCAGGAGCCCGTTCCGGACCGCTGCCGTTCCGGACCGCCGCTGGACACCCAGGTTATTTAAGTCATTTGGGGGGGGTTCGGGAGGGTGGGAGATTTAATTTAAAGGGTCGGGGGTGGGTTTTAGGGGGTTTTAGTGTGCCGGCTCACGATTCTAACGATTTATAACGATAAATCGTTAGAATCTCTATTGTATTGTGTTCCATAACGGTTTAAGACGATATTAAAATTATCGGACGATAATTTTAATCGTCGAAAAACGATTCACATCCCTACTACACACTCTTTGGAAGGATACCCTACGACTTCTACAAGAGGCCAGTCACAGGGCCAAGAAAATGACGGATGCCCACTGAAGACCGGCACCTCAGTTCAGGCCAGGTGAAAAGGTCTGGCTCGGCACCCAAAATATCTGCCTTAAACTCCCATCCATGTGCCTTGCTCCACAATATATTGGACCTTTTCCAATCTTTCGATGCTCGGGTCCTATCACCTACCAGCTTCGAATACCCCCCATCTCTATGGATCCATAATACCTTTCACGTCTCGCTCCTGAAACCCTTGGTGCTCTCCTGGCCCACCAGGAAATGACCAGAGCCACTACCAATAGCCTCTGATGATGATACTACCTACCAAGTCTGAGACGTTCTGGATATAAGAAAACGGGGTCGTAGATGGGAGTACTTTCTCGCTTGGGAGGGTTTTGGCCCAGAGGAAAATTCCGGGGAATCTGCTACCAACATCCTGGATAAAAATCTACTACTACAATTCCACGCTTCTCACCCCAAAAAGCCAAGCTCCCTGGAGGGGGGGGGGGGCCTAGGATGGGAGCTACTGTTGTACTTACACCCTGGGCCAGAGCCGAGCCCTCTTCCTGCGTGGGTCTCCGAGGCTAGAGAGCCTCCGTTGCAGCTAACGCCGGTGCAGGCCTGCCGGCGTTCAGGATGCTGCCGGCACTGCCCCCGGCTGACTTCCTGCTTAGGCGTGTGCGCGCGCCTTCTGGACAGATTTATAGGGTCCACGGCAGGAAGATGCTGTCGGCCCTTCCCCCTTGACGTCAGGGCTCTGCCCTTTAAATACTCAGCCTGGACATTCCCCCAGCGACTTGGCAACAGGTCTACTTTGCTGTGCTTGTCCTGTGTTCCTGCTTCCTGTGCTCCTGTTTCTGTCTCCCGAGTTCCTGTTCCGGTTTTCTTGTGCCTGCTTCTGCCTCCTCTCCCAGTTCCCGCTCCCTCTCCTCTTCCTCGAATGGATCTTCCTGGCTTTGACTTCGGATTGGACTTCATGCCTCTTGCTCGCCGCCTGCTCGGAGTTTCCTCACAGGGGCCCACCTGTCCAGCCGGCCCCCAGAACCCAAGAGCTCAATCTGGGGGGGGAGAACGGGGTTGGCAGTGGTGAAGCATCCGCCTTCGGTCCCTGTTGTCTGTCAGCCTCGCCTCCTGATGTTGGGAACCTGTGGTGGGTCCTCCTCCCAGGTAGCGACAATCCCAACTCAGGCCAAGGGTCCACAACCCCTGTCAGGGTCGCAACAACTTTGTTCAGTGCAGCTCTATCCTTTTTGAGATCTGTTGACCAGAACTGCACACAGTATTCAAGGTGCGGTCTCACCATGGAGCGATACAGAGGCATTATGACATCCTCCATTTTATTTTCCATTCCCTTCTTAAAAATTCCTGTTTGCTTTTTGATTGCAACAGCACACTGGGCCAACAATTTCAATGTATTATCCACTATGACGCCTAGTTCTCTTTCCTCGGTGGTAACTCCTAAGATAGATCCTAACATTGTGTAACTACAGCAAGGGTAATTTTTCCCTTTATGCATCACTTTGCACTTGTCCATGTTAAATTGCATCTGCCATTTGAAAGCCCAATCTTCCAGCCTCACAAGGTCCTCCTGCAATTTATCATAATCCGCTTGAGATTTAACTACCCTGCATAATTTTGTGTCATCTGCAAATTTGATCATCTCACTCATTGTACCCCTTTTTCCAGATCATTTATAAATATATTAAAAAGCACAGGTCCAAGTACAGATCCCTGAGGCACTCTACTGTCCACTCCCTTCCACTGAGAAAATTGTCCATTTAATCCTACTCTCTTTTCCTGTCTTTTAACCAACTTGCAATCCAAAAAAGACATCACCTCCTATCCCATGACTTTTTGGTTTTCCTAGAAGCCTCTCATGAGGGACTTTGTCGAACGCCTTCTGAAAATCCAAATACACCATATCTACCAGTTCACCTTTGTCGACATGTTTATTCACCCCTTCAAAAAAATGTAGGAGATTTGTAAGGCAATACTTCCCTTGGGTAAATCCATGCTAGCTGTGTCCCATCAAACCATGTCTATCTAAATATTTTGTGATTTTTATTATTTACAACAGTTTCCACGATTTTTCCCGGCACTGAAGTCAGGCTCACCAGTCTATAGTTTCCTGGATCACCCCTGGATCCCTTTTTAAATATAGGGGTTACATTGGCCATCTTCCAGTTTTCAGGTACATTGGATAATTTTAATGACAGGTTACAAATTTCTACAAATAAGTCTGAAATTTCATTTTTTTAGTTCTTTAGTTCTTGCACTAATGGGTCTTCTTTAATCATAGGTCCAGGAAGTCCAATATTTGAAACAATTTTTTTTTTTTTTTAATACTTTTTGATTTTTATTTTTTACTTAAAACTTGAGAGATGTTACTTCCCTTAATTGATGTCTGAGTCAGTGGTCCGACGCACGCGTTTCACGAGCCGCTGCTTCAGGGACGTGTTCCGGCTGACTCAGCCCGGTGCTCCTCACATTACTTCATGGAGTGCTTGCAGCACAGTGGGTGGTGTGATGGTCCCTAATTCATCACTAATGTGTTTATATTAAGTTGCAAAAAGTTTAAAAAAAAGGTATAGCATTTACAAAAAAAGTGTGATAACACGTTTCTGGTTAATGGTAATTGAAATCTCCCATTATTACTGCACTACCAGTTATCTTCCCTGATTTCTCTTGGCATTTCATTGTCAGTCTCACCATTTTGGCCAGGTGGACGGTAGTATACTTCTATCACTATTCTCTTCCCCAACACACAAGGAATTTCTACCTATAAAGATTCGATTGTACATTTAGTCTCATGCAGGATGTTTATCCTGTTGGACTCTATGGCATGCCGGACATAAAACGCCACCCCGCCATCAAGATGCTCCTCTGACATTCTGATACAATTTGTCGGTATAGCACTCTCTCATTGGTTGTCCTCCTTCCACCATGTCTCTGAGATGCCAGTTAAGTCTATGTCATCATTCACTGCTATACATTCTAATTCTCCCATCTTATTTCTTAGACTTCTGGCATTAGCACACAAATATTTCAAAGGGAGTTTTTTGTTTATATTTACATTCTGCTTTTCAGTTGACAGGGATACATTGGAATCTTTTAGCTCAGGTGAGTTTTTAGTTACAGGCACTTGGACTATTTTTCTTATTATTGGAACCTCACTGTTGGGATGCCTTAACTCTAATGCTTCATTAGTATTCTTTGAAGATACCTCCCCCTTTGAACCATGCGCTGCTGAGCGACTGTGAGCTTTGCCCTTTGTTCTAGTTTAAAAGCTGCTCTATCTCCTTTTTAAAGGTTAGTGCAGCCACCTGGTTCCACCCTGGTTAAGGTGGAGCCCATCCCATTGGAAAAAACTCCCCCTTCCCCAAAAGGTTCCCCAGTTCCCTGCACCATCGTCTCATCCATGCATTGAGACTCCGGAGCTCTGCCTGCTTCTGGGGACTTGCGCATGGAACAGGGATCATTTCAGAGAATGCTACCCTGGAGGTTGTTGATTTCAGCTTTCTACCTAAGAGCCTAAATTTGGCTTCCAGAACCTCCCTCCCACATTTTCCTATGTCATTGGTGCCTACATGTACTATGACAGCCAGCTCCTCCCCAGCACTGTCTAAAATTCTATCTAGGTGACGCATGAGGTCTGCCACCTTTGCACCAGGTAGGCATGTTACCAGATGGTCCTCATGCCCACTAGCCACCCTTCCCTCCTTGGCAGAAGCCCTGGAGGAGACATCCTCAGTGTGAGAGAACAATGCACCACCTGGAGAGTAGGTCCTTGTTATAGGATCATTTCCTGCTACACCAGGCTGATGCTCTCCGATCATGAGACCTTCCTCCTCCAAGGTAGCACCAGGGATGCCAGACTGGAGTTGGGATTTGGCTAATATGTCCCTGAAGGTCTCACCTATATACCTCTCTGTCTGCCTCAGCTCCTCCATGTCTGCCACTCTAGCCTCTAGAGATTGGACTCGTTCTCTGAGAGACATGATGCAAAGAGCTCCTATGCACACATATAACTTCTCACCAGCAGGTAAAAAAAATCATACATGTGACATAATGCAGAAGACTAGGAGGCCACACTCTTGCTGCTGGACTCCTGCCTTTATCTTAAATTTGTTCAGTTCCTAGTTAAGTTTTAGGTTGCTATGGGTGTAGGATTGCATATGATTATGGCCCTTTAAATGTATTAATGTATTCACTATATATTTGGTAGTGACCTACAAGGGAATGATCAAACTCTTGATAAGGTGTGGGGAATTTGAGTTTAAGTTAAAAAGCTGATTTTATTTATTTATTTTTTAAAGTGTGAAAGTGACACCTGCTTATAAATTAAAGATTGAGCTAGGGGTGGGAAATACAAACACACAAACTTCTGTTTGTTGCCTGACTTTCTGACTACATATTTAAAACTAAACACACAAACACTAAATAATATACCTCAATAGTTTACTACTCCCCAATAATTTTAAGTTTTAAAAATTCCTCCAAGCAGTTCTTATTGATTCTTTCCAGCCACTAGCAAGGAGATCCTTTCCTCTCAGTGCTCCCACTGTAGAAACCACAGGCTGGTTAGCCTCACATTGGTGGTGGGAAAATTAATGGAGACACCGATGAAGGAAAGGATAATGAACCATCTACAATCTGGTGGGTTGCTGGACTTGAGGCAGCATGGATTCACCAGAAGAAAGTTCAGTCAGACAAATTTGATTGATTTTTTTTGATTGGGTGACTAGAAACTTGGATCAAGAAGAGCGCTTGATGTGATCTGCTTGGATTTCAGCAAAGCTTTTGAGAGGGTCAGTCATAGGAGGCTTGTGAATAAAATGAGAAGCTTGGGAGTGAGCACCCAGGTGGTGGCATGGATTACAAACTGGTTGACCAATAAGAGACAGCGTGTAATAGTAAATGGAACCTACTCTGAAGACAGCCATGTTAAGCGGAGTGCCACAGGGATTGGTGTTGGGACCAGTTCTGTTCAATATCTTTGTGAGCGACATTGCGGAAGGGATGGAAGGTAAAGTATGTCTATTTGTGGATGATGCTAAAATCTGCAACACAGCGGACATGCCTGAATGAGTCTGTGTCTCGGCTGTTTCTGCCCCGGGCCAGGTCGTCCTGCATCACACTAGGAATAGCAGCTGGAAAGTTATGACCACAAATGCTTATAGTCTGGGCAATAAAATCCCAGGCCTGCAGGCCCTAATGGTGGAGGTGGATTTAGACATTGTTGCTGTTATGGAGACATGGTTCACTGATTCTCATGATTGAGATATGGCCATCTCGGGCTATAACTTGTTTAGGAAGGACAGAGGACAGAAAAGGTGGAGGAGTAGCTCTTTATGTAAAAAAAAAAAAAAAATCCAAGCAACTGAACTGCAAGGGACAAGGAGTAGAGAAGAAGCATTATGGGCCATCCTTAAAAAAAAAAAAAAAGATAGATGGTGCTTCCATTTTTACTGGTGTGATCTACAGGACTTCTCAAACAGATCTCTGTCCAGTTCTTCTGATTAAAAGCATCTAAAAGGTGGGAAAGGGAGAAGTGTTGCTTGTTGGGAGATTTTAATCTACCAGATGTAGATTGGAATATCCCCTTCTATGGAATCTACAAATGTAGAGAGATAGTGGATGTCCTTCAAGGGGCTTTGCTCAAACAAATGATAATGGAACCCAGGAGGGAGGGTGTTATACACTAATGGGGATAATGTCCACCTTAGCACCAGTGATCTTCCGACGATATGGTTCGATAATGCGAACAGGATACAGAGAAGTCACATGAAGACCCAAGATTTGAATTTCAGAAATACGGACTTTGTCAAAATGAGATTGTACCTGGAAGAACTGAAAGACTGGGAGAAAATGGGTGAGGTGGAACAATAGTGGGCCAAATTAAAAGGAGCTATTACAAAGACAACAAATCTCTATGTTAGAAAAGTAAACAAGAGTAATAGGAAAAAGAAACCAATCTGGTTATCAAAGGAGGTGGCTGACAAAATACAGGCAAAAAGGAACAGCGTTCAAGAAGTATAAAGGATCCCAAAAACAGGAACACAGGGAACAATATCTGGTGAAGTCGAGGGAGACTAAAAAGAAACCAAGAAAGCTAAAGATCAAGCAGAAGAAAGTATTGCCAAAGAGATAAAGTGAGGTAACAACATTTTTCAGATATATCAGAGAAAGAAGGAAGGTTCCTAAGTAGTAAAGTGAAAATGAAAGATGACGAGGAACAAAGTGTGGAGAGAGATGAAAAAATGGCAGAAATATTAAACAAACACTTCAGTTCAGTGTTCACAAAAGATGACCCTAGAGAAGGACCATTACTGGTTGACAAAACCGTAGATGGGAATGGGATAGATAAAACTGTTTACAGAAGAGAATATATGGGATAAGCTAAGTAAAATGAAAGTGGACAAGGCAAGAGGTCTGGATGAGGTACACCCCATGATACTGTAGGAGCTCAGAAGTGTGCTGGCGGTTCCCACTAAAAGGCCTGTTCAATAGATCCCTGGAAACGGGAGTGGTGCCATGAGATTGGAGCAGTGCGGTTGTGATCCCTCTTCACAAGGGTGGTAGCAGAGAAGAGGCTGAAAACTACAGGCTGGTTAGCATCTCCTCAGTGGTGGGAAAATTAATGGAGACTCTGATAAAGGAAAGGACAGTGAACTATCTACAGTCAGGCTTGCTGGATCTGAGGCAGCATGGATTCACCAGGGAAAGGTAGTGTCAGACCAATCTTATCAATTTTTTTTCAATTGGGTGACTAGAGAATTGGGTCAAGGAAGAGCGGTTCACGTGATCTACTTGGATTTATTTTATTTATTTATTTAAGGTTTTTATATACCGGCAATCATGAAAAACATATCTTGCTGGTTTACATAAAACAGGAGTGCAGTAGATACAACAAACTGGAACTGTGGTGGTAGAAGGTACAGTTACAATTAACAAGTGATTTCAGCAAAGTGTTTGATATAGTCCTGCATAGGAGGCTTGGGAATAAAATGAGAGGCTTCAGAGTGAGTGCTAAGGGAGTGGCGTAGATTACAAACTGGTTGACTGATAGAAGACAGCTTGTAATGGTCAATGGAACCTACTTTAAAAACAGAACTGTATAAAACAGAGAGGCACAGGGAACTATTTTGGGACCAGTTTGGTTCAATATCTTTGTGAGTGACATTGTGGAAGGGATAGAAGGTTAAGTTTGTCTTTTTGTGAATGATACTAAGATCTGCAAGAGAGTAGACATGCCTGAACGAGTAGAGAGAAAAAAAAGTGATTTAAGAAAGACTAAAACGTGGTCAAAGATTTGGCAATGCCAAGAAGTGCAGAGTCATGCATCTGGGGTGTGATAATCTAAAAGAGCTGTATATGATGGGGAGTGAAACACTGATGTACACGGACCACGAGAGAGAGATCTTGGGGTAATAGTATCTGGTGATCTGAATGCAGCAAAGTAATGTCACAAGGCGATAGCTAAAACCAGAATAATGCTGAGCTGCATAGAGAGAAATAACTAGGGATGTGCAAAGGAAAAAATTAGTTTCATTTAGGGATGTGAATCGTGTCCTCGATCGTCTTAACGATCGATTTCGGCTGGGAGGGGGAGGGAATCGTATTGTTGCCGTTTGGGGGGGTAAAATATCGTGAAAAATCATGAAAAATCTAAAAATCGCAAAACCGGCACATTAAAACCTCCTAAAACCCACCCCCGACCCTTTAAATTAAATCCCCCACCCTCCCGAACCCCCCCCAAATGACTTAAATAACCTGCGGGTCCAGCGGCGGTCCGGAACGGCAGCGGTCCGGAACGGGCTCCTGCTCCTCAATCTTGTTGTCTTCAGTCGGCGCCATTTTCCAAAATGGCGCCGAAAAATGGCGGCGGCCATAGACGAACACGATTGGACGGCAGGAGGTCCTTCCGGACCCCCGCTGGACTTTTGGCAAGTCTCGCGGGGGTCAGGAGGCCCCCCACAAGCTGGCCAAAAGTTCCTGGAGGTCCAGCGGGGGTCAGGGAGCGATTTCCCGCCGCGAATCGTTTTCGTACGGAAAATGGCGCCGGCAGGAGATCGACTGCAGGAGGTCGTTCAGCGAGGGTTCCGGCGCCTCGCTGAACAACCTCCTGCAGTCGATCTCCTGCCGGCGCCATTTTCCGTACGAAAACGATTCGCGGCGGGAAATCGCTCCCTGACCCCCGCTGGACCTCCAGGAACTTTTGGCCAGCTTGTGGGGGGCCTCCTGACCCCCACGAGACTTGCCAAAAGTCCAGCGGGGGTCCGGAAGGACCTCCTGCCGTCCAATCGTGTTCGTCTATGGCCGCCGCCATTTTTCGCCGCCATTTTGGAAAATGGCGCCGGCTGAAGACAACAAGATTGAGGAGCAGGAGCCCGTTCCGGACCGCTGCCGTTCCGGACCGCCGCTGGACCCGCAGGTTATTTAAGTCATTTGGGGGGGGTTCGGGAGGGTGGGGGATTTAATTTAAAGGGTCGGGGGTGGGTTTTAGGGGGTTTTAGTGTGCCGGCTCACGATTCTAACGATTTATAACGATAAATCGTTAGAATCTCTATTGTATTGTGTTCCATAACGGTTTAAGACGATATTAAAATTATCGGACGATAATTTTAATCGTCCTAAAACGATTCACATCCCTAGTTTCATTTCGTTTTTTGTTTCACCGGGACCCAAATTTGTTTCATTAGTTTCATAGGGGGAAAACCCAATTTGTTTATTAGTTTCATTTGTTTTTCATTTCCCATTAAAGTCAATGGGGGAAGTATTTGCAGCCTATTTTTGGCTGCAGAATGGGGTTTTCTTATCAATTCTGATGAAACTTCTGGGGAGCAATCATCAGAATGAGAAAAGAGCTCCAAGGTACTTAGACTGTGGCAAAGTGGCACCAAAGTGGCATGAATAGCCTAAGGTACTGTAAAGGGGCAAAAGGGTACCAGGAGTTGCAAGAGTGCTTTAACAGAAGTGCAAAGCAGCAGCAAGAGTCTCAAAAACACACCATAGCTTCAAAAGAGAGCACCAATAACAGTTGCATGAACCCTGGAAGGCAGCATGACAGGCAAAGTGGCAAGACAAGTGGCATCAACATCCTACAGCACAATGAAGGGAGAACATAGCAAGCAGAAAGAGTGTCAGAAAAAACCACAAGGCGCCGATAAAGGGACAAAGCAGCAGAAAGATTAGCACCAATACACTGAGGAACCATGATAGTGGCAAGAATACCACAAGGAGTAGAGTGAGTCGTCTGGTGTATGGCAGCAAGCAGAGTGGCAAAAAGTTGATAGGGCAAGACAGGCTGGCAGAGCTGAGATAGTCAGGTCCCTGTGGTTTTGATAGGGCAAGACAGGCTGGCCCTAGGGAGAGTTCCCTTTCCTTAGGTGCATGAAAGGGCTCCCTAGAATGGGTTCGCCTCTAGAGTGGGGTGGTTCCGTTGGCATCTAGTGAGCTCTCGCTGGTCTTTTAAAATCTGGTGGATGTAGCAGATATACAAACGCAAATTTTGAAGGCCGAGGCAGAGGAGGTTTCCATGTGAACAGCAGTTCTGGTTCAACATGTGTCAGCGGGTGTTAGATAGGCAACACCCAGGAAGAATTCCCTTTCCTTTGCACAGGAAAGGGCTCCCTAGAATGGGTTGGTCCCTAGAGTGGTGCCTGAGACTTCAAAGTGTGGCGACATGGAGGAGGTTTCCATGTCAACAGCGGTTCTGGTTCAACATGGGTCAGCAGATACTAAGAGATAGGGAACTCTCCCCGGGTGTAGCCTTTCCTTTGCGCAGGAAAGGGTTCCCTAGAATGGGTTGGCCCCTAGAGTAGGGCCTGATCCTTCAAAGTGTGGCGAGTCGACATGGAGGAGGTTTCCATGTCAACAGCAGTTCTGGTTCAACATGGGTCAGCAGATACTAAGAGATAGGCTACATCCAGGGAGAGTTCCCTTTCCTTTGCGCAGGAAAGGGTTCCCTAGAATGGGCCACTAGAGTAGGGCCTGATCCTTCAAAGTTTGGCGAGTCGACATGGAGGAGGTTTCCATGTCAACAGCAGTTCTGGTTCAACATGAGTCGGCGGGTACTAAGAGATAGGCTGGCTACACCCAGGGAGAGTTCCCTTTCCTTTGCGCAGGAAAGGGCTCCCTGGAATGGGTTTGCCCCAAAAGTGTGATGGTTCCGTTGGCGTCTAGTGAATACCCAGAAGCTATTAACTGCTTATGCACTTCAGCTGATGACAAAGGAACTTGAAGAGCTCTCAGAAATAAGAAAACTGCTACTCAAGTCTAAATCTACAATATCAACCTATGTTGACTTTGTACCCTACATAGTGCCTCTGTAAACTATGGGAACACAGAGGATGAACTAGAGTGCAACTACCACCAGTTTTCTATAGTACTAGAAACATTAATGTTGGCACCTAAGAAAGATTTAGGGAAAATGGCCCATATTATGAAGGTCATGAAAACTATTGAGCAGATGAAATATGCAAGCTCCAAACAAACATCAAGTCAGCTTTTTATGTTCTTACATTCCAAATTGTTGCAAAACAGGAAAAAGAATATTCTGTAAAGAAGTGATGCACAAATACATGAAACTGAAATTAGAAATACTAGAACTAAACTCAGACAGGCACAGCGTTTGAGTTCAGACCCTTGTAGAAGGACAGAGAGGACAGGAAAGGGGGAGGAGTGGCTCTTTATGTCAGAAACAATATCCAAGCATCTGAGCTGCAAGGAAGATGGGGCAAAGAAGAAGCACTATGGGCCGACCTAAAAAAAGATGATGGGGCATCCATTTTTATTGGAGTGGTTTACAGGCCTCCAAATCAAATGGAACAGCTTGACAGAGATCTGGTTGAAGACATCCAAAAGATGGGAAAGAAAGGAGAAGTGGTGATTGTTGGAGATTTTAATATGCCTGATGGAGACTGGAGAATCCCTTCTGCAGAATCTAACAAAAGTAGAGAGATAGTGGATTCCCTGCAAGGGGCTCTGTTCAAACAAATGGTAATGGAACCCACGAGGGAGGAAGCTACACTTGATTTAGTGCTCACCAATGGAGATGTCTCTAATGTCCAGGTGGGTGCCCACCTCAGCACCAGTGATCATCAAATGGTATGGTTTCATATCAAAAACAGGATAGGGAGAAGAAGCGTGAAGACCCGAGTTTGCTGTTCAAAAACACGGACTTTGATGAAATGGGGAAGTACCTGGAGGAAGAACCAGACGTCTGGGAGAACAAGAGAGATGTGGAACAACAATGGACCAAACTAAAAAGAGCAATTACCAAGGCAACTAATCTATATGTTAGAAAAGTAAAGAAAAGCAAAAGAAAAATTAAACCTATCTGGTTCTTGAAGGGATGGCTGACAAAATAAAAGCTAAAAGAACAGCGTTCAAGAAATATAAAGTATCCCAAAGGGAGGAGCACAAGGAAAAATATCTGATGGAACTAAGGGAGACAAAGAAAGTAATCAAGATGGCAAAAAGTCAAGTGGAAGAAAGGATTGCCAAAGAGGTAAAGTGAGGTGAAAACATTTTTCAGATACATCAGAGAAAGGAGAAAAATCCAAAGTGGTATAGTGAAATTGAAATGTGAAAAGGATCAATGTGTGGAGAGAAATGAAGAAATGGCAGAAATATTAAATGAATATTTCAGTTTGGTGGTCACTAAAGAGGACCCTGGAGAAGGACTGTCGCTAGTTAACAAGAAACTGGAGGGGAGTGGAGTAGATGTAACTCCGTTTACAGAAGAGGGTATGGGAAGAGCTTGGAAAACTAAAAGTTGACAAAGCCATGGGGCCTGATGAGGTTCGTCCCAGGATACTTAGGGAGCTCAGAGATGTGCTGGCGGGTCCACTGTGTGACCTGTTCAATAGATCCCTAGAAACGGGGGTGGTGCCGAGTGATTGGAGAAGAGCGGTGGTGGTCCCGCTTCACAAGAGTGGGAGCAGAGAGGAGGCTGGAAACTACAGGCTGGTTAGCCTCACCTCGGTGGTAGGAAAAGTGATGGAGTCGCTGCTGAAAGAAAGAATAGTATAGTCGAAGGAATTGCTGGACCAGAGGCAGCATGGATTCACCAAGGGAAGGTCCAGTAGACAAATCTGATTGACTTTTTTGATTGGGTGACTAGAGAATTAGATAGAGGAAGAGCACTCGAAGTCATCTACTTGGATTTCAGCAAAGCTTTTGATATGGTCCCGCACAGGAAGCTTGTGAATAAAATGAGAAGCTTAGGAGTGAGTGCTGAGGTAATGGCCTGGATTGCAAATTGGTTGACGGACAGAAGACAATGTGTGATGGTAAATGGAACTTACTCTGAAGAGAGAGAGCAGTGTTAAGCGGAGTGCTGCAAGGATCGGTATTGAGACCGGTCCTGTTCAATATCTTTGTGAGCGACATTGCAGATGGGATAGAAGGTAAGGTCTGTCTTTTTGTGGATGATACTAAGATCTGCAACAGAGTGGACACGCCGGAAGGAGTGGAGAGAATGAGGCAGGATTTAAGGAAGCTGAAAGAGTAGTCAAAGATATAGCAGCTGAGATTCAATGCCAAGAATGCATATGGGATGTGGAAATCCTAAACAACTATTTGAAGGGGGGTGAAGGGCTGATGTGCACAGAGCAGGAGAGATACCTTGGGGTGATAGTGACTAATGATCTGAAGTCGGCGAAACAATGTGACAAGGTGATAGCTACAGCCAGAAGAATGCTGGGCTGCATAGAGGAATATCGAGTAAGAGAAAGGAAGTGATGATCCCCTTGTGAGGCCTTGGTGAGGCCTCACCTGGAATACTGTGTTCAGTTCTGGAGACCGTATCTCCAAAGGGACAGAGACAGGATGGAGGCGGTCCAGATAAGGGCGACCAAAAAGGTGGATGGTCTTCATAAAATGACTTATGAGGAGAGACTGAAGAACCTAAATATGTACACCCTGGAGGAGAGAAGGAGCAGGGGTGATATGATACAGACTTTCAGATACTTGAAAGGTTTTAATGATCCATGGTCAACAACAAACCTTTTCCGTTGGAAAAATATCAGTAGAACAAGGGGACACAATTTGAAGCCCAGGGAGGAAGACTCAGAACCAATGTCAGGAAGTATTTCTTCACGGAGAGGGTGGTGGATGCCTGGAATGCCCTTCCGGAGGAAGTGGTGAATACTAAAACTGTGAAGGATTTCAAAGGGGCATGGGATAAACACTGTGGATCCATAAAGGCTAGAGGATGGGAATGAAGAGAAGAGCCATGGGGGTGGAATACTGGAATGGAGGCTACTACCTGAGGATTACTACCCTTATTCAATAAGCCTTCTCAAATCCAACATCACTCTCTGCTTCAATGGCAAGGGGAAATGTGGAAAAGGGGATTTGCATTCAGATAACCAACAAGGACTGAACTTCACAATCCAGGTAAACACGGGAGTAGCTTGCTTATTATGGCGGTTACTACCCTAAACCAATTAAGCCTGATATCACTTTGAATGCATATACAGAGTCGCTCTCTGCTTCTACAGCAGGGGAAATGTGGAAAACAGGATTTGCATTCAGACAACCACCAACAAGGACTGAACTTCACAATCTGGGTAAACAAGAGTGGGGGTAGCTTGCTTATTACGGCGATTACTACCCTAAACCAATTAAGCCTGATACATCACTTTGAATACATATACAGCACTGCTCTTTGCTTCAACGGTAGGGGGAAATGTGGAAAACAGGTTTTATATTCAGACAACATCCAACAAGGCATCGATCTGTGCAGTCTGGTTAACCAAGCATCGGGGTAACCTGCTTGATGCGGTGGTTACTACCCTTAACCATTAAGCCTTAGGCTCACCTATGATGCAACTCCAACATTACTCTCTGCATCGATGACAGGGTATGGCAGGAAATTTAAATCAAATAGTTACCAACAAGGGCCCTGAAATTGCTGGTAGATGAAACAGATAAGTATGGGAAAATAAGTATGGGAGCTTGATGGGCAGACTGGATGGGCCGATTGGTCTTTTTCTGCCATCATTTCTATGTTTCTATGTTTGAGGTCAGGCCCTTTTAGTGATGTAAGGGCTGGACAGACAGGCACAGGGTTTGGGGTCAGGACCTTGTAGTGACATAAGGGCTGGATAGTGGACAGACAGGCACAGCGGTTGAGGTCAGGTGCTTGTGCTGATATTATCTAGAGCATATGAGGCAGTTGGAGCTGCTGCAAGACTTTAAATTGCTTTTATTCATCTTGCCATTCACAGGGAAATTTGGAAATCTAAGCAATTTATTTTCAAAAACACTAGCATTTCCATCAATTCTGGTGCCAGCCTTGAGCTGTGAGGGCTCATATCCCTTGTCATTGAAAATACATGTTCACTGGGCACATTGGTTGGTGGACATGACAGATATCGCTGAGCCACTTTGGCTAGGTGTGGCCAGACATTAGACTTGTGTGCCCAATATGCCAGCGGATCTGTTTGCATGTCCTCTATGTGAGATACTGTGAGATACCGTGTCACTGACATTTGTGCTGGTGTCTCCTTTGCTTGGGTGGGCTGAGAGTCCTTTTTGCCAGCTGCTTTCGCTCTAGCCCATTCCAGAACAGATGCTTTTTTAGGGGCAACATGGCTTTGGCGTACTGAAGTGGAGGAGGAAGTACTAGCTGTCACTGACAGAGTGCTGCTCCTGCTTGGGCTTGCACTACTCTCTGAAGTGTCCGCTGTTTCCTCTGCTTCATGCCTAATCTGTCTCTGCCTATGGTGCTCCTGTTCACAGACTTTTACTAACAGCAGGTCCTTCACAAATGTGAGACAATCTGACTGTAGGGCGAGTTTCCCTTTCACACGGGGATCACAGACTGTGGCGAGCCTGTATGTGTGTTCTTTTGTTAAAGGTCTTAATCTCTCTTACACCTGCTTCTGCAAAAAGTCCAGACAATGCAGCACCTCTGCTGTCATTCCCTCTTTCTGTTTAAAGCCCTCCAAATTTTCCTCCAGAAAATTAACTAGGAATGATGTCAGCCAAGGTGGCACTTCTGGAACTCAGCTCCTCCGTGGCATCCTTGAAGGGCTGCAAGATGTTTACCAGCTGACTCATGACTAATCAATTATGATGCCCTAGAGGACTCTGCACACCTATGTCCATTGCCGTGGAAAGGTCATGAAGGGACATCTGCTGCTCCACTAACCTCTGCAAAATCATATAGGTGGAATTCCACCGGGTGCCAATGTCTTGAATGAGACGCTTGTGAGGCATCTCCAAATCAGTCTGCTTTTGTCAGAGAACTGCCCTGCCTTCACACTTCTATGGAAGTGTGCTGCTATGTTCCTGCACTTGTGAATTAACATATGCAGGTATTCATTCTCTTGGTGATTGGACTCCAACCCCAGAGCTGACTTCACTACCAGGTGCAGAGTGTGTGCAAAACATCGGATGTTCTGAAAGCACCCATCGCATATTGCTTTACCATGTTTGCACCATTGTCTGTGACAAAGAACCCTGCCTGAAGATTCCTGTCTTGCTGGTGTAGCTGCCAGCCTGCCAGCATCTGTCTGATGCATGCTAGAATATTTGCTGAGGTATGGGCATCATCCATCAGGTGGGTGTGCAGTAAAGCCCACCTCCACCCTGATATTTGTTCACTAATAGAGCTGCTGCCTGCCCCTGCTTCAGCCAGGTCCCACCAGTGTGCTGTCAGGGAGAGGTAAGAGTGTACAGCATGGCAGTCCAGATATCGCAGGTGAAATGCACACTCCCCTCTGCCATAGCTAGCAGCACTTGGATGCGACTGCAACACTGGTTGTACAGGCTGGGGATAACCTTTCTGTTAAATGTGGTTCTGGAGATGACTTTGTAATTTGGAACTATGACCTTTGGCAAATGCTTGAAACCCACATTCTCCACTACCGGCAAGGGCTGGTCATCAAGAGCAATCATTTCCCCAATGCTCTTGGTTACAACTTTTGAGGCTGCCTGCCTCCTTTCCCCTGGATAGCGTTACTGAACATCACCCCATTTCCTCCATGGTGCATTGACGCTTCTGACACATGGCAGGGGGCTGCTGGCCTGCCACCTGATTGCTAGAAGGGGCTGAGGGCATGGGATGACTCTGCTCCTTTTCAACCACTTTACGTTGCTTGGAAAAAGGGGTCCCCTGACTGGTACTGCCACCATCCTCAGATGGCAGTACTGTTGGGTGTTGCTACTGCATATGATGCATCATGCCAAAATTAGTTAGATGTCCCATTTGCTTGCCTCTGCTAATAGCGCTGGCACAGTAATTACACTGAGCAAAACGCGGGTCCTCCCTCACTTTAAAGTGGCTCCAGATCACAGATTTCTTTCGTGATCCCTTCTCTATAGCCTTCGGGGTGGATGCTGGCACTGGAGTTGAAGTAGTGGGTGCACCCTGAGAAGCAATGTCAGGGGCATCAGTCACACTCTGTGCCTGCGCTGACTGCTCTACCTCCTCATCATCATCAGTTTCATCTCTCCCCTGCAGTACTGAAATGGAGACTAAGAGAGAACTAACTAATCCTCCTAAACCTTCTTCAGCTATTACTTCTTCCATTTCTGAGAATCCCACACAAAATGATTCTTCATCGGAATCAGAAGCAAACTGTGTCTGCACTACATTTTCAGTGCTAACTAGAGTCTGCTGTCGCACTGTTGCTTTTGGGTCACGCCCTTTTGTCTTGCATGACTCAGCCTCCCCTTCCCTCACCTCCAAACCTACAGGGTCAGAAACAGGTGGTGGCGGTGCATCATCTTTAAATTTCAGTTCTTTCCGGATGGAACTGCCTATCCCTCCAGAGATTTTAGATTGGAACAGCTCCTTTTAACTTTAATGGGGGACTGGTACTGCCTTTTGAAGTGCCTCCTCTGCCAGTCCCAATCACTTGACTACGTCTAGCTTTCCCTGACATCATGGATTTAATGTCACTGACTACTAGGGATTTCAATTAAAAGAATTATTTATTTATTGGTGACTGAACACCTCTGTACAGATATATGAGTGTGTAAAACTACACACACACACACACACACACACACACACACACACACAAAAGACTGGAAGCCTGAGCAAGCCCAATTCCTACAGTGATGCTGCTTGTTCTTTGAAAATACCAACTCCCAGACAGCCACTGCAACTCACACTATCTCCCACCCACACCACCCAAACTCTGGTTAAAACGTACCCCAGTGGGGTAAGATCAGCAGCAAAATGCCACTGCTGGCAGCTTGTCTCAGTGAGAGAGACAGTCTGAGTTCAATTTAAAAATAAAGTGCAGTAAACGTCACTGCCTACTAGGGATTTCAATTAAAATAATTATTTCTTTGTTGGTGACTGAACACCTCTGTACCAATATACGAGTGTGTAAAATTACACACACACACACACACACACAGAAATGACAGGAAGCCTGAGCAAGCCCAATTCCTACAGTGATGCTGCTTGTTCTTTGAAAATACCAACTCCCAGACAGCCACTGCAACTCTCACACTATCTCCCACCCACACCACCCAAACCCTGCCTGCAACCTACCCCAGGGGGTAAGATCAGCAGCAAAATGCCATTGCTGGCAGCTTGTTTCAGTGGGAGGGACAGAGAGACAGTCTGAGTTCAATAAAAAAAAAAAAAAAGTGGAGTGAAATAGCCTGGCTGGCACAGCAGCAAAAACGAACAAATATCTTTTTCAATGGAAAATTCTATCAAAGTAGCAAGCACAGCAGCAATAGCAATTGAACACAGATTTGAAACACTCAGACTAGCTCTGAGTAAAGCCACCTCCCCAGACAACACCTGAGAAAAAAGTGCGTGGCACGCCACGTGCTTAAGGTATAAGTAGTACAGTGTCAGCAGGAACAGCATCACAGAGCACTGAGAGCAGTGATTGGCTGCATTAGAAAAATGCTTAGCTCTGATAGGTTGCATTCTCGTCTCCTTGCCAACCTGTCTGACTCACTCTATGACAGGGATGTGAGGTCATTTATGACTCACAGGAAAGGGCTGGTTTTTGCTATGGATACTCCCACATGGCCTTCTCCTATTTCAAATGACCGCTAAGAGATCACTGCGAACAAAAAGAATGAAACTAATATGATATGTTTCATTTTATTTATTTATTTATTTATTTATTTAAAGGATTTATATACCGGAAGTTCCTGTATAATATACATATCACCCCGGTTTACAAGTAACAGTAACTATCGCTTCATTTAGCGGTTTACATTGAGGGGGATCGCAATGCGTTTTGCGAACCCACGAATCAAATGAACAGGGACTTATGCGTTGCAGATTGCACATTCGTTGAAAACACATCCCTAGAAATAACCAGCAAGAAAAAGGAGGTGATAATGCCCTTATATAGGTCCTTGATGAGGCCTCAACTGGAGTACTGTTTTCAGGAGACCGTATCTCAAAAATAGAGACAGGATGGAGGCGGTCCAGAGAAGGGTGACCAAAATGGTGTGGGTCTGTATCGGAAGACATATGAGGAGAGTCTGGAGGATCTAGATATATATACCCTGTATGAGAGGAGGTGCAGGGGAGATATGATACAGATCTTCAGATACCTGAATGGTTTTAATGATACACAAACTTCAAACATTTTCCATCAGAAAGGAAACAGTAGAACTAGAGGACATGAAATTAAACTCCAGGGGGATGAGACTCAGAACCAGTCAGGAAATATTTCTTCAAAGAGAGAGTGGTGGATGTATGGAATGCCCTTTCAGAGGAGGTGAAGAAGAAAACAGTAAAAGGATTCAAAGAGCATGGGATAAACACCGTGGATCGCTAGAGGATGGAAATAAAGAGGAGGGTGCATGGGGTTAACCTGCACAGAACAGAAGTTACTATCCTTAACAGAAGGCATGGAAATTACTGCCCTCACTGATGCTTTTGAACAACTGCAACATTGCTCCCCACTTTTACGGGGAGGGGAGGGGATGGGAACTGGATATAGACAACCACCAACATGGGCTCTGACTTTTATGGTCTGGAGATCTGACACACAGGCATAAGGGAAAAAACACAGGATGACTTATACGGCCAAGTCCCAAAGCAAAGATCATCAAGCAGCATTGTCTGAATTATCAAGAAGGCTCCTCACCCAGTAAAGATATTGCTAGCAGTAATTTATGGATTTGACAGTTGCTTAGTTTTGTTTGTGAATATCACAACCATTATTATAAGGCTTAGGGTTAACTTAGAGCAGCAGTTGTTTCCCGTGAGAGAAACATGGGGGTAATCCTGCAAAGAGCGGCAGATACTAGCATAAGAAGCTTCCTGGGCAGTCTGGATGGGCCATCTGGCCCTTTTCTGCTGTCATTACTATGTTACTATATAAGACAGCTTAATTTGAAAAGCTGATATCACCTTTGGCAAAAACTGATTGAGCGTGAAGCACCACTCTGTTATAAAAGCTGCATTTAAGAGAGTAATGAACCAAAGCCTGGAATTCACTTACTCTTCTGTCTGATGTGATTGCAATTAGGATCTTTCATAGAAGAAACTAAAGAAGCAGACTCCAAAGGATAAAATGTAGGCTTTATTAGCTGTGTCAGAACCACATTCTGGGCCTATGGAACAAGTAGGTTTGAAAACTGGAGGTTTAGTATAGCATAGGCCTTTCATGAACTTAGATACCAATGAACGAGTCGAGATTGGGCTACCTCAACTTGGAAGTGGTATGCCCCTATAGCACTGAGATGAAGTAACAGATCTGAAGACAATATTGAAGGAGGATTTTTTGGTTTACATGTGAATGGGTTCAAGGAAGTCTGTAGACACCAAGATGACAACCTTTTCTATTTGAATCCATAAACTCTTCTAGTAGATGGCTTCCAGGCAGATACCACTATATCCTTAATCTTTTTGAGCAGTGCAAAGTGTGTGATCAGCGAGCATTCCACATCCATGCTGTCAAGCTAAGGGAGGGAAGGTTCAGATGATATAGAAGTCTTTCATCTTGAGTTAGTAAGGATGGATCTTCTCTGAAGTGGATTGGCAGGGTGCTGGACAGTTGTACCAGTACGCAAAGCAAACTTATATGGGCCACACTACAGCACTAAGAATCAGTCAGGCTTGGTGCTTGAGAACTTTTTGTACTATCTTGCTGATCAATGGAATCAACGTAAAATCATAAATGTGATCTGTACGCTAATTGAGCAAAAAAGTGTCCTTAGCAGATGTAAAACCATTGAGGGTAGAATGGGGCAAAATCTTTCCACTTTTCTTTTTTCCATCTGACATACGTTTGCCTCTCTGCAGATGATACTAAAATCTGCAACAGAGTGAACACATCTGGCGTGTAGAGAATGAAAAGTGATGTAAGAAAACAAAGCGCAGTTGAAAACTTGGCAGCTGTGATTCAATGCCAAGAACTGCAGAGTCATGGGGTGCAGTAAAGCAAAAGAGCTTTTTTGATGGGGGTGAAAGACCAACGTACACAGAATAGGAGGGACCTTTGGGTAATTGTGTCTGATGATCTGAAGGCAGCACAGCAATATGACAAGGCAGTCGCTAAAGCCAGAAGGATGCTGGGCTGCTTAGAGATAGAGGAAAAATCAGCAGGAAAATGTTGATAATGCCTTTGTACAGGTCCCTGGTGAGGCCTCACCTGGAGTACTGTATTCAGTTCAGAGACTGTACTTTAAAAAAAGATAGACAGGATGGAAATTGTCCAGAGAAAGGTGACCAAAATGGTGTAGGGGTCTATTTCAGAAGACCTACAAAGAGAGGCTGAAGGATCTACAGTAAATATGAATACCCTGAAAGAGTGGAGATACAGGGGAGATATGATACAGATTTTCAGATACTCGACAGGTATTAACAATGCACAAACTTCACAGCTTTTCCATTGGAAACAGTAGAACTTGGAGGGTCATGATATGAAACTCTAGAAGGGACAACTCAGAACCAATATCAGGAAATATTTCTTCAGAGAGGGTGGTGGATGCTTGGAATGCCCTCCCAGAAGAGGTGGTGAAGATGAGAAAGTTCATTAACACCACCACCAAGGAATGCTTCCATAAACTTCACGTCCTGAAACAACTAAGACCTCTCCTACACTTTCAGGATTACCATTCAGTTCTACAAGCAATATTGTTTTCAAAAATCGACTATTGCAACACGCTTCTCCTTGGCCTTCCATCCTCCACAACGAAACCTCTACAGATGCTTCAAAATGCCGCAGCCAGGATCCTTACAAATTCTCGTCGTAAGGACCACATCACACCAATCCTAAAAAACTTACACTGGCTACCCATCAAGTATAGAATACTATTCAAGACCCTGTCCACCATCCACAAAAACATCTATCATCGATTTACTCTCCAACTCCAAATACCACTCCAACTCCACGCTTCCACAAGACCAATCAGATTGGCATACAAAGGATCCCTTCCAGGCTCCCCCTAATAAATCCACTAGTCACACCTCCATTCAGAAACGAGCCTTGTCTCGAGGAGAGCGGATTGAACAACGGGGATCCGCCACGCAGGTTGTGGCGGACGAGAGCACCTCAGTGATGGCCATCGGTGGGGGGAGAGGAACCAGTGGAGGAAATTCTAAGAATTTCGGAGGTCTGCCGGAGCCAGGAGGTAAGCTCTGAACTCAGCTTCAAATTATCAAGACCACAAGTAATCACACTAGATATTGTTTGGAATGCCCTAGTTGCTTTGGAGAAGGCAATTTCAAACTTAACTGTGGCAGTAACAAACTTACAACAAAAAGATAGTGAAATTAAACCTGTTTTGGACATTCATGAGAAGAAAGTTAAAGAAATTGAAGAGAATGTAACTAAAATTCAAGAAGTCCAAGTAAAGTTAATACAAAGTGAGGCAAGTACCTTGAGAAAGCTAGATTTAGAAAATTTTCAAACATATTTAAATCTTAGGATACTAAATTTTCCTTCTATAAAATTTGTATCATTACGAGAGCTCTTCAAAAAATACTTGATGGAAGTTCTTTTATTTCCAACTGAGGCTATACCACCTATTTCAAGTATTTATTTTATAAAGAAAACAACTGAATCACCTCAGCAGGAACAGAATCCCTCTATTAATATAGGGGTTGATTTGACTGGACTTCTTGAATCTTCTACAGTGGAACAGCTAGAGTTTCGTGGAACTGTAATGTGTACTTTTGTTTTTTTCTGGGGATCGAGATTCAGTTTTAAAATGTTTTCTCCGTAATAGGGAAAAACTGTTTTTTGCTGAAAAAATTAGAATCTACCCGGACATTGCAAGAAGCACGCAACTAGGCAGAAAACAAATGCTACAGATGTGCCAAGAAGCCAGGCAACTGGGGGCAAAAATAACAATTAAATACCCTTGCAAATGTTTAATGTATATTAATAACAGATATGTGTATTATGATCCTTCACATTTGCGTTCTTTTCTAGATAATTATGGAGCTGAGAGAGCTGAACCTTAAAGAGTATGGGCAGTAATGAATATGTGCACCTCTCCTTTGTGATTTCCTATATTTTAGATTTTGGTTATAATGCTCCTTTAAAACTTCGTGGATCTCCCCTTTACATTCCTTAACTATTTTACTTAATAATTACAGGAGTGTGTGTTGAACTCCTTTTGGTACAATGTTTAATGCTATATGTTTTTCTTGAGATTTAGGATGGATAAATACGTGTAAAGTTTGATGTAAAAATCCTGAAACTCTTGTTAATTATTGAAAAATGTAATAAACATTGAATTGCAAAAAAAAAAAAGAAACGAGCCTGGTCTACTGCTGGACCTTATCATTGGAATCTTTTTCCCCCAGAATATCGGCAGGAACAATGCCCTTTTTCCTTTAGAAAGAAACTAAAACTTGGCTGTTCATTCAAGCCTTCCCTTGATGGGTCACTCCACAATCAGCGTAGTCCCTAACCTCTCTTCCACAGTTCCCCCCTTCCCCTCCTCCTGGATCGACCCTATCACAGTTTGATATACAGAGCAGGCCAATGTCTAAGCGTGTACCTTACCTCGTTTGTTACGTTAGCTTATCTTGTTAGGATCTTGTTATGTTAAACTGATTTCTTTCGCTTAAGTCTCCCGAACTGTAAATTCCTTGTTCATTGTAACTTTATCTTCTGTTTAATTGGTTTCCCCTGGTTACACTGTAAACCGGTACGATAAGACCTTCATCTTGAGCATCGGTATATCAAAAGTATTTAAATAAATAAATAAATAAAATAAATGAATTCAAAAGGGAATGGGACAAACACTGTGGCTCCCTAAAGCCTTGAGGTTGAAAAAGAAGAAACGGGTGATAACACATTTCTGCATGGGAGTAACCTACATGAAGCGGCATTTACTAACAGAATGCATGGGGGTGATCTGCCATAAGCAAATTGATGGGCAGACTGGATGGACCATTTGATCTTTATCTGCTGAATGCATTACGAGGTCAGAGCAGTGACATTACATTCTGGTCTACCATAACACTGTTGATCATGCAATCAAGCCAGTCCTGTAGTTTCCTTGATATGGAAAACATAATTCCTCTTAAATTATGACAACACATCGCTAAGGGGGTCATTTTCAAAGGAGTTATGCATGTAAATGTGACATACTATCGTAGCAATTTTCAAAAGCTATTTACTCGAGTAAAGTGCACTTACTTGAGTAAATCCTATGGACAATTCAATGGCATATATTGTAGCAATTTTGAAAAGCCCACTTACTTGAGTAAAGTGTATTTACTCGAGCAAAAACCAGTTTTGCTCGAGTAAATGCTTTTTAAAATCCGCCACTAAGTGTACTAGTGGATTCTGAATCAGATGCAAAAATTCATCTACAAGTGACCACTCTTTTCACCAACATCACATATAAGAATCAGCTGCACACTATTTAAACCATTTTTCAAGGAGGACAATGTTCATGCGAGCTATGGTGCATCTTGTTCACATTGTACATTCTTTCCAAACACCTGATAGCACATCAACCACTGGCATCTCCACACAAAACCACACACAATTGATGGGAAGTGATGGGAACTATAAAGCTAAATTAATTGGGTGGATGCACAGAATAGATGGGCCATACTGTATTTTTCTGCCATCATGTTTTTATGATGAAATGACTGAAGCAAAATAATCATTCTCCACTATATTCAGCAAGAAGCATACACAGAAGAGCTCAGGCACACTGACAAGGGAAGAAATGATCCTAAGAACAAACCCCTTTGAAATCAAACCCCATTGACGAGGATGGCCCAATTAGGATCCATGGTTGGCTAATCAATGCCAAGTGAGACAAGGGACAGTGAAAATTTTCAACAGACTCATAACTCAGACTGTTTCTCAAGTCTCATGAAGATGGGCGAACACTATGTACGCAAAAATATATTTGAAGTCCAACATAAGTTAAAAAATAGTGATAATTGCTGATACCAGGCATAGTGTATTCTGTCTACACAAATTCTTGTTTATATGTTATGTTGCCACCAAGTGGTTGCATTAAACATTGCATTTACAGATACATATGTATCTGTCAAAAATATGTTCGTAACCTTTGCTTTTAGTTAAGTCCACAGCAGACAGATGTATATTCTGGGAGTTTAAACTTCAATGTATGCGAACCCTCTTTTTCAGACAGCCCTACGAAATGCTTTGCTTTTTAACCTGATTTCAGCCACATTCATCTGCAACAGTTCAGAAACTTAGTTCCAGGTATTCTGATCTCCATTTAATTTAGTAAGAGCTAGGATTTTTAATTTTTATTTTCAATACATGTTTTATGGAGTTTAAGATTCAGCCTTTCGTCTTGTATGTCACTGAATGAGAGTTTACAATAGTTGTGCAGCAAGGATCAAATACATGTCCACCAAATAGAAGATGGTGCTTCTGGTGCACCGATTGGCCCTTGGGCTTCCTGCCACTATTTGGTAGAAGCCACTAGGAAGACAAGCTTTCAAAATCAGTTCTTACAAATCTAGTTTGGAAAAAGAAAAAGGGTCAATTGTTAAAGCCACGCACATGCCCATAAAAAAAATCTTTGTTAACCCAAGGGGTAGACATCAAATCATCTCGCAGGCTTTTTATATTTTCAATCTTTCATTGAAGTACTCATGATGGGATAAACTAGCTGTTATGTGAAATTAACAAAGCCCGTTAAATTCCAATGCAGCCCCACTCTTGGGGTCATGTATGAGCTCTCCTGTCAAGCTTGACCCTTGACATTTTTCACTGCCTCATTGACCTGCAGCTTAGTAGTGACCGAGCAAAACAAATCATTGTGTGGGGCCAAGGCCCTACATTTATTGCTTTTTGCTGAACAGGAAGCATTCTGAAGATTTCTCTGCCTCCTGCCTGCCCATATGTTCTTTTCTTATTGTAGTATTTGATATAGATTGAATAATAATAGAGGTGGAGTTCTGTATAGGTAATGTGTCCTCTGTGCATGAATAGGTTGGTTAGAAATTGTATACAATTTTGTATAGTTAGAGGTTTAAACTGTTAACTAAAATATTTGTCCTACCTTTTATTTTTCAGCTGAAACCTCAAATGCAAAGACTCGTTTCCTAGCCAGAATTTTGCACCTGGCCTCGTCCAGATCACAGGGTGCCTTGGTAGCTGCAAGAAGACAACTGTGAGTACCTCAAGCTAGGGCATGGGGATAGATATGCCATAATAGAGGAATTTTCATGTGCATGTAAAGCACAGTTTTTCACACATACATAGGCATTTTGAAAACGACCCTGGGGTTGTACTTGTAAAAAGGCTGCGTGGAAGTGATTTTGCATGTACTTGAAGGAGGCATTCCTGGTGGTGGAGCTAGGGTGGGGAAACAAGTTACGCATGTATTTTCAAAAATTGACAGTATGGAGTTAATTTTAAAAGCCCAACATGTGTCCGGCCGGCACTTGGCAAGCAGATTTTAAAAGCCTTCCGATACACGCACAAATAAGACGGTGCAAAAAAAAAAGAAAAGGATGGGACATGAACATGGTCTGGGTTGGGGCATAGGCAGGACAGAGGTGTTCTGGGCCTTTAACATAAAATGTGCATGTAAGTATTTATGCACACAAGCGTTTGCTGGGGTTCGCTGCCGTGTAACTTTACTGCTGATATGGATGGCGTGTAAGTAATAAAATAAAAAACTCAAGGCTAGTTAGCAGGGTTTTAAGGGTTGGTGTTAACAGGGTAAAAGGGAGGCTATTTAACTAGAGGAATTAGGAAGCTCAATCCCTTACCTGGGTGCACTGGGAAGGAACTGGGGAAACTGCTAATTGCGTCGGCGCATGTCCACTAAAATCCTCACTTACACGGTAGAGGCGGCATTTGTGCGTGTCCATATAAAACTGTGCACACATGTACGCGTTTACAGCCTGCATTATACTATGCACGTATGTCATAATATAGCTGCGTCCTTTGGTGTGAGTCGACATATGCACATACATATATGTCGCACGCTGGTATCAAAGTTACAATCCCTGCTTATAAACGTACCTATGAGCATTTATACCAAGCAGGCATAAACGTGCAAAGGTTTGTGCGTACCTTCTAATTTTCAAAGTGGATTTACACGTGCAAGTCCGCTTTGAAATTTAAGGCTGAAGTCTACATGTACGTTCTATACACAGACTTCAGCCCTATGTGAGCGCTTACAAAAAAAACTGGGCTCAAAATGTATAGAGAGACAGCAAATAGTTCTTTTTCAGCTTTTGCAAATACATCTATGGCTGTCCATGCCTTCCCACAGTCTGTTTGTAGCACTTGCTTATGTGAAAACACTGAACCATGGTCAGCTGCATGACTAACTATAATATATTTTCTATACCAAAACTTGTTTGTGAACTCTGGTGCATGTCTGCATTACTAATACAACTTCATTTCTGCCAGTCAAAATCAGTGGCTCAATTTTTATGAAAACATTTTTTGAATATATCTCCTACTAAAATTGAAGTTTATTACGATTGCAACAAATGTTAATGCCTAATAGCCTAACTCAAGGGTGGCCAATTCCGGTCCGAGAGCCACAAACAGACCAGGTTTGTAGGAGATCTACAATGAACATGCATGAAATAGATTTGCATGCACTGACTCTGTTGGATGCAAATCTATCTCGTGCATATTCATAGGAATATCCTGAAAATCTGGCCTGATTGAGGACCAGAAAATCTGGCCTGATTGAGGCCTGATTGAGGCCTGATTGAGGACCAGAGTTGGCCACCCCTGATCTAACATCCTCAAAAATGCAAGCAGACAAAAAAGTATTCATTATAACATACCAAAATTTATTGATTACATTCAACAGGTTTTGTAATGAAAAAGGCAAGAGAAGCATTCTTTAAAAGGGAGCATTCACATTCAACCTCCATTTTAGAAAGCAACAATTTGTATAAAACTGTGTTTAATTACAACAGGTGAAAAAATGTTCCGGATCCATTTCTTTTGTAAGCATCTGAAAACATTATGCTTTCATCTTTATAATTATACACTTATATGCTGTACACTATAAAAATACTTGCAGTTAATGTTTGCTTTAATAAGTATTGCAAAAGATTGATAGGGGTTTTAGCAGTTTAAAATGTACATGTATTGTACAAAGATGTTATGGCTGTATTCAATCCAACAGAACTATTTGACATATACATATTTTAGATTGCTATTTATACAATCTAGTGTCACTAATAATCAAAGTAGCTATCTTTCTACAACTACTTAAAACTATCATGAGAAACATGAAGTCTCCTCTTTCAAGACTATACTGACCTTTAAAATTCACTAATAATTCTGCATTTAATTTATATGATAAATACCATGCTATTATAATAGTGATGGTAATCTTGTGTGTAATATTATCTTTTAAAATGCAATATGCAATCAAAATATGGATTGTTTCATTTTCCTGGGATAGCAAAATGGCTTCTCTGTGCTTCAGTTGGGCAACATTTGCATGCCAATGCTGACTGATTGGCAACAGTAACATATAAGCATGGTTTTTGGCAATGTTAGCTCTAGTTTCCCTTCTCAGAGCTGTCAGCTGTAAATATTTTGCTCTTATACAGTGGGTGTTCATGTGTCAGACCTCATGAGGATTTCAGCTTAACATACACAAACAAACTGAATTTCAAAAGCAACATTTACAATCAACAATCAGTAACTCATGGCAGAAGTGTGCAATATTTCCACTGGCACTCAAGAGAACGCATTCTGCCTCAAAGACAACTCATGGATACCAAAGTTCTCTTAGTTCAATAAAACCATGTATGGCATTTCATGGCACCTGGGTTATGAACAGTTCATCAATACTGTGAATAGAGATGGCAGTTCATTATGTGGAATCTAGATAACACAACTGTGTGCTCTGCTGTCTAACTTATGTTTTGAATCCACTGGGTCCAAATGAAGAACAGTGTCAAGTCCAAGAATCCAAAACTGGACAGTATAGCTCCAACATTAGAAAAACCAGTGCAGTGCCATCCAAAGCTCTTTGCTCTTAGAAGAGCCATTCAGTTCTAAAGGAGCATATAAGTGGATTATGCTGTACCAAGGAAAACATATTTCATTCAAATTTTTACTAGAACATCGAACCTACAACCACATAGAAATGATCTATAATGCCCCATACTCACAATCCAGGCTCTGCAACCAAATATAGTAAAATGCTACAATCCGCGATTTGGAATGGTACAACTCCATGAAACGAAACCAAAATGTTAACATTGTAAACCTCTTATTAAAAACAGAAAAAGAAAAATCTTATGCATTTACTAAAGAAGTCAGTTTTAGTACTATGGGCCTTTTTTATTTTTAAACAAATTAGACAAATATGCATTTAAAAGTATTCCTTAGATATACGATTAAAGTGGCAAATGCTACAGGAATATATATATTTTTTAAAAGACTGACTTCCATTCATTTTGTAACATACATCTGATAAACAGTATCAGAAGAATACATAATTATATTGAGGCAACACCGGTTTCGGTTGTACAGGTTTCTCAACAAGGAATTACATTCTACTGTATGCACTAGAATGGCAACTATAGCATTGATTACATACAATTTGTTTTTGTCATTTGAACTCAAATGTTTTACTACTGTAAATGCATTTAAAAAACAAAATATAGAACAGTAAACTGTTTCTCTAAAAATCAGGACTAAAATGTGCATGTAACTTGTTTGAATAAAAACACAACGGTATGTAATCAATATAAATTCACATGGCATTTGACATAACTGAAATATTTCATAGGAATCTACCCAGTGGAAGTTATCAGATACACAAATGCACTTCATTCATTCATTCATTGTTTTTTTTTCTCTTTTTTTCAGATGTAAACAAACTGTAAAGCTGTTCAGTGTGACCCTTCTGTACGAAAATCATTTTTTAAAATAACCTGCTTTCCAGTTTAAAAAAAAATAATCCTGTTTTGTGACAGTTTACATTTAAATGCATACTTGCATGGAAGCAGATGTCTGTAAAGAGACGGTTCTTTTATTTTATACATATATATATATATATATAGATAAAGATATAAATATATGTATAGATATATATGTATATACATATCTCTGTATATACATATATATGTATATCTCTATATATCTATCTATCTATCTATATATATATATATATATATACACACACATATACACTTTAGAAAATATTTTTTTCATTGCGTGAAACCAAAATAAATTTAGAAAAATTAAGTTAAATCAACAGAAAGACAGTAAAACTGTGGCAGAATGTTTTCAGGCAAAGACTAACCTCAGCAACAGTCATTCCACTTTAGAGTTTCAGTGATAAGAACAAAGTTTCATATCGACTTAAACAACATGACAGCATTTTAGCAACCAATCCTGAATCTTGGATTTAATTTTCCAAAATCAAGCCTAGCAGTCTATCTTTAATGTCTCCCATTTTTCAGATTTGATTCTTTGAAGAACTGTTCCATCACATTTTCTCTTGGCATTGGTAAGCAAGGCTATGGAATATACAAACCAACTTTTCTTCTTTGGTTGCTCATGAATGGTTGTTTTGCCCGACAGAATTCAGATGGGTTTTCCAGCTTCCACAGTGCAAAGTTTTTGTATTCCCCCAGTGTGGATTTGCTGATTTGGGAGCAGTGAGAGATGTCCCTGCACCACCTTTCACATTTTTAATACTTATTTCAGGAATGCAGCTATTTTCCGTAGTTTTGTAGGATAATAAAACTGGCAGCACCAAACGTCCATTCTGCACAAGGGAAATTAAAAAGATGCATTAATACAAACGTGTGTACAAATTTAAACATAAATCAAGAATATCGATCTGTTTCGGAATCAACAAAATCTGTGGTTTTACAGCACTGCTCAACCTGAATCTGGTGCAGCATACGCGGCTCAGTTCAGAGTTAGGGCAAATGCAAGTCAGAACAAATAATCATCCGACTCCAAGCAAGTCACTTGGAGATGGAGAATGATGCAAAAAAACCCCAAAAACCCCACAAAAATAACCCACAAAAAACCCCAAACACAACCCCATACAAATAGTAAAGATAGGCTGATTCCAAGTACCCCTGATGACGATGTCCCATAGAGACGAGCAGCAGAAGCTTTGCAAGCCTCATGCCACTGAACCATGAGTTATTATCTGAAATGGGCCCCAAGCGATTTAGCAAAGATGCACCAGTCAATGTTTCCAGGGTAGATTTGATTTCATGAATAAACTACAATTTAAAGGTAAATTCATGAGGCCATTCCTTTTCATTTGGATTTTATGCTAATAACTCATATGTGCGGATTTCACAATTTATATGTAAACAATGAGATGGCAAGATCAATGAAACTTGACAGTTGTATCTACTAAAAAGTTAGCAGAGTAATTAGATGGCTCTAGGAAGAGTAAAACATGTAAATTATGAGTCAAGCAATTGTTCAGCTAGGCTCTATTCTGCAAAATTCAGAGGTGGGTAGAAAAGTATTCATGGGGCAAACTACCATGGGACAGAGTTGGCCTGAATACCATTTTTTCAAGCCCAAGACAAAATGCTCCAGGCTGAATATTTCCAGATCTTGGGGGTGTAGCTCAGGAATTTTGCAGAATATCTACCATCATGGAGAACACACATACAAATATAGAAGATTCAGAATCTGCCACACATTTCATTAGCATAGTTTTATTAATCAAAGACTGCAATTTCATTGTTCTCAGAAAAGCAAAAGAAAATCATTTGGTAATATATAGATACACCACTTTTGGTCATTTAAGCTTAAAAGCAGAGGACACTTAAGCTCTTCATAATTGACAATGATTCATTTACCGACTCTCTTTCGTACACTGAGCAAATATAGTAAAAATTTAGTTTGTATTCTTTAACATCACCACTTTTTTTTTTTATAGGTGGGGTTTTCAGTTTTAACGTATGGCCTTGTACAGATCAAGGTGGCAAGCACTGCATCTATATATTCTGCAAGGACAGACAAAAATCTCCACACCAACAGCTGACAAGAAATTTCGAAAGAAAGCAGATGTGAATTGATTTGCTTTGAGAATATATTTTTACCATCCCATCTTTAGCAGGAGGAAATACCTGTTTACAACATATTAGATTCATCTGAGAATGTTCGCAAAAGCAGAGGTCTGACAGAGGATCTGGACGGCTCTGAATCGGGTGCATTTTTGCAGCTCACTTTTTTCTGTAACAGTGAGGCAAACACACTTAAAGCATGGGAGAGGCTGACCTTATCAAACACTGTGCCGCAAAGTACAGCATGTTTACTTCCTCACGCTGCTCCTCTACTTACGTTGCACCCTCTGGGCTCAATAGCTTTGAAAGGTGTTATATAAAGAAAATTAAATGAAGAATAATAAACATTTACATTTAAATGTCTGTTCAAATGCAATAGTTACTCGTTGCAGAAGAGTCGTCCTTGTGCATGTTTGTAAAAGTGTGAACGCTTTCCTGAGCAAATCCTCTATATATTTTAGTTGCAACCTTGCTTGTGTTATAAAATTAGCCACTGCACATTTACCTGTTGAGATACTGCATTTTTACGAAGAAATGTCCAAACTGTAAGGCAATATGAGAAGGCAAGGACTCACAATGCAAGGAAACAATCTGTGAACTTTACTATTTGTGCTTATGGTGAGACAGTCAATAGGATCATAGGAGTTTGCTCAAGGGGCAGAAGCATTTTAGAGTAGATAGAAACATTGTTGCTCCTATCTGTGATTGCACTCTAAAACTATGGCCATTGCCTAGACATCATCAGTTCGGATTGCTTTGTCATTTTTGCAGATCACAAAAAAGTTCCATGAAAAATGCAGATGATTTAATAAGGTCTGAATCATATTGAGCAACTGGTTCAAATCATCATAATTTTTCCAGACATGTGAGTTTTTGCATGAAGAAAACCACCCTACCTGCAATATCTAGGTTGCAAATGAAGTTCTAGTATGCACTCCCATGTCAATCTTTTCCTCCATTTGTAGCTAGAGTGCACAGCGCTGTACATCTGAAGACCTCCTTCAAAACTGAATTTATTTAACTTTATGGATGTGAGTTAATTTTCAAACACAGAAAAAAGATCATGACTATAGCGTAATTTAGATAAACAGGCAGATTTTAAATGCCCGTCACGCGTAAATTCCAGCCTTTATGCGCGTGGCCGGGCCTTATGCGCGCCGGGCGAATTTTTCAAGAGGCCCGGCCACATGCGTAAAGGACGGTATGCGCTTCAGGTTGGGTCCTGAAGTAAGTCTGAAGATAAAAAAAAAAAAAAAAAAAAAAAAAGGAAAAAGGTAGGAGTTAGGGGTTAGGGAGGAGAGGGGAAGGGAAAGGGAGGTTAGGGTAGGAGGTAGGGAAGTTACCTTCCAGTCCGCTTCTTAATTGGAGCGGACTGGGAGGGAACTGGGGAAGGCCAGGATGATCGCCGTGTGGAGATTGCATAATTCAATCCCCCTTGCATGCACCGCACGCTATAAAATCCGGGGGCCGCGTGCATATGCGTGCTGGACTTTATAACACGTGCTTGTTATAAAATCGGCGCATCAATGTGTACACGCCAGGAAGTGCGTGCACATGGATGCTCGCGTCTTTAAAAATCTGCCCCAAAGAAAGTAAACTAAATACAATTTTACACCCTGACACTGAATTTACAACCATTTACCACTAGGAGGGTGCTTGAAAAAGCATACTAGAGACCAGACAGGAATTGAGCTCATGGTTAAAAGCTGCCTTCTGGAGAGGAAATCTTTGAGTGTTCTGAAGTGACAGGAAATGAAGTCACATTCAAGAAAAACCTGGGAGGTGTAGTTTTCAGGTAGTTTGAGCTAAGGACCCAATAAGAGGTAACTGGTCATCTGAAGCAAAATCCAAACAGCTATTGGAGAGACAGGAAGAGGGAAGAGTTTTCAGATGTCAGAATGAATGAGGCCTGGACAAGGATTGGGAACCTGAGGGTGAACTTCACCGAAACGATCTATGTTTGATAATCCCGATCAGTCAGCTGTTAGGAAACTAGGAAGGGATAGGCTAAAGCACAGGGGCTGAGCTCTGCAATGTAAAGAGTCAGATTATCCTAGAATTGTGTTTTTAATTGCCTGCTGAAATACTCTGCTGTGTTGGACAAGGAACAGCATCTGTAACTAGGCAGCAAAGACCTTAACTAGAAGTATGCACTTGTAACTGTGATTACAGTGTATAAAACATACATGAGCATCCTGCCTCATCTCTGGGAAAGGAAAAAATGCTGAGTTTCTGCCTCACTGAGGGGTAGATTTTTTTTAAAAAAGCGCGATCGCGTACTTTTGTTTGCGCAGCAGGCGCAAACAAAAGTACACTGGATTTTATAAGATACGCGCATAGCCGTGCATATCCTCTAAAATCCTGGATCGGCGAGCGCAAGGCTGCCGATTTTGGGCAGCCTGCGCGCGCTGAGCCGCGCAGCCTGCCTCCGTTCCCTCCGAGGCCGCTCCGAAATCGGAGCGGCCTCGGAGAGAACTTTCTTTCGCCCTCCCCTCACCTTCCCCTCCCTAACCCCCCCCCCCCGGCCCTATCTAACCCCCCCCTTACCTTTGTCCCTAGATTTACGCCTGCGAGAAGCAGACGTAAATCTATGCGCACCAGCGGACTTGCTGGCACGCCGTCTTCCGACCCGGGGGCTGGTCCGGAGGCCTGGACCACGACCCCGGGCCGGCGCCACGCCCCCGGTCCCGCCCCCGAAACGCCGCGTCATCCGGTCCCGCCCCCGACACGCCCCCTTCAAAAAACCCAGGGACCTGCGCGCCGGCGGCCTATGCAAAATAGGCGCGCCGGCGCGCAAGGCCCTGCTCGCGTAAATCCGGGCGGATTTACGCGAGCAGGGCTTTTAAAATCCGCCCGTGAGAGCGCCCTGCAATAGCAATATACAATTTATGGTAATAAAACAAAATCACTTTAGTGCAATAGTCACAAGACATGAACAAAACAATGAACAGAACACAAACATATCATTCAATGTAATCTACATAGATCTACACAAAGAAAGAAAGAAATGATGCACAGATGTAATAATTCATGGAGAAAATGATGACAAAATAAATAAAGGAATAAACTCAGATGTGAATATACCAAGTTCAATACATTTTTCTGTCTGGTATGATGAACTGAGATAAGGATAAAGCATACAGCCTGAGGTGTAGAAATAAGCAGATGATGAATACATTTTTTATTTAACTAAAGTAACAGTACAAAACAAACGGAGGATTTTGAACTTGAATATAACCGTTGCACTAGGTTAACTATTAAAAATAAATAGTAAGCTCTTAGAGTAAAGAAACAAACGGGTAGCAAGATTAGAACAAAGACCATCTGTTTAATGAGAAAGGGCTTTTTTTCAGTTAAAATCTAAAGTTTTGGCAATGTCTGTTACATTTAATTTGCGCTTTCCTTGTAAATGTTTTATTAAATATCAAGGTGCCCAATATATTTTCTTTGAACTTTCACAACCTGAAAAATGTTTTGATGGGAAGGTCTGTTTCCAATGTTCCTGGGAATGATGTTCCATAAGGTAAAGGATGTATTATTAGGCCAATTATAAATTAGAAGTGATTTTTGCTTCTTTGTTATATTTTTCCTATTAACTTCTCCCCAATATGAAGACTACTGAATGGCTTTATATTCTTGGTTTTTTTTCTTCATATTTTTTTCTTTATTCTTGAGTATATGGCTATGTTTTTCCTAAGGCAAATTATACTTATATTGTCTGTAAGCATTATAAAGAAATAAATTTAAAAAAAGAGAAAACAGCATACCAGAGTGATAACAGTGATTAGTTGCAAACAATGAATATTGATCCGTAAATAGTTAAGAGTTCTGCTGGATCAAAACTCCTCGGGAGTGCTATGAAAGTATTTAAAGCATACAAATAAAGCTTAGAATTCAACATATCTGTGTGTAGATATATAGCCAGCTAGACAGATCAATATGAGAGCAAGTATCTGCAGCTTTTCATCTGTAATGCTCAAGAGTACCTTCTGCCCAACCCAAAAGCTGCAGCTAGTCCATTCTTAGATAAAAAAAAATCAGAGATATTACAGAGAAAATCTGCTCAAATCAAAAAGGGAAGTCTGAAATGTATTTGTATTTATTGTATATTAAGCCCATGCCTTTTCATTGGTAGCTCAAGGCAAGTTACATTCAGCTGCAGTAAGTATATTCCCTGTACACCAGTGGCTCAATAAATCTAACTTTGGCTGAGAACCAGGGTAGCCAGGGTCAAATCCTGCTGCCGCTCCTTGTGACTTTGGACAAGTCACTTTATTCTCCATTGCTTCAGGTACAAACTTAGAGGGTCATTTACCAATCACGTTAGGGCGTTATTGCGGGCATTAGGGCCCTAACGTCTGTGATACTGCCCCAATGCATGCGATAAATACCGCATCGCAAATTGCGTCTGCAAATTTTTCATTTGTATTCAAATGGAAGTTTGGGCGGAGTAAATGGAAATGAGGGTCAGTTAGCATGGCGTGCAATAGAGTAACGCACAGCAACGCAGATTTTAACATTGGAAATAACTACTCCTTTTTCCTGTATGTTGTGCCTGCATTAGCTGTGCTGAAAATGATTTTATCGCAAATTGCAGTTCAGGAAGGGAGAGGGGAGAAGAGAGAGTGCCTCTATGGAGGCTCACTTATATATGAACTTTTTATACCACTGTAAGAAGGGGCATTATGAACTCGGGGTGAGGTCTGTGGGGTGAGTTGCGTTTTGGGGGGCAGTTTTACAAGCATAGTCATATGCACGAACAGCATGTTCTCTATACCTAGCTTGATGCACTAAGCTAGACAGAACATGGTACAAATCTACTCTTCTTTCACCTTTCATCACTCCAAATCACATTAAATCTTCACTGATGGCAACTGTGCTGTTGTATGTATGACTGTGCATGTAAAACTGCCCCCAAAACCCAACTCACCCCACATATCTCACCCTGAGGTCATAGTGCCCCCTCTTTCAGTGGTATAAATAGTTAACTTTTTTTGTGAGCCTCTACAGAAAAGCTCTCTCTCTCTAACTAGCCAGCAGCCCAAAACACCAATTGTAATAAAAGCCTGTCCGGCCAGTAACTCAGCGTGCGATGGAATTCTCAGCTTGCAATGTGAAAATAACGTGGGTGCGATAAATTTAACGTGGGTTGCGGTAAAATACCTATGCGATGCGGGTCCCAGGGAAATTAGCCTAACCATGCCCCTTTTTTTTTTTACTATATTTATACCAAAATGATGAATCTAGGCCTTAGATTGTGAGCCCTCTTGTGAGAGGGAAATACCTATAGTACCTGAATGTAATCTACTTTGAAGTGCCTGAAAACCAGAATATAAATAAATAAATAAATAACAATGGAGGATGAAGAGACGTCCATGGTCACAAGGCAACCCTGGTTTCCCTGGTTCTCAGCTTGCTGCTCTAAGCACTAGGCTACTAAGGTGTAGTAAGCTGCACTAGATTCTTACGAGCTAATTTTCAAAGGAGTTATACTATCGTAGTGATTTTCAAAAGCACACTTACATAGTTAAAGTGCATTTGGACAAGTAAAACCTAGGTTTAAGCATGCAAATGCCTTTGAAAATCAGGCCCTTAATGTAGATAACCCATGATATTTACCATAGAGCTCATTTCATTCAGTGGGGACTAAATACTAATAAAAGAAAATTAGGTCTTACCTTAGTTAATTTTCGTTCCTGTAGTACCACGGATCAGTCCAGACTCCTGGGTTTTGCCCCCCCTCTAGCAGATGGAGACGGAAGTTTACAAACAAAACTCTGCCTTATCTAGGCTGGTGCCACCTACAGTCTGGCAGTTTTACTTAATGTCAAAGCAGATGAAGCCCCAATACAAACAAACTATATACAGTAACATAACAACCAAAACCACTGGCTCAACAACCCCCCAAATGGGACCAGAACCCGAGCCATCGATAACGAATAGATAGAAAAGACTCAGAATGGACAGAGAGAAAGCCGCAACCACACCGGACTCTCCCTCCTCACAGCAGAACCAACGGGTGGGACTCTGGACTGATCCGTGGTACTACAGGAACGAAAATTAACTAAGGTAAGACCTAATTTTCTTTTCCCTGTACGTACCCGGATCAGTCCAGACTCCTGGGATGTACCAGAGCTACCTTATATAGGGTGGGATCCGGAGAGTCCCGTTCTGAGCACCCCTGCCCCGAAACTCCCGCTGCCTGAAGCCTGGACATCCAGGCGGTAATGTCGGGCAAAGGTATGCAACGACTTCCATGTTGCCACCCTACAAATCTCTTCCGCAGATATAACGGTTGCACTCCGCCCAGGAAGTAGCCTGGGAACGCGTAGAATAGGCCTTTAGACACGCAGGGGTAGACCTGCCCTGTAGCAGATACGCCGAACTAATTGCCTCTTTCAACCAACGGGCAATAGTAGTCTTGGACGCCGCATGACCGCGACGAGGACCGCCCCACAGCACAAAGAGATGGTCTGACACCCGAAAGGTATTCGTAACCTCCAGATAATACAACAACGCCCTTCTCACATCCAAACGACGCAAGTCTCGATGACCAGGAATCGACTTATCCACTTCAGGAAACGAGGGCAATTCCACCGTTTGATTAAGATGAAACGCAGACACCACTTTAGATAAAAAGGAAGGAACAGTACGAATCGAAACTCTCGAGTCCGTAATCCTTAAGAAGGGTTCCCGACAAGACAAGGCTTGAAGCTCCGACACCCGTCTCGCCGAGACAATCGCCACCAAAAAGACCACCTTCAGAGTCAAATCCTTAACGGTAGAATTGCGAATAGGCTCGAAAGGCGCGGCGCACAAAGCCTTCAAAACCAAGTTCAGGTTCCATGACGGACAAGGAGTACGGAATGGCGGACGCAAGAGTTTAGCACCTTGAAGAAAACGAACGACATCTGGATGCGAGGACAATGACACTCCTTGAATCTGGCCCCGCAACAAGGCCAGAGCCGCCACCTGCACTCGAAGGGAACTACAAGATAACCCCTTAGCCAATCCATCCTGGAGAAAACGTAAAACCTCTGGCACCGAGGTCCGCGTGGGCCTTAGATTCTGCGCAAGGCACCACGTCTCAAACACCTTCCAGACGCGCACATACGCTAGGGACGTAGACGCCTTGTGAGACCTCAAAAGGGTTGCGACGACCGCGTCCGAATAGCCCTGTGCCTTCAGCCTACGCCTCTCAAAAGCCATGCCGCTAGACAAAAGCATTCGACCCGGTCGAAACAAACGGGACCCTGATGGAGCAGGTCCAGCACATACGGAAACCGTATGGGGCCCTGCAACGCCAGATTCTGGAGATCCGCGAACCAAGGTCGCCGTGGCCACTCGGGTGCGACGAGCACCATGGGCGACGGGTGTAGCTCTATACACCGTAGCGTCCGGCCGATGAGCGGCCACAGAGGGAATACGTAGAGGAGCACCTCTGTCGGCCAGGGTAACGCCAGGGCGTCGCCTTCCGCCCCCCGTTTCCCAGTGGCGAGCAAAGAATCGCGGAGCCTTGGTGTTCTTGAATATCGCCATCAGATCTGGGACCAGTGTCCCCCACCGAGCACAAATGAGCTGAAACGCCACGTCCGCGAGCTCCCACTTGCCGGGATCCAGACGATTGCGACTGAGAAAATCCTCCTGAACATTCTCTACTCCGGCAATGTGCGACGCCGCTATATGCCTTGCAGGTGCCGCTCGGCCCAGGCCATCAGCTGTCGAGCTTCGGCGGCCACAGGTTGACTCCTGGTTCCGCACTGCCAGTTGATGTAGGCCACTGTTGTCGCATTGTCTGACAGAACTCTAACCGACTTGTCTCGAACCAGCGGGAGGAAGGCCCGGAGAGCCAAGCGCACTGCCCTGGTCTCCAACCGATTGATGGACCAAGACACTTCCTTCAGGGACCACGTGCCCTGTACCGACTTTCGGAGACACAGCGTGCCCCAGCCATACAGGCTGGGGCACGGTGTGGTGATCACTGTCCAAGATGGAACCGCCAACGAAATTCCACGGGTCAAGTTGACTGGACAAAGCCACCAATCCATGCTGGAGCGCACCGACTGCAGTAGAGGCAAAGGGAGATGGAACTGCTCAGACACCGGATTCCAGCGGGAGAGTAATGCCAATTGTAAAGGTCGCATATGAGCGAACGCCCAGGGAACCAATTCCTGTGTGGAAGTCATAGACCCCACCATTTGCAGATAGTCCCAGACTATTGGCATGGGCTTGCTTAACAACCTCCTGGCCTGAACCTGCAACTTGTCCATGCGCTCCCGCATAAGGTACACCATGCCCTTCCGAGTGTCGAACAAAGCTCCCAAAAACTCGAGATTGCGAGGGCACCAGGTGACTTTTGGCCAGATTGATCACCCAGCCAAGCCTTTGCAACAATCCGACCACCCGCTGGACTGCTAACTGGCAAAGGCGTTCGGACTTCGCCCGGATCAGCCAATCGTCCAGATACGGATGGACCAGAAACCCTTCCTTGCGAAGGTGGGCCACTACCACCACCATGATCTTGGTGAATGTCCGCGGGGCTGTGGCCAACCCGAATGGTAGTGCTTGAAACTGGAAATGCTGCCCCAACACTGTGAACCTGAGGTAACGTTGGTGCTCCGCGCGGATCCTGATATGCAGATACGCCTCCGTGAGATACAGGGACGCGAGAAACTCCCCTTGTCTCACCGAGGCAATGACCGACCGCAGGGTCTCCATACGAAACCGGGGAACCCGCAGGCACCTGTTGACTCTTTTGAGGTCGAGGATCGGGCGAAACGTGCCAAAGACTCTGGGTTTTTTTTTTTGTTTTTTTTTTTTTTTTAAGAGAAAAGCTGGTTTTAGCCAATGTTTCAGTATAAAGATTTCTTCTGACCTTAAGCCTGCAATTTATAGGCAAAACTTTTTCATCTGTCAATTTCAGCTCAGGAATGAGCTATATTTAGTATATATATATTTTTTTTTTGCTAAGAGAAAATGGGTGACTGACAACATAAGAACTGCCATATTGGGTCAGACCATCAAGCCCAGTATCCTGTCTCCAAGAGTGGCCAATACACTAAGGGGGTAATTTTCAAAGGAGTTATGCGCATAAATGTAACTACTATTGTAGCAATTTTCAAAAGCCATTTACTCACGTAAAGTGCACTTATGCGAATAAATCCTATGGACGATTCAATGGCATATATTGTAGCAATTTTCAAAAGCCCACTTACTCGAGTAAAGTGCATTTACATGCGTAAAACCCAGATTTACGCATGTAAATGCTTTTTAAAATCCGCCCCTAAATAGATAGGAAAATTGTTTTCTTTCCTGCTAATTTTCATTCCTGGAATACAACGGGGTTCAGTCTAGACTCCTGAGTTTTGCCTCCCTTCCAGCAGCTGGAGACTAAGAAAGTTTCACTAACACTGGCATATAACCTGGTGTGTAGCAGTAAAAAAATGGAGATCGGTGTGTAAGAATGACCTTTATGGGGCAATTTTCAATAAAGGTCTTTCTTACACACTGATCTCCACTTTTTTTTACACTGCTGCACAGCAACCTTGGATCGGCTTCCAATTTGTTTTCTGGATATAACCTGGTGTGCCTCCCTGCAGTCCCTCTGTATTGATCTGTACCCAAGCCAAGATTCATCCCATAACAATCCTAATGAAATAGGACCACAATGAACAGGAGAAAAGGTGGAACCCCGCCCTGGAAAAATCTTTTCTTTGCAACTCCAAACCAGGAGAACAAACCTGAAATCCTGAGCAGCTCCGCAGCCTATATTTTATTTATTTATTTATTTATTTATTTAGAGACTTTTTTATACCGATATTAGTGGGTACATCATATTGGTTTACATCAAACTGAAGGTAGAAAATACATAGAACTCCCCTGTTCCTCCAATAGGAGGAAGAGGGGAGTGGACCGGTCTTCATTGTAAAGACAACTCCACTAGAACCCTGGCCGATATCCTCTCTGCCTGGTTTTGTGCACCCTCGGAAGGACTGGTTTCAGGATTGCTGCCTCCCGGCTACTTGTATCTGGGCTCCTGCCGAGGGACAAAACCTTCTATTTGGCCAGAAATGAGAACACCCCACAAAAGAACTTTTGCTTCCTTTTGGCTTATCTTCTGGCAGCCTATGCCCTTTGGTTTCGCTGAGATGCTTCACGAGCTCCTCCAAGTCCTCTCCAAACAGAAGCTTTCCCTTGAAAAGCAATATTCCTAATCGAGACTTATACCAAACATCTGTTGACCAGTTCCTTAACCAAAAGAGACATCTGGTCAAGACCGTGGACATCATATTTCTCAAAAAAGTTCTGAGGAGGTCATACAAGGCATCCGCAACATAAGCTGCTGCTGCCTCCAGACAGTCCACCTGCTTAGCCTCACGTGTAGATAGCTTTCTCGTAGCCTGCAATTGCTGAACCCAATGTAGGCTGGCCCTTTACATGAAGTTACTGCAAACAGCAGCACGTATGCCTAGTGCAGAAACCTCAAAAAACTTTGAGATGAATTTCCAATTTATTTTCCTGCATATCCTTCAGCACCGCTGAACCAACCACAGGCCTAAGTGACCGCAGACACTGATGTGTCCACCTTTGGGAGCACCAAAAGCTCAAGCATTTCCTTAAGACAACGGATACAATTTTGCTATTGCCTGCCATACCTTCAGACCTGTCTCTGAAGCTTTTTCACCGATTTGTGAAAAGGGAAGACTTTCAATGGGCTCCTCAGGCCATCCGTGACCGGGTCCCACCCCTTCTTGAACAGATGCCTCCTGGGGAACCTTGATACTCAATTCTTTAAGAACATGAGGAATCACAGGCCACAACTCTTCCTTACGGAAGAGACGCACCACTTTAGGTTCACCCCCCTTCAGCAACCAGCACCTGGCTCAGCCTCCCATCTGGGTCCATCACATCTGGGCTAGTATCAGGGATAGCTGGGTCAGGTGAGCCAGATACAGGAACTCCTGCGTCTCAATCCTGAGTCTACTTCTGGATTGCCAGGACTGCCATCATCCTGAGGTTCCTGTGAGCCCGCCTAGGAACCTGATCCCTGGAGCTCCTAGGTCTTTTACCAGGACGCAGATCAAGGGGTCCCTGAGTCTGGACTGACTGATTCCCAGCTGCTTTTCTCACTAAGTATGCCTCATGCATAAGCAGCACAAACTCTGAAGAAAACATTGCTGGGCCCTGTGATTCATCCCTGAAAATGTCCCCCTCCTTCTAAATCCAGCTCCCTCCTATTAGTGGAGCCCTGCACTGCTGGAGATGGGGGAGGGAGATCCTCTGATCCCCTGAACAGCTCTGAAGTGCCTTCAGCTGTAGAAAACATGGCTGTCTTTTCCGCACCCGGCGGGGGGGGGGGGGCGTTTGCCATCCTCAGAGGCACTCCCGCGTCTGCCTTCTGCTTGGTATGCGGTTCCAGCGTAGCTTTTGCCGGCTCTGAGCCAACCTCTCCAACATAGAAGCAGTGGAAGCAAAGCCTGGAGTGGGAAAGCCACACATGCGCATCACCGCATGAGCGACAGGCACTGCCTATCCGACTGCAGAGAAAAACCGCCATGCCGGGCCGGCAAAGGAGGCCCAACAGCATGGCCGACAAGCCCTGCTGCCCGAGAACTCCCGCCCCAGCAGCAAATCAAGCACTTTGGCTCCACCCACAGCCTCCCTGGCTGACACAACACTGCCGCTTCCTTACAGTCTTTATTTCTCTTTTTTATACTTTAATGAAACTTTAATGAAAACAAACAAAGTGTACTTCCCTGTGCAGCAAAAAAGCTGTGGGACTCTAAATATTCTCATGGGGTGGGGGGAAGGAACTGGCCCCACCAGATATACACCCCCCAGCGGCAAAAAGACTGAGCATGGCAAAGGTCCCTGACTCCCTGCTCGTCCACCTCTGAACCAGGAGGGATAGCCCCACCAGGGCCTAGCAACCTCCAGGGAGGAATTCCCAAAGTATCTTCTTAACCCCTCTTTTTTTTGGGACTGCAGGGATTGCAGCTCTACTATCTGCTGGAGACAGAGAAATACTGAGGGACTACAGGTAGTACACCAGGTTATATGCTGGTGTCAGTGAATCTTTCTCTGTCTCCATCTGCTGGAAAGGAGGCAAAACCCAGTAATCTGGACTGATCCAGGTATGAACAGGAACCCATATTGCTAAAGCTTGGTAATAAGTAGCAGCTTTCCCCAAGCCCACCTGGTCAATGGGCTTCTCCAAAAACTTGTCCAAGCTTTTTTTAAACCCCCCTATTTTTTTTAAAGGTGGATTTTAAAAGGGCTGCGCATGCACCCATAAACGCATATATCTTGCCGCGCACAAAAATAAGCACTATTTTATAACCTATGCTCGTAGATGGTGTTACAGGCACATTCAGAGGGATCCATTGTAAAATTGACATCAGAAAATAATTTTTGACCTTTAAAGTGATGGAAATTCTAAAAAGACTTGATTTGTACATTGCAGTCTCTGCTAGCTGCATTGCACAAATCTACTTCTTTTCAATGAATTCCAGGGCTTAATGCACCATTGAGTAAAAAATAATTTTCTCTGATTTGCTTTATATGTGCTACTTATTAACTTCATTGAGTGTCCCCAAGTCTTTGTATTTTTTGAAAGATTAAATAACTGATTCACATTTACCCATTGTATTCTATTCATGATTTTATAAACCTCTATCATATCTCTCTTCAGCCATCTTTTCTCTAAGTTGAAACATGACAGTTCGTCATAGGGGAGCCATTCCATCCCCTATGTACCTTTTCCAGTTCAACTATATCTTTCTTGAGATGCGGTGACCAGAACAGCACACAGTACTACAGGAGTGGCCTGACCATGGGGCAATAGAGACATTATGACATTCTCCATTCCTTTCCTTATAATTCCTAACATTCAGTTGGCTTTTTTGACTGCCACCGCACACTGAGCCAAGGATTTCAAAGTATTGTCCACGACAATTCCCAGATCCTTTTCCTGAGTGGTAACTCCTAATACGGAGCCTAACATCATGTAAGTACAGTGTGGGATACTTTTCTCTACGTGCATCACTTTGCACTTGTCCATATTAAATTGCATCTGCCATTTGAATGCCCAATCTCCCAGGGAAGTTCCAGGAGCAAAGCTACTTCCAGAGCCTGGAATACAAAATTATTTTCAAAAGCTCTTTATTTGAACAGGCGTACCGAGTTATAAAAGATTGCTACACATCTAGAGGCGCTTCTACATATCTGACATTTAGGTCAGTTACAGTAAGATGTTGCCATAGGCAAGGTGGAGGATATGGTCCTCGAGTATACGAAACAGAGCAGGAGCTACCCAAGGGGTGGAACAGCTCGAAATATATTTACAAAATAAAAAGCGGCACAAAATCTTACTTCATTAGCACAATGCAAGCAAAGCAATATATTATCACAACACCAAACAGTGCCCATAGGGCATGAGAATCAGGCAAGAGCGAGCAGGTTAAAAACAAATACAGCAAAAAGCAGGGAACAGCAAACAAAAGGCAGAACTTAAAACAGAAATAAAAGGTAGTGAGCCCAGGATTAGGAAACAAAGCACAGAGCTTAAAGCAGAGAACCAGTATAAATTAAAAAAAAAAAAAAGCTGCAATAGAGAAGCTAACAGAGCTTTGCTTCATTAGAAGAGACAAAAGCAGGTAAGTGAGGGTTTCCTAGAAAAGCATAGCACATACAAGCAATGCAGGAAAAAGTCACCTTATTCACTCCAGGAGAAGCTGTGACTGCTGGAGGTTTGAGAGAGCATGAAGATAGTAGATAATCCTGAGGAAGGGAGGCGTTTTGCTGTCTGCTTCACAAGAGCACAAAGCAAAAGTGGAAAATTGCAGCAGAGTAGGAGAGAGAAAGACAGAGAGCAAAGGACAAGATAAATGCAATTTCAAATTCTTAAAAAAAATAACGAGGTAGGGAAGATATAAAGAAAGGAGAAAAGTTACTCAAAAATGGAACTGGACAGTAGGGCTCTGGTTTCATGTCAGCAGAGTACATGGCACTGGAGCACAACTCTAAAACGCTAAAAACAGGACACTAAATTGTTTTGTTCCGAGCATCATCCGTCCCCTACTGTCCAAGAAAAAAAAATCTTTCCCCTGATTTCCCCTTTTAGCTTTCCAATGAAACTTGCCTTAACATCTGAACTGTGGAAAAATAATTGTCTGTCAAACAGCAGAGGAAGAAAGCAGAGGGTTACATCTGCGCGGTCCAACTGCCCAGCCTCTGCTGCTCCTTTGCTCTTAAGTGCCTGAACGCAGCAGGGCTCCAATTAGTTTTACTGGAGGGCGAAAGCAAAAGGACAGATTGTGGAGACAGATATCCTATCTGCTTTAATGGTGGCAGCAGGCATGGTCCCCTTATTGTTTTAATACAAAAAATATATATATTTTTTCATAAGACATAAGAAGTTGCCTTACTGGGTCCGACCAAGGGGCCATCAAGCCCAGCATCCTGTTTCCAACAGTGGCCAATCCAAGTCACAAGTACCTGGCAAGTACTCAAACATTTAATAGATCCCATGCTACCAATGCCAGCAACAAGCAGTGGTTATTCCCTATTAATTAGTAGCAGTTTATGTTTCATTACCAACTGGGGCTTTGCAGCAACTAGAAATTCAATACTGTGCCCCAATGATGTGTGTATCCCTTGTTGCTAAGCTTGTGGAGGGTGAGGAGAGGATTGAAGGGCAGCTGACACCATGCAAATCAGAAAAATAAAATCTAAATTAACGAGAATTTTGCTTTTTTTAAAAATAAATATTCAGTTATTTTCCATTCTGCGAATATGGTGAAATTAATTCTTACTGATAATTCCCTTTCCTCAAAGTATGGCAAACCAGTTCACACTAGTGGGTTGTGCACCTCAACCAGCAGGTGGAAACGGAGAACAATGACTCACTGACATCCCTCTCATATAGCTCATCCTCAGCCAGACTATTTTTCTTCAAAAGCCAGCTGTGGACACTAAACCATCTAAACGTTATTGCATCCTACCAATAATCACTATTTGAAATAGAACATTCTTCCATTATTTATTTATTTAAACATAATGAAAACACTGGACTCACCTCCAACAACAATAGTCTCATAGGAAAAAACTGTAAAACGGATATCGTAGAATGAAACTCGCTTACCGGGTACCACGCAAATCCATGTGCGTCAGAGATCCTCACAATACAATAAGGAACTCAGAAAATGGAAGAAAGTCAACCGCCTCAAGGCAGCCCAGGGTGGGATGGTGGACTGGCTTGCCTTCCTTTGAGGAAAGGAAATTATCAGGTAAGAAGTAATTTCACTTTCCTCTTCATTCGGGCAAGCCAGTCTACACCAGTGGGATATAACAAAGCTACTCCCCAGAAGGCAGGAAGCTGCCTGAGGCCCAAACAGCACTGCCCTAGCAAAGGACGAATCCTCCCGCGCAGCCAAATCTGACCGAAAATATCTGGCAAACATATGCAAGGACGACCATGTCGCCGCTCTACAAATCTCTGCCGGAGAAAGCAAATGCAATTCTGCCCAAGAAACTACCAGCACCCGGGTCGAATGCACTTTTATCTGCTTCGGAAGAGGCTTCCCAGCATCCATATAGGCCATTATCACTACTTCCTTAATCCATCGAGTCACCGTGGCACAAGAGGTCATCTCCCCCTTCTTCACTCCTCAGTAAAGAAGAAAAAGCCAATCTATTTTATTTATTTATTTATTTAAATTCTTTTAATATACCGATGCTCAAGACCAGGTCTTATCGTACCGGTTTACAATAAACTAGGGGGTAAACCAGAACACTGAAAGCGAAAATTACATTACAACAGGGAATGTGGAACAAGGCTGTTAGAAAAAAGGTATAGATTAACAATTTCTAACTGGAAAGCAGAGCATGTAAGCAGAGAGTAATTGCTTACATAGTGAGAATTATATACAATTTACACAGTGGAGTCGATCAGGCAAGTTATATGAGAGCGCAGTTAGCAGAAAAACAGTTCCTTTGTGCGGCGGAAAGAGGACGCAACCGTGGGGTGTTGGTCCGTGTGGATTACCATAAGGCTTCTTCAAGGATATGCTTGGGCGAACAGCCATGTTTTTAATTTTTTTTCTGAATGTGATATGACAATGTTCCTGGCGGAGATCTGGCGGGAGAGAATTCCAGTGATGCGGACCAGCAGTTGATAGCGCTCGTTTTTCAATGGTGTAGTGTATAGTGGATTTGTTCGGGGGAACCTGTAGGGAGTCTCAGTATGCAGATCTGGTAGGTCTTGCTGAGGAGTGTGGTTTGAGGGGTATGGTGAGTTGGAGAGAGGATTGCTGAAATATGGTTTTGTGAATGATGGTCAGTGTGTCTTGAAGAGAATTCTGTAGCGGATGGGTAGCCAGTGAAGTATTTTTAGAATTTTACAAAAAAAGACATTGGTAACCTCCAGATAACACAATAAATGCCGCTGCACATCCAAAGGCCGCAATTTCCTGAATTCCTGTCCATCCAAATCCCTATTTAAGGAGAGTAAATTTTGGCTTTTTTTTTTTGCAGGGTTTGTCCAAAGGGTTGGTCTTTAACTCGCTTAGGGTCCAGGTGTCGGCTCTGGGTTGCCACTGAGGGATAGTGCAAGGCAGGTCTTTGGCTTCCCACCCTGATGATGTGCATTTTCTAAAGGGTGTTCAGCATGTGTATCCCCCTCTTCAAAAGGTATTTCCGGAGTGCAATCTTAATTTAGTGTTGCAGGTTCTCTGCGAGGATCCCTTTGAACCTTTGGCTCGAGCATCCTTGAAGACCCTCACCTTGAAGACTGTCTTTTTGGTAGCCATTTGTTTGGCTAGGTGGATCTCAGTTGCAGGCTCTTTTCTGCCATACATACATGATCATTGTAAAGCCTTTGGCTGAATTACTGTTTGCTGTAAACCGAGGTGATGTGCATTACGTGCCACGGTATATATATAAAAAAAAGGATAAATAAATAAATAAATAAATTTCCTGTGGATATCATCAGATGTGGTTTCCTTGCGTACAGTGCCTTTCTTTCTCCCTAAAGTTTCGGCCTTTCATGTGAACCAGACGGTGGAGTTTCCGGGATTTCCAGATTGGTCCCGTGATTCTTCTATGGGACAGGCTCTCCATCTTTTGGATGTGCGACGCGCTGTGTTGCGTTATTTGAAGGTGACCAATTCGTTTCGTCGATCTGATCACCTTTTTGTGCTATTCGGGGGTCCAAAAGAGGGAGAGAAAGCCTCTAAAGCTTCCTTGGCTCACTGGTTGAAAGAGACTATTTGCTCAGCCTATGTTTCTCAGGACTGCACGGTGCCGGTGGGGCTTAAAGCTCATTGACACTCGTGCCCAGGCAGCGTCGTGGGCCGAGTGTCAACTGGTGTCTCTTCAGGAGATATGTAAGGCCGCAGTTTGGTCCTCGCTTCACACTTTCACTAGGCATTACCGTTTGGATGTGCGCACCCCAGAGGTGACTCCTTTTGGTGAGAGTGTGCTGAGAGCAGGTCTTCCGGGCTCCCGCCCGGTTTTGGGAAGCTTTGGTACATCCCACTTGTCTGGACTGATCTGGGTATGTTCAGGAAAAGAAAATTGGTTCTTACCTGCTAATTTTCGTTCCTGTAATAACACAGATCAGTCCAGAGGCCCACCCTTGGAAGTTCTCTGCTGAAAGACTGCTTGTTCTGCTGCTGATTCTTTGGGCTCATACAAAGATGGTTTTCGAAGATATGTTGAATGTGTTCCAATGTTCTGGGTTATTCTGTTGACTGTGGTTGTTATCCAGTTCAGGGGTATTCATCCCAGGGGCTTGGTTCGCCCTATTGTTAAATTATCTTGGCTTGGGTACAGGCCAATACTGAGGGACTTGCAGGTGGCACTCTCAGATATATAGCCGTGCCCAAAGTTTTGTCCTCTGCCTCCATCTGCTGGTAGGGATGAATAAACCCATCTGTCTGGACTGATGTGTGCTATTACAGGAACGAAAATTATCAGGTAAGAACCAATTTTCCTGTCCAGTCTTACCAAGTTGCCCTTTAAGTGGTGCTTACTGTATGGGGGAGGCGTCTTGGAGGCCCGAGCAATTTGACTAGCCTTTCTGCAGTTCGAGGCTCGGTTGGAAGGAAAAGATATGAATGTCAGACAATGCGAGGGCGGTGGCCTACATAAATCATCATCAGGGCTCAAAGTCAGCAAGTCTCTCAGGAAATGGATTTCCTTCTTCCATAGGTGGAACAGCATTTGCTAGTGTTGTCAGCTTCTCATATAGCAGGAGTGAACAACAAGCGGGCGGATTATCTGTCATCGCATGTTGGATCCAGGAGAAAGGGAATTGGTCCCCAAAGTGTTTCAACTCATTGTGGAGCGATGGGGTTGGCCTTTTTTGATGGCGAGCAGCAAGAACATGAAAGTGGATCGCTTTTACAGTCAGAACTGGGATGTTCAAGCACTCGGAGTGGATGTGTTGGGCACAGGGAAAGTTGCTATGTGCGTTTCCGCCGAGGCCAATGATTGGTTGGTTACTACAGAAAATAGAGCGGCATCTGGGCTTGGTGCTCTTGGTGGCCCTGGATCGGCCATGCAGGCCATTGTATGTAGATCTGTCGTCTGCTTTCAGAGGATCCATAGCAGATCCCTCTGCTCGGGGGTCACGGGCTAAAACTGCCAGGGGTATCAATCCAAGGAATGGCCCTCCACAGGAACCTGGCACCTCGGGGAGCAGAAAACTTCCAAAATACCAGATCAGTCAAGACTACAGGTAAACACCTCTACCATATGCTGGAGGCAGAGAAATACTGAGGGACTGCAAGTGGTACTCTCAGATATGTAGCAATGCCAAAAGTTTTGTCCTCTGCCTCCATCTGCTGGTAGGGATGAATAAACCCACTTGTCTGGACTGATCTAGGAATATTCAGGAATTTGAAATAGTATCAGCGACCAGTTACCCAGCCAAAGTACTTTTCGGGCTGCAATCACCAAAACCACCTCCCGAACAGCCGAACATGCCAAATCGTAACCTGCATTTGCCAAGAGCCCAGCTCCCAGCTCTAGGTAAGGGGCATTCTCACCCAAAACCCTTGAGCCTCCTTGGCTAATTGTAATCTGGCCCTGGTCACCATACAACAGCAAGCGGAGATTTGGAGATTCATGGCCACGCCTCAAAGGCCTGTTTCAAAATTGCCTTAATTTTCTGATCCTGAGCCTCCTTTAAGGCTGCACCTCCTTCCACCAGAATGGTGGTACGTTTTGTCACTATGCAGATCAGGGCGTCCACCTTGGGAAAAACAGAGCTGCTCCCTAGCTTTAGAATCCATAAGGTACAAACCGGCTAATGAGCAACCCCCTTTAAAATTAACCTCAGGAGAGCTCCATTCCAAATTGTTCAATTCTTGCAGTGTCTCGTAAAGAGGAAAAGACCAAGACACCTTTCGCAAACTAATATCACAGGATTCTTCTTCAGATCCCGAGTCGCCACAAGCAAGGCCTACACACAACCTTCAGAGTCTATAAAATCAAACTTGACATCTCGTCTCTGTGAAAGAGGCGAAGCACTGTCCTGTGTGGTTCTGCATTTGGGGGAATCTCCCTCCTTCAAAAATGCCTCTTCGGGATCCCCCATCAAGGATCCTGACTCTTCCCAGGAGTCTCCTGAAGATTATGCATCCTCACCTTCTCCCCCAGTACACTGTCCTCTCCTCTGCTTTTTCCATCTGGGAGGGGACGAGGCCTCATTTGACCTCTTCCGTGATCCTAAGTGGGGAGACTGCTGATGTGGGTGATACTGAGACTCCACCCGGGACCCTTCCTGCCCCTTACAAAAAGCCTGCAGGCCTTTAAAAAAATTCCACCCATGAGATGGTGGAAAGATCCATTCCCTGAGAAGGTAAAGCCCCTTCCGAGCTCACCCCTGTGGCAGGAGAGGAGCCGGTGAAGAATCCTCACAATCCCCCACACTTTCCTCCTGTGAACTTGGAGTTCCTGAAGTCCCTGCAGGGACAAATTCCCCTGCAGAGACATCTCCTTGAGCCTCCACGCATTTCTGGCAAATGCTTAGCGATCCCCTGGGGCTAATTACCCGCACATGACAGGCAGAGCAGACGCACAACTTTTTCCTGCACTGCTCTCCCAATGCCATCTCTCCCCTGTATGTGCCTCAGCAGCAGTGCTGCAAGCTCAAAATGGTGCCTGCCACGTAGTTTCACACTACTGCGACACTCTGGATGGCTCCAAAATTAGTGCTTCGGCCCCTGCTCGCAATGCAGCCTCTTTCTCCTACCCCTCCTCTGTGCACAATCGCTGCTGCTGTCTCTGCCGACACGGGGGTTTTGGTTTTTTTTTATAAACTATTTGCTGAGCTGAAACTGCCGAACACCAGAGAAAATCGGGGCAGGGAGCAGGCAGAGGAGAGGAGGTCAAAACAGAGAGGAGAGGAAGAGAGACAAATTAACAGGGTTGAGCCCAAGGCTCCCTTACCCTACAGCACTCTCCCTACAGGAACTCTCCATTGCCAGGAGGAGGGCTAGAGCACCAGCCTTTACCTCACTCCTGTCCTGAAATATCAGACACTCAATTGAAGGAGGGAGCAAATGTTATCAACACAGGAGGTCAGAATAGCCTGTTTAAACCAGGCAGGCTGAAATCAACAAGCAAAGATGCATGTCCACAACCTGCTGGAGACGGAGAAAATACTGGCTGGCTGATGTCTGTGATGAGCTACACGAGGGTGACGTCAGCAAGTCTGTTCTCTATCTCCATCTGCTGGTTGGAATGTACAACCCACTGGATGAAGAGGAGCATTAAATTTTGGTGCTATAAACTCCCTACCTGGGTGTGCATTTCAACTTGGAGAACTTTCTGAATCAGTTAGGTTGCTGTGTCCCTGGGTGTCCATTTCCAGCCAATTCTCCTGAGCGAGTTTGGATGCAGGAACTGGCAGCGATAGAGCATGGTATGCAGGGAAGTCATGCTGTTCTGCACACACTGCAAGGTACTTGCAGAGAATCATTTCCATCTCCAGCTGCATAACTGGCATGTGCTGCCACTGTATGCCAAGTTACAGTACAGCCAGCACTGACATTTGATGCAATATAGTCTCTGTTAAAGGCTGATGGGAGTTCCTGAGAGGGATGACATCAGTGGCACACAGGGACTATATTGACAAACACATGCTCACTGTGACAGCAAACGCTCTCCACAAGGCCTGTGTTGTTATATTACTCCCAGAAGAAATCCTGTGTGATAGGGAAGTTCTGTAATGTGACATGCACATGCCCCAAGTGACTACACAAACATGTACAACTCTGACATGGTTACAAATCGTAGGGTAATTCTGATAAATGGAATTCTCCATTTTATGTACACATAGAACCTAAGTGATAAATCTTCCCTCCTCTACAACTGAGCATTAGGTGATCAAAATCATCAAGCATGGCAGATGTACCCAAGAAACCTCCTTTGTGGCAACCCCTCTCATCTGCCAGCAGGGGGCATCTGTACTGCACGCATGGCTCAGTCATCCCTTAAGTTAAGATCTGAATGTATCACTTTTTATAAAGCAAACCAAAAACCTCAGACAGCCCTGGATATGAGACCCAAACCCAGAGCACCTGGTGCCACACCTCCAAGCGAAGATGCCCAGTTATAGGATCAGCTAGTGACAAGGACCTTTCCTGCACCCCAGGCATGTATTCGGAATACATTTGGAGATGAAGATTACTCATTATCAAGACAGGCGGTGGCTGCCCATTTCTCTACATGTATATGCATTACTATTGAAATAATACATAGCCTTATGTCTTACCTTTTGATCTAAGCCTTTCAAATTCTTTACAATTATCAGAAGGATCTCAGGATAAAGGCTGACAAATATCAGGAGAATTATTGTAAGCCAAACCGATACAGACGACAGCGTGTGAGCAAATACAAAATACATTCTCTGCTGTCTGAGGAACGGCCTGAAACAGAAAGTCAAACAGGAGATGATAAGTACCAGATGCTCTAAATTCCCTCAGTGCATGAAAACCAACAGGAGTAAGAGAAAGTGCAAACGTGTGACTGTTAAGTCAAAGCCAGATAGCTTAAGACATGGCAGCCAGGCAGCAACTGCTGATAAGGACATTACACAGAGCTGAATTGTTGTATGAATCAGAAAACTGAGCAACAAAAAGCCCCATAAAATCAACATAGAAACAAAAACTGCCAGCAGATAAGACCACAAGAATTAATCAGCTGGCTCATTTTCATTACCAAATACATACTACAGAACTGACTTGATTTCCGGCTTTGCCTTCACTTTCCCCACCATCTAGGAACATCTGTGCACGTCTTTCTAAGCCTGGTTTCTCACCCCCATTATCTTGTTCCATGCCTCTGCCACCCTTTGCAAAGAAATGCTTCCTGACGTTCATCTCCAGCCTCAGACTGGGTCCCCTGGCTGGGCAGCCACATTTCCACTGAAAAAACGCTCGCCTCTTGGACTTCACACCCGCAGGAGTGGCCCCAGGTTTTCTGTGGTCGCTCAGGGCTACCTTCTGCAGCTATGGTTCGAGAATTGTGCAGCCCAATTTTCAAGATTCTATAGCACTTTTTCCATATAGTTCACATTACTTACAAAATTATTTTTCAGTAATCAAATATTTTGAACTCTTGGGTGTGTGAAGTTAGTTCCTTTCAATATTCCTTTCCTCTATCACAGCATTTTCATTTTACTTTATTCCTTTCTCTTTTTCTCTCCATTTACCCCATCTCTTCTCACTATAACCTCTCCCACACAAGTATCTTTTCTCCTCTCACCTATCTCCATTCGTGCCATCTATCCTTTTCCCCTTCCTCCTGCTCATTCCTTCCCCATTAACAGGTCGATCCAGTAAAGTTCAGTTGAAGATTTCTCGTCTGTAACGAGCTCGCTGCGCACAATTCGGACGCGTAAGGCAAACCAGCGATACAGTCTCCAGTTTTGCGCGTCCGTAGCGCTTCTTAAAACAGACGCGTAACCCTTCCCGCACCCGGCATGTAAATGAACGAATTAGCTGTATAATGAAGGAATTAGCTATTCCCCTCCGATACCGTAACGCGCGCTCAGGTTCTCTCATTAGTAACGCACTGTTTTGCCGCGGCCGTAACGTGTTAGTTTACCGCCTCCCCCTAGTAGGAGTTAGGACTGTGAGTCTAGTAATAAATCCATCGACACCGCTTAAGATACTCAAAAACAATAAAACACAATTTAAAAAAAAAGCGATAAAGAGATGATCGAGAAAATGTAATGATGTGGGACACATAAAACCTGTCAGAAGAAAAAATAAAAATTTTTAAATACCTGTCGGAGGGCCGCGTGGGTCCAGGCGGCCGGCGTGGGTCCAGGCGGCGGGAGCCGGGTGGTCGCGTGTTAAATCTAGGCCACGGGCGGGTGGGCGCCTGTTCCGGGCGGCGGCGGCAGCGGCGGCGGGGGGACACGCGTTAGTTCGAGACGGCCGGCGGGCGGTCGCGTGTTAAATCTAGGCCGGGTCCGCACAGGCGCGCATTCACTGCCGGTGGGGGCTGCCGGGAGAGGCAGCCCCCACCGGCAGTGAATGAATTCATTCATCCAGGCGGAGGAGCCGGCTGCTTTCGCCACCGGCTCCTCCGCCTGGATGAATGAATTCATTCACTGCCGGGAGAGGCAGCCCCCACCGGCAGTGAATGCGCGCCTGTGCGGACCCGGCCTAGATTTAACACGTGACCACCCGCCGGCCGTCTCGAACTAACGCGTGTCCCCCCGCTGCCGCTGCCGCCGCCCGGAACAGGCGCCCCCCCGCCCGCGGCCTAGATTTAACATGCGACCACCCGGCTCCGCCTGGACCCACGCGGCCGTCTGAAACTAACGCGCGTCCACCCCCCGCCGCCCGGAACAGGCGCCCACCCGCCCGCGGCCTAGATTTAACACGCGACCACCGGCCCCCCCGGATCCCGCCGGCCGCCTGGACCCACGCGGCCCTCCGACAGGTATTTAAAAATTTTGATTTTTACACTTCCTGGTGCCTGTCATTTCAAATGTCATTTGAAATGACAGGTACCAGCGCACCCTGGTTACTGTATAGGCGCTGTATTAAGCGCCTATACAGTAAAATGGGTTACGCGGCCATAACCCTTCCCTACCGCTTTAAAGCCGCGGCATGCATTTGCATGCGATTAGAGGAGAGTATCGGGGAGTTAGTGAAGAGAACTGTGCGTGCGGGGAGGAAGGGTGCGCCTGACACTACCTCACTGTTTCTACCGCAGCCTTACTGGATCGACCTGTAAATCAGCCCGGTTAAGCCAAATAAGGGAACGGGCAGTATCAATAGCCGGATCTAAACTTTGATGCTCTCCCCATGCATTTGCAGTTACAAACAGATAAGAAAAAATTCAAAGCTAATTTGAAAACTTGGCTTTTTAAAAGCGCATTCGCAGAAAACGAATAGCATAGCGTGATTTTTTATTAATGCTTTTTTTTTTAGTAATAGTAGTATTTGATCCAGTCTGTCTAAAATGTTTGTTATTATGGTTTTGTTCATTAATTTATTATTTTATCAGTCTCAAGATATTTTAGGTTTTTATCCAAAGAAGTATACCTGTTGAGATTTTCTGGTTTCCAAGAATATTAATATTTATAAAGTTTTTATGGGTCTTAGCATCTAAAATATATTTTATGTTCTTTTAACAGATTTTAGATGCTATTGTATTTGATAAATGTTTGTATTTCTTTGATGTTATTTAATGTAAACCGTTGTGAAGGCCAGCCCGATGTGACGGTATATAAAAACAAATCATAAACCCAATAATTCCTTCCACTACACTCCTCCTCTCTTCACTAATATTATTTATTTATTTATTTATTTTTAATTTTTATATACCGAAGTTCTTGTAGGGACTACAAATCACTCCGGTTTACATAAAACGAAGAACTGCTCAACAGAGAGCTGAGCTTTACATGGAACAGTAGAACATATGGAACAGTATAACTGGTTGACAATTTAACATAGAGCTAAATAAAGAAATAATAGTTTAACTGGTAATAAATAGTAATAAGTAAAGAAATATAATATATTATATAAGCAGTATAACTATTTAACGTAGCAATAAATATAAGCAATGCCAAATATATATATGAAATAAAGTAAATTTTTGATCTCAAAGATCATTGTCCAGTTGTAGATATTTTAGAATTAGTACTGGATACAGTGACCATAATTAGGGTAATTAGGATACTTAGTAATTAGGGAGTCTGTCTGTCACTTAAGCGTCTGGGAAAGCTTGTTGGAAGAGAAAAGTCTTCAGTCTTTTTTTGAATTCTTGATGACTGGGTTCTAGTCTAAGATCTGGGGGAAGCGTGTTCCATAGGTGTGGGCCTGCTGAAGATAGCGCTCGTTTGCTCAATGATGATTTTATTTGTGGAGCAAGCAGTGTTCCTCTGTATGCGCTTCTGATTGGTCTGGAGGAAGTGTGTAGTTGTAGTTGCGAGCTTAATGTGATGGGAGCTAGTTTGTTTGTCGCTTTATGGATGATAGTGAGTACCTTATAGAGTATCCTTTGTTTAATGGGTAGCCAATGTAAGTTCCGGAGGATTGGGGTGATATGATCTTTTTTGTTAGTGCTAGTTAGAATTCTAGCCGCTGAATTCTGAACCATCTGTAATGGTTTGATGGTGTTGGCGGGTATACCAAGTAGCAGGGAATTGCAATAGTCTAGCTTAGAAAGAATGATGGATTGTAGTACTAGCCTGAAGTCGGAGAAGTGAAGGAGGGGTTTAAGTTTTTTGAGGACTTGCAGTTTGTAAAAGCAGTCCTTTGTGGTATTGTTTACGAACTTTTTTAGGTTTAGATGATTATCAAGCCATGCTCCAAGGTCTCTGACGTCAGATGAGAATGAGTTGTTTGTGTTTGGTAGAGAAAGGCTGGAAGAGATTGTGCGTGGATCCTGGGAGACAATGAGCATTTCGGTTTTATTAGCATTCACTACTAAGTTGAGGCTTGAGAGTAGGTTTTTGATGGGCTGTAGGCATTCGTTCCAGTAAGTGATGGTTTTTTGAAGGGATTCTGTAATCGGAAGGAGGATTTGTATGTCGTCTGCATATAGGTAATAGGTGAGCTTAAGGTTTGAGAGTAGATGGCAGAGAGGGAGGAGGTAAATATTGAAGAGGGTGGGTGAAAGTGATGATCCTTGTGGGACTCCTTGCTCTGTCAAGATTGGATGCGATTCTTTGTTGTTTATCCTTACTTTGTAGAATCTGTTGCTTAAGAAGGAATGGAACCAACTAAGGGCTGTGCCTTTGATCCCTATGTTGGCTAGTTGGTCTATTAGAGTGGAGTGTTTTACCGTGTCAAATGCAGCGGAAAGATCTAGAAGAATAAGCAGGTATGATTGTTTATTCTCCATATTAACGAGGATTGTGTCAGTGAGAGATAGTAAGAGAGATTCGGTGTTTAGTCGTTTTCGGAATCCATATTGAGCTGGGGATAGAATATTATGATCTTCCAAGTAATCTGACAGTTGCTTGTTGACAATTTTTTCCATCAGTTTGGCGATAAGTGGTAAGTTTGCGATCGGTCTAAAGTTAGCTGGGTCTGATGGGCAAGCGTTTGGTTTCTTTAGTAATGGTTTAAGTATTGCCAATTTTAACTGGTTAGGAACTAAACCTTGAGAAAGGGATGTGTTGATAATTTCTGCAATTGGTTTTGAGATGGTGTTTGGTATGGCGATGAGGAGATTTGTTGGTATTGGGTCTGATGGGTGGGAGGAAGGTTTGAATTTTTTGAGTGTGTTTTCAATCTCCAATGAAGAAGTGAGCTCGAATGAATCCAGGCTTGTGGTTTGTTGCGGCCAGGATGTGAGGTGGTGAGTTAGAGTAAAGTTGCTGGATGTGATTGATAGGGTAAGGTTAGTGATTTTTGATTTGAAGTAGTTGGCTAGTTCGTTTGCTTTGTTGAGGGCTTGGTGGTCTGGGATAGTAGGCGGAGATGGTTTGGTTAAAGAGGAGACGTATGAGAAGAGAGCCTTTGAGTCGAATATAAAGTGGTGTATTTTTTTTCCGTAGAATTCTTTCTTTGTTCTAAGGATTGTATTCCTGTAGTTGTTGAGGAGGGATTTGTAGATGGCATGTGTAGAGGTGGTTGGGTTTTTTCTCCAGCTTTGTTCTTTTTTTCTGAGAGATTGTTTAAGGGATTTAAGTTCGGGTGTAAACCAAGGTTTCCTATTGTCTAGAGTAGGTTGTATGGTTTTGGTTGTAGTTGGGCAGATTTGATCTGCAATTTTATTGTTAATATTGATCCAAGAAGTAGTTGCAGTTGTTGCGTCTGTGAGGTCCAGTTGCTTTAATGCTTCAGACATCTTTTCACTGAGTATGTCTGGAGAGCATGGTTTCCTGAAGTGGATGGTGATTTTGTTAGTGGTTTGAGGTGGTGGGTTGTTGATATTGAGGGTTGTGTGGATAACTTTGTGGTCTGACCATGGAACTGGTGAACAAGTGGGGTTGGTATGAATGTTAAAGGGATCATTAATAAAGATTAGATCCAGAGTGTGGCCTGCCTTGTGGGTAGAACTGTTGATAATTTGAGTAAAGCCCAAATGGTTGAGAGAGGAAAGAACTGTTTGGCAGTTGATGGATTGTGGAGAAGCATCTACGTGTAAATTAAAGTCTCCGAGGATTATAGCAGGTTTGTCGGCGTTTATGTGTTTGGCTATAAGTTCTATCAGTAGAGAGGGATCCGATTCTAAGGTTCCTGGTGGTGCGTAGACTAAAGCTATTTGGATTTGTTCCGATTTAAAGAGGGAGAATTCAAGTTTGTTGGAGGAGTTGGTAAGTTGTAAGGTAATATTAAGACCTTTTTTTGCTGCAAGGAGGAGACCTCCACCTCTTTTTTTGGGTCTTGGGACGGAGAATACGTCGTAAGATTGTATGGGCAGTTGATTTATGAGTACAGTATCTGTGTGTTTTAGCCATGTCTCTGTAATTGCACAGATATCTGGGTTGGCTTCTATGAGGTAGTCACTGAGGATGTCCATTTTTTTGGAGAGCGACTGAGCGTTGAATAGTGTTAAGGTAAATAATGAGAGTCCAAGAAATTGAGTTATCGGTGAGATCATTATTGGTAATAGTCTTTGTTGTCGTGAGATGAGATGAATTGCAGGTTTTGTGTGCTTTCTGATTTTTTGCCAGATTTTAGGAATGGTGCAGAGGTGCATTATTGTGTCTCAATTAGTTGGGAACAGTGGTGTGATATTGAAAATGTTGCGTTAGGTATTGGACACTCTGGATGAATGGTGTCGAGGCTGGTTGACTGCTGGTGTGGCTGGATGAGAGCTGTCTTAGCTGGATGATTGCTGGTGAGGCTGGGTGATTGCTGGTGAGGCTGGATGATTGCTGGTGAGGTAGGATGATTGCTGTCGCTGTTACTTGCTTGTTACTCGCTGTTACTTGCTTGTTACTTGAGGTAGGATGATTGCTGTCGCTGTTACTTGCAAGCTGGCGAGTCTGAGTGAGTGTTGAAGAGGCAGTTATGAGTATGAGCCATGGACAATGGGATCCTTGGATGTATGCTTAGTTGACTCCTGGGATCACTCCGTGCCTATTAAATCAAGTTCGGTTGCGTCAAAATGAAGTAAGTAGGCGGCGAGCCCTGCTGACTTGGGTTAGGCCTCTGGCGTTCCTCTCACGGTGATGTAGCTAACGGTAGGGGGGCCTTTCGATGCGGTTGTATGGGTGTCGGCGAGACGAATCGGCAAAAAGCGAGCTAAATCCCAGCGTGGTCGGCGCGGGGGCCTACGGTGGTAGGGCGAGAGCTTGAGAGTTGTTCTGTACTTACTGCAGTTGTTTGGTTGTTAAGTAAGTAGGATCGTGTTGAACCTGATGTCTGCGGTGGTCTGCACTCCGGTCTGCACTAAGGGGCGCACAAAGGGGCCAGCCCCTTTGACGCGCTCCTTCGACGCGTGGCGTTCGACGCGTGGCGTCTGGGTGGTTTTTGATTTAAGGGCTACTTGGCCTCAGCCGATTGGCTGTCTTGCAGCTGGCTTTTGGGCGTGTCACTCGGAGGCGGAGGAGGGGCCTTTGCTGCTTGTTTTTGGCCCCGATTTCGGTCGCGCTGTCGGCGCTGAGGCCGCCCGGGTGGGGAGTGAATTTTGCTGACCTTCCCCCGGCGGGGCTCGGCGCCGATTGCGCAGGCCCTCCCCAGCAGTAGCGGCAGCGGCAAGGGAAAGGAGATGGCGCCGAAGAGAGCCGCGATTTAAATCCCCGTTGGGCCGGCTCTGATTGGTTGAGCTGAGGCGTAGGCGGGACCTGAGTCTCGGCGGGATTTTTTTTACCTTTGCTGCTTGTTTTTGGCCCCGATTTCGGTCGCGCTGTCGGCGCTGAGGCCGCCCGGGTGGGGAGTGAATTTTGCTGACCTTCCCCCGGCGGGGCTCGGCGCCGATTGCGCAGGCCCTCCCCAGCAGTAGCGGCAGCGGCAAGGGAAAGGAGATGGCGCCGAAGAGAGCCGCGATTTAAATCCCCGTTGGGCCGGCTCTGATTGGTTGAGCTGAGGCGTAGGCGGGACCTGAGTCTCGGCGGGATTTTTTTTACCTTTGCTGCTTGTTTTTGGCCCCGATTTCGGTCGCGCTGTCGGCGCTGAGGCCGCCCGGGTGGGGAGTGAATTTTGCTGACCTTCCCCCGGCGGGGCTCGGCGCCGATTGCGCAGGCCCTCCCCAGCAGTAGCGGCAGCGGCAAGGGAAAGGAGATGGCGCCGAAGAGAGCCGCGATTTAAATCCCCGTTGGGCCGGCTCTGATTGGTTGAGCTGAGGCGTAGGCGGGACCTGAGTCTCGGCGGGATTTTTTTTACCTTTGCTGCTTGTTTTTGGCCCCGATTTCGGTCGCGCTGTCGGCGCTGAGGCCGCCCGGGTGGGGAGTGAATTTTGCTGACCTTCCCCCGGCGGGGCTCGGCGCCGATTGCGCAGGCCCTCCCCAGCAGTAGCGGCAGCGGCAAGGGAAAGGAGATGGCGCCGAAGAGAGCCGCGATTTAAATCCCCGTTGGGCCGGCTCTGATTGGTTGAGCTGAGGCGTAGGCGGGACCTGAGTCTCGGCGGGATTTTTTTTACCTTTGCTGCTTGTTTTTGGCCCCGATTTCGGTCGCGCTGTCGGCGCTGAGGCCGCCCGGGTGGGGAGTGAATTTTGCTGACCTTCCCCCGGCGGGGCTCGGCGCCGATTGCGCAGGCCCTCCCCAGCAGTAGCGGCAGCGGCAAGGGAAAGGAGATGGCGCCGAAGAGAGCCGCGATTTTAAATCCCCGTTGGGCCGGCTCTGATTGGTTGAGCTGAGGCGTAGGTGGGACCTGAGTCTCGGCGGGATTTTTTTTACCTTTGCTGCTTGTTTTTGGCCCCGATTTCGGTCGCGCTGTCGGCGCTGAGGCCGCCCGGGTGGGGAGTGAATTTTGCTGACCTTCCCCCGGCGGGGTTCGGCGCCGATTGCGCAGGCCCTCCCCAGCAGTAGCGGCAGCGGCAAGGGAAAGGAGATGGCGCCGAAGAGAGCCGCGATTTAAATCCCCGTTGGGCCGGCTCTGATTGGTTGAGCTGAGGCGTAGGCGGGACCTGAGTCTCGGCGGGATTTTTTTTTACCTTTGCTGCTTGTTTTTGGCCCCGATTTCGGTCGCGCTGTCGGCGCTGAGGCCGCCCGGGTGGGGAGTGAATTTTGCTGACCTTCCCCCGGCGGGGCTCGGCGCCGATTGCGCAGGCCCTCCCCAGCAGTAGCGGCAGCGGCAAGGGAAAGGAGATGGCGCCGAAGAGAGCCGCGATTTAAATCCCCGTTGGGCCGGCTCTGATTGGTTGAGCTGAGGCGTAGGCGGGACCTGAGTCTCGGCGGGATTTTTTTTACCTTTGCTGCTTGTTTTTGGCCCCGATTTCGGTCGCGCTGTCGGCGCTGAGGCCGCCCGGGTGGGGAGTGAATTTTGCTGACCTTCCCCCGGCGGGGCTCGGCGCCGATTGCGCAGGCCCTCCCCAGCAGTAGCGGCAGCGGCAAGGGAAAGGAGATGGCGCCGAAGAGAGCCGCGATTTAAATCCCCGTTGGGCCGGCTCTGATTGGTTGAGCTGAGGCGTAGGCGGGACCTGAGTCTCGGCGGGATTTTTTTTACCTTTGCTGCTTGTTTTTGGCCCCGATTTCGGTCGCGCTGTCGGCGCTGAGGCCGCCCGGGTGGGGAGTGAATTTTGCTGACCTTCCCCCGGCGGGGCTCGGCGCCGATTGCGCAGGCCCTCCCCAGCAGTAGCGGCAGCGGCAAGGGAAAGGAGATGGCGCCGAAGAGAGCCGCGATTTAAATCCCCGTTGGGCCGGCTCTGATTGGTTGAGCTGAGGCGTAGGCGGGACCTGAGTCTCGGCGGGATTTTTTTTACCTTTGCTGCTTGTTTTTGGCCCCGATTTCGGTCGCGCTGTCGGCGCTGAGGCCGCCCGGGTGGGGAGTGAATTTTGCTGACCTTCCCCCGGCGGGGCTCGGCGCCGATTGCGCAGGCCCTCCCCAGCAGTAGCGGCAGCGGCAAGGGAAAGGAGATGGCGCCGAAGAGAGCCGCGATTTAAATCCCCGTTGGGCCGGCTCTGATTGGTTGAGCTGAGGCGTAGGCGGGACCTGAGTCTCGGCGGGATTTTTTTTACCTTTGCTGCTTGTTTTTGGCCCCGATTTCGGTCGCGCTGTCGGCGCTGAGGCCGCCCGGGTGGGGAGTGAATTTTGCTGACCTATCTCACCCCTTACTCTCCTCCTACTCCTGTAGCTCCCATTCCATTTGCCTCTGCTTCTCTTCCCCTGTAACCTTTCCTGCTTTCCCAGTCCTCTTGCTGCCAGTCTCCTGTGACACTATTGTGAGTCATTCAGCAGTAAGCCAATAGCCTAACTGAGCAGAAGTGGAAGAAAACAATGGTTTGGTGCAGCAGGAAAGAAACAGCTGGCGCCCCAGCACAGCAGAACAAAGGGAGGATAACAGTGGTGTAGCATAGGGGGGGAAAGAGGAAGGTGGTGGTGGTGGTGGTGGCCCCAGATAAGATACAGTAGGTTGGCAGCCTGGTGCTGCAGGAGAGAAAGCAATCAGTTAGACTCCAGGTGAAGCAGCATCAGCAGTGGGCAATAGGAAACTGATAGAGAAAGAGTAAGCGTCAGCTGAGCTCATGAAGCAATATCGTAAGTAGCAGCAACGTGGGCGGGCATCTCCCATGACTTCATGGCACAAGGCAAATTCTGCAGCAGTTCACTGAAGCGCTATCGGCATGGGTGCAGAACTCTGCACAATGCCATAGAACAATGTTGTAGAGGTGGCAGCTGGCAGCCTATCACAGCACGAGCGCAATCCACATGGACTCTGGCACAACACAGAAGAGGATGGTTATAACCAATGCTAAAGAGGCTGTCACAGAGGCCAGTGGAGACTGGACATATGGCAACCACATCCCCTGGTCTGGAGTCATACTGGGTGCCTGGTGCCAGTGCTTTCCATAAAGGAAAATTGGTTCTTACCTGCTAATTTTCATTCCTGTAATACCACAGATCAGTCCAGACAAGTGGGTTTTGCATCCCTAACAGCAGATGGAGGTAGAGAACAAAAACTTTGAGGCACTGCTACATATCCGAGAGTACCACCCTCAGTATTGACCTGTACCCAAGCCAGATATTAATCCCTAAAACCGTTTCTAGGGCGAACAGGCAACCTGGGGTTGGGCCCCTGAACTGGAGCCCCTTATACTTCCAGAAATGCAACAGTCTGATAACCGCTGAACTGAACCTATGTACAATCTATAAAGGTCTCCTTGAAAAATGGATCCCCAAGTAACAGGAAATTCAGTCTTTTGGCAGCGATGGGGTGGGATTCTGGACTGATCTGTGGTATTACAGGATTGAAAATTAGCAGGTAAGACCGAAGTTTCCTTTCCTGTTCATACCCAGATCAGTCCAGACAAGTGCGATGTCCCCAAGCACTCCTAAACTGGGCGGGAACCCGAAAGACTCGCACGAAGAACACTCACCAAAGGACGCATCCTCCTGCGCCCTCACGTCCAAACGGTAGTGCCTGGTGAAAGTATGAAGAGGACCACACCACAGCCCTGCAAATCTCCTGGGAAGACAGTAACTGACACTCTGCCCAGGAGGCTGCCTGTGCTCTTGTAGAATATGCTTGCAGCCCCACTGGAACCTTGCGCCCTTTACAAATATAAGCCGAGGAGATGGCTTCCTTCAGCCAACGAGAAATTGTGGCCTTTGAGACCTTGTCTCCTTTCTTTGTGTCACTAAACAGCAGAAAAAGGTGATCTTAGTGCCTAAAACTATTGGTGACCTCCAGATACCGTAACAAAGTCTGTCGCACATCTAAAAAGTGCAGCTCCCTATCCGGAGAATATTCCCTCGACCACTCTGGAAAGGCCGGGAGATCCACTGTCTGATTAACATGAAGAGAGAACACCACCTTTGGTAAGAAAGAAGGGACCATCCGCAACATGACTCCATCGTTAGAAATCTGCAAAAAAGCATCCCTGCAAGACAGCATCTGTAATTCCAAAATCCTTCTTGCAGAACATATAGCCACTAGAAACACTGCCTTCAAAGTCAAGTCTTTCACAGTTGCTCTCTTCAAAGGCTCAAAAGGAGTGCCACAAAGCACTCGCAGAACTAAATTGAGGTTCCAATCCAGAGACAACATCCTAACCGGAGGGCGCAAAGGCTTAACCCCCTTTAGGAATCACACCACATCAGAATAGGAGGCCAAATACCTGCTCCGCACCTTTCCCCTATGGGAACCTAAAGCAGATACCTGCACACGCAACAAATTATAGGCCAGCCCTTTCAATAACCCCTGTTGTAAAAAGCCTAAGATATGAGGAATGTTCACATTCAGGAGATTCAATCGCCATGGCAGACACCAAGTCTCAAAAACTCTCCAAATCCTGACAGACCTCAATGACAGAGGATCTCCGAGCCTGGAGAAGCATGGAAATAATCTGTTCTGAATAGCCTTAGGCACAACTGCTGCCTTTCAAAAGCCAAGCCGCAAGACAGAAGTGATCCTCCCGATCTGAAAATATGGGACCCTGACGAAGCAACCCTGGAAGGTGGGCTAACCTGAAGGGTTCCTCTACCGCGAGATGAACTAGATCCACACACCACGGACGTCGCAGCCACTCCGGCACAACAAGCATCACCAATCAACCCCGGGATGCACCTCTATGTGCTGCAGAACTCGATCGACGAGTGGCCAAAGAGGAAACACATACAGCAGGATCCCCGTTGGCGAAGGACACACCATAGCATCCAGACCCACCACGCTGACTTCTCTCCCTCGACTGAAAAACCTTGTTGTTTTTTAGTTGGCCCACGTTGCCATGAGATCCAATTGGGGAACTCCCCATCTGGTACAGATGTGATCCCAAGCCTCCAGGGACAACTCCCATTCCTCCGGATCCAACTGCTGCCTGCTGAGGAAATCTGCTTGCACGTATTCTACTCCGGCAATGTGAGAAGCCGCTATACCCTTGATGTAGCGTTCCACTCATCAGTCGTCAAGGAGCCACCGTGTCCCTCCTTGACGACTGATGTACGTCACTGTCGTCACACTGTCGGAGAACACACAAACAATCTGACCTTTAACTCAGGGCAGGAAGGCTTCCAGAGCCCTATGAACTGCCCTTGTCTCCAGTCAATTGATAGACCAAGATGTCTCTACTGCTGACCAAAGACTTTGGGCTGATCATCCTCGGCACATCACCCCACAACTCTTGAGACTGGCATCTGTGATCACCACCACCCAGTTTGGGTCCTCCAGATCTATTCCCTTTTCCAGGTTGTGTCGTGACAGCCAACACAAAAGACTGGATCTGGATTCTCTTGGAAGAGGCAAAGGCAGATGATACTCCTCTGACACCGGACAAAAGCGCCCTCTGTAATGGTCACATGTGAGGAAAGGCCCACAGAACTAAATCCAACGTAGAGGCCATGGATCCTAGGACCTGCAAATAATCCCAGACTGTTGGAACTGACAGACAAAGCAGGCGCAACATCTGTGCCTGTAATTTCGACAACCTGTCCGAAGTTAGATACACCATGCCCTTCTGAGTATTGAATAGAGCTCCCAGATACTCCAGGGACTAGGTGGAAACCAGGTGTCTCTTTGCCACATTGATGACCCAACCCAGAGACCTCAAGGTATCCATCACTCGCTGAAGGGACCAAATGCACTCTGCTTCAGTCTTTGCCCGAATAAGCCAATCATCCAGATGCAGATGAACCAAAATTCTCTCTCACCGTAAGGCTGCCGCCACTACTACCATCACCTTTGTGAAGGTTCGAAGGGCTGTGGCCAAGCCGAAGGGGAGAACCTGGAACTGGAAATGCTGCCCCAGTACCATGAAGCGAAGAAACTTCCGATGGTCCTTTTTTAAAGGGAATATGGAGGTTCGCTTCCATCAGGCCCAACGACACCAGGAATTCGCCTCTGTGTATTGCCGTTATCATAGTGCACAACATTTCCATCTAAAATGCAGCACCCGTAAGGTCCTGTTCACTTTTTGCAAATCGAGAATGGGCCAAAAATTACCCTCCTTTTTGGGAACCACTAAGTAAATGGAGTACCTTCCTTGTGCCTGCTCTTCCAGTGGGACTGGAACAATCGCATTTAGATCTAGCAATCTCTGAAGAGTCCCCCTCACTGCCTCTCACTTGGTTCGGGACACAACGTGGGACTCTAGAAAGGCCTCTCTTACAGGGTACGAAAATTCTAAAGCATAGCCGACTTATGACCTCTAAGACCCAACAGTCTGAAGTAATCCTGACCCACTCCTCGTAAAAGCTGGACATTGACTTTCCACCACCAGTTCCCTGACTGGTGGCATCCCTGGGGGACCTGTGGGCACCACGAAAGGACTGGTGTCTACCTGAGACTGCTTTGTCCCTGGCACAGAGGAGCCCTTGCCTGAATGAAACCTCCGCAAGTCCCAAAAATGAGACCGGGGAAAACCTTATTGCTCTTCTTATCCTCAAGCAATCAATTTCTTTGGACTCACCCAAAGACTTCATTCAACTGATCCAAATCCTCCCCAAACAGAAGCTTCCCTTTAAAAGGAAGATTACATAGCTGAGACTTGGATCACATGTCTGCCGACCAATTGCGCAACCCCAAAAGTGTGCGTGCTGCCACCTCTGAGATCATGCTTCTAGCGGACATACGTACCAACCAAATCATACAGTGCATCTACTACATAGGCCACTCCAGACTCCAACTGGAGAACAGAGCACCCCAGTCGCAACCTGCCCTTGAGCTTTCTGAACCCAGCTCAAACAAGCGTGCTGCATCATACTGCTGCACACAGCGGCCCAAAGACTTAGGGCTGACATCTCAAACATACGCTTTAATTGAACCTCCAGCTTATGGTCCTGCACATCCTTCAGAGCAGCTGAACCCGCAACTGGAATTGTGGTTTTCTTGGTTACTGCGGACACAGCTGCATCCACCTTAGGCACCCTCAAATGCTCCAGGTTCTACTTTACTAGAGGATAAAGCTTTTCCATTGCCCTCCCAACTTTCAACCCTGTTTCCAGAAAGTCCCACTCTCAGCTAATGAGCTTCTATATCTTCTTAGGCAACAGGAAGGCACTAGGAGGACCTCGCAGCCCATCCAGAACCGGATTCACCCCTTCATTATTTGACTCCTCCTGAGTCATTTTTACTCCTAGCTCCTCTAACACCTGAGGAATAAGAGGATGCAACTCCTTTTAAAACAGGTGTACAACCTGAGGATCATCCCCCTCCGTCAGTGGAACCTCATCCAGATCAGGGTCATCCTTGATCAGAACAGATCAGGATTCAGGCTCGTATCCGGATCTGCCCCCTGTGGATGCGCAGGATCCTCCTGCATATCATCTGAATCCTCCAAATCTCTGGTGTCGCTCTCAGCTCTCACACGAGACAGCCTCAGGCATCTCATAAGATCCCCAGAACCTCCCAAGGAAACCTTCCTAAGTCTCTTGAAAGGGACACTGGACTGTCTTTCTTTGGGTCTTTCCCCCCCTGTTCCCATGCCTTGCCAGGAAGGCTCTATATAAAAGGAGAACAAACTCCAGGGAACCCCTCTAGATCCTCAGCCCCATGAGGGAGAAATTCTTCATCTGAGTCCCCCCCCCCCCCCCCCAACCTGGTCCTCCTCAGCATCCTGTCCCACAGGGGAAAGGGGAGGTGGAGAATTTCTGGGCTCTCTGACCTCTGAAGACCTTTGGGAGCAGTCCCTCGTGGGTGTGGCTGAAGTAGTGGAACCCACAGCCAAAGACTGACGCTACTCCTGCGGAGGTCCCCTCCTCCCCTCCCCTGTCGTGCAGCTGGTGCAGAGGGAACAAGAATTCAGCCGTGCCGACCAGAGTCCACAGGCCCTGTATGACGCCATGCATGTTTTCAGCACCATCCCCAATGAGGCAGCAAAACGAGGGCCGAGCACACGTGGCAGAGACCATAAGCCATGCAATTGTGTCTTCTGAGCGGCGTGCGATAGGCCTGTCTCACCAAGAAAGGTTCCTGCCAGGGAATCAGTGGGCTCCTCTCCGTCTACCTCCTGCCAACACACCCTGGTTGCCACGCCGCCGAACCAACTGAATCTCCCAATCTGCTTCTAACTTTTTTTTTTTCCAAACTTAATTTAAAAAAACAACAAAAAGGATTACTTCCCTGATCAGCAGCCTCTGGCTCGCAGGAGGAAACCTTGAAGGCAGCGAGGCTATCAAAGCTTCCAGAAGCAATGAGGGCGATCACATTCAGAAGTTTCCAACCCCCTAGTTGTCTGGCCCAACCTGAGGGATGGTCCACTAAGATACTAGCACTTTGGCAGAGCCCAATCTCAACTTTTCTAAATCTCCTTTAATTTTCTTTTTTTTTTGTCAGACTGCAGATTTGCACCTTTACTATCTGCTAGAGATAGAGAAATACTGCCGGTGGCACTCTCAGATATACAGCAGTGCCTCAAAGCTCTGGTTATCTGCCCTCTTGTCTGGACTGATCTGGGTATGAACAGGAAACCATGCATTTTGCATTGCTGATAGCTTGAAAATTGGACTCCAGCTACATGAGAGATATCAGAGTAAAGCAGTCACAAGACCAAAGCAAGAGTCAGTAGATTTGGCTACAGGTTCTGCAACAAGCAGCAATTTCCTTCAGAGACATGCCCTTATGACCCAAGGCTTAACTTCTCTCAAAACATACACACATTAGCATGAAAGGTATTTAAAGCCTCACAGACTCTAGACTGGCAGATGCATTAAGAGCTTTGTTTTCATTTGATGTTGCTGAGTTTCCCATGGAAATGATTTGATGACATGCTTATTAAAGTCGACACTGAATTAGTAACAGTTTGGAAATAGATCCGATGGGGAATGAAGCCTACACCGGTATTAGCGCCTGTTTATTAGTTTGTCAAGAGCATTTTGTGTTATTTAAAATGTTAAAGCTCAACTTTTTTTTTTTTTTAACTTTTCAGATCTTTTCCAATTATAGTATTGCTTCTTTTTCACAGCTAAAACAGGTGTATTTAAAAAAAACCCCAACATTTCTGTTTATCCATCTAGAAATATTAACATTCAACTAAACATACGCTACATATGCTTTACATAACAGCTCTAGAAATTGTATTAGTGTTAATAAAGAAATGGGGTCAGAGATTAGAAAAAGATCAATATATATCTATTTTTATTATTACTAATTTCTTCGACCCTATCTCCCCCTTCTCTGACCTTTCTCCCTTTAGCAGCGATGAACATATAAAGATTCCCAGAAATGGAGAGAAATCTCCCGTAAATAATAACTTTCCTGTGTTCCTTTGAATAGGACTTGTATTTTCATATAAAACCCTTAACCTTTCTTGCCCAGTATCTGGCAAAAGTGCCAGATTAAAAATCTCGTTAAGGATCCAAAGATCTAGTTATATGAGGATTTGAATGATAGAAAAAAAGATGGTATATGAACATAAGAATTTACTATACTGGGACAGACTGAGGGTCCATCAAGCCCAGTATCCGGTTTCCAACAGTGGCCAATCCAGGTCACAAGTACCTGGCAGGATCCCAAGCAGTAATTAGATCCCATGCTGTTATCGCAGTGACAAATGGTGGTTATTTCTTAAGTCTACTCGACTAATAACAGTTTATGGACTTCTACTCCAGGAACTTGTCCAAACCTTTTTTAAACTCAGCTACGCTGACTTAACTATCTCCTCTGGTAATGAATTCCAGAGCTTAACTTAATTCAGTGAAAAAAAAAAAAATTCTCTGATTTGTTTTGAATGTGCTATTTACTAACTTCATGGAGTACTCCTTAGTCTTTGTATTTTTTGAAACAGTAAATATACATTATCCGTTTATATTACAATTACATTTACCCATTCTATTCCACTCCTCTTTCATATTCCCTTCACCATCTCTTTTCTAAGCTGAACAACCCCAACCCATTCAAATGTTTGCATACCCTTGAATGTTTGGGCTGATAATATACACTTAAGTTTACACACACAGGTTGAGATGGAAACGAAAGGTAGGTATCCACACCTGTGTCTTGTTTGATTGTAATTAGTGTCTATGTATAAATAATCAATGAGTTTCTTAGCTCTTGAGAAACCCTTGTGCATTTCATTCAGAGTTGCACTGACTTGGTGGTTACTGAAGCATGGGAAAAGCAAAATAACTGTCAAAGGATCTGCAAGCAAACATAGTTCAACTTTATAAATCAGGAAAAGTATACAAAAAGATATCCAAAGATTTGAAAATGCCAATCAGCATTGTTCAAACAGTGGAAAATTATGGATTTTGTTAATACCAAGCCTCGGCCAGATAGACTAAGAAAGATTTCAGACAACTGCCAAGAAAATATGACAGGATGCAAAGAAAAACCCACAATCAACTACTAAAATACAGGCTTCTCTGAAACAAAATAGTATGGATGTTTCAGAATGCCAATTTAAGGAGATACTTGAACAAAAATGGGCTGCATGGTAGAGTTGCCAGAAAAAGGAAAATTGGTTCTTACCTGCTAATTTTCGTTCCTGTAGTACCACGGATCAGTCCAGACAGTGGGTTGAGCCTCCTGTCCAGCAGATGGAGACAGAGAAAAACTGAAAGGGTATCCTATATCAGGACAGAGCGCCCCTGTGTCCTTTCAGTATAAAGGATATAAAAGCAGAGAAATATAACGATAACCCAGAAAAAAGATCAAGCAAGAAAACCTTTAAACCATGAACTGCTAAATTGAAAATGCAAAACACTGCGATAAAAAAGATTACTCTTATATAGATATCTATCAGGTAGATACTTCCAGTGCCTAAAAATTCTGATAGGAAGCCAAATTCTGATAGGAGACCACTCGTTCAGCAGTGCTGTAGAAAAGAAAGGAACAACGAGCGGACATATAAACAGTAAGACAGCCAGGGCGGGAGTCTGGACTGATCAGTGGTACTACAGGAATGAAAATTAGCAGGTAAGAACCAATTTTCCTTTCCCTGTACGTACCCGGATCAGTCCAGACAGTGGGATGTACCAAAGCTTCCCTAAGTAGGGTGGGACCGAGATAGTCCCGCTCGAAGTACCTGCCTGATGAAGGAGCCAAAAACTGATGCCTGGACATCGAGACGATAGTGGCGAGCAAAGGTATGCAGTGACTTCCAGGTAGCAGCCTTGCAAATCTCCTGTGGAGACACCAACTGACTCTCCGCCCAAGAGGTAGAGCCTGCGAATGCAAAGAATGGGCCTTCAAGCCCTCCGGAATCGGCCGGCCCCCAACAGATATATGCCAACGCAATCGCCTCTTTAAGCCAACTAGCAATAGTAGCCTTAGAAGTCTTATTTCCTTTATTGGGCCCGGCTCCACAAGACAAAGAGATGATCAGAGATGCGGAATTAGTTCGTGACCTGTAAATACTGCAGGAAAACCCTCTTGACATCCAGCTTTCGGAGCTCCCTGCCTGGCATGCTGGTGACATCCTCCGAGGAGAAAGCTGGGAGCTCCACGGACTGATTCACGTGGAAGGAGGAAACAACCTTCAGTAAGAAGGAAGGGACTGTTTTAAGAGAAACCCCCGAATCAGAAAAATGCAGGAAGGGTTCCCTACAGGACAAGGCGTGGAGCTCGGACACTCTCCTGGCCGAGCAAATTGAGACAAGGAACACTGTCTTGAGGATCAGGTCTTTAAGGGTTGCTCGCCAGAGAGGTTCGAAGGACGCCTCACAGAGAACACGAAGCACAAAATTAAGGTTTCACGACGGACAAGTAGCCCGGACGGGCGGGTTCAAATGCTTAGCACCCTTGAGGAATCGAACAATATCAGGATGGGCCGCCACCGCATAACCATCAACCCTCCCTAGGAGGGAACCAAGGACTGAGACCTGCACCCGCAAAGAGCTAAAGGACAAACCTTTCGAGAGGCCACTCTGAAGGAGAGAATTTGAGACACAGAGGCCCTGCGTGCCAGGAAACCGGACTCAGAACACATTCTCAAACACCCTCCAGACCCGGACATAAGCGAGAGAGGTAGAAATCTTACGTGCCCGTAACAACGTGGAAATAACTTCCTCCTTATAACCCTTCTTCCTCAGTCACTGCCGCTCAAAAGCCAGGCCGCTAGACAGAAGCGATCCGCCTAATCGAAAAATATGGGACCTTGGCGCAGAAGGTTGGAGAGGTGACCGAGGTGCAGCGAACCCTCCATTTCCCACTAGAGGCCAGAGTGGGAACACGTAGAGAAGAATATCATGCAGCCAGGGGAGAACTATGGCATCTACACCTTCCGATCAGTGCTCCCATCTGCGACTGAAGACCCTGGGAGCCTTTGCATTTCCCAGCCTGGCCATGAGATCCAAGTGGGGAGCCTCCCACTTATGCACGATCAGGCGCATCGCGTCTTCGGACAACTCCCATTCTCCAGGGTCTAGATGCTAGCGACTGAGAAAGTCAGCTTGAACATTGTCCTTCCCCACAATGTGGGAAGCCGCCAGCCGATCCAGATGACGCTCCGCCCAGGAGAGAAACTTGCTGGCTTCCAATGCCACCAGACAACTCCTGGTGCCTCCCTGGCGATTGATGAAAGCAACTGTGGTGGCATTGTCAGATAGGACTCGTACCGCTTTGCGACGTATCAGAGGAAGAAAGGCCTTGAGTGCCAGAAGGACCGCTTGGGCCTCCAGATGATTTATGTGCCACTGGGATTGTACTGGGGACCATAGTCCCTGGGTAGACTGATTCTGACACACCGCTCCCCAGCCAGAGAGACTGGCGTCCGTTGTAACAATGATCCACTGGGGAGTCTTCAGGGGCATCCCCTTCAGAAGGTGGGTGAGCGAGAGCCACCACTGTATGCTGGCTACAGTAGAATCGGAGAGCGGTAGTGGAGCCCGAAACTCCTCTGAGACCGGCTTCCAGTGGGACAGCAAAGCTTTCTGTAACAGATGCATATGCACAAAGGCCCAAGGAACCAAATTGATAGTTGAAGCCAGAGTGCCCAGGACCTGAATGTAGTCCCAGGCTGTGGGAACGGAGAGGGACAAGAGATGACGTACCTGATCCATGAGCTTGAGCGCCCGGGTCTCTGGCAGTAACACCTTGCCCACACAGGTGTCAAAGCGCGCTCTCAGGAATTCCAGGACCTGGGAGGGCTGAAGGCTGCTCTTGGAGAAGTTGACTCTGTTGACCGCTATTGTGCAGAGGTTCTCCGATTTGGCACAAATGAACCAGTCGTCCAGGTAAGGGTGGACTAGGACTCTGTCACTGTGGAGGGAGGCCGCTGCCACCACCACCACCATGATCTTGGTAAAGGTGCACGGCGCGGTAGCAAGACTGAACGGAAGTCCCCGAAGAAACTGGAAGTGTTGACCCAGGATGCTGAAGCGGAGATACCTCTGATGGTCGTGGCAGACTGGAATTTATTTATTTTATTTCGAGGCTTTTTTATACCGAAGTATAGCGGGATGCCTTCACTCCGGTTTACAGGATAAACAACTTATACATAGTGGTGACCAATTGGTAACTTATACAAATATGAATATAACATCTTATATAACTTAAATAACTTGGTAAACAGGTGGTGACAACAGTCACTGGGGCACTCTAGCAGGGAGCGGAGATAGGGTGGGGGGGGGCTAGGGGGAATCAGCTGAGGCGGGCTGGATAGAGGGCTGTGTAGCAAAAATTGAAGAACAAGAGACAAGGAGGAGAGGGCGGGAGGGGGGGTGAAGGAGGATGGGATGCCATAGGGGTGGTAGGGAGAGGGGAGGGGTGGGAGGTCAGGGAGGGGTTGGGGGAGGGTAGGACGGGGGAAGAAGGTGGAGGTGTTTGGGTATTAGTTAGGGAGGGGGGTGGTAGAAGGATAGGAGGGGGGGAAGAGGTGGGAAGAGGGATGTGGATGGCTTAGCCGAATGTGCAAGTAAGCCTCCATAAGGTCGAGAGATGCGAGATATTCGCTTGAGCGAACTGCCGCTATGACCGCCCTCAGGGTCTCCATCCGAAAATGGGGAACCCTGAGGGCCCTGTTGACTCTTGAGGTCCAGGATGGGCCGGAAGGAGCCGCCCTTTTTGGGAATGTTGAAGTAGATGGAGTACTGGCCGGATCCCTGGCCGGATCCCTGTTCCTCCAGTGGCACAGGGACTATGGCTCCCTGCTCCTGCAACTGGGCCAGAGTGACACACCGCTGGATGCTTTCGGCTCCCGCAGGGAGAGACAAGGTAGCGGTCCGGGAGATCCCGAGCAAATTCTAATGTGTGGCCGTTTTCGATCACTTCGAGGACCCACTGATCCGTTGTAACCTTGACCCATTCCTCCAGAAACAGGGACAGATGACCACCTAAGTTGGGAACAGAGGAATGGGTCGGCTGTTTCTCATTGCGAGGACTTTGCAGAGGAGCCTTGCAGGTTACCATCTTGGAAGGGCTGTCGGCCACGAAAGGACTGAGACCATGGCTGAGATCTAGCGGAAGCACCCCTCTGGAAGGAGCCCCGGCCTCAGTTATTATACCTGCATTGGCCTCGGAAGCGAGAGCGCGAAGGAAAGAAGTACTTAGTCTGTTTAGGGCAGTCCTCAGGCAGCTTATGAATTTTGTTGTCTCCTAAAGATTTAATAAGCTGTTCCAGGTCCTCACCAAAAAGCAACTTACCCTTGAAGGGAAGCATGTCGAGCTGCGACTTGGAGGAGGGGTCTGCAGCCCAATTGCGCAGCCAAAGAAGCCGTCTGGCCGAAACCACTGACACCATGGCCCTGGCCTACACCCAGAGCAAGTCATAGAGAGCGTCAGCCTCATACACCACCGCAGCTTCCAGCCGATCCGCCTGTTCCACCTCTGCAGACGGGAGGTCCTGGGTGCTGAGTAATTGTTGAATCCACCTGAGGCTTGCCCGCTGCAGGAGACTGCTACAGACCGTCACCCGAACTCCGAGAGCGAGGACTTCAAAAATCCGCTTGAGATGCAGTTCCAGTTTGTGATCCTGAACATCCTTTAGCACCAACCACGGGGATGGTGGTCCGTTTGGTCACTGCGGAAACTGAAGCAACCACCTTGGGAACCTTAAGCATCTATAGGCATCGGTCAGGCAGGGGATAGAGCTTGTCCATTGCCCTGCTCATCCGAAGACCCGCTTCGGGGGACTCCCATTTCCGTAGGAGGAGTTGCATGAGCATGGGGTGGAAAGGGAAGGCCTGGATTGGCCACTGTTGGAAACAGGATGCTGGGCTTGATGAACCCTTGGTCTAACCCAGTATGGCATTTTCTTATGTTCTTACGTGGAGGAGCCTTGAGTCGCGCCAGGACTGGGTCCACGTTCCCAGAGACAATGGCACCAGTAGATTCCTCAGGAGGGTTTTAAATCCCCAGCTCATCCAGAATAAAAGGAATGAGCGGGTCCAGCTCTTCCCTCTGGAATAATCTCAAAACCCGCTGGTCGTCATCCTCTGCTGGGGAATTGGCGAGCAAATCTGTCTGTATCTGGATCTGTAGGAGGAGGCTGGGGAGGGTCAAGGGAGGTTGGAGCGCCTGAAACTGTCCTGATCCGGACGGAACCCTGGGAATCTGGGGCCCTGGGAGGCTGAGTAGGGGAGACCTGAGGAACCTTTGCGGGGGGGGGGGGGGCAGGGAGGGTTCCTGAAGGCTGGCTAAATAAGATTTGTGCAGTAAAAGCACAAAATCTGGTGAAAAAAGATGCTGGGATTTCCCGGGTAGTGGGGGAGGGGGAGCAGGGGCAGAGGAGTCAGGCACCCTCCCCTGCCCCCCCCCCCCCCCGGGGGAGGGCACGGGGCTGAGATCGGGTGGAGAAATCGCAAAATCCGGCTCTCCTCCCCCCCTGAGGCTCAGAATTCGTTGTGATGTCTGAGCCCAAGATGGCCACCGATTCCGCGGTTTTTAGCGAGGGAGCTGGCCTGGAAATGCATTGGGAAACCCGACCCCGGACCACAGACTTCCGCTGGGATCCCGGAAGGTCCCTCACCTCCAGGCAAGCAAGCTGAGCACAGGCCATTGCGGGAGAGCCGCGAAGCAGTCTCCCCAAAGGCAAGACAAGCTGCTGATCACGGCATGGGAGGAAAAAAGTGCCGCAGAGAAAACAAAAGTAAGCAATAACAGCTGAGCCAAGCTGCAAATGGGAGTGAGAGCAGGAGAATGAACCCTGCACTGCTCTTTTCTCTTATCCTCGGAGCAACTAAACGCAGATGAGGCAGACGTGCTCAGTCTGGCTTCCTTGACTCTTTATAATTAATTTTTTTTTTTTTTGTAATAAGCAAATTGTCAGTGCAATGGGGCCCGAGGCAAAAGCCTCCCAGGCCCAAGATGTCAAGAGGGGGAGTGATTGGACCACCAGTATCACCCCAAGCCAACAAGGGTTACCGGGCAAGGAATCCTAGGCTGAATTTTCAAGGGGCAAGCCCCCCTAGGCCCTGTAAGAGCCAGGGGACAGAGCTGTCTCCCTGAAAGATCACAAGTTTTGCCCTGAAAAAAAATTATAACTTTTTTTTTTTTTGATATAGGAATTAGGCTGGCAATACTTGCTTGATCCTGAAGAAAAAACGAGGAGAAAGAACCCCACGGAAGAAGAAAAACAGCTAAAGAAAGGGAGCCGCAGATTCAACTGTCTGGATCTGCTGGAGACAGAGAAATACTGAAAGGACGCGGGGGGGTACCCTTTCAGTTTTTCCTCTGTCTCCATCTGCTGGACAGGAGGCTCAACCCACTGTCAGGACTGATCCAGGTACGTACAGAGAAAAGCCATTGTTGCACCAATGCCACAAAACAGCCTGCTTACCTTACGCCAAACAGCACCCAGAGAAGTCTCAAAGCTTCTGGAACTAAATAATTTGGAGTGGTGAGACCAAAATTGAACTTTTTGGTCACAACCATAAACGTTATGTTTGGAGAGGAGTCAACAAGGCCTATGAATAGAAGCACACCAACCCTACCGTGAAGCATGGAGGTGGATCTCTGCTGTTTGGGGGGGAGGGGGGTGACCTACAGCGGCACAGGGAATTTAGTCAAAATTGATGGCAGGATGAATGCAGCATCTTATCAGAAAATATTGGAGGAGAATTTCCATTCATCAGTCAGGAAGCTGCGCATGGGGCGCACTTGCACTTTCCAACATGATGATGATCCGAAACATAAGGCCAAGCTGACCCTTCAGTGGCTGAAGCAGAAGAAAGTAAAGGTTCTGGAGTGGCCATCACAGTCTTCTGACTTCAACATTACTGAGCAACTTTGGGGAGAACTCAAACATGAAGTTCATGCTAGACAACCAAAGAATTTACAGGCTTTTTGCCAAGAGGAATGGGCAGCATTACTACATGAGAAAATAAAGGGCCTCATTCGCAGCTATCAAAAGGACCGCAAGCCGTCATTGATGCAAAAGGCAATAGACGATATTAAAAACTAAGGTTATGCTTCTTTTGAAGAAGACCATTTTATTATTTCCTTTATTGTTATGGTTTGTTTAATGATTGTGCTATTTTGTGATCCATATGAAACACGTTAAAAATAATGGATGTTTGACTGATCACTCATGTTTTCTTACAATGCTACATATCTTACAAATTCTGCCAGGGGTCCAAAAAAGTGATAACAGTCAGGTGAACAAGGAAGCAGAACAGCCAGCATTACTAGAGCCTGGCACTTCCCTTATCCTGTGCTTCTGCTCACCTGCACTTGGGGAGAGCTGGACAAGTATCACATCCTAACTTATATTTGAAAGTGAGGGTAAACTACAGCTTTGAAGGACATTTCTTTACAATTTGCAAAACATTTTTAAAAGCATATACTATCTGCCAGTACTACTAAGAAAGACACTTACCAAATGATTCCTCCCCAGAAAAATGAGAAAAATACATAGAATGCCAAGGAACCCCAAATCACCAAGTGGTTCACCCATGTCCAGAATCGAGTATCTAAAGCAAGCTAGAGAAGGAAAAAAACATGAGCTATAAGTGCCATACAAAAAACATGTATCCAACACACTGCAAGGACATGGCAAAGTATGGTGCAGGGTTTGCTTTCTTTCACACCACATAGTGCTTGCAAATGTGCCAGCATTGGAAAAGTAATCAGTAATTTTACTGTTTATAGTGAAGATTATATGAGGCAGATATTCAGCACCACTTTGCTGAATAAGTTCCAACTTATCCGCCTAAGAGGTTTAAATATTTGGTCACAGTCAGCAGCTAAGCGGTGAAATGGGCATAATGGGGAGAAGTTGAGTTAGGTGAATAAGGTAGCCAGCTAACCCCCAATATTCAGAATTACTGGATAACCTGTCCTAAGGTTAGCCAGATTACCCTATCCGGTTAACTTTAAGATAGCTGGATATATTCAGCGGCATGAATGCATCACTGAATTTAATAAGATAAGTTTATCCAGCAAACTTGCTAAGCTGCACAGCAGTTACATATGGACCTCTACATGACCAAGTATATAATTTAGTTATTTTGACAAAATGGGTGGAAAATACATACATGCCAAATGTATGTATCCACTAACCTTTAGCGTTACTGTGAACACTAATACGGTGAAGACAATGGTGCCGAAGGTCCAGTTTCCAGATACCTGAAAAACACAATGAAATTATATTGATGCATGTAACTTGGGCCTAGAGAGATGCGCACAGGCTAAATTTAGAGGTCAGCTTTCACAGAGCCTGCATCCCGGTAAAATCTGCACTTACATTGTAGAGACAGACTTTATCAAAGGTTTTTCAAAGCAAATTTATTTGCACAAGTTTGCTGTGAAAATCCTCGGGTAATAGGCTGTGCTGGTGTGTGCATTGCTTTGCAGAAAGTTATGCCTGCTCTTCAGAGCCCAAGGACCTTCTCTGTCATTGGCCCTGTCTGGTAGAATGAATTGCCGCTGAGTTTTGTGATAATTTTCAGTTGGCCTTTTCTTAAATTATTTTGTATTTTTATTGACATGTTACACTTTTAGTTTGATGCATTGCTTGTTTTGTTTTATTACATATTTTATTATGTATAATGGCTTTTATTGTATACCACTTAGTATGGAAATTCCAGCATAAGCGGTATATAAAAACTGCTAAATAAAGTAACTTACGTGCATGCTTTTACAAATAAAAAAAAAGTATGCACGGAAGTTCTACCTTCATGCTCTGAAAGGTCTCTCTGCAGTCTGCGTAAAAGTTATGTGCATCAACAGAGATTCACACATACAAACCTGAGGGCTATTTTAGTACAGCCATTTACTCATTATTTTTGAAAATTACTCCCTTAAAGAATGCAAAAAACAAATAGGAGGTTACTAGGAGCAAAAGTACAGAGGGATTACCATTCACTTGCAGTTTTTCAGTTAATTCAGTGCTTAGTCATTCACCATGGCATTGCATTAATGTTATACAGCTGATTAAATCATGAGCCTGAATGACTATGGAAAGGCAGCTTAAGTGATACTGTAATTAAAGGGGGGTTAATTGCTGCAAACTCAATGATTATACACTAAGCAGAAGACATTTGAACCAAAATCGCAACAGCTGCCCTGTGCAGCTCATGCATCCAGGGAGCTGGTTTCTTGAAGAAACAGCTCAAATAAACTTTGCTTCCATTCTGTTTCAAAAAGTGATCCTCAGAAAATGCTGCCTCCTGGAGCTTTTACTTTCCTTTCTCGCTTATACACTATAAAATAAAGTTTAGCCGAAGTATAAAAGCAAATTTAGCTTAAGCAAGGAGAGTGGGGGGAGGGAACTTTCCAAGAAGGAACAAAAAAAAAAACAAAAACACTCAAAGTCACAGGATACTAACAGCTCTTTAGATAATTTAGAGGGCAATTAAAAAGTAATTTATACAGTTAAAAAGGATTTTGGTTGTGCAAATCAGCCATTTGAAAATGAGCCTGCTTCAATGCAGCTACACCATATGCACGGTGTGGCTCAACAGGGGTACATTTAGCCACATTAAGAAGAGGCGTTCCGGGGGAGAGTTTTGGCCAGAGGAAGGAAGCAAGGTATTTCTATTGCTTTTTCACATCCACACAAATTCTTTTCCATTCAGGAACGTATCCACCCCAAAAGCAAGTCTAATTGTCCACAGATACTTTGTAACTTTCAATACAAAAGTATGCATGTATTTTCACTTTGAAACTTGGGAGCATAGAGGAAAATTGGTTCTTACCTGATAATTTTCATTCCTGTAATACAGCAGATCAGTCCAGACAAGTGGGTTTATTCATTCCTACCAGCAAATAAATAAATAAATAAATAAATAAATAAATAAATAAAATGGAGGCAGAGATCAAAACTTTGAGACACTGCTACATAATGAGTGTGCCACCTGCAGTCCCTCAGTATTGACCTGTACCCAAGCCAAGATCCAGATAACATTCCCCTTATAGCAGGGTGAACTAAAAACCCCAGGTTGGATACCCCTGACTCGGATAGCCACAAACCCAAGTACCAACAACCTCCTGACAACTTTGAAACTACACTGTATTAACTATTTTAAATGTAGCAAAATCTTCAGAATGCAGTGGATTAACACCAGGACAAGTAGTCTTCTGGACTGATCTGCTGTATTACAGGAATGAAAATTAGCAGGTAAGAATCAATTTTCCTTTCCTGTACATACCCAGATTAGACCAGACAAGTGGGATGTACCAAAGCAACCCTATACTGGGCGGGAACCCGAAAGACCCACTGTTAACACACTCTCACCGAAAGATGCAGCCTCCAGCGCTATCACATCCAATCGGTAATGTTTGGTGAAAGTATGAAGCGAGGATCACACAGTGACTCTGCATATCTCCTGGGGAGACACTAATTGACACTCGGCCCAAAAGGCTGCTTGTGCTCGTGGAGAATGTGCTTTAAGGCCAACTGGGACAGTGCCAAACTAATAGCTTCCTTCAACCAGTCGGCCAAAGTAGCTTTTGATGCTTTCTTCCCTTTCTTCCCTCCACTGAACAAAAACAGATGATCCATTCGTCTGAAAGAATTGGTGACTTTCAAATAGCATAACAGGGACAACAAACATCAAGAAGGTGAAGATCCCTACCCAAAGTAGGATCTCAAGACCATTCCAGGAACCCCGCTAATTCAACTGCGATTCACATGGAAGGCGGAAACCACTTTCGGCAAAAATGAAGGCACCATACGCAAAGATACTCGTTGGAAATCCGCAGGAAAGGGCTGTGGCAAGAAAGAGCCTGGAGCTCTGAGATTCACTTGGCTAAGCAAATTGCTACAAACGCCCCCCCCCCCCCCAATATTCAATGTAAGATCCTTCAGAGAAGCGCGACCCAAGGGTTCGAAGGGGGCCTCACAGAGAACCCACAATACCAAATTGAGATTGCACTCCAGACACACCTTTCATATTGGAGGTCTCAGATGCTTCACTCCTTTCAATAAATATACGACATCGAGATGAGGCGCCAAAGGCTTGCCTTTTACTTTACTCCTGAGACAACCCAGGGCTGAAACCTGGACCTGAAGCGAGCTATAATCCAAACCCTTGGACAAGCCCTGCTGTAAAAAGGATAAAATGTGCAGAACGGACACTAGCAGTGGATCTAAACGCTGCTGACCACACCAGTCTCAAAAACCTTCCACACTCTAATATAAGCCATGGAAGTAGCAGGACATCTAGCCTGGAGAAAGAGCAATCACCGGATCTGAATATCCCTTCATGCACAATCGCCACCTCTCAAAAGCCAGGCCGCAAGATAAAAGCGTTCCACCCGATCCGAAAATATGGGCCCTTGCCAAAGCAAACCCTGCAAGTGAGCCAGCCACAAAGGTTTATTCACTACTAGATGAAAAAGATCTGCGAACCATGGATGTTGCGGCCACTCCGGTGCCACCAGTATCACTGATCCAGGATTGGCTTTTATGCGCCTGAGCACAAGCGCTACAAGAGGCCACAGAGGAAATACATAGAAAAGGATCCTTGTTGACCATGGGCACACTAGAGCTTCCAGCCACACCACCCGATCTCTCGCCTATGACTGAAAAACCTTTCCGTCTTTGCACTGGCCTGCATTGCCATGAGATCCAGCTGAGGAGCTCCCCATTGGGCACAAATGAGATTTCAGGCCTCTGGGGACAGTTCCCACTCCCCTGGGTCCAGCTATTGCCGGCTTAGAAAGTCCGTCTGCACGTTGTCTACTCCTGAAACGTGAGAGGCCGCGATTCCTTCGAGATGACATTCTACCTACACAAATAGCTGGGCCTCCCGAGTCACAGCGGGACTCTTGGTTCCTCCTTGGCGGTTGATATATGCTAACGTCGCATAATCTGAACACACTCGCACCATTCGACCTTGGACCAGTGGCAAGAATACTTCGAGAGTTCTGAACACCTCCCTCGTCTCTAGACAATTGATGGACCAGGACACTGGCTAAAGGCCCTGAGCCGACCAGCCTAGGTATACAGCTCCCCAGGCCTTGAGTCTGGCATCTGTGGTCACTACAACCCAATCCTGGACTTCGAGGTCCATTCCTTTCTCCAAATTGTTCCTCGACAGCCACCATGCTAGGCTGGACCTGGATTCCTTCAGAAGAGGCAACGGGAGAAAGTAAATTTCGGATCCAGCGGGATAATAATGCTTTCTGCAGCGGGCGCATGTGAGAAAATGCCCAAGGAACCAGCTCCAACGTCAAGGCCATGAAGCCCAGTACTTGCAAGTAATCCCATACCTTTGGCACAGGAAGGTGGAGCAGTCGATCTATTTTTCTCTGCAGCTTGGCCACTTTGTCGGCTGTCAGGTACACCCTGCCACTCAAGGTATCAAATCGAGCTCCCAGGTACTCCAGGGATTGAGATGGCACCAGCTATATGGGATGGTGCCAAATTGATCACCATCCCATACAGCTCAGAAGAGACATTACTCTTTCCAAAATTTGTGAAATGAAAGGTAGGTTGGAAATGGGTTTATAGTTAGTTGGGTCTGAGTGGTCAAGGTTTGTTTTTTTAAGGAGGGGCCTTACTACAGCAAGTTTGAGTGGGTCTGGGATGCTGCCATGTGTGATGGAGCAGTTGAGTTCAGCAATGAATTTTGCAATGGTGGATGGGATAGAGAGGAGAGTTTTTGAGGGAATGGTGTCTAGGATGTGGGATGCTGGTTTCATCTTCTTTAGAATAGCCTCAATTTCGGCATTTGTTATGGGGTCGAAATTTCTAAGTTTGCTCTTGTTGTCAATGCATGGCGGCATGACAGGGGAGGGCTTGGTGGGTAAGCGAGTGAGGATGTTGTCAATTTTATTCTTGAAAAACACTGCTAGTTCCTGGCATCTGTTACTCACATTGTCCTCGTTGAGTGGGGTGGTAGCGGGGTTTGTGAGGTCTGTGACAAAAGTGAACAGTGCGTTTGCGTTAATTTGATAGGCATGGATTTTTTTGGCGTAGTAGTCTCGTTTAGCTTGTTTAATGGCTTGCCGGTAGGTATGTAAGGCGTTGATGTATGTGGCTTTGAGAGTAGCAGATGGTTGTTTGCGCCATGCACGTTCTTTGGATCGTAGGTCATGTTTGATCATCTTTAAATCATTAGTGTACTATGGTTTTCTTTTTTCAATTTGCGTAAGGGGAATTTCCTTATTGATGATGGGGCATAACTCATTAGCAATGGTGGTGGTGAGATTGTTCCAGGAAAGCAATGCTGTGTCAGGGTCTTTAAGGTCGAGATTGTTAGTTATTTTGTCAAAAGCTAGAGCGATATCCTCTGTGTTACAGAGGATATCGCCTTATGCATGAGGAGAATAAAATCCGATGAAAAAGACTCCGAGGAAGAATCATCTGTGTCCCCTGCAGGTACATTCCCAGCGTCATGCTTTCCAATACCCGCGGGCCTGTCCCCCCTTCAGGGACCCCCCGCTGCGGAGAAACTCGGAGGGAGGTCCTCCTCCATGGGCGCTGCCTGCGCTGCTGAGGCCGCAGACATCAAAGGAGCCAGAATGGCGCCTGCATCGGAGGCCGCTGACCCCAGCAGACCTAAAATGACGCCTGTTCCCGTGCTCCTCGGGAATGGGTCAGAAACCGCGGGTGGCAGCTCTCCAAAGGCTCCCATAACCGTCTGGACCCTGAGAACAACCCTCTTTGGTGTCGTGGAGGCTCCCTCACCACCTGAAACACAAGAGGCACACAGACTGTCCTGCGAGGCGCTGCAGGCCCAACACACGGCAAAATAACAAAATCTACTGCCACCCCCCCGAAAACACGGCGAAATGGCGCAAAACACCACCACCGGAATCGGAAGGGAAGAGAGAGTCGAGCTGCAGCAGAAAAACAAAACACAAATTTCTTTTTTTTTTTAAAACAAATACCTGCCCAACAGCCTGGACCTACTGGGGGGAGTGAGCCGGACTCCCTGGTATCAACCCCAGTAGTTGAGTAAGCTGGCAATTGGGTCCTCAACCTGGTACTTCAGCTGCCTTTGTAATCAGGGGGGTGGTCCCCTCAGAATCTCACAACCCCCTGGGAGGCGGGAGACCCTGATCTGCAGGGACACACTGCGGTCCTTCTCCTGAGAAACTTTCCCTTTTTTTTACTTTTACCTAACTCTGTCCTAAAACTAGGCTAGGCCCTAACACTGTAGGTTTTGCACCCTCATCATCTGCTGGAGACAGAAGAATACTGCCAGACTGTAGGTGGCACCATCCTAGATAAGGCGGAGTTTTGTTGGTAAACTTCTGTCTCCATCTGCTAGGGGGGGAGGGCAAAACCCTGGAGTCTGGACTGATCCGGGTACGTAGAGGGAACAGTAATTTTGCACTGCTCAAGAGGCATGACAATTGTTTCTTTTTTCTTTGGCATTCACAAACAGCATTATGTGGAATCGCTTTCTAGCTCAAAGGCTCCCATTTTATTATAGCAATAGCTTCAAATTTACAAAAGCTGGCCTGTAGCAGTAAAAAGGTTCTCCAGTTCCCCAGCACGGACCTACTTGGTCTTGCTCCCTGGCATATTCTTTTCCAATGTTCAGTGCCAGAGGATGCAGAATAAGGGTGGGACAGAGGCATCCAGCCTTGTTCCTTCATACATTTTTTTGTAAAGACGCAAGAAGCATTCATGGCATGATAATTTCTACCTGCACTGCCAAAGTAATACATAAAGTAGTAAAAGGTGGATTTGTCGCCATGCTCAGTGCCAGCTAAAGTAGGAAGAGATGGTGGTGGGTTACTGTCAACCTTTTAAAACTATAAAAAAAAAAAAAAAAAAACTATTCAGTTTCTAAATTTAAGCAAAAACAATAGGGTGACTGCATAGAATATTGCTGAGAAATTCAGAAAGAAAAAAAAATCTAACAAAAAACAAAAAGTGAAGTGCCTCTTTAAACTCGTTTGTTGTTTCACTACATCTGGTATGTGTTCGCCCATTTCACCATTAAAGTATTCAGCGTATTACTCTGGCTTATATCTACAAACAGGCAAGCGCAAGAATCGAGGTTTAGGTTACACTTTTTTTTTTTTTTTTTAAAGTGTGGTTGTAGAAGCTAGAAGAAAACACAAGCACTGCAATACTACGTGCCCAGAAAACATGTCTGCAAACAAGTCCCTACTACAGATCTAGAAAAATGGCATTTACTGCTACTTTTTTTTTTTTTTTTACCTGTCCACTACCATCCAAGGTCGAGACTTGAAAGAGATAGTAAGCACCAAAGAAAAAGATGAGTCCATTGAAGGTGCCAAGAGCTGTCCAGTATAAGAAGGGCTTCCATTGCAGCATTGAGTTATTAGAAATTTTCCTGTACAGAAAAAATAAATCTTTACAGTTTGTGCATGGGTGTACTTCAGTAATTGTCTTTCTATTGGACACATCACATGGGGGTAATTTTGAAAAGGAGTTACAAGCATAAATGTAACTACTATTGTAGCATTTTTCAAAATCCATTTACTCAGTTAACATAGAAACAGAGAAATGATGGCAGAAAAAGACCAAACGGCCCATCTAGTCTGCCCAGCAAGCTCCCACACTTATTTTCCCATACTTAGTTGTTTCACCAACCACCAAGTTTAGGGCCCTTGTTGGTAACTGTTTGATTCAAATTTCCTGCCACCCCCTGCCATTGATGCAGAGAGTAATGTTGGAGTTGCATCAAAGGTAAGCATAAGGCTTAATGGTTAAGGTAGTAACTGCCGCATCAAGCAAGTTACCCTGATGCTTGTTTACCCAGACTGAATAGATCAATGCCTTGTTGGATGTTGTCTGAATGTAAACCCTCTTTTCCCCCTGCTGTTGAAGCAGAGAGCAACGCCGAATATGTATTCAAAGTGAAGTATCAGGCTGAATTGGTTTACGGTAGTAACCGCGGCAATAAGAAAGCTAACCCCACGCTTATTTGTTTACCCAGACTGTGTAATTCAGTCCTTGCTGGTTGTTGTCTAAATGCAAATCCTCTTTTCCACATTTCCCCTTGCCTTGAAGCAGAGAGCAATGTTGGAGTTGCATTAACCATGTGAAGGCTTATTGAATAAGGGTAGTAATCACCAGTATTGCATTTAGCAAGTAAATCCTAGCTTCTAGAAACCCAGTTTTACTTGAGCAAATGTTTTCTAAAATCAGGCCCATACTTTAGAACATAGGACTAATTCAACTAAACAGCAGTTCTTAAAAGCAGAGAAAGGTTTAAGCACAAGGATGGTCTATATCATTTTAAGTATACATGAGACAGCAACAGCGGACCAATCCAGTGGCCCAGATGACCACTGCTATGCGAGAGACGCTGGTTTCATTCATGGACCAAGCTCCTGTTGTTTCTTGGGTTAGACATGCCGTTTAGGCAGCACCCATTGCCTATGGCAGGGGCAGACGGAGTCCTAATCTTTCTCAATGGAAATACCTACTAGTTGGCTTAAGCAAACATTTGCAACTGGGCTCTACAGGGTGTGTGGTCTGTTCCATTTTGCTTCAGGACTGCTGTGGCACTGGCTGCGCTACACAGGAGGGGAAATGGGATTAGAAATGGGTAAAAAGGCACAGGTAGATAAAAGTGAAATCTCAGGGTGCTATATACATCCTTGAACCCATTTTGAAAAGCACTGAGAGGCACTGGCACATATTCCAAATAGGCTAGAAGTTCATGTCCTCCCTAAAAGTACTTTGAACTGGATTGCAGGATGGGTTATAATGAGAGAATCATATGTGGAACATAAGTGAAATTATTAGGGCACTCTGTTCATTACCTTCAGTACCTGTATTCCAATGGAAGAAGAATGGAGAATAAGCAGGATGAATTTTAAGTTTCAGTTCGTCATCTAAATTATGATTTAATATATACAACTGGGTGAGAACATTTGTATGAACTAAAACTGTTTAGAAGGACACAAAAAGGAGCCAGTATAGCATTGTACATCAAGAATATACATGCAGTACTTATGCAAAGATGCAGAAAGACATGGGTAATAAAACTAGGAAAAGTTTCCTGATAAACATAAAAAGAACAGACCAAGTGCATGGTTCATGTCTACAAGAGATCTCCAAACCAAGAAAGTAAGGCTCACAAGGCATTCTCTGGCCAACCAACAGAAGCATCCAAAGTTTATGATGAGGCTTCTATTACGGGAGACTTCAACCAAGCTGCAGGCCAGGGACCTTCTACATAGTTCTGGGTGCTGAAGGCAATGTTATGGTTCAGGAGAAACCTACTAGTGGAAGGAGCTTCTAAACTTGACCCTCCAACTAGGAAGGGACAGGTCAGTATCTGAAGGCAAATGGGTTAAGACTAGGATGAAATGTCTGAACCAGCCATATTTTCTATACAAATGGAAAGTTCTGTGGACATGAAGCCCAATGGGCCAGGGGCATACAAGTTTTTCACATTTAATTTGTTCTCTATAGTTGACATGATAGTTGTGATCCCATAAAATAATGCATATTGACACATTTATCTGGATATTTTAGACCCTATTCTTCAGTAATAACGAATGAACAAAGATTTAAAGGTGAATTTTCTAAATGGGTATGTAAAAAAAATCAGCATATGTATATACACAAAATCAGTATTTTAAAAGCACCCACAGCATGGGCATAACTTAATGCTTCACACTCACATATATGTGGGGAAAAAGGTATGGGTTAGGTGTATTTCTGGACAGGGCCAAAAGTTACACGTGAAAGTTGTTTTACGTTTATACAGTTGGCAGGTTACTCACGTAATTTTTACACCTGCTAATAAATGTGTGAAAGTGATCTCAATCATGTTATTGTATTTGTTCAGTTACTATGTTTCATTGTAAAGCGCAATGCTGAATTATTGTTGAATGTAAACCGAGGTGATGTTACCTACGTACCCCGGTATATAAAAATCTATAAATAAATAAATAATAAATAAATAGTGTATCCATTGGCTGGGTGGGAGGTCTAGGTGAACAGGGGTGTTCAGACTCAAGAGGGTCTCAATGGGGAAGGACTGGGCAAACTGGTGGAGTAATTGGCCAATAAATAAATAAATAAATCTGTAATTTCAATTGTGTGCATGTTTTAAAATATACTTACTTGCACGTATACATCGGTTTTACATGAGTATGTCCCTACTTATTTTTGTGCATAAAATATACGCGTGTATATTTTTAAAATAGATAGGATTTTAAAACTGTGTGCGTGAGACTGTGGTTTGGGCAGTAACGAGTGTGCGCGCCGAGTGCCAAGGGCTGTGGGTTTGATGCTGGCTTAAAGAAATAGGGAGGTAGAATGAGGGTAGAAGTCAAGCTTTTGGAGTGGAGTCATAGCCTAGTGGTCACAGCAATGGACTCTGAACCTGGGAAGCCAAGGGATTGCTCAAGACAAATGATCTCTCTCTCTGTAACAAATAAATTAAGTGAATAACCTTTTAAGGGTGACCAAAATAATAAAGGGGATGGAGCAATTCCCCTATGAAGAAAAGCTAAACAGATTAGGACTCTTCAGCTTGAAGAAGAGCCGGCTGAGGGGGAGACATGATAGAGATCTATAAAATAATGAATGGAATGGAACGAGTAAACGTTAATCAGTTGTTTACTCTTTCAAAAAGTACAAAGACCAGGAGACACGCAATGAAGTTACTGGGTAATACATTTACAACTAATAAGAGAAAATATTTTTTTACTCAATGCATAAGCTCTGGAATTCGAAGCCACAGGACTTAGTGAAAGCTATTAGTATAGCCACATTTAAAAAAGGTTTGGGCAAGTTTTTGGAGGAAAAGTCCATTAACAATTAAGGTAAATTACAGAAATCCACTGCTTATTCTTGGGAAATACCCCTTGGGATCCTGCCAGGTACTTGTGACCTGAATTGGCCAGTGGCCACTGTTGGAAACAGGATACTGGACTTGATGGATCCTTGGCCTGACCCAGTATGGCAAGCCTTATGTTCTTAGAAGTACGCATGTTTCATGTATTTAAATACTCACTTTCAGTGCATTTTATAACACATGCTTACTTGATACTTGTGGGTAATAAAATACTATTGTAAATCTGCATACAGTACTATATGCAGATACATGCCACTGTGCGCAGTTTGAAAGTTATCCTCCCCAAGTTTCAAGAAAATGAACAATCTTGCATGCCTGGGAAACTAGGGAGGGTCCAGGGGGTGTCCCAAACTGCACAATTAGCAGCTAAATTCAAGCTAAGACAATTGTCATTAGAAGAGGCAATTAGCTAATATGCCCACTGCCATGTTTTCAGATAGGAAATAGGAAATGTAAAAATAAAAAAACAGATACAGTATACAGGTATAAACATACAAAACTCCACATGAAAATGGAAGACAATGTCTCATTTTCTGTTTTGTTTTTTTCTGAGGGAGGGGGTATACATGAATTTGCATAAGCTCCAGTATACCATTCAAGTATTTTTCCTAGTACAAATTAATTGGTACGTGCTGCCAAAATACTTTTTTTTTTAACTTTTAACACCAGGGCCATATCACTAGATTGTGCTACACATTTTCTCATTACTTACGTGTAGAGTTTAGGTTCGGAATTCAGAGTTTCAATGCCGATGTGCTGCTCCAGCAGACTGTATATCAAGATGGGCAGTGAAGTGAAGCAGATATTGTACATTGTCAGGTAAGCAGAATCATATAGTGGCTTAAGCAGCACAAAGAAATATAAAAAAAAAAAAAAAAAAAAGAAAATAGTTATGAATAAGCCCAAGACATTTTTATTTTCAATGTTTTTGCAGAAATTCTTCATTTGTATCCGACTGCACAGAAAAAAAAAAGGTCAGCAAATAACAAAGAATCTAAGTGATATCTTTTTATTGGACTAACTTAATATATTCTTTGACTGGCATTTGGGAGTTAACTCTTTTACCTCAGGTTTAGAATAAATGGCATTTGCCATAAAATACAAGTGAATCACAGATTACATTAAAATGGTAGTGGGAAGGGGAAGAGAGAGGGTGAAGGATTGATTTTTTAGTGTGATAATTATTGTTGGTAGTCTGTTACCTCCTCCTAGACTAGAATTCTGTTTAAGGCCTAAGGGGTAGATTTTTAAAAAAAGCACGTTCGCATACTTTTGTTGGCGCACCAGGCGCCAACAAAAGTACGCTGGATTTTATAAGATACGCACGTAGCCGCACGTATCTTATAAAATCCTGGATCGGCGCGCGCAAGGCTGCCGATTTTGGGCAGCTGGTGCGCGCCGAGCCACGCAGCCTGCCTCCGTTCCCTCCGAGGCCGCTCCGAAATCGGAGCGGCCTCGGAGGGAACTTTCTTTCGCCCTCCCCTACCTAACCCACCCCCCGGCCCTATCTAGACCCCCCCCCTACCTTTATCCATGGATTTACGCCTCCTGGAGGGAGACGTAAATCCACGCGAGCCAGCGGGCTGCTGGCGCGCCGAGACCCGACCCGGGGGCAGTTCCGGAAGGCACGGCCACGCCCCCAGAATGCCCCGGGCCGAAACCACGCCCCCGGGCCCGCCCCCGAAACACCGCATCCCACCCTCAAAACGCCGTGTCGTTCGGCCCCGCCCCGACACGCCCCCTTCAGAAAACCCCGGGACCTACGAGCGTCCCGGGGCTCTGCGTGCGCCGGCAGCCTATGCAAAATAGGCTGCCGGCGCGCAAGGCCCTGCTCGCGTAAATCCGGGCGGATTTACGCGAGCAGGGCTTTTAAAATCCGCCCGTAAGAGTCTGACTTGCAAGATTTCATTATTTGAGCACAACATATATATAAATATATATACTGTGATAGAATACTTTATTTATAGTGATAGAGACCTATATGACCTCAAAAATGGTTACAACAGAAAAGGAAAACAATTTGACATGAATATAGCACTGGATTTTTGCTTCTACAAATCAGATTCCACACTATAAAAACAGATAAAGAACATAAGGCCATACAAATCTGCCTAAATGACATCTTGTTACAAGGCCACAAACAAGTTGAGCTCTGTGTTTTCTTTACTTCTTTGCAGATAAGGATCCTCTGGGTTTTTTTTCCCATGCTTTTTAAAATTCTGTTACTGTTTTGTCTCTAATCACTTCCACTGAGAATAAATGAAGTGATAATTCCTGATGTTACTCCTGCGTCTACCTCTTTTGAGCATCATGGGGAGGACAGTTTTCAAATAATTTTACTTGTGTAAAGCACGTTTGCTGACCTATAACGAGGGTTTTCTGTAGATAGCAGGATGAATTAGCCATAACATGTGGGTGATATCATCCGACAGCACCCACATGGACACAGCCCTTAGAGCTCAATAAGCTTGAGTGGGAGTTCCCACATACGCACACTCCCTCGTGAGCCCTTTTCTCCAGAGCCTAATCTTTAGTGAGGTCATTCGACTCTTTAGGAAAGCGGGCAGCTATTCCATATGGCTAATTCATCCTGCTCTCTAAACAGAACCCTGTTTACAGGTAAGCCTTCTTCATCGACAAGCAGGCATCAGTTAGCCATAACACGAGGGGAGTCCCAAGCTGAGGGTTACACTAGGGAGTAATCACTGAAAAAGCAACCTGCACCCCACCAGTAAAAAGTAGACTACAGGGTAAACAGGCTACGCAAAACTTCTTGTCCAAAATGACTGTCTCTTCGTAACGTCATTCTAACAGTAGTGGGATGTGACGGTATGAAGCGATGACCATCTTGCAGTTTTGCAAATGTAATCAATGGAAGTGATCCTAAGATAAGCTGCTGAAGTCACCATGGTTTGCACTATATGAGCCATGACTGTAAGCTGACAGCCAGCCAGCATATAATAGTACACTATGCAGTTCGCTAGCCAATTATAGTTCATTTGGCAACTGTCCTTCTCAACCCACTGGGATCACAGGACACAAACGATTGAGAGGCTTGATGGTGAGGTTGAGTCCTTTGTAAGTAGTACAGCAGCGCTCTTTTACAAGACAAAAATTGAAGAGCCCATTCTCCTTTGTGTGCATGCTGTGTTGGAAAGACAGTAAGCAGCACAATAGCTTGATTAATATGGAATGCAGACTCTACTTTCAGAAGGAACTTATGGTGAATATGAAAGTTAAGCCTGTAATTTGCTTACTCTTCATGCTGAGGTGACAACCACAAGGAACACTTTCCAGGTGAGGAATTTCAGGTCCATTAACTCAAATGGCTTGAAAGGAGGTTTCATTAGTTGAGCTGGAACTACAAGGAGGTCCCAAGGTACTAGAGGCTTACTGACTAGAGGTTTGGAATATCACAGTCCTTTCATGAAATTTGACACCAAAGAGAAGTAACAGATTAGAGCATCTTCCACCTTCTCGTGATATAATAAATAAATAAAAATGTCAGAAGGGAGATTAAATTTGACTGAAGAGATACTAAGGTCTGAGGACAAGAGGCAGAATAGATACTGCAGTAAGCCCCTTGGCCACAGGAGAAGGGAACCAGCTGGCTGGTTCTACAGTAAGTCAAGAATCTCATTCACTGGTTAAACTTCGCCTGGTGGAAATCAGAACATTCTCCATTTCTTTGGGAAGTAGTAAGGCGGAGATTACTGTGCATTCAACATACATGTCATCAGGGCCAGTAAAAGGCAAATAACAGCAGCCTGCGTTCCTCTGTCTTGATGAGGAACGAAGACTTACATAGTAACATAGTAATGATGGCAGAAAAGGAGCAAATGATCCATCCAGTTTGCCCAGCAAGCTTCTTATGGTAGTATCTGCCATGCCATACAGGTTACCCTCATGTTTCTCTTAAGGGTAGCAACTGCCACTCCATTTAGTTATCCCCAAGCCTTATGATAACCTATAAAAAATTTGCTGCTAGCAACAATTTTACTGGGTGATGAGCCTTCTTGTAAATTCAGACATTGCTGCTTGATGTCCTTTGCTTATGGTCCTGGCCGTAGAAGCAGTCCTGTTTTCCCTTATATCTGTACATCAGTACCCAGAATTGTAAAAGTCAGGGCTCATGTTGGTTGTCTCTGAATCCAATTCCTCACTCCTGACACAGACCCTGTGAAAAAGAAGAGTGATGCTGAAGTTGCATCAAAAGAATCAATAATTATTTGTTATGGGTAATAATCCCATGCCTTCTATCAAGGGTTGTAACTGCTGCTCAGGGCAGGTTACCATGCTTATTAGTTCCCCAGACTGTACAAGTCAGGGCCCTCATTGGTTGTTGTTTGAATCCAACTCCCCTTTTCCCCCTACCATTGAAGTAGAGAGCAATGCTGGAGTTACATCAAAAGCATCAAGGCTGGAGAAAATTGGATCCAAGTTGGCACCTAGTATGGTGGCGGCATGAGCTGTGTCCAGTTTTGCCTCTGTAATTTTCTTCTTTCTGATGTTCTATACCCGGTGAAAACGGCGGGCCAAGGAGAGGAATGGCCCCGTGTCCGAAGGTCCTGTTTTTGGTCCGATGGACAGCCACATCCTCAAGGGTAGTTTGTCAGGTGAGTGGCCCATGGATCGAGAAGCAGGAGAAGATGTGAATGCCTCCCCTCCAGGCATGTCTGTTTCACCTGCAAACCCATCTGCTGCTAGGGACCCGGATGTGCTGTTGGGAGAGGTGAGTGCCGATTATGCCGGAGCCCCGCGACCTGATACGAGGTCAGCATTTCTCAGAGAAACAGCAGCATTAACAGCATCTGCAGGTGAATAACCGGCAGGAGTACCAGCAGATTCATCGACGGAGGGTTTAGTCTAACTACCAAGAGAAGGGGGTTACCCTCACCAAATGTGAATTTGCTAAACTTCATTTTGAGTTGGTAAGACTGAATCTTATAACTATGGACACTATATGGGAAGCTAAAGAGACTTTAGGATCCTCTGTTACAGCTCAATTGAAAATATTTCTGGATAAAGAGCAGGACTGAGAGAGATTATCTTTAGAATTTTCTAATACTTCGATTATAAAATCTGTGAATGTTATAAAAGCTGATATTCAGGGTTTAAAAAAGAATCAAGAAGAATTATTTAAAGAAAATCAGAGCTTGCAATCTAAGATGGAAAATATTATCTGTGGTAAGAATTTAAGATTAATCAATTTTCCTAAACTCCCACAATATACAGCCAAGAATATGTTTAAGAGATATTTGATGGAAATTCTAAAAGTTCCTGAACAAGCAATGATCGAGGGGTTAAAGGGGCACTTAGAGAAGAAAAGGCCATCGTGGAAAGATTAAATGATTTCTTTGCTTCGGTGTTTACTGAAGAGGCTATTGGGGAGGTACCCGTAATGGAGAAGGTTTTCATTGGTAATGATTCAGATGGACTGAATCAAATCACGGTGAACCTAGAAGATGTGGTAGACCTTATTGACAAACTGAAGAGTAGTAAATCACCTGGACCGGATGGTATACACCCCAGAGTTCTGAAGGAACTAAAAAATGAAATTTCAGACCTATTAGTAAAAATTTGTAACTTATCATTAAAATTATCCATTGTACCTGAAGACTGGAGGATAGCAAATGTAACCCCAATATTTAAAAAGGGCTCCAGGGGCGATCCGGGAAACTACAGACCGCTTAGCCTGACTTCAGTGCCAGGAAAAATAATGGAAAGTGTTCTAAACATCAAAATCACAGAACTTATAGAAAGATATGGTTTAATGGAACAAAGTCAGCATGGCTTTACCCAAGGCAAGTATTGCCTCACAAATCTGCTTCACTTTTTTGAAGGAGTTAATAAACATGCGGATAAAGGTGAACCGGTAGATGTAGTATACTTGGATTTTCAGAAGGCATTTGACAAAGTTCCTCATGAGAGGCTTCTAGGAAAAGTAAAAAGTCATGGGATAGGTGGCGATGTCTTTTCATGGATTACCAACTGGCTAAAAGACAGGAAACAGAGAGGAGGATTAAATGGACAATTTTGTCAGTGGAAGGGAGTGGTCAGTGGAGTGCCTCAGGGATCTGTATTGGGACCCTTACTTTTTAATATATTTATAAATGATCTAGAAAGAAATACAACGAGTGAGATAATCAAATTTGCAGATGACACAAAATTGTTCAGAGTAGTTAAATCACAAGCAGATTGTCATAAATTGCAGGAAGACCTTGTGAGACTGGAAAATTGGGCATCCAAATGGCAGATGAAATTTAATGTGGATAAGTGCAAGGTGATGCATATAGGGAAAAATAACCCATGCTATAATTACACAATGTTGGGTTCCATATTAGGTGCTACAACCCAAGAAAGGGATCTAGGCGTCATAGTGGATAACACATTGAAATCGTCGGTTCAGTGTGCTGCGGCAGTCAAAAAAGCAAACTGAATGTTGGGAATTATTAGAAAGGGAATGGTGAATAAAACAGAAAATGTCATAATACCTCTGTATCGCTCCATGGTTTTTAATTTATTTATTTATATTTTTCTATACCGGCATTCACGGAGTTCGTATCATGTCGGTTTACATAAAACAAGGGGTGAGAAATACATTATAACGTAAATAAATAATAACATAAGAGTATACATTAAAAAGTAAAACAAGTGTATGGAAGAAAAAGTTACAATAAAACGGGGGTCATTCTAACTGGGATTAGAGTTAGAGGAAAGATAAAAGGTTTAACAAGAAGTAAAACATTGTAATGATTGGTAGATATTGACTGTTTCAGTTTAAGAGGAAATGTTCAGTAATGCTGCATTTGATGGTAGTGAATCTTTAAGGGTCCGGAAATGCTTTCATGAACAGCCATGTTTTCAGTCTTTTCCTGAAGGTTGGAAGACATGGTTCCTGTCTTAGTTCTAGGGGGATGGAGTTCCACAGTGGGGGACCTGCTGTGGAGAAGGCCCGATCTCTCAATGTTATATGTTGGGTGGTATTGTTGTGTGGTACCTGTAGATATTCTCTATATGCTTCTCTGATGGGTCTGTTGGAGGAGTGTTTTTTAAGAGCTATTTGTAGATGGAGTGGAGCCAGTCCATGGATATTCTTGTAGATTGTGGTGAGGGATTTATGAATTATTCTGTAGTGGATTGGTAACCAGTGTAGGTCTTTAAGGACTGGTGTAATGTGATCTCTTCTTCTTTTGTTTGTTAGAATTCTTGCTGCGGTGTTCTGTATCATTTGGAGCGGTTTAGTATGTGATGATGGGAGGCCTAGTAGGATCGAGTTGCAGTAATCAATTTTTGCAAATATTATTGCTTGGAGCACTGTTCTATAATCATGGAAGTGAAATAGGGGTTTTATTCTTTTTAATACGTGCAGTTTGTGGAAGCAGTCTTTGGTTGTTTGGTTGATAAACGATTTCAAATTTAGCCGGTTGTCTATGGAGACTCCTAAATCTCTTACTTTTGAGGTTTGCAAGTTGGCTGGCGGGTTTGTAGTGATTTTGCAATTATCTGGAGAGATTAGAATGAATTCACTTTTTGATTGGTTTAGGATTAGATTTAAGCTGGATAAGAGCTCGTTAATTTCTTGAAAGCAATTTTCCCAAAGTTCTAGCGCTTTAGTGATGGATTCTTTGATGGGGATCACAATCTGGACGTCGTCGGCAAATATGAAGTGTTTTAGGTTCAATTTGTTTAGCAGTTGGCAAAGTGGGAGAAGGTATAAGTTGAAAAGTGTTGGTGAGAGAGAGGAACCCTGAGGAACTCCTTGTGATGATGGGTATCTGGAGGATTCTTTGTTGTGGATTTTAACTTTGAAACCTCTGTTTTCTAGGAATGTTTTGAACCATGTTAGTGCTGATCCTGCAATACCAATGTTCGCTAGTTGATTTAGTAATATGGCATGGTTCACAGTATCGAACGCTGCCGATAGATCCAATAAGATCAGTAGGAAGGCCTGTCCTTTATCGAGGCCCAAAATAATGTAGTCAGTCAGTGAGATGAGAAGGGATTCGGTGCTTGAGGCTTTTCTAAAACCGAATTGAGTGGGAAAAAGAATTTTGTGTTCTTCTATGTAATCTGCTAGTTGTGTGTTAACTAGTTTCTCCATCACCTTGGCAATGAAAGGCAGATTTGAGATTGGACGGAAGTTGTTAGGATCTTTGGGGTCCAAGTTAGGCTTCTTAAGTAGCGGTTTGATGGATGCTATTTTGAGGTCGTCTGGGTAGAAACCCTGGATGAATGAGCAGTTTATAATGTCTGCTAGGGTTTTGGTTATGGTGTCTGGGATTAGCAGTAGTAATTTAGATGGAATCTGGTCTAGTGGATGCGATGAGGGTTTCATTTTTTTAAGAAGTGTTTGGATCTCTGAGGAAGAGGTGAGTTCAAGAGATTGGAGGGAGATGTCTTTATTATGAAGAATGTAATTGCTGGTTGGTGTGCCGGTATTATGCTTTAATTGTGTTAGTAGGTTCGTGATTTTCTTACTGAAGAAGAGTGCCAGCTCATCAGCTTTTGTTTGAGCTTGGTTAGGTGGTATGTCAGGAGGGTTTGCCTGAGTTAGATTGGAGACAAATGTGAATAGCGCTTTGGAATCGAATATAATGTTATGAATCTTGTGTGCATAGAAGTCCCTTTTTGTTTTTAAAGTGGAGCTCTTGTATGATTGGAGGGCGAGTTTGTATGTAGAAAGTGTGGAGGGGGAAGGGGCTTTACGCCATTTACTTTCTTTTTGACGCAGGTCAAGTTTGAGGTTTTTAAGTTCATTTGTAAACCATGGCTGCCTTTTTGACGCACCTTGTTTGACTTTTTTTGTTATCCACGGACATAGTTTGCCACTGTTTCTGTTATGGAGGACCAGGAATTAACGGCTGCATTAGGTGATGTGAAGTCCATGTGTGAAAGTTCCGTGATTAGATGATTGCTGAGTTCATCAGAGGCGCATACTTTTCTGTAGAGAAATGATTGTTGAGGGGCGTGATTTTTGTTCATTTGGGTCATTGAGAAGGTGGTGGAGATTAAAGAGTGGTCTGACCAGGGAACTTTTTTGTAAGTGGGATGTACTGAATGTGTTATACCTGAGTTCACAAAGATAAGGTCCAGTGTGTGACCTGCCTTGTGGGTAGGTTCATTGATTATTTGTTTGAATCCCATTGCAGACATGGCTGTAAGAATGGTTTCACAGCTGGTTGAGAGTGTGGGGTTATCAACGTGCAAGTTGAAATCTCCTAGGATTATCGTTGGGAAGTCTGGTTTTAGATAAGATGCTAAGATTTCTAGGAAGGGTGATGGGTCTGTTTCTAGAAGTCCTGGAGGGGCATATATTAGAAGGATTTGTAGTGAGTCTGATTTGAAGAGACCTGTTTCCAATTTCGAGTCAGATTTGATTGGGTGATGAGTGAATCTAAGATCTTTCTTAGCTGCTAAGAGAATGCCCCCACCCCTTTTTTTCTGTCGTGGGATTGAGAAAAAGTAGTATGTCTGAGTAGGTAGTTGATTAATTAAAGCTATATCTGTAGATTTAAAATGGTGAGACCGCACCTTGAATACTGTGTACAATTCTGGTCGCCGCATCTCAAAAAAGATATAATTCGGATAATAGAAAGACTAGGGGGCACTCCATGAAGTTAGCATGGGGCACATTTAAAACTAATCGGAGAAAGTTCTTTTTTACTCAACGCACAATTAAACTCTGGAATTTGTTGCCAGAGGATGTGGTTAGTGCAGTTAGTATAGCTGCATGGAGCGGCAGTAGCCACAGAGGCATTCACGGAGCGGGATGCCAGTGGCCAGTGGTAGGTGTTCCACCTTCATGGAGCAGAAGGATGGAGGGCTGTCATCTTCCAATTAAATTAAAAAACAAACAAAAAAACAGGGATGGGATCCATCAGGTCTAGAGGACGCATATAAAGAGCAGGTAGTAAAACACTGCACGGAGTGGCAGTAGCCACAGAGGCATTCACGGAGCGGGATGCCAGTGGCCAGTGGTAGGTGTCCACCTTCACGGAGCGGAAGGATGAAGGGCAGCCATCTCCCAATTAAAAAAAAAAAAAAGAAGAAAAAAAACAGGGATGGGTTCATGGGCTATAGGTATTACCAATTATTAGGCTTTTCAATATTTGATGATAGTTAATGTGACTTTCAAGGCATACTTCACTTTCAATGCATATCCAGCATAGCTCCCTGCTTCAACGACAGGGGAGAAGAAAAACTAATACTTCACACATATCCAGCATTGCCCTCTGCTTCATGGCAGAGAGCTATGCTGCCGCTTACCCAACTAATCAAACTTAACATTTCACTTGGAAGCAGCTCCATCACTGCTCTCTACATTAATAGTGGGGGTGAAAGGGAATTAGGACATAAGGTTACTAAGAGCCAAGAGAAACAGATAAGTATGAGAAAAAATAAGTTTGAAGCTTGCTGGGCAGACTGGATGGACCGACTGGTCTTCTTCTGCCGTCATTTCTATGTTTCTATGTTTCTATGTAAGCTGTGTTTAAAAAAGGATTGGATAAGTTCTTGGAGGAGAAGTCCATTACCTGCTATTAAGTTCACCAAGAGAATAGACACTGACATTAGCAATGGTAACATGGAATAGGCTTAGTTTTTGGGTACTTGCCAGATTCTTATGGCCTGGATTGGCCACTGTTGGAAACAGGATGCTGGGCTTGATGGACCCTTGGTCTGATCCAGTATGGCATTTTCTTATGTTCCTATCTCAAAGGCTTATTATTTACCTTTGATGAAAAAAGGGCAAGAAGTTGTTGTGGGCTCACAGAATATGGATGCTCTGATGCCTCCCAATCTTAATGTTTCCCAATTATTGAAAACATCAGATTCAGATTTAACTGAACATGCCACTATGCTTGTTACATTTGTCTTGGAACCTGACTGGGACTGGGTACTTTGTTCTTTAAACATTGTCAAGACTGGTTTTCCCCATTGTGTTTCTATTTATTTATTTTTATATGACGACATTCGATTTGACATATCACATTGGTTTACAAGGAAACAAGTGGTGCAGGAAACGACAACATTTTCTGTTGTTTTTACAGATAAACATGGAATTAACTTTGGATGAACTGAACAAGTTAACAGGAACTTGAGAAAGTTAACAGAGGAAACATGGAAATAACTTTAGATGAACTAAACACGTTAACAAGTTATAAGGTGTAAGTGGGCGCTAAACTGAGGTGTATAAGGAGAAAGGTCATTTATCATTACAAGAATTGACATGGAGTTTCGTCATAACAAGAATTATCATAGAGTTTCAGGAGGGAGTAGTCATAGATTTTTGTGGGTAGGCAATAAGTTCTTTCTCATTGGGTCTGTGATTAGTGGGCGATTTTGGTCGGTGCCATGTTATTGCTGTAAAGGCTTTTTGAAAGAGCCAAGTTTTTAGGTTTTTCTTGAATGTTTGGGCCGTTGGTTCTGTTCTTAGCTCGGTTGGAAGCTTGATCCATAGGGCAGATCCTGCCAGTGAGGGTGCACATTCCTTTGTTGACTTCCGGTGTGCCACCTTCGGAGAGGGGATTGGAAGAACTAATAGTGTTTGTGGAGCAAAGGTTCCTTTGTGGGATGTGAAAGTGTATGGAAGCATTCAGCCAGTCAGACTTGTCATTGTGAAGAATTTTGTGTATGAGGCTTAATGGGTAAATGCTTGGTTCATCTGGCCTAAGGATCCCATTTTCCAAAACATTTCTTCCCAGTCTTTTGAAAAACAGACCTTACATTACTAAAGCAGGGTTTAAGCATTCTTTTCTAGATAACAAATACACAATGTAATCATAGTAAAATACTCCAGCGGAGAAAGAAACTTGCTTTCAACAGTCTAGGCAACATTGACAACAGTACAACTCACCTGTTGAGAGAACCCGCAAAAGAACTGGTACAGAAATTGGGGTAAAATGAAGCACAGGTTCTGGAAGGTTGAAAGAAAAGTTACTGCAGGCAAGAAACCCCTTAAATCTCAGTTTTATCACCTTTTAATTCTGTCTTACATTGACATCTACCTGATAATGGTTGAAAGTTCCCTCCATGCAAAGAGGGCACCATTGCTTACAGCAGTTGGTTTAACCCTGATGAAATCTTTCCCCTAACTGTTCTCCATCATGCCGAGCATTGGTATAAACATAGCACTGGTTAAGACACTACCAATGATCGTGGGGGGTTATATTTTTCCTTGTATATTGAAGTAAGGTTTTTTTTGTTTTTTTTTGTTTTTTTATAACCACCACATTTTATTGCATCACCATTTTGACAAGTAACAAAGTTAAAGCTGTTTTCAATGATGGACTGATAACTGCGCCCAGCGAAGGCCTTACTTACCTTGTAGAAGAAATACTGCACAAGGTGAGAAATTCTTACATAGTATAAATGCCCATGAGCAAGTATTAATTTCCGTAAGTGCTTAAACTTTGGGACAGCATAATCACTGCTTCTTGCTGCCTGGCGACCCTCCTTGCCCATTATACCTTCAAGAACAATAAGAAAAAAAAAAGGTTAGGCAAAGGAAAATTGGTTCTTACCTACTAATTTTCATTCCTGTAGTACCACGGATCAGTCCAGACTGCTGGGTTTTGCCACCCTTCCAGCAGATGGGAGACAGAGAAAAACTTGAAGGGCACTCCCTGTAAGTACGGTGCACCAGCTGCAGGCCCCTTCAGTATAAACAATATCAAAGCAGAAATTGATTTCTAACTAGAAACAGCAATCCAAATCCAATGGCTAGATCAAATCAAATACAAAAAACTATGTACAGATTAAGAGCACTGTGAAATCTTCGTTCTGCTATGCAGTCTGACAGTAAAATTGAAAGAAAAAAAGATTTGAATAGATTCGAAAAATGAAATAACTTCTACTCTGGGTGGACGTCTGGACTGATCCGTGGTACTACAGGAACGAAAATTAGCAGATAAGAACCAATTGTCCTTTCCCTGTACGTACCCGGATCAGTCCAGATGTACCCAAGCTGCCTTACATGGGGTGGGACCTAGAAAGCCCCGCTCGAAGCACACTGCTTCCAAAACTCTCGGAGTCAGGAGCCCTAACATCCAAACGGTAATGCTGAGGAAAAGTATGCAAAGATTTCCAAGTCGCCGCTCTACAGATTTCCTGGGGGGAGACCAACTGACTTTCTGCCCAGGATGCAGCCTGAGACTGAAGCGAATGAGCCTTAAGACTGTGTGGAACCACTTGCCAGTGACGTATGTACGCTGAAGCAATAGCTTCCTTTAACCACCGGGCAATGGTGACCATGGAAGCCGTTTGACTCTTCTTAGGATCGCTCCACAAGACAAAAAGATGATCAGGCAAACGAAATTAGTTAGTGACCACCAAGTAACGCAGAAGTACCTGCCTAACATCCAACCTCCTCAATTCACGAGCATGCAGAGAATCTTGATCCAAATCCGAAATGCAGGCAACTCAACCGATTGGTTCACGTGAAAAGCCGATACAACCTTAGGAAGAAAGGATGGCACTGTTTGCAGAGACGCCAGAGTCTGAAAACCTAAGAAAAGGTTCGCGACAAGATAGTGCTTGAATCTCACCCTCTGAGCTGAGCAGACAGCCACCAAAAACACCTTTTTGAGCGAATGTCCTTTAAAATAATGCGCTTGAGTGGTACAAAAGGAGGATCACACAACATTCGAAAGACAAAATTCAAACTCCAAGAGGGACAAACAGCCTGGAGAGGAGGATTCAAATGCTTTATACCTCTAAGAAAACGCACTACATCAGGAGGAGCCACTATGGACGCTCCTTTCACCTTTCCTCGTAAACAGCCTAAAGCCGCCACTTGAAACCCTTAGAGAACTGAAAGCTAGCCCCTTCGCCAAACCCTCTTGTAAGAAGGCTAGGATGTGACCTATCGAGGCGTGACTAGGAGAAAATTTCGATCTACTACACCAAGGATCAAAAACCTTCGAGACCCGGTCATACGCAAGAGAGGTCAATGTTTTGTGAGCCCACAAAAGAGTAGAAATTACTGTATCTGGATAACCCTTCTTTCTCAACTGCCTTCTCTCATAAGCCAAGTCGCTAGACAAAAGCGATCCACCTGGTCGAAAAATACTGGACCTTGCCTCAGTAGATTTGGAATATGACCCAGACGGAGTGGGCTGTCCACTGCTAGGTTGATGAGATCCGTGAACCACGGCCTCCGTGGCCACTCCGGAGCTACCAGGATCACCGTCCCAGGATGGGCCTCTATTCTTCTAAAGACCTTGCCCACCAGGGGCCAAGGAGGAAAGTCGTAGAGAGAATGCCATGGGACCACGGAAGGACAAGGGCATCCACTCCTTCTGCCCCGTGTTCTCTTCTGCAACTGAAGAAGCGAGGCACCTTGGCATTCATCAGAGTCGCCATTAAATCCAAGCGGGGAACTCCCCATTGATGAGTTAACTTGAATGCCTCTTCGGACAGCTCCCACTCTCCGGGATCCAGTCGCTGACGGCTCAGAAAATCTGCCTGAATGTTGTCTACCCCGGCAATGTGAGAAGCCACTAACCAGGCCAAATTTCACTCCGCCCAGGCCATGAGCTTGTCCACCTCCGAAGCAACTGGACGGCTCTTCGTTCCTCCTTGCCAGTTGATGTAAGCTACCATCGTCGCATTGTCGGACAGTACTCTCACCGACTGATAACGGATGAGAGGAAGGAATTTCCGCAAGGCCAATCATACTGCTCTTGTTTCCAGACAATTGATGGACCATTGCGCCTCCTGCAGTGTCCATTGGCCTTGCACTGCTTGAGATTGACAAACTGCCCCCCAACCAGAAAGACTGGCGTCCTTGTCACAATGATCCACTGAGAGACTTCTAGATCCACCCCTCGAGACAAGTCTTCAGGGATCAGCCACCAATCAAGACTAGACCTGGTGGGTTTCTGGAGCGGCAAGGGAATCTGGAACTCCTCTGAGTTGGGATCCCAATGTGAGAGCAACACCCTCTGCAATGGTCTCATATGAGCCAATCGTCTAGCGTAGACGGCATAGAACCAAGCACCTGCAAGTAATCCCAGACCCTGGGAACTGGCAGGGACAAGAGACGATGAACTTGATACGTCAGCTTGTCTATCCTCTCCTGCATAAGGAAGATCTTCCCGATCTGAGTATCGAACCATGCTCCCAAAAAATCCAGGACTTGGGTAGGACACAACTGGCTCTTGGTGGGATTGATGATCCACCCAAGAGACTGAAGGGTCTGCACCACTTTGGCAACTGCCATCTTGCATAGATCTTCTAACTTTGCTCAAATGAGCCAATCATCCAAGTAAGGATGAACCAGAATCCCTTCCTGCTGGAGAGCCGCAGACACCACCACCATCACCTTGGTAAAGGTGCAGGGAGCGGTAGCCAGCCCGAACAATAGGGCCTGAAACTGGTAATGTTTGCAGAGGACCATGAAACGTAGATACCGCTGATGGTCTTTTCGAATCACTATGTGCCAAGTATGTTTCCCGTTAAATCGAGAGAAGCTAAAAACTCTCCTCCTCCTCTGATGGAGGCGTTTACGGACCGTAGAGTTTCCATTCGAAAACAGGGCAATCGAAGAACTATGTTGACTTTCTTTAGGTCCAAAATTGGTCGGAAGGAACCCTCCTCCTTCTTTGGGATCACCGTTCCTGGGTCTAGCAGTTGACAAAGCGTTTGAGCCACCTGGCGTCGTTTCTCCAAGGACCCGCAGGGAGACACCAGAAACAGGTCATGCAAAGGACGAGCAAAATCTAATGAGTAACCTTGTTCTATGATGTTTAGAACCCAGTGGTCAGATGTGATTTTGACCTACTCCTCGTAAAATAGGGACAGCTGCCCTCCAACAATCGGAACAGAGGAATGGGTCGGCGCTATTTCATTGGGAGGACTAAGCTCCTGCTGCACCCGGAGCAACGCCGTCTCGGGAAGGCCTATGGCCGCGAAAGGAATGAGACCAAGACTGGGGCCTCCCTGATGGCTGCCTCTGGCCAAACGTGGATGGTCTAGACTGGCAAAACCAGTGCTGACCTCTAAAACGAAAACGGGAAGAACCGAAACCCCTGGAGGCTTTCGGCCTGCCCTCAGGGAGCTTGTACACCTTATTATCCCCCAAGAATTTAATGAGTTGCTACAAATCATCTCCAAAAAGGAATTTTCCCCTAAAAGGAAAAGCTCCCAACTGCAACTTGGATGAAACATTGGCCGACCCATTACGTAGCCACAAAAGTCTGCAGGCCGACACCGCGGAAGACATTGTGCTGGAAGACGTATGGAGGAGATCATACAAAGCATCAGCTCCATACACCACTGCTGCCTCCAAACAATCAGCCTGCTCTGCCTCTTCAGGGGAAAGTTCTCTGGCACTCAGGCACTGTTACATCCACCTGAGGCTCACGCGTTGCATCAAACTACTGAAAATGGTTGCCCTAACCCCAAGGGCTGACACCTCAAAGATTTTTTTGAGAAGAACTTCAAGTTTATGATCCTGGGGATTCTTAAGGGCCGCCGCCCCAACAACCAGAATAGTCGTATGCTTCATGACTACTGACATGGCCGCATCCACCTTAAGAACCTTAAGGGGATCCAGAGAGTCCTCCAGTAGTGGATACAACTTATCCACTGCTGGAGGCTAGCTGCCAAAGGCTAGCTTTTGGAGTATCCCACTCCCGGAACATAAGCTGAAGTAACATGGGATGAAACGGGAAAGTTCGAGCCAGGGGGGGGGGGGGGGGGGCGGAGACCAGTGTTATTGTTTGTAAGGTTTTGGGTGAACTCTTGGACACTGTAGCTGCTGACCATGTCCACGGGGGGAAGTCCCGTGAGGAGCCACAGGTCAGGCTCAGCTTTAGGACACACAATACAGATAGATCATTTATTTATTTATTTAAGGCTTTTTTTTTATACCGACTTTCTTGATACAGATCAAATCAACTCGGTTTACATCGAACTAAGCAGAACTATAACCAACAATTCAACAAGAGACATTTAGAAGGAGCATAAAAGTTACATTATAACAAGGTTGCCTTAACTGGGAGAAGGAAAAAAAGAGGGGGAGAACGAAAGATAAATTATTATATACAATAAATTACTATATACAATGGAGTATGGGATGGAGGCAGAGGCCAAACCTCATGATAAGTTGTGAGCAAAATTAGCGTTTGATTATTTACATAAGTGATATGATGATTCTAAATCAGACTGTAGAGCTAGTATCTGGGAAGGCTCGGCAGAATAGCCATTTTTTATTAACAGTATTGAGGAGCCACCAGAGGTAGTAGTAGTGAGCAGAGATGAAGCCCGGCTGGGCTTGTAGTCCCTCAGGGCTCTGGAACAGCGATCCCACAATGGCTGTGCTGCAGTGAAGAGAAACAGAGATAGTGAGTACAATCAAGTATATGCAGGGTTCTGGAATAGAGCCTCGTTGGTTGAGTACTCACACAGCAGATTCTCTCAGTAGGAATCACAAGAGCTGGAGTAGAGGCAGGCCCTCGAGGTGCGAGTTCCTGGTTCCAGGGAACAGCTCTGAGAGAAATATATGGAAACTCACTGATGGTGTAGGCAGCGGTATCTTCCAGGCAGCGAGTCCAGGAACATGGGCCCTCGAGGAGCAAGTACCGGTTCCAGACAGCGACCTGAAAGAGAAGAGAGGCCCCCGAGGAGCGGGTACCCCAAATAGAGTAAGTCCAATAATGGAGAGGCAGAGTAGCTAGGTACGGAGAACGAATCCCATCCATAAGGAGTTCACCGGTACAAATACCTGTTGCTAACTCGATTAGCTAGCAGTAGCATAGGCTTTTTGTATCCGGGATGCGTGACTTCACAGGGGGACGCCCCTGAGGTTCACGCCAAAGAAAGTATTTGAAGCAGGGCCGCGCGGTGCGCGTGCCCTAAGGCAGCTGGATAGCATGGCGGGAGGCAGCACCCAAGCCAGACCAGGGACGCCGGAGAGGATGGCAGGCAGACGCCGCAGCAGCCAAACGTCCATCAACCACGGGAGGAGTCGCCAGAGAGGTAAGGAGGGCGGAGTGGAGACATCGGGCAGCGACAGTCGTAACAACCAGAAAGTACTGGATCCACTGTATCCTGACCCCGGGGCGCCTGTGGGACCTGTATGCCCAGCTCCGGAAGAACATGTGGGATCATTGGCTCTAATTCATTCCTACAAAACAGCCTAAGGACCCAAGGATCATCCCCTTCCACAGTCGCCACACGCTCAGAATCATCGTCCGCATCAGTCTGAAGCGGATCCACCGGACCTGGACCTGATGCTCCCCGAACCACCTCAGGAGGATCCGCCCTAGGACCCTTCGCGGGGGGAGGGGGCCCAGCCACTGGCCAACCCGCAGTAGGATCCGGATCCCCAGCTGGCATAAGGCTAGCTGCCTTACGTATTAATAAGACAGTCTGCTGAAAAGGGTGGCTGGCCCTTTAAATTCTCCTGCGGGTGGTCCCTAAAGGCGCAGGAGAGGCTGGAAATGAGTCCCAGGAGAGACCCAGGGCTCCAATCGTGTGAAGACAGCTGTGGGGGGAGATCACCTCCCCCCTGCAGGGAACAGAGCAGGCCGTGCTCCATGAGGCAGCAACGGTTTACCCGCCCCACGGGACTGTGCTGCAGGCTTCTCCCTCCCACCGGCCACTGCTGCCGATGGGCCTTCTCCCCTGGGGATAACCTGGGAGCAGAGGTTCTCAAGGGAGAGCCGAGTTGCTGGCTCTCCGCAGGCACAACATGACGAGGCGCGCGGCATTGCCATGGTGCAGAGGAGGGGAAGTCTGAAAACTAACCTCCGGAGCCCGGGAGGCCAAAAAAGACCACTGTCTGCTGTTTTCCTTTTTTTTTCAGCATAGCGAAGAGACACACTCAGGCCTCACCAGAGTACAAAACTTTATTGTCTCTGGGCTAGGGGGGGAGGGACCGGCCCACCGGTAAATCCCCCCCGTTACTCACCGTTCTGCAGCTCCTGGAGTACTGGTTGCTAAAGCTAACTCCCGCCAAGCCTACCACCAAAGAGGGAAACTCAGATGAGGCTTCTCCTTGGGAGGCAACGTTCTCGTTTCCTTTTTTTTAAAGAACCAAAACTACCAGGACCGCAGGTTCTGCCACCTTCATCTGCCAGAGAAATACTGAAGGGGGCTGCAGCTGGTGCACCATACTTACAGGGGGTGCCCTTCAAGTTTTTCTCTGTCTCCATCTGCTGGAAGGGAGGCAAAACCCAGCAGTCTGAACTGATCCAGGTACATACAGGGAACTTGTGTTACCATGTTGATTCGGATGTGAGGTGGATCTGGTTGGAGAGACTGCAGTAGCATCAATTAAGCGCCTCTTTTCATCCATCCCATGTTTAGGTGACACCACATAAAACAGGTTTGATTTGTAAGCTTATTTACTGAACATCAAACAGCCTGGCCAGTGCAATCTCTTCAGTCTTCTAAATAAATATGTGCTTTTCCAGCTGTTAGCAACAAGTAATTGTGAAGCCTTCACATCAGGGTCTGTCCAAGTTGGAATCATGCTGCTAAGTCCCAATCCTTAAAAAAAAAAACAAAAAAAAACAAAAAAAAAAACAAAACCCCAAAAAACCCCGGAACAGAGCAGCAACAAAGTCAGCTGTGCTGAAGGCATACAGTTCCGATATTAACATAAGATGTAGCGCAGTTAACTTTAATAGGCCTCGTGCACCTAATTCCCAGCATTCCTCACTGAAAACTTGCTTGGGATCTTCTTTAGTACAGATGTTTTCCATGAAATGGAAGAAAAGGTCAATCAAAAAAGCTAAGGGCAACACCTTTTATTTGGATTAACTTGCTACATTTCTGACTAGCTTTTGGGAGCTCTGCTGCCTTCATCAGATCCAAGTGTTTCTATGTATTAAAGTAGTGTGGCTCCTATGCTGGTCCACTTGATCACATGACCCAAAAATGGTAAGAAATCCTTTCTAGTAAAGCTCTTTTGTATTTCTAAAATAGTTCAACAGTCTTCAGTTCCACACTGAGATAATGCATTATTGATTTCATTTATAATTTTTAGTGATATACTTTTAATGTTACATTTTGTATTTTAAGATGTTTTGATCTATAGTTTTATTTGTATTTTTAAGATGTACTTGGATCCATTGTTATTGTATTTTAGCTTATGTTGAGACAGATTTTATATTTTAGATGAACCGTTTTAAAAGTTACCCTTCTTTTATATGCAAATGTAGTAACTAACATTTGATTTATGTTGTAAACCGACGTGATATGTATCAACATGAATGCCGGTATACAAAAATCACTAAATAAAATAAAATAAATTATGGTCTCAATTTTGGGTATTTTTACAGCTTCAAAATAAGGAAAAAGAAAGGAACAAATCTGGCAGGGTGGAGACAAATATCTCCGAGCCAGTTAGAATATCTGTTTTACAATATGAGGAAAAAATGTCAAACTGAATAACTCCAGATATTCAAAAACTGTCAGCTCTAGGATGAGGAATGTGCCTGAACAGAAATGCCCCAGAATCCTCTGGTTTCGTAGCCTGCCTTGGCTGCATGAACTCTAAGTGACTTATTGAGAATGACTTGCAGAATTCCTAGGACATCTGGGCAGGCAGTCAAGCTGGCTCCATAAGGTGATGCCTAATCATAGGGTAACACAAAGCAGAAACCAACGGCGGGAACTTCAGGCTATCCTGTCACAATGAGGCAATATTCTCAGGAGAATCTGTAAACACAACTTCAGATGTGTTAATTGCCCTGACCAGCAAGATTCTAACAGAACAAAGGACTATCTAGAGTGATGGTAAATGGGCCCCACCTTGGAGAAATACTCAGGGGTAGCTAGGGATGATCTTATCATGCTGTTGACATGATAACCTATGTAAATTATTCTATAAGGCAGTTATGCACTCGAGAATCTTCTACCCTTGTATAAAGTGCATTTTATCTATAAAAGAAGGATCACTTCCTGTATACAATGAGATGCTGGTAGTCAGTTTGTCAGAGAAATGGCATTAGCATCTCCCAAGAATACTTATATTGTTCAATAAAAAATTATGCTTTCTACCAAAAAAGTGTACTTGTATCCCTGGCCAAAATGTTGCTATCCCGGTCGCCAGACTAGCGACCGGGCGCTTACCTCCGTGCCGAGGCCCCCGCTCGTGTCGCGCTCCGCCGGGGTTTCAGGCCTGTGCAGCCGCATGGCAGCGGCGTCTCCCTCGTGGAGACGCCGTCGAGGCCGATTCTAACTCCTCCCCCCTGCCGAGGTACGCGCGCGCACGAGGGGACAGCATTTGTAGGTCCAGCACCCGGAAGTGCTGAACCGCCCCTTTCCTGACGTCAGAGGCTGGCTGGCTATATAAACCAGCTTCAGTCTCTCTTACCTTGCCTTGCAACGAGGTCGCTCCTGTGAGTACTTAGTTGCTTCCCTGGATCCTGCCTTGCTCCGTTCCTGCTTGTTCCAGTCCTTGTTCCTGTGGTTCCTGCCGTGCTCCGTTCCTGTTTGTTCCAGTCCTTGTTCCTGTGGATCCGTTCCTGTTTGCTCCTGTCCTTGTTCCTGTGGTTCCGCTCCAGGTTTTCCAGCTTTTCGTCTTCAGCCAGCCTTGACCTTCGGACTTCTGCTTGACCCATCTTGTCTTCAGCCAGCCTTGACCTTCGGACTTCTGCTTGACCCATCTTGTCTTCAGCCAGCCCTGATCTTCGGACTTCTGCTTGACCCTTCTTGTCTTCAGCTAGCCCTGATCTTCGGACTTCTGCTTGACCCATCTTGTCTTCAGCCAGCCCTGATCTTCGGACTTCTGCTTGACCCTTCTTGTCTTCAGCCAGCCCAGACTACCGGACCTCCTAAGTCCCAGCGACCCGGACCCCTACGGGCTCCTCCTGGGGGGGTCTCGGGTTTCCAGGGCGAACACTTGCTCCTACCCGCCAGATCCGTACCGCCTCCCGGCTCCTTTTCCATCGTCTGGTTTCCACTATCCAGACAGCCGGGCCAAGGGTTCACTAAACAGACTTTTCATAACAGTTTGCAAGGCCATGGACCCGGCGGACACTTCCGGCCTGCAGGCCATTCCGGGAATGGCTCAAAGAATCCAGCAACAGCAACAATGTTTAGAAGTATTGGCTGCCACGGTAGACCGCCTGGCGAGTCGGCTGGACGCTCAGCCGCGTGACGTGGTGGTACAGCCGTCACTCCCAGCACTAGTTCCTCAGCCGTCCGTGCAGACCCAACTTCCGGCTCCTACGCGTTACTCTGGGGATGCCAAGACTTGTAGGGCCTTCCTGAATCAGTGCTTCATCCGCTTCTCCTTGCTGCCGGGGCAATTTCCTTCTGATGCTGTCAAGGTCGCCTACATCTTGTCCCTGCTTGATGGGAAGGCCATGATATGGGCTTCTCCCCTCTGGGAACATCAAGATTCTTTACTACAGGACCTGCAAAGGTTTGTGGATCACTTCAAACAGACTTTTGACGAACCAGCTCGCCAGACTACCGCCACTACAGAAATTCTTCAATTGAAACAAGGGAGCCGCTCGTTAGCGGACTACGCCATTGAATTTCGCACCCTGGCTATGGAGCTTGGGTGGCAAGATAATTGCTTGCGAGGCATTTTCTTGGAAGGTCTCGCGGGAAGTATAAAAGACGAACTGATGACTCGGGACATTCCTACTACCTTGAACGAAGTAATAGATTTGGCGGGGAGGATCGACCGACGCCTTCAGCAGCGAGCCAAGGAGCGCCGAACTTTTAGGTGACCGGTCGCTCTGGCTCCCACCTTTTCACGGCCTTTGACCTCGGCCCATAAGACACAATCCACTCCCAGTCATATCTCCTCCGAGGAGCCCATGCAAATTGGGCGAACGCCGCTAACCGACGAGGAGAGGAGGCGACGCCGCACCCTAGGACTGTGTCTGTACTGTGGTACCAAGGGTCATTTGTTGGCCCAGTGCCCCGTGAGGCCGGAAAACGCTTGAACCTAGAGAAGAAGGAGGAGATCTCTCTAGGTTGTCTTAATCCTGCTCCTCAATGTACGGTACCTGTCACCCTGGATTACCCAGGAGGCTCATTCCAGACTCTAGCCTTTATCGATTCTGGAGCTGGAGGGAATTTTATCTTGAAAGAACTGGTCAATCAACTGGGGCTTCCCACATTACCCCGGGAGCCTCCGCTCCGAGTCACCTCGATTCAAGGAACTCCGTTACCGGGAGACATCTCGGAGGTCACTGGACCCCTCACTCTTCGGACCGGGACCCTCCATACTGAGAGACTTTCTTTCATGCTATTGGGAAAATCAGTGCATCCTATAGTCCTAGGTCTTCCATGGCTGCAACAGCATGCTCCGATCATTCATTGGGATTCTCTTCAAATCGCCCAGTGGAGCACCTATTGTTTCCAGAACTGTTTGAACTTGCCTCAGAGACCAGCTGTTCCGCTCTGTCAGGCCGCCTTGGAACTTCCAGTCCCCTATCAGGATTTCGCGGATGTATTCTCTAAACAGAAGGTGGAACTCCTCCCTGTTCATCGACCATTTGATTGTGCCATCGACCTGTTTCCCGGCACCACTCCTCCGCGAGGCAGGGTCTATCCCTTGTCTATACCTGAGACTCGGGCGATGTCGGACTATATTACTGAAAACCTTGCCAAGGGCTTTATCCGTCCTTCGCACTCGCCAGCTGGGGCAGGTTTCTTTTTTGTGGCCAAGAAGGATGGTACCCTCAGGCCATGTATTGATTATCGTGGATTAAATACTATCACCAAGAAGGATCGGTACCCGCTTCCATTAATACCTGAGCTATTGGACAGACTCCAAGGAGCCAAGGTTTTTACGAAACTTGACTTGCGTGGGGCTTACAATCTAGTCCGTATCCGTCCCGGGGACGAGTGGAAGACGGCCTTCAACACCCGGGACGGTCATTACGAATATCTTGTAATGCCTTTCGGATTATGTAACGCCCCAGCTGTTTTCCAGAATTTAATGAATGAGGTACTCCGTGAGATGCTCCACTCATTCGTTATCGTGTATCTTGACGATGTCTTGATCTACTCTCCGAACCTTGTTTCTCATCGTCATCACGTCCGACGAGTGTTACACGCCTTAAGAGACAATCAACTGTATGCCAAGCTGGAAAAGTGCCAGTTTGAGTGTGAGACACTTCCTTTCTTGGGTTACATCGTTTCGTCCAGTGGCTTCCAAATGGACCCGGAGAAGGTCGCTGCTATCTCTAATTGGCCCCGACCGGTGGGGTTGAAGGCTCTTCAACGTTTTCTTGGTTTTGCCAACTTTTACAGACACTTTATACCACACTACTCTCAAAGAGTGGCCCCACTTACTGCACTCACCCGCAAGGGTTCCAACACTCATGACTGGTCCACTTCTGCTTGTCTCGCCTTTGAGGAACTAAAAAAAGCCTTTTTACAAGACTCTTGCTTGCGCCACCCGGATCCGCAGCGCCCCTTCATTGTGGAAGTAGATGCTTCCAGTTTGGTGGTTGGGGCCGTCCTCAGTCAGCACGATGCCTCCGGCAAGTTAATGCCTTGCTCTTACTTCTCAAAGAAATTTTCATCGGCCGAATGTAATTACGGTATCGGTGACAAGGAGCTCCTGGCTATCAAACTCGCCCTCGAAGAATGGAGACAGTGGCTTGAGGGAGCCAATCATCCAGTGACCGTATATACAGATCATAAGAATTTGCAGTACTTGGCTCAAGCCCAACGGTTGAACCCTCGTCAAGCAAGGTGGTCACTGTTTTTTAGTCGCTTCAATTTTATTCTTAAATACCGACCTGCGGAAAAGAATGTTCGGGCAGACGCTCTATCTCGGACCACTCAACCGGAAGAGGAGGAGGCTTTGCAGCACATTTTGGACCCAGCAAGCATACAACTGAACCTCACTCCGCTGGACAGCACTATTAAGACTCCTGTACCCAAAAGACTTCGCAGAAAGGTCTTAATCTGGGGGCATGATTCCTTGACTGGAGGGCACGCGGGAGTACAAAGAACACTGGATCTTATAGGTCGCTTCTATTGGTGGCCTGGACTTCGGAGGGATGTTTCCCTTTTTGTTAACTCCTGTCCTACCTGCGCTCTACAAAAACCCCTAACTGGTTCCAAAAGGGGGCTCTTACAGCCATTACCGATCCCAGCGGAACCTTGGACACATATCGCTACAGACTTTGTAGTAGAACTTCCGCCTTCTCAAGGCAAGACGGTGGTTTGGGTCACCGTGGACCGATTTTCTAAAATGGCCCATTTTGTGCCTTTACCCAAACTTCCCTCCGCTACGGAACTGGCTTTCTTGTTCGTCCACCATATTTTTCGCATCCATGGGCTACCTCATGATATTGTCTCTGACCGTGGTCCCCAGTTCACCGCCAGGTACTGGAGAGCACTATGCAAAAAATTCAAGATACAGTTAAGTTTCTCTACTGCGTTCCACCCACAAAGTAATGGCCAAACGGAACGCATGAATCGTTCATTGAAGTTGTTCTTGAGAGCTTTTATCAATCACAAACAGGACAATTGGGTAGATTTGTTACCTTGGGCAGAATTTGCCTACAACAATCAAGTGCACGCCGCAACCGGAAGATCTCCTTTCCAGATTGTATACGGGAAACAGCTTAGACCTCCCTTGCCGCTACCAATACCAGTCTCCTCTCCTGCCGCTCAGTCAACCGCTAACCAACTGGATAGACTTTGGGTTTCTACGCAGCACCGACTACAAAGGGTGGCACTAGCTTCTAAACGATTTGCCGACCGGCATCGAAAGGCCGCACCACTGTTTCTCCCAGGGGACAAAGTATGGCTCAGTACCAAACACCTCCATCTCAGACAACCATCTAAGAAGTTGGCACCCAAATTCTGCGGTCCTTTCCGCGTAGCAGAGAGAGTGGGCATGGTTTCTTACCGCTTACGACTACCCACTTCCCTGCGCATTCACAACGTTTTTCACGTTTCTCTTCTGAAGCCAGTCATACTCTCAAGATTCCATCCTAGACCCCCTGATGCTACCCCGGCACCTACAGTGGACGATCCCACCTTTCAAGTGCGTGAAGTACTGGACACTCGCTTTGTCAACAGACATTGGGAGTATTTGCTAGCATGGGAGGGTTGTGCAGATGCAGACAATACATGGGAACCAGCTCGCAACATCCTAGACAAGTCTCTCCTGTGACAGTTCCACTTGGATCACCCTGAAAAGCCTGGTCCTTTGAAGAGGGGGCGTAAGAGAGGGGGTACTGTTGCTATCCCGGTCGTCAGACTAGCGACCGGGCGCTTACCTCCGTGCCGAGGCCCCCGCTCGTGTCGCGCTCCGCCGGGGTTTCAGGCCTGTGCAGCCGCATGGCAGCGGCGTCTCCCTCGTGGAGACGCCGTCGAGGCCGATTCTAACTCCTCCCCCCTGCCGAGGTACGCGCGCGCGCGAGGGGACAGCATTTGTAGGTCCAGCACCCGGAAGTGCTGAACCGCCCCTTTCCTGACGTCAGAGGCTGGCTGGCTATATAAACCAGCTTCAGTCTCTCTTACCTTGCCTTGCAACGAGGTCGCTCCTGTGAGTACTTAGTTGCTTCCCTGGATCCTGCCTTGCTCCGTTCCTGCTTGTTCCAGTCCTTGTTCCTGTGGTTCCTGCCGTGCTCCGTTCCTGCTTGTTCCAGTCCTTGTTCCTGTGGATCCGTTCCTGTTTGCTCCTGTCCTTGTTCCTGTGGTTCCGCTCCAGGTTTTCCAGCTTTTCGTCTTCAGCCAGCCTTGACCTTCGGACTTCTGCTTGACCCATCTTGTCTTCAGCCAGCCTTGACCTTCGGACTTCTGCTTGACCCATCTTGTCTTCAGCCAGCCCTGATCTTCGGACTTCTGCTTGACCCTTCTTGTCTTCAGCCAGCCCTGATCTTCGGACTTCTGCTTGACCCATCTTGTCTTCAGCCAGCCCTGATCTTCGGACTTCTGCTTGACCCTTCTTGTCTTCAGCCAGCCCAGACTACCGGACCTCCTAAGTCCCAGCGACCCGGACCCCTACGGGCTCCTCCTGGGGGGGTCTCGGGTTTCCAGGGCGAACACTTGCTCCTACCCGCCAGATCCGTACCGCCTCCCGGCTCCTTTTCCATCGTCTGGTTTCCACTATCCAGACAGCCGGGCCAAGGGTTCACTAAACAGACTTTTCATAACACAAAAGCATCATAAAGAATGGCCTGGCGCTTAACAAGGGGTGCTGAGGAATTGAAGTTTGATAAGAAAAAGTCTTCACTTGTAGAATTTAAGTGTGTGTAGTGAATAGCATGTTTGAAATTCTCATTTTCAGGGCAGTCGCTTAGGGGAGCATCAGTGAAAAGGGCGCCACTAGGATATGCAAGGGTGCCATTTTCAAAAACGTGAAAGGAGAGAGAAAGAGAGAGAGAACACTAAGAGGATGACCATAACTTTATAAATATACCACTGACATAGGGCACATTCAACTCAGGGTGGGTCAGGGGGAGGGCGGTGATACATTTGTCCTCCTAGGGCGCTACAGACTCTTGCATCGGCCTTGCTCATTTCATTAGCAATCAAGGAAAATATGGCATCTGTTTTCATCATCATGCACTTCCATACAATATTCACCACTCTTAACTCTTAAGTTCTTTGGCTAAACCTCTGAAGACATATCACGTTTCTTACCTATACCAACATGTGCTTCAAGAATCATACTAACATCATTGGCACCATCCCCTATTGATAATGTGATTGGATTGCCTTTTATATTCTTCACCATCTTTACAATCTAAGACAAAAAAAATGAAACAAATCTTTAAACAGGCGTTCAGGCATATATTTTTATTTTTGCTTGAAACAGCTCTGCTCTCAGCTTAACATCCACAACCAGGGGTGTCAAAAGAACAGTGATGCCCTAAATATAAAATATTTTTCTCACATTTAGCATATTAACTTATGCAACAGAAGGGCTTGATATTAATTCACATAGAAATAACATTTGAGATGCTATACTATTGGGGCAATTTTCAGAAACCTCCTTCAATGTGCAAAATATGCAGCTACTTTGTACTTTCATAACTTTAGGTGGAATTTTAAACACAAAATAACCAGTTTGCATCTAATACAAAATGTCCTCAAATGAAAAAGAAAATACAATGCATTTATTGTGTTTAAATAAGATATTTATTACCATTCATGTCACATAAAATATAAAAAATAATTTCAATTGTACAGAAATATATACCACCTATATTTTTACATATACCTTAAACACTAAAAAGACTCAAACAAGTTAAAAATCAGAACTACTTCAAGAAACAAAAAAGAAAAACATGCAAATATACCACAAAACAAACAAAAAAAAACACCTTACCCAGGGATGGTCACACAACCCAAAGATACCACAGACAATAAAATACCTAATTGCCAGCATACATAGGGAGGATAACTTTCACACAACTGCGCACAATGGCATATACGTATGTATGTGGCCACGGGTAGTTTTACCATCCTATTTTATGACATGCACTTATCACATATAAAGTATGTGTATGTTTACTAAAAGCATGAATACATGCAACGCATCAACACCACATATTTCAATGCATTGAACACCCATTTAAAAATATACATATATATTTTGCTTGCGAAAATAAAGTAGGACTTGCTTGCATAAATTGGTATAGTTTACATTTTAAAATCCACTGAAAATTATTGTAACAAAATAACTAAGTAACCTGCATCTGCTATTTCTGCAGGAAAAGCTATACGTGTGTAATTTTTTCCAATAAACATCCCACACAGCATATTCTCCATTGACCTAAACATACCACTGGAATGTCCTTCTGAGCGGCTAAACAGAGACTCCTAAAAAATGGTTATATTCAACTGCTCAGTGGAGGTAGGTTTTCATCCTAGAGCAGTGATGGCTAACCTATGACACGCGTGTCAGAGGTGACACGCCGAGCCGTTTTTGCTGACACGCGTAGCGTTTTGGGACTATCGATTTTTTTTTTTTTGTTTTTTTTTTTTTAATCGGCTGTGCCGAGCCTTTTTTTTTTTTCGGCTGCGCCAACCCTATAAAATTAGTTTTTTAGTATCCCTCCAGCCCCCCCAATGCCCCCGGGCGCAGGGAAGCGCATGCGGCGCAGCGACAGGCAGATAGGCAGGGCCGTGGTGAGGCTCACTTCACCACAGCCCAAAGAAAAAGATCGTGTTGAACGCGCTGATGCTCCTCCTCCTTCCTGCCTGTGCAGCCCCGGAAGTAAACGTTGCCGGAGCCGCGTGGGCAGGAAGGAGGTGAAGCATCAGTGCGTGCAGAAGAGGAGCATCGCTTGCGCTTACGGGCCGCCACGAATCTCAAATCGCAGCAGCCCGAGAAGAGGAAGAAGCCCGGTAGCAGGGCCGCTGCAGAGCCCATCCTGCGCGACCCGCGAAGAGGAGGCCCAGAGGTGAGAGAGAGGCTGAGGGTCTGTGTGTGTGTGTGCGCGCGTGTATGACATGAGTTGAGAGATTGTGTGTGAGAGTGAGGACCTGAATGTTTGCAGAAACTGCATGTGCTTGAGCAAGACAGCATGTGGGAGTGAGAGAGAGCCTGTGTGTGTGAGAGTTAGACAGCATGTGCCAGTGAGAGCCTGTGTGTGTGTGAAAGAGAGCATGTGACAGTGAGAGCCTGTGCTTGAGCAAGACAGCATGTGGGAGTGAGAGAGAGCCTGTGTGTGTGAGAGTTAGACAGCATGTGCCAGTGAGAGCCTGTGTGTGTGAGAGAGAGAGAAATGCATGTGAGAATGAGAACCTGACTGTGTGTTTGAGGGAAGAAGATGGAGAGAAAAGAAACAGAAAAAAAGACAATATAAAAGGAATTGGCAAAAAAAAAAAAAAAAAGAAAGGGAAGGTGGAAAAAATAAGAAAGGGAAGGTGGGAAAAAAAAAAAAGCCTGTGACCAATCAATTAGAAAACTAAGATCAGACAGCAAAGGTTAAAAAAAATATATATATTTTTAGTGACTGGCACATGTAACCTTTGGGAATGTGCAAGAATAGTAACATCCCCAATAGTCATGTGGCAGCAGTGACAGTGGCAGCAGAGGAATGAGAGAGGTTCCGAAGTTGCTGGCAAAAGAGAGGGGGGTCTGCCTTTAGTGTGTGCATGTGAATGAATGGGACTCTGCCTGGGGGTGTATGTGTGTGAATGCATAGGTGCCTGCCTGGGGGTCTGTGTGTGTGAGAATGAATTGGTGCCTGCCTGGGGGTCTGTGTGTGTGAGAATGAATTGGTGCCTGCCTGGGGGTCTGTGTGTGTGAGAATGAATTGGTGCCTGCCTGGAGGATGGAGCGGGAGTGGTGTGAAAATGACTGGGAGCCTGCCTGGGTGTATGTGTTTGTGTGTATGTGAGGGAGCCAGTGAGTGTGAGAGCATGAGTGTGTATGAGAAAATCCAGGGGAGTAAGAGTTTGTGTGGGAGGGGGGGGTGGGGGGTGGAGGGGGAGAGAGTGTTTTAATTGAAGATTTAGCCAACGAAATTCAGCAACAAAAAAGTCACTAAGCAGGCAAGGTAAAGAATTATTTGTTTTTGCTTTATTAATAAATACAGTACATATATTAAAATTATAATTTGTTATTAATTAGAGCTACAAATATCACAATTATGGATTTTTCTAGAAGTGACACACCACCCGAGTTATGCTCGGTTTTTTTTATGAATTTTGACACACTGAGCTCAAAAGGTTGGCCATCACTGTCCTAGAGGATTTAGCTGGCTAACTCCTTACTTAACTGGCTAGATCTTTTTGAGAAGTGCCCTTTGTATGTGCAAAGTGAAATAAATAAGTATTGAGCATATGCTATTCTAATAAACTTGAAACCAGTCTTCAAATGTACTGGTATTTTAGTTTTTTGCTCCCTTTAGGGAAAAGCAGCAAGAGAGGTGATATTACTCTGCCCTAGACTAGTGGCATGGCTACCTCCACTGGCACAACTCTCTAATGAAAATGAATCATATCACTAGATCCTGGGCAATTTATGTTCAAATTGTTCCCAGTCACAGCTTTAGCAGTAACCTTAAACCCTCAATTATGTTTAAGTATTAGCACATTAAAATAACAGAAAACAGAAAACAGATATACTGGTTACTGCATGGCTAGTTTTAAAGAAGGAAGAGCAAAAACAGAAAAAAAACCCAAACTAGTTCAGGGGTAAGCAATGCCAGTCCTAGAGTATCACCAACAGATCTGGTTTTCAGGATATCCGCAATGAATATGCATGAAGTAGATAGGAATTCACTGCCTCCACAGAATCCAAATCTAGCTCCATATTTATTGTGAATGCCCTGAAAACCAGACTTGTTTGTGGAGGTGGATAATTCACATGCTCTTAACAATTATTTACCCATATAAAATCATGCTTTCCTCTACCTCTGACAAAGTGATGCTGCATCATGAATGAAATCAGCTTATCTTTCCTGCTGCGGTTTAGTATGCCTGAATCTTAGGGAGTCTCTTCAATGTGCCTCTATTATATAAAACTATTATTTAACTTCTCTATTCCTCAGTAAGGTCCTTCAGCATCTTTGACTCGTCTTGGTTATTCCCAGTCTTTTCTAATGTATTACAATATGCTTATTCCAAATAAAAAATACCTAATACGTATGTCTTTACAATTGTATGCAATTACTTACTTGTGCTTTCTGCAAAGGAGCCATTCGGCAGCATAAGACCGCAGTGCATCTCTGACAAATTTGCAAAAAAATATTTTTGTAATTGCTCGAACTGCTGCTTGGAGTTGAACTCAATATAAGTGTCAATGTTGAACCATCGATTATCAAACCATATTCTTCGCTTACTGACCAGTTCCTAAAACATTAACAAACATAAAATTTATCTTTTTGAGCTTTCAAAAAGAAAACAAAATATTTTCTAATTATTTATTTGTAACTTCTATAAGGCAGTGGACAGATAAAGGTTTCATTAAGGTGGTGAGTTTGATGAATCAGTGTGCTGCCAAACCAGAGATGTATGTTATGTTTCTGGCCAGCCAAGGCTTGGCCAAGGCTCAAGATACATAGGTAGCAGCATTCAAAGCTCCCTGGCAACAGGGAGACCTAGTCACTGCATAAGAGCGACACCTACTGGCAGGCCTCATGGTACATCTGTACTAGGTTTCCGAAGGAGCATTGTTCTGTGGTCCCTGATTAAGGAACAGTCCTGTAATGGCTGCACCACAGGGGTAGTGGGTACAGAATGTGGAAAACCCCCGGGGATAAGGTGAAATTACTTCTCACCTGATAATTTATTTTCCTCTAGGACAGGCAAGCTAGTCCACACAAGCAGGTTATGCACTCCTACCAGAAGATTAAGATGGAGATGGAAATCACTGACTCGCTTATGCCACCTCAAAATAGCCCTGCATGGACATCAGCCTGCCAGTATTTCTGCAAAAGCCAACTGTGGACAACTGAGAAACTCAACTAGTAATAAATAATTTATTTTTTTTAAACTTCCAGATGAATAGGAAGCATTAGACTCAGAAGTAGGACAGGAACAACTGACGGCATACACTTAACAGGTCCTTCACTAACCCAAAAACTCAGATTGCCCTCTGCACGTTCCCAAACATCCTGCAAAGAATTCAATCATGTACAACACAGCAAATTAGACGGGTGGAAAGGTAGACTGGCCTACAGAAAAATAAATTATCAGGTAAGAAGCAATTTCACCTTCCTCTTCATAGAGGCAAGTCAGAACCCAAACTACTCCCCCAGAAGAGGGGGAGGCTGCCTGATCTTTCTTCAGAGCCACCATTGCAAAGGCTTTGTCCTCTCTTGCTCTAATGTCCAGATGATAGTGTCTGGCGAAGGTATGAAAGGAAGACCACATTGCCGCTTTACATATCTCTGCTGGAGACACCAAGCGCAAGCCTACCCCAGAAACCACTTCAGCTCTAGTAGAATGAGCCTTAACTTGCTTGGGCAAAGGCTTTCCCACATCCACATAGGCCGCCATAACAACATCCTTGAACCAGCAGGTCAAAGCAGCCTCTTCCCCATTTGTTATGCCCTCATGAATTAGGAATAGATGATCGAAAATCATTAGCCATCTTAAGGTAGTGCAAAAGATGGAAGGTACCATTCTAATCTGTACCCTGTTAGGGTTAATTACTAAAAACGACTCTCGGTAGGAAAGAGCCTGCAATTCTGAAACTCACTTTGTGACCAGAAACCCGCCTTCATAGTAAGCAATTGCCAGGAAATCTGTCAAAGAGGGTGAAAAGTGGACCTGAAATGAAGGACATCAAATTAAAAATCCAGAGGCACACCGGAACATGCAAAGGGAGGATGAAAATGCTTGACCCTTCTCAAAAACCAAGACATATCAGGATGCGAAGAAAAGACCACCACCTTGAATACATCCTCAATAATATGCCAATGCCATCACTTGCACTTTCAACATGTTAAGGGCCAAACTTTTAAACAAACCCTCCTGAAGAAAGTCCAAGATCAAGGGGATCGGTGCCTTTGAGGGGGGAACAAGACAGCCCCAAGCACCAATCTTCAAAAACTCTCCAGACTCAAATGTATGCCAAAGACATAGAGAACTTTTGAGCTTGTAACTAGGTGCCTACCGCCTCCAAGAAATAACCTTGCTTCAAGAGTCAAGGCTTCTCAAAGTCCACATCTTAAAAGATCAATCTGGATCTTCATGTAGAATGGGCCCCTGCCGCAGCAGCTTCTTGCTCATCAGCAACCGCAAGGGTCTATCTACCAATAGCCACCAAAGATCCATGAACCACAGTGTGAGAGGCCAATCTGGGGCCACTACTAGAACCAACTCTGGGTGCCGTGCTATCTTCTGGAGCAATCTGCTGATCATCAACTACAGAGGGAACACACAGAGCAACTTGTCCCACATCATTTCTGAGTACTTGAGATTCCCTCTTGCGACTGTAAAACCAATATTTATTTATTTATTTTTATATACCGACATTCGATCTGAGATATCACATCGGTTTACATTCAGGTAAGAACATAAGAAATTGCCATGCTGGGTCAGACCAAGGGTCCATCAAGCCCAGCATCCTGTTTCCAACAGAGGCCAAACCAGGCCACAAGAACCTGGCAATTATCCAAACACTAAGAAGATCCCATGCCACTGATGCAATTAATAGCAGCGGCTATTCCCTAAGTAAACTTGATTAATAGCCGTTAATGGACTTCTCCTCCAAGAACTTGGTTGCTTTGAAGCAAGTTAGAACGTTCACTGAAATGATGGTAAGACGCTCTGTTCTCCCTCCCTTGCTTATGCTGACTATGTTCAGAGCATTTTACTGTCTGCATTCGGCATCAAATCCAAGCTTTCTGATCTAAGTTGACAGTGGTTAATGGCTGAAAACCAACACCAAAGACATATGTTAAAATTCTTGCCAAAATAAATGGCTTCTGGCTTTTCTTTCTTCCTCTTATGTCATGATCTCAATTTAAATGATAGAAACATAAAAAGAAAAGCCTTGAGCATGCCAGATCATTAGTTTAAATCAGTTTCCTTTTGTGCGCTTGAGTAGAGACACTGGCTTTCGCCCTCTTCCACCCAGTTCTGCCAGCATGAAGGGCTTACTGGCCCAGGGAGTTACTTGGTAAGTAAAGCTACTTGAAGCTTGAGTTGTGATTTACCCTGGGATCTAGCTGGCAGTGCAGGGGACTTTTGAATAGGGAGAAAGTGATGTGAGGGGATTCTGGTTCTAAAATCAGAAGGGAGAAAAGTTTGAGAACTCAATGGAAAGTAACCTGTGAATGAAAAATGAGGAGGGGGGAGGGGAAATGATTTAAATGAGGAAGGCAAAAAAACGGAAGTGTGTTAATGTCCTTCAGAGCAGCCAACCAGTGCAAGTGGGGACTTGAAGTAGTTGCTGTAAGTTGCCCATATAAGCAGTGAAGGAAAACCAGGTTTAAAAGAGCGTTGTTCAATACTAAAAACAACCAACATTTCAGTTTCTTTGTTATGCTACACACAATTACAATTTTGCAAATTGTACTTAGATTTTGAGGCTGAATTTTTAAATTTTGATTACTTAAAGATAAACCCCAAAATATTAGCACTAAAAATGTAAAATTTGCATACTTGTTATATATAAATAAATGTGATATTGGAAAGGATGGCTATGGTACGTCATCCTCCCTGAATGATTGCTATGTTGCCAGGATTACAGGGTTTTTTTTCCCTCCAGGTCCAGTAGCCCAGGAAAATACATTTTTATTCTGAACATGGTAAATGTTTAATGCTGCTTTTTTTTTTTTTTTTGTCAGCTGATGCTGAATACCAATAGCTCATTGATTAGAGTAAAATTGACAAAACTTGATGAAACAGTGTAAAACATTTTGCTAATGTAGAAAGGTCTTCTAAAATAACTTCGTAATTTAATATAAGAAATCCATCAGAATGTCGTCATAATTTCACTGCATATAGATGGTGGTAACTTCTAGTGGATCAACAACAAAAAAAAAGTAATATGATTTTGAGATCACAAGTTCCTTTTCCAGATAGGATCTCTTTTTGTGATACTGTCAACCTCTGTTCTGTTTTTGGTCCAATTAAATTACAAGTTGCAAAAATTCCAGTTTTCTGCAGGACCCATGGCTAGAAGAATGCCGGACGATGTAAGTTCAATAAAAATATAAGATAATTGGGCATTGTAGATCTCTAGTGATGATCCTAGATTGTAATATAGTAGAATTTAGAAAAACTAAACTAATTTATCCTGTTAGATGTGCACTCAGTGTGGATTCTTATTTCTTTTAGATATAGATGATTTAAAATATCTCTCCTTTGGAAACTACAATAGTGATTCGGCAACAAGTAGTCTTACCAGCTATGACTGGTCAGAGAGAGAAGATGCAACCCAGAGCAGAAAGCTTCCTTCCTACTTCCTGAGCTCTGAAAATGGAACCTCTATTCTTCAGAAGAAGGAAACTTCATTTGGCACTGTAGGTATTTCCCTATCCCCAGAGGGCTTACAATCTAGATTTGTACTGAGGCAACGGAGGGTAAAGTGACTTGCCCAAGGTCACAAGGAGCAACAGCGAGTCAGGAAAATGTGACCTTCACATTTTCCTGACTTGCCATCAGATCCAAGAAGGGACATCCCTACCGAGCAACGATGAACTGAAAGGCCTAGTTTGCCAACTCCCACTCCCTGGATCCAAAACGAGATGATCGAGATAGTACGCCTGCACATTGTCTACCCCCACAATATGCAAGGCCAATAGTGCCTGAAGATGCTGCTCCACCCATGGAAGTAGTATGTCCATTTCCAATGAGACCTAAGGACTCAGGGCTCCCTTTTAATGATTGATGTAGGCCACTGCCATGGCATTGTCTGAAATCACTCTCACCACTCTGTTGCTCGGTCAATCCAGAAATTCCAAGAACACCAATCGAATTGCCCAAGTTTCCAGACAATTGATGGACCAATCCATCTCTTCGGGCAACCACTGTCCCTGCACCACTAACTCCTGACGGTGGGCACCCCAACCTTGAAGGCTCGTATCTATTGTAAGCGCTATCCAATCGGGAATTTTCAGGTCCACTCCCCTGTTGAAATGCTCCCTCTGCATCCACCAGACCAAATTTTGCCTTATTTCCAGTAGCAGAACCAGATAAATTCTGTATTCCTGGGATTGAAGTTTATAGAAACATAAAAATGACGGCAGAAGAAGACCAAGTGGCCCATCCAGTTTGCCCAGCCGGCTTTCACATTTATTTTTCTCATACTTATCTGTTACTCTGACCGCTGAGGTCAGGGTCCTTATTGGTAACTTTTTGGTTCTAAATTCCTTTCATCCCCGCCTTTGTTGTAGAGAGCAGTGCTGGAGCTGTATCAAAGTGTAGTATCAAGCCTAATTGGTTAGGGGTATTAACTGCCGCAATAAGCAAGCTACTCCCACGCGTATTTGTTTACCTAGCCTGTGCAATTTAGTCCTTGTTGTTGTTGTCTGAATATAAATCATCTTTTCTTCATTCCCCCATGCCATTGAAGCATAGAGCTGCTTGGATATGCATTGAAAGTGAAGTAGCAGGCTAATTTGGTTTGGGGTAGTAACCGCAACAAGCAAGCTACTCCCACGCTTATTTGTGAATGCAAATCCTTTTTCCCACATTTCCTCTTGCCGTTGAAGCACAGAGCAGTGTTGGAGTTGCATTAACTGTGTGTATGTTTATTGAATAAGGTTATTAATTATCAGGTAGTAGCAGTCATTCCCACAAGCTACCCCATTTCCTCTACTCTTCATTTGCTTGCCAAGTTTGCACCTGGCAAGCAAAGATCTTTGAAGAGGATGCATGTGCACCCTCACCCGTGGAACTACCTCCATTCCCCGCCATGGACCCCAACTTCTGCAGATATGTCCATACCATTGGCCGTTTCAACACTCTCAGGGCTTGTATCTGTCTCCATAGCTTTTGGAAATGCTGTTCCAGAAGAAAACACTTTGCCCTGCACAATATGGAACCATACCCCCATATACTCCAGGTCCTGAGAGGGCTGCAAACTGCTCTTTGACAGATTTATTACCCACCCCTTGAAGCAACTGAACAACCCTGCAAGACACATTGGGATTAGCTACTGCCGACTTGGCCCTGATCAATTATGCATCCAGATATGGAAGGACTAAGATGCCTTATCTGAGAAGCACTGCTGCCACCACCACCATGGAACAGCTCCCCTATGAGGAAAGGTTGTTCAGCTTGGAGAAGAGACGGAATAGCAATGCCTGAAATTGGTAATGGGATCTAACACCATGAATAACAAATATTGCTGATATTCCTTGTGAACAGGAATATACAGATAGGCCTCAGTCAGATTGAGTGCCGCTAGAAACTCCCCCTCTTCTATACTGCTAGAATTATTGACCGCAAGATTTCCATTTGGAATCAGGCCATGCACAGAAACAGGCTGACTCCTTTCAGGTCCAGGATGGGATGAAATGAACCCTCCATTTTGAGTGACGCTAGAAACGCCCCCTCTTCTATACTGCCAGAATTATTGACCGCAAGATTTCCATTTGGAATCAGGCCATGCACAGAAACAGGCTGACCCCTTTCAGGTCCAGGATGGGATGAAATGAACCCTCCATTTTGGGAATCACAAAGTAAATTGAATAGCATCCTGTACCCTCATGACCTTTGGGAACCAGGAACACGACGTTGAAGTCAACTAGCCGTTACAATGTGGTCTGTATGGCTACTCTCTTTTCTACAGAACCGGATGGGGAAATCATAAAAGTGTCTAAGTGGTCAATCCAGTTCCAAAGAATAGTCATCTGACTAGCTCCAGTACTCACTAATCAGAAGTGATTTGGGCCCATCTCTGATAATAATGAGAGACATTCGCCTATCCCTGGTATCTGATGGTGAAACCCCAAAACTTCATTGGGAGGAACAGGAAGCTCCGGAACCTGAGCTTCCATCCTTATCTGAGTTGTTTGATCAAATGAACTGTGATCTCCCATAAGAACATGATTTCTGACTCCCAAATTCTCTGGAGGGATGAAATCAATGAGAGTTGCAAAACCATCTTCTGGAAAAGGAGGAACAAGGGACCACACCTTATTATCTTCCAGCAACCACAGAATCTTAGACTCCCCCACCAATTTGCCATCTTCTCTAACTCATCCCTGAAGAGAAGATGGCCCCTTGAAGGGCAACTTTGTCAAATTAGAGTTAGAATGGTATCAGCCGACCAGTTAAGCAACTAGAGAAGACAGCGTGCTATGACCAGAGCCACCCCACGATCTGCCATACATGCCAAATTATAGCCTGCATCTGCTAGGAAGGCAGAACCAGGCTCCAAGTAGGACCCACTCTCTTCCATCCTGAGCTTACTGCAAGCTGGCCCATCTCACCATGCAGCAGCAAGTGGAGATCTGCAAATTCATAGCCACAGCCTCGTAGGCCCTATTTCAGGATCGCTTCAATCTTACGATCCTGTGCTTCTAGGGCTTCCCCTCCCCCTTCCACTGGAATAGTAGTTCTCTTGATGATGGAGCATATCAGACCCTCCAAATTTGGAAACAGGAACCCTTCTTTCGCATTGGGGTCCATAGGATAAAGACCAGCGAAGGACTGTCTACTTTTGAAATTTGCCTCTGGAACACTCTACTTCAGATCACTGCTTCACGAAGAGAGGAAAGAACAGGATACCTTATGTAAACTGATCATGAGAAGGTGGTTCTTCTGTGTTATAGCTGCTTCCTAGCGTTTTTAGCGTTTGAACTACCAAACCGGATAAGCTCATCCCCATGAAACAGCTGCAGCATGGTCCTATGAGGTCCTACATTCAAAGGAAGCTCTCCTTCCTCCAGGGCAAATTCCCTGACATCTACCGAAGAGACCAACTACTCCCAGGAGCCCACTGAGACATCCTGATCTTCTTCTACTTGGTCCTCCCTTTGCCTCTTCCGTAGCTTAGGTTGTCTCAGAAAGGAGGAAGTAGCAGCTGGACACTTGCCATGCCTTGGGGAGGACGATTTTGGGCGAGGCTTCCCTGGCTGTGGTGCATCCTGCCCTTTACAAAAGAACTGCAATTCTTTAAAAAAAAAAATGCCACCTTGGACCCCACTTCCTCAGCCATCAGGGAAACTGGCTGTAGTGGAGGAGGAGGAGAGAGTTCCTCTCCCTCCAGAGGGGAGCCTGCCTGGAAGGCCACCCCCTACTGAGCCTTCCATCACAGTTTGAGATCCCCCTTTTGTGGCGGGGGGGGGGGGGAATCCTCCTGTGGCATCTCTCCCTGCGCCTCCAAAACAACTCTGTCACAGACAGAGGATTTTGGTTGCACAGACTAGGAACTGTTTCGTGCTCTGACTGCCCGATGCCATCTTGAGCATAAGTCACACATGGTGCTGTTATTAATGGTGGTTGACTGCCCCAACCGTATGGCTATTCCTGTGCCGATGCTGTGATCTGCTGTAAACGCTGTGAGCCTCTGCTCTCTGCTGTCACTGCAATCTTTTGCCTCAGACAATCCCGACATGTCAGATGCAGTCAGTCTCAGCCAGCATGATCCCAGCCATGCGGGAACAAGCTGGCTCTTTTTTTTTTTTTTAAACTTGATTGTCTGGTTATGGCCCAGCCAGCATGCCTTCCCCTGTTGCCCGATGAATGTGAGACCCCAGCGGAGGAGGAAGAGACAGAGGTTCAAAAGAAAACAGAACACAGACCTGAGCCCAAGGATTCCTTATAGCTCCTGGAAGCAATCCACTGCTTGCAGAGGAAGAGAGCTAGAATCCTTCACCTCACACTTCCCTTGGCCACACCACTGCCACTTGCTCAACTGAGGGAGGGAGCCCTGCTATCACACCTCAAGAGCTAATCACAATCTGCCCCCATCCTGGCAGGCTTATGTCCACAGGTAAATATGCATGTTCACCATCTGTTGAAGACAGAGAATGCTGACAGGCTGATGTCAGTGCAGGGCTAACTGAGGTGGCATCAGCAAGTCAGTGATCTTAGTCTCCATCTGCATAACCCACTAGTGTGGACTGGCCTGCCTGTATGAAAAATGACAAAATGAAGGCTCACAGTGCCATAGCCCCAGTACACGGTGGATCAATTGAATTGGTAGCCTAAAGCAGCAGAAGGAATTTACTGGGCCCTCAAATAAAGGTTTTCAGGTAGGAATTTTTCTACTGGTGGGCAACAACTGTCTAATAGAGAATGCAGAAAGCAGTTCTATTCAAGCTGATTTCAACTTGGCACAAATGAGAAAACAACCACAGATCTGCACTAGATATGCAGGAAGTGTCCACAGGATGGTTTGCCATTAACCTTAGGAAAATCTGAAGAGATAAATAGCAGTTTTCTATGAATCCAGAATGGATTTTTTTTTCAAGTTTTATGAATTAATTTGATAAACTCACAGAATTTCCATAGATGTGACAAACTAGGTGATAAACTTCAGAGAAATTCAGACTCCCTTGGCTACAATTAAATGGTAAAGCACAACAAAGGCATGACAAAGGTAGTCTTACTCCCCCCTCCCCCTTCCATGAGATGTCACAAGAAATATGTGAATAACCAAATTCTCTGCATTCTCCAAAGTGTCCATAGGGAACAAGGGAGTGGGGCTGGTGCAGTGGCATAGAACGAGACAAAGGGTGGAGCCAATGAGAGTGGTATTTAGAAAAACCCATGAAGGTTCAACCTGAACATATAGGACATGCATGAGAAATGGACCTTAGGCGAGCCGATGTTTGAAAGATGAAAGGCTTTGCAGCTACCAATACAAGCAATTCTACCTGAAAAGTTTGTTTTCTTTCTACAAACATCAGCCAGCATAGCTGCAAAGTGCACAGGTACATCTACTGCATGCATTCTGTAGCTAATTTTCAAAGGAAAATGACAAACATTTCCTAGCATAAAGTAAGCATGCACTTTGTACCTGCCACCTGGCTGGGTGGAGATACATAGCACACGTAGAGAACAACAAGTACCCGTGCCGTTTTTCCCGCCCTGACCTAAACACACCCACCGGATTGCCCATTTTTTCATGTGGCTAAAGGTTTGTGTGTTGTGAATCTCATGGGTTCATCCTAGCCGCTATGAGACAGGGGATTTTCAGAGAGGCCAGTTTACGTGGGAAATTGTCCTCTGTCTTATAACAGATGGAAAACCAATCCCAGCAAGCTGATGCCCGGCAGGTTAATTCTGAACAAGGTCCTAAGGTGCGCATGTGCATGACAGCATGCAATGAGTTAGCAATAAAACATTACTGGGGGGACAGAAATAGCTTAGTTATAGGCATGGAAGGGGAGAAAATCTATGAAAACATGTACTTTGGCTATAAGCTTTGTCTCTTCATCACTTGAGAAGAACATCAGATTTCTTTGTTGCACCCTTTTCAGTAAGGTGCTGAGCACAGAAAACATTCCAGCATCATGCAAAGACCGGCTTTAAGTGGAAAACAAAATGTGAAGATGTATTTTGTTTTTGATGCTTTGTGTAAAGTACTAAGAACATAAGCACTTGCCATACTGGTCAGACCAAGGGTCCATCAAGCCCAGCATCCTGTCTGCAACAGTGGCCAATCCAGGCTATAAGTACTTGGCAAGTACCCAAAAACAAAGTCTATCCCATGTTACTGTTGCTAGTAATAGCATTGGCTATTTTCTAAGTCAACTTAATTAATAAAAGGTAATGGACTTCTCCTCCAAGAACTTATCTAATCCTTTTTTAAACCCAGCTACACTAACTGCACTAACCACATCCTCTGGCAACAAATTCCGGAGTTTAATTGTGCGTTGAGTGAAAAAGAACTTTTGCCCGATTAGTTTTAAATGTGCTACATGTTAACTTAATGGAGTGCCCCCTAGTCCTTCTATTATCCAAAAGAGTAAATAACTGATTCACATTTACCCACCGAAAGATCATGGTCAGCTCATCGAGCGTTGCTGAAGAGGTCCTGCCAGTGTCTAGCACCTCATAATACTCAGAGCATCACAGGACGAACACTTGATGCTGTCAGGCGCATGGCAATAACTGATTGAAGCTGCCTTTGAAACTTAATAACCCACAGTGTCAATTACCTACGTCTCAGGCAAAAATAAATGCATTGCCTCCAGTTCTTCAGTCAGGCATAGATTTCTCCACATATCCTCAGATTTAAGAAAATAAAATAAAAATGGGAGATGGCTGGAGTTTCTGGCTGATACACAGATTTACTTTATACCTGCTATATATATATATATATATATATATCCTTTAGACAGCACAGTCTCTCTGCACATGTAAGGCAATTTAAAAGGGAGGTAAATTACCGTTTAATGAAAATGACAGGACTCGGATAGCACCTTACACTAACCAATTTATCGGTGCCACTTGACTCCTGTCATTTTTGCTACACCAGACTAACACGGCTATTATTCTGAAGATTTTTTACCTTTTAATGCTCCCTCTAATACTGGGACAATCTTGCACCAGCTTTTTATGATATTCTAGCAGCAGTTCATGCAAGCGATCCTCCTTCCGCTCCTGCTCCGCAAGAAATTTTGTCGTCAGCAACAGCAACTCTGTAGTGCTCTGGAAAAGCCGGCAGGCATAGCAGGTGGACTTGGCCGTTTCCATTTTATCCCCGGTGAGCACCCAAACCTTCATGCCTGCCATGTGCAAGGCGTTAATAGTTTCTGCTACCTTATCTTGAAGCCTGCAGATGAAAGCAATAGTATTACCCCAACTGGAGAGAGCACCCAGCTCTTCTTTGACTGGTCACATACTGTTTTTCTGCACACAAAGTGGTTCACAGATTTTACATAGTAACAATAAATACAATGAAGAAAAATCACAAAACTAAAGAGTTGGTAAACCATAACCAACCTAATTAAAACAGTGACTGTAATTCACAACCCCCAAACTGAAAGTTGTACTAACTACTCTCCTACCCACTACATTCTTTAGACACCTATGGAAAAGAACAACAAGGTTATTAAAATCCAGTAGCACAAAATTAAAATAACCAGATTTTTTTTGAAGGAAAGTCTAATACCCAGTAAGGCCTCTGCCAACTGAATCTGCTGAGGCAAGAAGTTCCAGAAATGTATGGCGACCATAAAGAAAGCAGAGTTCTTACCTGTAATAGGTATTCTCCAAAGACAGGAGGATGTTAGTCCTCACGTATGGGTGACATCATCGGATGGAGTCTGGTCTGGAACTTTGATCTGAGCATGTGCAGTTGTAGTTATCACCCTGCCCCCTAGGCAGAGTCCCTTAGTTCATGATATAGCTCATACATGGAGAAACCAACTTCCAAGGGAGGTGGGTGGGTTTCGTGAGGATTACCATCCTGCTGTCCTAGGAGAACACCTGTTTCAGGTTAGCAACTCTGCTCTCTCCAAGAATGATAGTCCTCATGATTCCAAAGCTATAGGCTGTTCAAGCAGGATAAAGTGAGAAACTGCACAGTGCTGAAAACACCACCTCTCTCCCTTTTGCTTGTGAAGCAGCTGACCAACCAAGGAGTCTAAGCAGGAAAAGACTTGGGTACTACAAAGAGAAAACCATAGAAATGACAGATACACAAAACCCCCAGGCATAGCAGAGGCGCCTAAGGCAGGCAAGTGATGCGAATGCCAGCAAGAAACATACTCCGCGTCATGGAAAACATTACAAGCAGGGTTTTGCATCAATAAACCCTGACAATAGTAGATCTAGAACCTCGGATACAGGAAAAAAAGTCTAGAGATGTAAACAAGAGATGAACTCTTGGACAAAGACTGCATAGTTTCATTCAGTGTTACAAGACAACCGAAAAACCAACTGGGTCCCAAAAGCTTTCCAAAAAGAAACTGCGGTCCACTGGCAGCTGAAGGACAGAATGCATCTGTAGAAGTATGCCCCATGTTTGGCTGGTAGGCACAATGGGCATAAAAACCCAAGCTTGTAGCATAAACAGCAATAGCAGGGTCGGTGACAGACCCTATGTGCCAAAGTACCAGACATAGTTGACCATGCAGGACAGCATCCAAGAGTTTCAGGGGTTGAAAGGCAATCCCTGAATGGGATCGCTAGCTCAAACTCCCAAGCAGGGAGATAAGTTAGGCCTGAAGCTCACCCACACTGCATCCTGTCAAGGGCAGGGCTATCCATCCTGTCTACAGGATAGTTCAGGTGAGCAGGAAGGCACTTTGGGCAATCCAGTGAAGTGAGAAAAGCTAAAGGCAGTGCTGGCCAGAAATTGGCAAAAATATAGGTAAAAAGTGGTGATTCTTTCCCTGCAGGTATACACTAAGATATACCACGAATGCCCCAGCTTTTCTTCCTCTCCCCTCAACATTCCAACTGGAAGTCAGAAGGAGCGAAGAACACAAGGAGACAGAGCCCTGGACTGCAAGGGTAAGAACAAGTTACTAGGTTGTATATCTCAATCCCAAACAAGTAACTCACTGCCAATGCCAGTAGGGAGTTACTCACTGAGAGAGCGCCTTCAGCCTGTCTGGAAGAAATCCAGAAACACTCCATCAGACGGGAAGAAATCCAGAAACCCTCCATCAGATGTGAATGCCAGTTTCTTGCTGGCATTCGCATCACTTGCCTGCCTTAGGCGCCTCTGCTATGCCTGGGGGTTTTGTGTATCTGTCATTTCTATGGTTTTCTCTTTGTCCGGGCTGCCGCAAGTGCAAACCCCTGTAGAACAGGATTTCTTCACAGGCCTAGAAACCCTAAGGGTATCAGGGCATGGTCAGTGTGATCTCGGAAGAGATTGGCCATCAACCTGGCTAAGGTATTAATACCTCAGCCATGATTACATATACTTCCCCCAAGAAAGCACATGGTCCAATAAATGGAACAACCATTGCATGAACAAGGACTTTCCTGTCCACAGACAGGTTATCCCTAAAATGGGGAAGTATATTTTCAAACCACTTCAACCAAAGAGTAGCACCTCTGTTGCGGGGCTCCCTCATCCCACAACTCCCTCAGCCATGGATATAGCGATAGGTTGAAAGGCATACCAATTAAATGGACTAGAACCCTCCCTCACTGAAGTAGGGTCCCGCAGGCGAGAATGACTGGCAATAGTGGTCCTCCATGAAAAACGCCATGAGCTCAGCAGGCATCAAAAGTGATTACCAGACAGGTGAAACTTCTCATCTTCACCCGGGAGCTAACCCAAAGAGGAGACTCCTAGTACAATGGGGAGACCTAATTTAGAAAGGCTCCCACGCAAAATAGACCTGTTGTGCCTTAGGACGAGCTGCTACTACCTTACCAGCTCTCGGATCCTGCGAGGAACAGAGAGTGACTGCCAGTCAGAAGCAGAGACCCCCTTCTTCAGGAAACGGAGAACTAGGGAAACCCTTTGTAGGGGTGGACAACCAGGCGTCCAGGGCAGGACCAATAAGGGTCGCCTGGAAACCCAGTCTTATCTCTCCTTCCTGAAGGGACAGGAAAGCAACGGGAGAGGAGGTCTCCTGATCTCAAAAAACCTTCCCACTCTCCAGGTGAGAGTTGGGTTATAGTCACTGATTGTTGAGGTTCAGAAATAATCAAATATGCTACTTGCGGCCATCCTCAGATGGCGTAGGTCACCAAGGTAATCAACGGAGGGACCCCAGCAAAAATGGTCCAATGACAGCCATTGCTGTTCCCTGGTTCTGGCCTACAAGTAGATGAATCGATTCAAAGGAATCGAGGCTCAAGTTCGTAGCCTGCAAGGGATGGAGCCAAAGAGGGGGGTCCCCACAAAGGGGATTTCTAACACAGGAGGGGTCGAAAGAGAAAATCCTCTTCTGAGGAAGGGGAAAACTCCGAATACCACCCTCCTGGTAACCACTCACATAGGGTTCGACCAGGAGTGTAGTCTTAGGTCAGTCCTGTGATTGCGGCGTACAACCCATTGTGCTCGCCACAAGGGAAACCCATACAGTAGAGGGCAACTGGAATAATAGTGCCCTCCTCTGTAAAATGTATACTGACCAGTATTCATACAATGGTATCAAGTTCTGTGGATGGCGGCACATGTAAGGCCTCTTGTTCCGCTCGCCCCCGCTCGGGCTCCCGCGCCGATCGCCGGCCCTTCTCTGCAGAAGCTCTCCAGCAGATTACCTACCTGTAAGGCCGCGAACATCCGCCCTCCTCTGCCTCGAACCGGGCCGCGAGCCCTCGCTTCCGCCGGCCAGACCCGAGCCACGAGCCCTCGCCCGGAACCGCCAGCACCATAAAAAGAGACGCCCACGAAAACGTCGCGGCGGTGACGTCAGAGGCGCGACCGACCGGCGGGGTATTTAAACCACCACCTCACTGGCGTTGCGCGCACGAAGGAGTGCGACAAAGGGGCCTGCCCCTTTGTTTCGCCCCTTCGGTTCGCCCCTCGATCTCCCCTAGCATTACCCCACCAGCACCATACCAGTGCTATCCCAGTGCTCACCCTGCAACAGCCATCCAGCGCTCACCCTGCAACATCCATCCAGCGCTCACCCTGCAACAGCCATCCAGCGCTCACCCAGCAACAGCCATCCAGCGCTCACCCTGCAACAGCCATCCAGCGCTCACCCTGCAACAGCCATCCAGCGCTCACCCTGCAGTAACCATCCAGCTAACCATCTAAAATGTTTCCAGCTCTTCCAATACCAACATTGCAACACCGCCTCCTACCTAAAAGACCATCTGCCAGACAAGCCCTTCACTACAACTTAAAAACAATCACCCCTATTCTGATTGCACCAATCACCCAGCTCTTAGGCCTCACCCTCTTTTCACTCTCACTCTTCAATGCACAATCCCTAACAAAAAAATCCCTAATTTTCAATGATTACCTCACCGACGCCAAGCCAGATATCTGCGCAGTAACCGAAACATGGCTCAAGCCCTCAGATACAGCTTTAATAAACCAACTCCCTATGCTGACCTATGACTTCTTCTCACTCCCAAGACTGAAAAAAAGAGGAGGTGGAATCCTTCTGGCTACCAAAAAAAGCCTTAACTTCACCCAACACCCATTCAGCTCTAACACAAAACTGGAAGTCGGCTTCTTCACATCACAACATCTTCAAATCCTTCTTGTCTACGCCCCCCCAGGGCTCCTAGAATCCGATGTCTCCCCCATTCTTGAAATCACCACTACGCTCATCAATCTGGATTCTCCAGCAATCATCTTAGGAGATTTCAATCTGCACATAGACAATCCTTCACCATCTAACAGCTGCGTAACCCTCCTCACAGCCCTGGCAGCAATGGGATTCCAACAATTAGTCAACGAACCCACACAGAAAGCGGGTCACACTCTGGACTTGATTTTCATCAACAAAGGCATTACGACCACATCCAATTTGAAGAACAAAAAGGTTCCATGGTCGGATCACACTCTCATCTCTACCTCTTTCGCCCTGAAAGAAACCAACACTCCTAATATCCCCTCACCTTCATTCCAATACAGGAGGCGATGCTCCCCAGAAGACCTTAACAATCAGTTGGATTCACAGCTCCCTCTATTAGATCTCACCGACCCGAACACTGCCATTCGTTCCTGGAACAACATAACAGAAAATATAGCTAACAAGCTCTGCCCTTCAACTATAAAAAAATCTCACACCAATGCCTCCAACAGACAACCTTGGTTCACCAACGAACTTAGAAAACTAAAACAAAGCTTAAGAAAGAAAGAAGCGACTTGGCGTAAAACCCCTTGCGACATCACCATTTCTTCATACAAATCCACACTATACCAGTACAAAGCCCTCACCTCAAAATCAAAAAAAGATTATTTTGCATCTAAGATTCACAACCTGGTCTTTGATGCTAAAGCTCTCTTCGCTTATGTCTCCAGCCTCACTCAAACCATACCGCGAGAAATCCCCGGCGACATGGCACAGTCTAAAGCTAATGAACTCGCTCAGTTTTTCCAAAATAAAATCAACAATCTTTTAATTCAACTGCCTACCAATACCGCTGACGCCCTCCCAACATATCAACACCCGACCTTCAAAAACTCCAGCCTAAACACTTTTGAGCCCGTCTCTTCCATTGAGACACTAGCTATCTTGAGAAGAATGAAACCTTCGTCTCATCCTGCAGACCACATCCCCTCCAAACTACTTCTATCTATTCCAGACACAATAGCCACATCACTGACAAACATCATCAACTGTTCTCTAGCCCAAGGATCCTTCCCAGATGATCTCAAAATGGCCTCAATCTCACCACTCCTTAAGAAACCCAACCTTGACCCGAAGGACCCTAACAACTTCCGCCCCATAGCTAACCTTCCATTCATCGCCAAGATCATGGAAAAACTAGTCAACTCTCAACTTTCAAACTACATCGAAGACAACAATCTTCTCTTCGCCCCACAACACGGATTCCGAAAAAATCGAGGCACAGAATCCCTCCTTATCTCTTTGACAGACCACATCCTACTAGGCCTTGACAAAGGAAATTCATACCTATTGATCTTGCTAGACCTATCCGCAGCGTTCGACACGGTCAACCACGCCATCCTCCTAAACCAGTTGTCGTCCATAGGAATCAGCGGCACAGTCCTTTCCTGGTTTAAAACCTCTCAACAATAGAGGTTACAAAGTTAAACTCCAAAACAAGGAATCCTCAAGATTTGACTCTGCCATAGGAGTCCCACAAGGTTCGTCTTTATCTCCGACTCTATTCAATATTTACCTTCTTCCTCTCTGCCAACTTCTCACCGACCTCAATCTAAAGTTTTTCCTATATGCAGATGATATTCAAATCATCATCCCTATCAAAGACACATACTCTAATACTCTTGACTACTGGGAATCATGCCACCAAAAAATCAAACAACTACTCAACAGCCTACACCTCATCTTAAATTCCTCCAAGACTGAAATCCTACTCATTTCTCCTGAGAACACCTCCAACAGTACTCTTCCTACCAATCTGCCTACCACACAAGCTAGAGACCTAGGAGTAATAATAGACAACCGGCTAAACTTTAAGGCACACATCAACAAAACAACTAAAGACTGCTTCTATAAACTCCAGGTCCTGAAAAGGATAAGACCTCTTTTCCATGCTCAAGACTTCAGAACGATCATCCAAGCAGTCATTTTTTCGAAACTAGACTATTGCAATTCCCTATTGCTAGGTCTACCTTCATCCTACTCCAAACCTCTACAAATGGTCCAAAATTCAGCAGCCCGAATCTTGACAGGCGTAAGGAAAAGAGACCACATATCCCCTGTCCTGAAAGAGCTTCACTGGTTACCCGTCTACTTCCGCATCATGTATAAAGCCATAACTATCACCTACAAAACTATACATCAACTCACCACTCTCGATCTTCAATTCCCTCTCCAAGCACATACTTCTACCAGACCTACCAGAGATGCTTACAGAGACTCCCTCCAAGTTCCCCCAGCGAAAACGACCAGACACATTACCATAAGAGATCACGCCACCTCCACAGCTGGCCCTCTTCTGTGGAATTCTATTCCTACAGACCTCAGACAGGAGCCCTGCCTCCTAACTTTTAGGAACAAACTTAAGACTTGGTTATTCAAGCAAGCTTTTCCGGACACAACCCAATGACACAATTCAATGACTCCTAAAACACCATGCCTCTTGTATATAACATTTATTTTGTATACTATATTTAAATTGTATATTGTTTAACCATTTCTATTCTCTCCTCTCTTCTTCCTTCTCCAAGTTCGGCTACCCTTGTTAAATGTAACTGTATCTTCGGTCACCTCAGTTCTAGTTTTTATGTACATAATGCACTCCTGTTCTTTGTAAACCAGCAAGATATGTTTTCATGATTGCCGGTATATAAAAACTCTAAATAAAATAAAAAATAAATAAATAAAATGTACAAACCCACTCGCTGGCTTGTGGGTAGAATCCCACGGCACAGCAAGGACCAAGCTCCACCTGTTAGAGTCAGTGGCTGCACGCTGTCAAAAAGCAATCACAGTGTGAGTGATGGCATCTTCCTTGCCAGTGTCCCCTAGCACCTTATGGTGCAGAACAGACAAGGAGGCTGATACCTTGACATGACAATGGCAGAATCCTGGCAAGGCTGTGTACTGTACAGACAGAGAGAATGCCGCGAGGTAATTGGAGTAGATGACCCCTGCCGTACCCAACCGCACATGCTGCAGTCCACTATCACACTAACTTCCAATAGAGTGAATAGGAACAATATGACGACTTCTTCCCCAGTACCACTGGGGCTCTGATTATGGTATGGTGATGGGTGGTGTTCTATGGCATCACCCCCATGGTACCCCCAGTACCTGATAACACTCCAAGAGGCTAAACATAGCCCTTGAAATTGAGTCTGTAATGGCTCACCACTGTTTCCCTCTAGGAATAGCAGCAGAGGTCCATGGTGACAGACAGTGCCCATGGTGCTCTGCAGCAGTATCCTGCAGCATCCGACTGTGTCCACTGGTGCCCGCCGTGGTGACAGTGCCTATGGAGCCCATAGTGTTCTCATGCTCACCAATGATGTATCACATCAATGGCACCAAACAATGCTGCACCCAGTGCTTCAACGCCGTTTGATTGTGTCGACATGTCCGCAGGGCCCCAGGCGCCCGTGGACTTCAACATCCCAGTGGCATCAATAGAGACCTGTGTCCAAAAGCATTGATGGACCTGCGGTACCGAAGATGCCAGGGAAGCCTGCAGCAGTGATTCTGCAGCCCCAACATGGCGCCAATTTGCCTCATTGGTGCCCAAAGAACTGATGACTGCTGGCACCATCGACAGTTCCCCTTGGCTCACCTCTACATCTGAGGGCATCGATGCAGTGAGCTCGATGGCATCCCTTGCCAGTGGCTATGGCTAATGATAGCCTCGACAGCAACCCTAGCGCTCATTAGCACAAATGGTGCATGAAGCCAGGCAGGACCTCTGATGCCCCCCTATCTCAGTGGCTCAGGGCTCCCGAGATCATTGGCATCCATGGTGCCCAATAACAAAAGGCTAGTGATGGGGCAGCATAATGGACCAAATTAAGGCTCCAAGATGGACAAACAGCCCGAGTGGGAGGGCAAAAATGCTTTGCTCCCCTAAGAAAATGCACCACATCAGGGTGCGCCGCCAGTGGTCTCCCATGGACTTTGCCCTGAAACTGGCCAGGGTGGAGACCTGCACTCTCAAAGAGTTAAACAATGAGCTCTTAACCAGCCCAGGCTTGCTGAGGATCAATTTCTTTATGAGCGCACCAGGATTCGAAACCCTCCCACACCCTAGCATAAGCCAGAGAAGTGGAGGACTTACAAGCTTGCAACAAAGTGGTGATAACATCCTCCAGATAACCCTTTTTTCTCAAATGCTGCCGCTCAAAAGCCAAGCCACTAAACAAAAGTTATCTGCTTGATTGAAAAATAAGGGACCTTGATGAAGGAGGTTTGGAAGATGTCCCAGCCTCAACAGACCGACCACTGCTAGATTGACCAGGTCCACAAACTAAAGTCATCGAGGCCACTCTGGAGTCACCAGAATCACTCTTCCTGGGTGGACCTCTATCCTTCTGAGTATTTTGCCCACTAGAGGCCATGGCGGGAACACAAATGAGAACATCGCTTGGCCAAGGAAGAACCAGGGCATCGACCCTTTCCGCTCCTCACTCTCTCCTGCGACTGAAGAAGCAAGGTGCTTTGGTATTCCATTGCATTGCCATTAGATCCATATGAGGAATCCCTCATATGTGGGCAATGAGACACATCGCTTCATCTGATAGCTCCCATTCTGCAGGATCTAACTGCTGATGGCTGAGAAAATCAGCTTGCACATTATCGGACCCCACTATGTGAGAAGCCATTATCCGAGCTAGGTGCTGCTCCGCCTAAGACATCAGCATTTCCTCTTCCCGAGCTACTGCTCAACTCTTGGTCCCCCCTTGGCAGTTGATATAGGCTATCGTAGTCGCATTGTCAGACAGGATTCTGACCAAGTGACTGCACACTAGAGATGCACCACTCGTGTCTCGAGACCACAACACTTCCTGTGACGACCAATGCCCTTGGACTGACTGAGACTGGCACACTGCTCCCCAGCCAGAGAGTCTGGCATCTGTTGTCATGACCATCCACCGTGGAACCTTCAAGTCCACTCCACAGCCCAGATGGCTGCGCAAAATACACCAAGGTAGACTGGACCATGCTGAGTCGGTAAGCGGTAGTGGAAGATGAAACTCTTCTGATATTGGGTTCCAGCGGGACAGCAACGTCTGCTGATGTTGTCTTATGTGAGCAAACGCCCAGGGCACGAGTTCCAAGGTAGATGCCATGGAGCCGAGGACCTGCAAGTAATCCCAGACTCTGGAAATGCGGGACTACAAGAGACTCTGGATCTGAGACTGCAACTTGAGTGTGCGCTACTCCAGAAGAAAAACATCCCCACACGTGTATTGAAACGTGCCCTCAGAAAATTCAAAACTTGTGAGGGGAGAAGATGGCTCTTGAATAGATTTCACTACCCAACCTAAGGAATGCAAGCGGTGCATCACCATCTCCACCCTTGACTGCCACAGGACCTGCGACTTTGATCAAATTAGCCAGTTGTTCACATATGGTTGCACCAAAACCCCCTCTTCTGAGGGCCACAGCCACCACTACTATCACCTTGGTAAAAGTCAGTGGATTTGTCCCTAAACCGAACGGAAGGGCGCAAAATTGAAAATGCTCCCCCAGGTACATGAACCTGAGAAACCTTTAATGGTCTGGATGGATTCTGATGTGCAGATTCCCTCAGATCCAAGGATCTCAAAGTTTCCATTCAAAAATGTGGCAATTTGAGAGCCAGGTTCACCTTCTTTAAGTCCAGAATTGGACGAAACATACTCTATTTTGTGGTCCCTAAAAAGGAGGGTAACAGCCTTTCCCTTATTCGTGCGGGGAGACAGGATCTATGGCCCCTAACATACGCAGACACTCGAGAGTTTGCCACACGACCAACTCCTTGCCTACTGAGCAGATATCTGAGTGACTGAGTGAACTCTAAAGTGTAACTTCTTCCTATCACCTCTAGGACCCACTGGTCTGACATTATCTTGGCCCACTCCTTGTAAAAATATGCAAGACGACCTCCTATCCTTGGGACAGAAGAGTGAGCGAGCCTTGCTTTATTGGGAAGATTTTTTGCTACCAGCATCCTGGCTGGAGATCTCCTTGTCTGCTCTATGGGCCCGAAAGGACTGGTTCCAAGACTGCGACCTCCCTGAGGCTTGTCTCAGTCCCATAGCCAGAGCTCTTCTCTGCCAAAAATGCCATTAGCCACGAAAAAGAGAACATGATGGAAGAGACCCTTTGGACCCCTTGGGCTTGTCTTCTGGCAATTTGTGGACTTTATTTTCACCCAAGAGTTTTATCAGCTGTTCTAGATCTTCACCAAAGAGGAGCTTACCCTTGAAAGGCAGTGCCCCTAGTTGAGCCTTAGAGGAAACCAACTGACCACTCAACCACAGAAGCCTCCTGGCTGAGACAGTGGGCACCATTGTCCTTGATGAAGTACGAATAAGGTCATAGAGCACATCGGCACCATAAGAGACTGCTGCCTCGAGATGTTCCACGTGCTGAGCCTCAGAGGGTGACAAAATTCTGTTCTCCTGAAGCTGCTGCACCCATCTCAAGGATGCCTGAAGCATACAACTACTGCAGACAGCGGCCTGGATGCCCAAAGCAGAGACCGCAAAAATCTTCTTCAGGTGCACCTCCAGTTTTTGTCTTGCAAACCTTCAAAGCCCTATCAGTTTTGATCCCAAAGCTCATAACCTAATCATTTAATTCCAACATGCAATCCACTAGATACAAATGTGGTTTAGGGAACTCCATGTCTTCTTTACAGATCCATAAAGCTTCAGTTTCTTAGGATTCGATTTTAACTTGCTACTCAACATCAAATCAGAGCTTGGCTTTAACACCAGTATTCTCACTCAATTTTTACTCAGGCATTTGCATAGATTCTGTTATATAAAACAAAATAAGAATGCATTGTCTGTATTTAATTTTAAATTATACTTATATGATTGTGTTACTCGCTTAGGATGACTGCATTGAGATAGGCGAGTTCCAAAAATTTATAAACAAATATAATAAGGCACTTATAATAGCCTTGGTTTACTTTGGTTAATGGTTGCAGATATACATTGAAAACTAATGGCGAGAGAAGGGATAACAAATCTAGGTACTGCTTTGCTGTCCTACCTGCTAAAGAGAAAAAAAGAAGCAACCATTCCAGGGATCCCTTAATACCTGCTTCAACTAGGTTTTCAAGCAACAGAATGATCGATTGTGTCTAATGCAGAACTTAGATCCAAAAGGATCATCACTGCATCCAACCACTTCACCCCCACCCACCCCAATCCACAAGCGACAGTCATAAATAGTTAATCATAGACATGGAGAAATTACTACTTACCTGATAATTTCCTTTCCTCTAATGAGGGCTGGTCAATCCCGACCAGTGGGTTATGCACCTCTGCCAGCAGATGGAGACGGAGCAAAAGCTGACGTCATGGATCAGCCAGCCAGTATTCTCTGGAAAAGCCAAACTGTGGACAAACTGATTATACTTGAACATTATCATTAACAATAAACCAACGGGAACATCAAGCTCAGACAAAAGAAGTAATATATACAGTAAACTAAGGGGCTAGAAAAACCTCAGGATTGCTTTAGGATAGCAACAATTCTTCTATCCTGAGCTGCAGCTCCCTCCACCAGAAGGGTAGTTCATTTTGTGACAGAACACAGCAAAGCATCCACCTTAGGAAAATACAACGGTCTTTTGGCCTTCGGATACAAGTGGTATAAACTTGCCAAGGCACACCCTCCTTTAAAGGACACCTCTGGCACACTCCATTCCAGATCAATCAACTCTTGAATTGCATCCAGGAGGCGAAAGAAACATGAGGCCTTGCATAGGGTGACCAAAATGGGGTCCTTCTACAACCTCGAGTAGTCAGTTCCAGCCACTCCAAGTGCTTTCAAAATTGAGAGATCAAGCTCGGCAACTAAACTCTATGAAAGAATGGAGAAGAGTTCCATGCGGCTTCAAATCTGAGACTGAGAAGATGGACCATGATTGGCAAAATGAGCATCTAGACAGCGCTGACACAGGCTTGACAAAAGCTTCGGCTATATTGTAGCATGCAGAACAAGTTTGAAAAAGGATTCTTTTATTGTGGCGTTAATGAAGTTTTTTAGGTTTAGTCGGTGGTCAAGGATGACACCTAAGTTTTGCACGTTTTGGGGAGAGGGTCGCTGCTGGGGGAGGGCAGGGGGTAGTGGTAGGTGGAGATAATGAGAAGTTCAGTTTTTGATGTGTTTAGGGCCAGCTGGAGGTTTGTGAAGAGGAGGTTTATGGCTGAGAGGCATTTTTCCCAGGTCTTGAGCGCACTGGGGAGGGATTCTTGTATGGGGATGAGTATTTGCACATCATCTGTGTATATGAAATAGGAGAGGCCGAGGTCAGAAAGGAGTTGGAAGAGGGGTAGCAGGTAAATATTGAAGAGGGTGGAAAAGAGGGAGGATCCTTGGGGGACACTTGGCGAGCACTCGAGGAGGGCGAGCATGTAAGAGTGGCTGCAGTCTAGGCCTTTGAGGAGGGTGTCTGAGAATGAAATAAGGAGTGTTTCTGTACTGAAGAACCTGCAGAAGCTGAATTGGAGGGGAAAAGGATATTGTGATTTTCTAAGTGTTCAGTGAGTTGTGCATTAATGACTTTTCCCCATGATTTTGGTGAGGAAAGGAAGGTTAGAGATAGGTTAGTTGGGTCGAGGTTGGTTTTTTTAAGGATAGGCTTGACTACAGCCTGCTTTAGGCAGTCGGGGACTTTGCCATGGGATAGTGAGCAGTTAATAATTTCTGTTATGGGGGTGGAAATTGTGTCGGAGATGGCTAGGAGTTCCAGACCTGTACCTGTTCTATAATTTTAGCTAGAAAAGACAAGTTTGACATCCTCATCATCATTTTTTTTTTACACTAGTTGGCAATTTGGTAATTTGGCAATGGCCAACTCGGATTTCTTCAAATATGGCCCTATAGTTTTTTTCAACAAATGAGGGAAGATAAATTTAAGTATGAAATAAAAATAGTATTTGCTTACTGAGCAAAGCTGCTCTAAACAAAGTACAATAAAATCAAACAGTACACAAAGCAGACACAAAATAATACAAACTACCTATACAGACAACCGAAATACACAAATGTTCTCACTATGACAAATTCACAAGCAACTAATGATTCTGCACACCTCTCTATTCCTAAGTTAATCAAATGAGATGGGCAAGTGTCTATGATGCTGTGAGATTTAAAGCTTGCGAGGATGAACAGCTGCTAAACTAATCTCAATGAAATAAGACCAAGTCTTTTCATTAATAGAAGCATGAACCTCCTCTGGCCAGTCTGTAAGCAGGGGATAAACTCTTCTTGTTGCTTTGAATAGTTAACTCTTTCTAAAAGTTTTTCATGGTCTCAATAAAATAGAGTCACAGTCTGACAATCTAATTTATTTTCCTCTGCCCTCTATAGGTCCTGTGGTAGGTTTTTCAGATTCTTTAAAAGTGGTTTTACTCACACTATTTGACTCAATAATAAGGAAAGAGAAATGAGATTTTTATTTTTTTTTGCTTCCATATTAGTTATGTCATGTTGACAAACATGCATGACACAATTCTGTTAATATTCTTGCTTATGTTCTCTACCAAATTATCTCCAATGACCTGATTTTAGTCTTCAGTACAGTCACTGGTTCTGAAAAACCTACTCCAGGGTCACAGGCATCTCAGGTGCTAGTTTGCCCTGGGATTCTCAGATCTTGTCCAAATATCCACCTGCTCATCAAATGGTTTCTTGGGTTACAAGATACACCAACAGGTGTATCTTGTAACCCAACCCAAAAAATATCAGCTGTCAAAATTATTCACTTTATGAAATTTAATATATGGCCTACTACTTCCTCCCATTCTTATCTAATTCCAGTGCAAAAGTAAGCAAATGGTGCTCAGGTCTGATCTGGTGCCTGTTAAGCTCATGGGGAAATTTTCAAAAGAAGTTATGCGCGCAAATGTAGCTACTATTGCAGCAATTTTCAAAAGCCATTTACTTGAATAAAGTGCACTCACACGAGTAAATACTATGGACAATTGAGTGGCATGTGTTGTAGCAATTTTCTAAAGCCTACTTATACTCGAGTAAATGCTTTTCAAAAAATCAGGCCCAGAGATTTTAGCTGGGCTGGGGGGAGAGGACGATATTTTTAACAGGTTAGATTTATACAGTTAATAGCCAATTTGAATGAACATCATTTGAATATTGACCCCCTTGGGATTATGCTGCAGAGGGGAGTAACATAAAACAATCACACAAGGGTTACTGTCTTGCTGGGTCTTTGAATGCATTCAATTGAGCTGGTCTATAATACAAAGAGAGTTGTCTCAAACAGCTTCTGTATGTTCTTCCCCAGCCACAGAAAAGAAGAATGAACTAACTCCACTTTGGTTTCTCGCAAATCAGTTACCTGTCTTCTACTGCAGTGGCCCCTATCAAATGCATATCAGCCTCTATTTCATCAAAAATCCTTGCCATCTTCTCTTCTCTGTCTTGTAGTGCCATTTTAGCTTGAGTGAGCTGTTGGTTAATTCTGTCATATTTATCAGGGGACAGTTCCTTGAAGGCCACACAGAGAGTCCGATATCCCACCTTGAAACACAAATAATTATATTTAGAAAACCAGCAAACCTTACTGCATTTCTTGTTCAGAGATTCTGCAACAAACTATCTGGTCTTATCTTAAGACAGCACAAATCTGTAGCATTTAGAAGTTGAACCTTTTAAAAAGTATTATTTGAACAGAAGTTTCAGGCTACAAATGAATAGTTAACTCTGGTTGTAGTGCAAGTGTAAGGGATTTTTATTTGACCACATAAAGTAACAAGTCTTCCATATTATCCTTTTAAAGCATTACAAGCTCTAGTACATTTCAAGGACATGGGGGGATAGCCTTATTCTTTTTCTACCCAATTAATACCATTCAAGTTTGCAACATTTTGCTAGAATCTGCAGCATATTCAGCATTTGAAAATACATGGTCACTTCCATCATCTGCCAATCTGCAGTATCTCATGGATTGGCTGTGAGGTGTTACTGCAACCAAGTATTAGCTCCATTGCAGTTAATGGAATGATGACCTATGGCCACAGGATACACAAAGAAATCCTTGGGGCTGTAATGGTTTGCTGGATAGCAGAAGCTAGTAACGAGGACAATTTAAATATCCAGCAAAAATAAATAAACAGCATATCTCTACAAGATCTGGAGGCTAGACTGCTCTGGATAAATGCTAAGGACCAGTTTTCACCAATAATTTGTAAAGAGGAAGCATCTTACTGGTTTCTACCTATTGCTCTGTCATTGTTTGGCCACATTGAAGCAATAAGGTCAAAACAATACCCATTTAATTACCTTAGTGTCAGGTTGCTATGATATCTATGTCTGGTCACTTTCCATTGCCCTATCAGCAGTTAAAAATGCAACAGAAAACCTCAAATAAGGAATTTAATGTTTCTCGTCTTTATTCTCCACTATGGTGAAAATTTTCTGCACCATTCTGCATTTTGCTGTGTAGAATTGTGAGTTCTGCATACTATTGTCTTGCTGATTTTTGCGCGATACTGTCCTCAGAACATAATATAGATTATGGAATATGAGACTCATAAGGCTCATTATTCTGCCCTACATAATTTCTGTTACATTGCTATAGACCCCCAGTTGATCACGGTCTTCCTCTCAACTAAATATCCCCTGGGTTTATCCCATATCTTTTTGGCTCATGTTATTGATTTTGCCTCCCCTGGGAGGCTCTGCTATGTATCCATGGCCCTTTCTGTAAAATAAATATATTTTCAGTTACTTCTGGCTGTACATTCTGAGCCTATCATGACCTATGTTTCTAGAATTTGCATTCCACTGAAAAAGCTTTACTTCCTGTCATTATTTATACTCCCCTACTCCCCCCCCCCCAACCATCATGCCTCCTTCTCCTATAGGGTATCCATATTTAGTGTTTTTGGTGCAGACTGTGCACCATTTTGGTAGCTTTTCTACAGGTTATGTCTCTCCCTCTGCACCCTCCCATTCCTTCACTATCTTGTTGCACTGCTTATGATCACCTTGAGGTCTCGTTCCTGGCTTGGTACATTAACAGTGCCTCATTGCACATCACGTATTGCTCCTCTGGATTTGTGCACCATAAATGAATGCATACTTAAAGAAACCATCTCATCAGCACTTGCTTACCAATGCATTACGTTCTACGTGCACTTTAATCTGTTCTACCTCACTCGGAGGTACTCTTTCAAAAATAGAAGAATCTGCTCCTTTACAGAACAGAAAAATATTTCCTGGAACAAGAGGAAAACATGCAAGACTTAAAATTGATTAAAGAGTTTAGTACAATGTTCAGACAAACTGCTGTCATAAGAAAACCATCTAGCAAATACAACTAAAGTAAGCATGGGCAGATGGTTACTAGAATATCAGTTGGCTATACAGATAAACAGCAAAAGCATTGTATGGGCTGTCTTTTAGTTACAGTTCAAATGAGACTGCTATATTGAGGTCAAATGTATTAAAAAAGGTAAAAAGAAATGAATAGGAGAATATATGGGATGCAGCTGTCAATAGTTATGATTTTATTTACTTATCCCTTTGCAGGTTATTTTTGTGACTGGAGTGATGCATTGGTTTGTCAGAAGATCATTAAGTCTAATGATATTGTTTGAGGCCCTAGGATTTGTGTTTTATATTTATTCCATGGTTATACATTTCATTTTTTTGAAGGATCATTCCATCCAGGTGAGTGATTTGGACTTTCAGTCGTTTTATATAGAGAGCTTGAATATATAACAACCAGGTTATGTACAGTCAATGACTATCTTATCTGGGATAGTGTTTTAAGTGTTCCTTGGTTTTGTAAGTCTGCAGAGTTACTGATATGATTTTTCATATAATTTAATTTTTCTCAATTGGATTCAATATTGAGGTTTTGGTTCTTTGTTGATCTCTTATTTCATTGCATCATTGGCTCATTGGTCTATACATGGTACTAACAGTCATGTGTGTATTGATGCTATACGATCTTGTTTTATGGTCTACTTGCTTATTGCTTTGGCTTGAATTTTCATGTGTTTATTAGTTTGGATTACTATTATGTATGTTATGCCTTATGACTATAGTGTTGTGTGTGACCTATGTTTTTATTTTTTTTGCATGTAAGTTTACCCAGACTGAGCAGATGCGTTCTCCTGGATGAAGATAGAGAAGGGTTTGGACTTATGCGCATACTTTTGATTTTCAAAAGCATGGAGCGTACATTTTCCCTATGATTTTTTCAAGTATATAAAAGCAGATGTAATTGTGTGTGAATAAGACGTGTCGGGAGATTTTCCCCAAGTACACATGCACATCCTACTGCTTTGAAAATTGGTGTAACTTATGCAAATGTTTGTTGCATACTTTAGGAAGGATGTTACAAAATTACCTCTTTATGTCCAAATTGTTTTTATCTATTATTGATGTTTGTTTTCACATTGCATCTTGCTTAGAGTGTCAAGTGAGAAATAAATGTGATGAAATAAATTCAGCACAATAATAAAATGGAAAGAGGAAGGAAGTGCAGAATAGGCAGCTGTCTGAATTAGGTTTTTGGTTAATCAATTAAAGCTCAATTACCATAAAATTACCCATCTTCAAAGCTTACTTACATACACAAAGATGAGATTTGTAAATTACACTCTCGACCTAACTTGGTAGCAGCTAGGTAGAGAGTCTATCAAGCTAGGTCAAGAGTACAATGTACAAATCTCATCTTTGTGCACCTTTTCTCACTCCAAATCACATCAAATCTTCACTGATGTGTACTGTGCTGTTCGTACCTCTGATAGTGCATGTAAAAGTGCCCCCTAAACCCTAGAAAAAGAACCTCACCTCGAGTTACTTATATGAGAGCCTTATAAAGAGTTTCTCTCTCTCTCCCTCTCCTTCCCCCCCCCAACCAAACATGGAAATGCCTGTCTGGGCACTTCACAGCTTACAATGTAAAAATATTGCGGAAGTGATAAATTCAATGCACGTTGCAGTAAAATACCTATGCAATACGCTAAAATAGCACATGTTGTAGTATCTCAAAAATGTCTCTAACCACAACCCCTTATTCTTCTTCTTTTTTTTTTTTTTTTTTTTTATCGTGGGTGCCAGTCATGTGAAATTTATAGTAAAATGATGAATCTAAGCCTCAGAACGCATCAGCTTACCTTAACTGCAGATCTGGTGCAAGTTTAACCATCAATGTGAGGCCTGGCTTTTTGCTTTGTTTTGCTAATGATTTTTACCTTGCAGCCAAGAAAAGGGCACCATTTCCTCACTTTCACATCTTCACTTTCTGTAGTGCAAATGTGTAGAACACACACTCTTGGGAGGATAGGTTATATGTATTTATTCAATTTATGCTGGGGTGTTTTTTATGCTGATATAATTGATTTTGTTATATTATGCTTAATTATTTATTTTGCTTATATAATGATGTATTGGGCATTTGACAATAATTTTTTTTATCACCACACATAAGTTAACTGGCAAATACATGCGTAAATTATAACAATTTTCAATGCAGACATGTGCATATATCTGATTTGAAAATTATCTTATCAAATTGACCTGCAGAAGTTACACCTGCTAAAACATTTCCAAACATTTTCCATGAAATTTTATGCACACAAATAAATGCGCATGGTGGCACATACGCGCTTATATAGCCAAAAGCAGATCTACAAGTATTTTATAACATGTGTGAATGATGTATGCAATCTTATAAAATAAGAGTTAACTCTATCCCACAAAATATGCACGTATGTAGACTTACACATGAATACAGGTAATGCATTGAAACCACATATCAATGCATTGAATGCACATACTTTTCCTATTTTAACAATATACATGTGAATATTTTACACCTAAAAGTAAAGCAGAGTTTGTTACCTGTTAAAGGGTGTTCTGAGGACTGCAGGGTGTCAGTTCTCACACAAGGGTGACATCATCCGATGGTGCCCAGCATGTAAAACTTGCATCAAAGTTTCTAGAACTTTGACTGAGCCTCTCTGAGCTAGCTCCGGTATGCAATATACCACGCCTCTAGTCAGGGTCCCCTCAGTCTTATAACAGAATTAAAAATGATATAAGAAAGAACAAACCCATGAAGTGGAAACCCAACTCCATGGGGAGATGGGTGGGCTTCATGAGGATTGATATCCTGGTGTCCTCGAAGAACATTTGTTACAGGTAAGCAACTCTGCTTTGTTCTTAGACAAGCAAGAAGGCAGTCCTCACACCTGGGTGACCCCTAGCAAAAGGCAGCACCCCAAGCAAAAATGGGAACCAACAAAACAGGTACCAACAGGCACAACAACAAAAGAAACTTTGTTAATAACAGAAGGGCAGCCTAAACAGAAAAAACAGGCCCTAGGTGGGAACAGAGTTAGGTTCTAAACCTCAAACAAATTCTGAAGGATAGATTGGTCAAACCTGCTGTCATGTCGGCCATCCCTATCCAAACAGTAATGAAATGCGAATGAGTGGATAGAACTCCACGGATCAGCTCTGCATAGTTCCTCCATGGGGACTGCTTGCAATTGGGCCACCGATGCGGACAATGGTTCAACACAGAGTGAGCCTTGACATGACCCCCAAGATGCAATCCGGCCTGGGCATAATAGAAGGAGATGCAGTCTGCTAGCCAACTGGAAAGCATCTGCTTGAAAACTGCAGTCCCTAGCCTGCTTTGTGTTATCACCCAGGAAAAAGATCTGGGCATCATAGTTGATATTACATTGAAATTGTCGACTCAGTGTGCTGTGGCAGTCAAACAAGCAAACAATGTTAGGAATTATTAGGAAGGGACTGGTAAATAAAACAGAAAATGTCATAATGCCTCTGTATTGCTCCATGGTGAGACCGCACCTTGAATACTGTGTGCAATTCTGATCGCCACATCTCAAAAAGATATAGTTGCACTGGAGAAAGTACAGAGAAGGATGACTAAAATGATAAAGGGCATGGATCGGATCCTCTATGAGAACAGGTTAAAGAGGTTAGGGCTATTCAATATGGAGAAGAGACGGCAGAGGCAGGATACGATAGAGGTCTACAAAATCATGAAAGGACTGGAACAGGTAAATTTAAATACGTTATTTACTCGTTCAAATAATATAAGGACTAGGGGGCACTCCATGAAGTTGCCCAGTAGCACATTTAAAACAAATCAGAAAAACTTATTTTCACTCAATGAACAATTAAGCTCTGGAATTCACTGCCAGAGGATGAGGTTAAGGCAGGTTAGTGTAGCTGGGTTTAAAAAAGGTTTGGATAAGTTCCTTGAGGAGAAGTCCATTAACTGCTATTAATCAAGTTGACTTAGGGAATAGCCACTGCTATTACTGGCATTGGTAGCATGGGATCTACTTAGTGTTTGGGTAATTGCCAGGTTCTTGTGGCCTGGTTTGGCCTCTGTTGGAAACAGGATGCTGGCCTTGATGGACCCTTGGTCTGACCCAGCATGGCAATTTCTTATGTTCTTATAAAGGAGGTGCTAGGGGAAATTGTACGCCCCTAGTATCTCCTCGGCAGTGGGCACCCAGGAGAGGTGGCTGTCACAGGTTAGGAAAACGGACGTTCAATTTACAAGCGTCCCCACAGCCACAGTGAAATAGATATTAAAAATCTTAATTAGTTGCAAATTTAATCTTAGCTTTAGAATAGACTGCACAATAATATTTGTTGGTGACTCTATATGGTAATGTATCTGATTAAGTTTTCCCTGAGCAAAGTATAGACACTGAATGTAAAGCCCTTCTAGGAGAGCTCCCCATCCCAGGTTCAATCCCAGGCTGAATGTATCCATGGTTAGGACAATTTGTTCCAGAAGAATTGGAAGGGTATTCCTTTGGCCAGACTGGATGGAGTCTGCCACCAGGAAAGGGAATCCCTGAGATGTTGGATGAACAAATGCTATCCCAAAGATCTTGAGTTGCCCAAGTTCACAGTGATCTTAGGGTCCATTGGGCTCTTCTCATGTGAAGATATATCAAGGAAGTCACTTGTATTGTTGATGTCATAAGGCCCAACAGTTTCAACATGTCCAAATAGATAAATGCTTACTCATTCTTATGCCCTCTGCTAAAGAAATCAATTTGATGATCCTTTTTCTGAGTGAGGAAGGCTTTCACCCAAGTCATCTAGCAGAGATCCTATAAATTTCAATTGAATAACAGTCTCAAATGGGACTTTGGATAGTTGATAATGAACCCTAGCAATGCGAACATCTGAATGGTTTTATTTATTTTAAAATCTTATAGCCCACTTTATATAATATAGCTTGCTTTAAGTGGATTACATTATACAAAACATCACAAATTATAAGACACTATATGTCTCTTGTGATGTGCTCTTCACCCATCAATTGTACAGGTAAAGAAATACATGCACTCCCAATCTGCGAAGATGTGCAGCCACCACTACAAGACATTTCATGAATACTTGTGGTGTTGGCATGAGGTCAAAAGGCAACATGTGATATTGGTCGATTCATCAATCAGAGCATCAATTTTTGCCAGAGAAAGTGGTGAAAGCACAAAGGGAGTGGAAATTTTTAAAAAATGCATGATATCATGAATATCATGTGATATCACTGCAATATTGGTATATTGCATGATATAGCCTTACTGCAGCTTAGTAACTCTTCGCCTAAGAATGATGAAGACCTGGGCGATGCTAGTCAGGCCACATATACACCATGGGAGCATGCTTAAAGCTCTAAAAGCTTTGAAGAACTCTTCCCAGACTGGGCTCCTTCAGCTGACGTCATCCCATGTGTGAGGACTGAGCATTCTGCTTGTCCTCAGAGATCCATTTTTCACAAATGCTTTACTATTATATTCCATAGTGCTACATACCAGTAACATGACAAATGAACTTTAATTATTAATTTTCCATGTAATTTGAGGGACATTTTCCAGTTCCTACAAGGCACCATCAGGGAGTGAGTTTATCAATGGCTTACTCAAGCTGCGGCTGAGAAGAGAACTTATGACTCGTGGTGTACTAATATTTGAAATTACAAAAACAGCTACTTTGAAAATTAAAAGTGATAATATATCATATAACAACATTGCATAGCCATATAAAAGTATTAAAACACAACCAACTATTGAGTTGGCTATACCCTAACATTGCTATATGAACACCAAAGTTTTATTATTCACATACTACCGATACTTAGAGTAGATTAACCATATCCCTGCATGGCTTTCCTGATAAAGCCATTTTTCCCAATTTATTCCTAAAATGTTAGAATTCTAGAAATGAACAGTAAATCTTTCAGTCTTAACAATAATGATTGTATTAATGTCCCCACTGCACAGATATCATGCTTTGCTATAGCCATCTTATCATGTCATCATTTTCCAATGCATTTTCCAACTTTTGTGAACTTTCTTATATTGTTCAAAGGAAACTGCAAGACACGTGGCTAAATCACAACCTAGGGGAAATACCAGGTCGAGATAAACAGACCTTCATGTACCATACACACAACCAAAACAAGCTTGACAGAGATGCTGGACTGTAATGCTCGTTTGTGCATGCATGGGAAGACGAAGGGCAAACAAATTGTAAACCGTTATGATGGTACCTAACTTAATGACGGTATAGAAAAGTTTTAAATAAATAATAAACATGCTTTATGACAGAAAAGGAGGGGAGAGAGTAAAACAGAACCTGTTTGAGCCTAGGAGTTATTGCAAGTCTAACAATGTACCTTCAGTGGTTCTCACAATAACACTCATACGTCGACGAACAGGATCAAAGTATAAAATATGAAGGAGCTTATACCTGAAAAAATAAAGAAAGTTACAATCCCAGGTCTCTGAGGCAAAGATTTACTAAATTCTATTATTCTTAATGCTCAACTTGTACAGTAAGCTAAGAGGTGATTACGGTGACAATTAGAACCCACTCTCCAAAATACACTATACATTACCAGAAAGCAAACAACAAAATAAATGGAAGGCAATAGCCTCTGGGGTTCTCTATTTCAAAAACCCAAAACCAGTTAAAAGTTCAGAAAACTGAAAGCTAAATAATCAAGTTATGTCTGTTGAACAGGGCACTTCCTGGCAGTTACTGCCCTGTCTGGAGGAACTGAAAGCCCTAACAAAAATCAAGGACTTTTACCCAGCTAGGGCATTAACAGACAGTAAATCTTCAAACTAATGGTTTGGGTTTTTTTTGGGTTTTTTTAGAAATTTAGTGTGTAAAATTAGATTTACAGTGTGTTCACTTAAAAGTAATAATAATAAATGATAATCGACAAACACACCTGTAACATCTACCATATTCATTATACCATGGTCAATAATTCAATCTTAAACAGCTTTTAGCATGTATGAGATTTTCACTGTATATTTCTCTTAACATATGCCTCATTCCTCCAGCCTGAAGAAAAGATGAAATTGTTGGGAGATCTTTTGTCAATATGTAAACATCTACAGTAGCTTCGCATGAAAAATGTTCCAGCAGAAAAGTAAGATAGTTACAAGAATTATGTATTTCCTGTGGCAATAATGTTTCTTTTAAACTTCCACTGTGTCCTATACTAGCCAACAGTAAGTTATACAAAAGTGCAGGATCATGTATTAATTTCAAACACCCACATGCACTACAAACCTCGGTCCATTTCATTATTTCACTTACATCTCCATTTCATTCTCTCTGTTTTTCAATTTCATGAATTCGTTCTTGAGCCCCAAATAAGTGAAGCCATATCTGTTTGAGAACAATTGAAAGACCACATTAAACTAAAACTCTTGCCCCAAAAGGGATATACCATTAGGTGCCATTAATCCCATGATAAAGACGATCTGTTGCTTCTAACACTTGCTTTATCCAGAAAAGATGAGGAACATGACAGCCTTACTTTTTAGCACCTTTCACCAATGCTATTTCATCAGGAGATGATGAGATGTAGATGACCTTCTGCTCAGATGGTATCATCGGTCCATCAACGTAATCTTCTTTTTTAATTTGAACAGTGTGACACAAACACAGGGCACGGAAAAATAAGTTCTCCCTTTCCTGAGGGGTGGTGAGAAAGAAATGTAAAATAAAAGGAGCTGTTTGTATTTGCCCTTGGGCCAACACAGAAAAAATTTGAGACACTTGAGTCATCAAGCCTAACAAGTCATGAATTTCCCAATTTAACAAGGAATTCAAACCCATGCATACACATGGATTGTTTAGCACTTTCAATGTTTCATTCATCAGGTTTTGATGAATTTCAAAACAGTACATTCCAGGGCCATGATTGGCCTTCACATGAAGTTTGAAGCTGATAATCCACTTTAATAGAAGAGTAATTGTGCTTCCAGATAGACAGACTGAACCACTGCATAAGTGCTAAAAGGGTCAAAATTAATAAATGTATGAATTTTTTATTAGCAAGTATATTTTTATCTCCATAACTCTAACTCGGTGCTGTTGATAGTAACAGATAATCAGCAGAAAAGGACCAGCCCATCCAGTTTGCCCAGTTGCCCCACATAGCTCTAGCCAATGACATACCCAAGCCATACAAACATGGCTGCCTGCAGGAGGTGATTCTCTCTGCTTTTTGACCTTGGCAGTGTAGCAGGTATAGCCTGTTGCCCATGTTAGGGAGAGATGGCAGGTTTCCTAATTATCCGGCCGATTCAGTAAAGTCCGCGGGAGAGCGGACAAATGCCCATTCTCCTGGCACGCGCACCGGCCACTCGCCGGTGCGCGCAATACAGTATGCAAATTATGTGGTGCGGTAGAAACCTGCAAAAGGAAGCGCTAGGGACACTAGCGCGTCCCTAGCGCCTCCTTTTAGCCCGGAGCAACGGCTGTCAGCGGGTTTGACAGCCGACGCTCAATTTTGCTGGCGTCGGTTCTCGAGCCCGCTGACAGCCACGGGCTCAGAACCGGACGCCGGCAAAATTGACCGTCCGGTTTTCGGCCCAACAGCCGCCGGCCCATTTTAAATTTTTTTTTTTACCCTTTGGGACCTCCGACTTAATATCGCCATGATATTAAGTCGGAGGGTGCACAGATAAGCAGGGTGCACAGATAAGCAGGGAATATCTAATAGCGCCCTCAACATGCATTTGCATGTTGAGGGCGCTATTAGGTGCCGCGGGTTGGACACGCGTTTTCCGCCCCTTACTGAATAAGGGGTAAGGGAAAACGCGCGTCCAAGAGCAGGTTAACAGTGCGCTCCAGAGTGCACTGTTAACTGCCGCTCTGTGAAAGTTTTATCAGCTCTTCTTGTTGGCTCTCTGCAGTTCTAGATAAGTGTAGCAACCCCTTAGGATTCTCAACTAAGGTGTATCCTCTTTACAAGGACCTGTTTTTGAAATATGGTATATAGGAAAATAAGTTCTTAGCTGCTAATCTTCGTTCCTCTAATACCACAGATCAGTCCAGACCAGTGGGTTTTGTATCCCTACCAGCAGATGGAGTTAGAGAAACAAAACTTTGATGCACTGCTACATAACAGAGTGCCACCTGCAGTCCCTCAGTATTGACCTGTACCCAAGCCTAAACTAAACACCCCTCGAATGGGCGAAAGTAATCAAAGGGTTGGAAACCCCTAACAAATGAAAACTTTGCACATCTGCAATGAGAAACGAGACAAGAACTGAAAAACACCTCAGATCCTGCCGAACAAAAATACTCTTTTTTTTTTTTTTTTTTTAAATGGCAGGAAAAATTCAGTCTTTCGGAGTAAAAAAGGTCGGCCTCTGACCTGATTTGTGGTATTACAGGAATGACTATTAGCAAGTAAGAACCAATTTTCCTTTCCTAAAAACATACCCAAATCATTCCAGACCAGTGGGATGTACCCAAGCATCCCTAAACTAGGCTGGTACCTGAAATATCCACGCACAGAACACTCTCACCAAAGGACACCTCGTCTTGAGCTCTCACATCTAACCAATAATGTCTGGTGAAAGTATGAATCGAGGACCACACCGCAGTCCTACAAATCTCCTGCAGCGACAGAAACTGACACTCAGCCCAGGACACGGCCTGCGCCCTTGTGGAGTGCGCTCTCAAACCCACAGGAATCTGCCACCCTTTACAAAAGTACGCCGAACAAATTGCCTCCCTAAGCCAACGAGAGATGGTAGCCTTAGTGGCTTTGACCCCTTTCTTCACTCCACTGTACAAGACAGAGAGATGATCGGAACGGTGAAACTCATTCGAGACTTCTAAATAGTGTAAAAGAATCCGCCGCACATCCAAAAGATGCAATTCCCTATCCTGAGGGGAATCTCTTGACCACTCTGGAAACCCCGGCCACTCCACCATCAGGTTGACATGGAAGAAGGACACCACTTTTGGCACAAAGGAAGGCACTGTTTGCAACAACACCCTGTCGCTGTAAATCCGCAAAAACGGGTCCCTACAAGACAGAGCCTGAAGCTCCGAAATCCTCCTAGCAGAGCAAATAGCCACCAAAAACACCTCCTTCAGCATCAAATCCTTCAGGGTCGCTCTTCTCAAAGGCTCAAATGGGGGTCCACACAGGATGCGGAGAACCAGGTTTAGACTCCAATCTGGACAAGCCTTATGCAACGGAGGACACAAATGCTTTCCCCCATGAGGAACCTGATTATATCCAGATGAGCTGGCAGAGTTTGACCATGACACTTGTCCTTGAACGCTCCCAAAGCTGCCACCTGTACACAAAGCGAGTTGTATGCTAAATCCTTGGACAAACTGTGCTGCAAAAATTCTAAAATATGCGAGACATCCAATGCCAGGGGATCCAGCTGATGCTGAAGACCCCACACTTCAAAAACTTTTCTGACCCCCAACATATGCCATGGTCGTAGCCAGTCTCCTAGCCTGCAGAAGTGTGGAAACGACTTGTTCAGAGTAACCCTTCGAACGCAGCCTTCACCTCTCAAAACCCAGCCCATGAGACAGAAGTGATCCTCCTGATCTGAGAATATAAGCCCCTGAAACAGCAACCCAGGAAGATGAGCTAGCTGAGGGACGCTGGACCAGATCTGTGAACCATGGTCATCGAGACCACTCCAGCTCCACCAGCATCACACTCCCGGGATGCATTTCTATGCACCTGAGGACCCGACCGATGAGGGGCCATGGGGGAAACACGTAAAGGATTCCTGTCAGCCAAGGGAACACCAGGGCATCAAGATTCTCAGAACCGGGTTCCTTTCGTCGACTGAAAAACCTCTCCGTATTTGAGTTGGCTCACATCGCCATCAAATCCAACTGGGAAATGCCCCATCTAGCGAGTATGTAATTACATGCTTCAGGGGACAATTCCCACTCCCCTAGATCCAGCTGTTGCCTGCTGAGGAAATCCGCCTGCACATTGTCTACTCTTGCTACGTGTGATGCTGCTAGACCTTCGAGATGACACTCCACCCAAGCAAACAACCTCCAAGTTTCCAATGCCACGGCATGACTCTTCGTACTGCCCTGCCAACTGATGTACACCATCGCGGTCGTGTTGTCTGAGAATAGCCGAACCATCTGCCCCTGGATCAGAGGCAGGAAAACCTCCAGGGTTCAAGATGATTGATGGACCAGGATCGTTGTCCTGGAAGCCAAAGACCTTGTGCTGACCGGCCCAAGCAAACTGCCCCCCAACCAGAGAGACTTGCTTCCGTGGAAACTACCACCCAGTCCAGGGGTTCCAGGGCCATCCCCTTATCTAAACTGAGATGAGACAGCCACCACGAGTGCCTGGACCTGGATTCTCCAGGCAGAGGCAAGGGAAGATGATACTCCTCTGACACCAGCATGCATTGCAGAGGCATCATGTACGCAAAGGCCAAGGGAACTAAATCCAACGTGGAAACCATGGACCCCAGGACTTGTAAATAGCCCCACGTTGTCGGCACCGTCAACCGAAGGAGACACTTCACCTGGGATTGCAACTTCACCACCCAGTCCACTGCCAGAAAGACTCTGCCCCGCCAAGTGTCGAAAAGAGCTCCCAGGTACACTAAAAACTGTGTCGGCTCCAAATAATTCTTCTGCACATTTATGACCCAAACAAGTGGGGTCATAAATGTGCTCGTCACCCTTTGAAGAAATCTTTCGCACTCCTCCTTGGTCAGTCAGTAAGGCAGCTAGTAAGCAGTAGTTAGTGTGTTTATTTTGAAAAGTCTGTAAGGCAACTAGTAAGCAGAGCTGAATGTTTGTATTTAAAAAAAACAAAATTAGCCAGAAGCTGGAAATAAGCTATGAACAGTGTATACCTAAGTAAAAAGGTTGAAAAGTTCAGTTCAGTTACTCACCTTGGAAAGGTGTTGAGGTAGTGTGATTTGGTTTGATTAGGTACCAACATTTGATAATCAAGAGAGCAGTGAGTAACTCTGGCTGACTAACTGAAGTTAGACTGTTTGGATCACCAGAGGCAGGCAGAGCTCCAGAGTCTCAATGCATGGATGAGACGATGGTGCAAGGAAGAGGGATTCAGTTTTGTTAGGAACTGGGGAACCTTTTGGGGAAGGGGGGGGGGGGGGGGAGTCTCTTCCGAAGGGATGGGCTCCACCTTAACCAGGGTGGAACCAGACTGCTGGCGCTAACCTTTAAAAAGGAGATAGAGCAGCTTTTAAACTAGAACAAAGGGGAAAGCAGACAGTCGCTCAGCAGTGCATGGTTCGGAGAGAGGTATCTTCAAAGGATACTAATGATGCATTAGAATTAGGGCATCCCGACAGTGAGGTTCCAATAATAAGAAAAGTAGTCCAAGTGCCTGTAACTAAAAACTCACCTGAGCTTAAAAATTCTAACTTATCCCTATCAATTAAAAAGCATAATGAAAATACAAACAAAAAACAAACTTTGAAATGTTTGTATGCTAATGCCAGAAGTCTAAGAAGTAAGATGGGAGAATTAGAATGTATAGCAGTGAATGATGACAGACTTAATTGGCATCTCAGAGACATGGTGGAAGGAGGACAACCAATGGGGCAGTGCTATACCGGGGTACAAATTATATCACAATGACAGAGAGGAGCACCCGGGAGGCGGTGTGGCATTTTATGTCTGGGATGGCATAGAGTCCAACAGGATAAACATCCTGCATGAGAATAAATGCAAAATTGAATCTTTATGGGTAGAAATCCCTTGTGTGTCAGGGAAGACTATAGTGATAGGAGCATACCGTCCACCTCGTCAAGATGGTGAGATGGACAGTGAAATGCTAAGAGAAATTAAGGAAGCTAACCAAATTGGTAGTGCGGTAATAATGGGAGACTTCAATTACCCTAATATTGACTGGGTAAATGTATCATCGGGACATGCTAGAGAGATAATGTTCCTGGATGGAATAAATGATAGCTTTATGGAGCAATTGGTTCAGGAACCGACGAGAGAGGGAGCAATTTTAGATCTAATGCTCAGTGGAGCACAGGATTTGGAGAGAGAGGTAACGGTGGTGGGGCCGCTTGGCAATAGTGAGTGATCATAATATGATCAAATTTGAATTAATGACTGGAAGAGGAACAGTATGCAAATCCACGGCTCTCCTGCTAAACTTTCAAAAGGGAAACTGAGAAAATGAGAAAAATTGTTAGAAAAAAACTGAAAGGAGCAGCTACAAAAGTAAAAAGTGTGCAAGAGGCATGGTCATTGCTAAAAAATACCATTCTAGAAGCACAGTCCAGATGTATTTCACACATTAAGAAAGGTGGAAAGAAGGCAAAACGATTACCGGCATGGTTAAAAGGGGAGGTGAAAGAAGCTATTTTAGCCAAAAGATCTTCATTCAAAAATTGGAAGAAGGATCCAACAGAAGAAAATAGGATAATGCATAAACGTTGGCAAATTAAATGTAAGACTTTGATAAGATAGGCTAAGAGAGTTGAAAAGAAGTTGGCTGTAGAGGCAAAAACTCACAGTAAAAACTTTTTTAAATATACCGAAGCAGAAAGCCTGTGAGGGAGTCAGTTGGACTGTTAGATGATCGAGGGGTTAAAGGGGCACTTACATAGAAACATAGAAATGACGGCAGAAGAAGACCAAATGGCCCATCTAGTCTGCCCAGCAAGCTTCACACATATTTTCTCTCATACTTATCTGTTTCTCTTAGCTCTTGGTTCTATTTCCCTTCCATCCCCACCTTTAATGTAGAGAGCAGTGATGGAGCTGCATCCAAGTGAAATATCTAGCTTGATTAGTTTGGGGTAGTAGCCGCCGCAATAAGCAAGCTGCACCCATGCTTATTTGTTTTACCCAGACTATGTTATTAGCCCTTATTGGTTGTTTTTCTTCTCCCCTGCCGTTGAAGCAGGGAGCTATGCTGGATATGCGTGACGTATAAGTCTTCTCCCATGCCGTTGAAGCATAGAGCCATGCTGGATGTGCATCGAAAGTGAAGTATCAGGCCCATTTGGTTTGGGGTAGTAACCGCCGTAACAAGCCAGCTACTCCCCGCTTTGTGAGTGCGAACCCTCTTTTCTTCTCCCCTGCCGTTGAAGCAGAGAGCTCTGCTGGATGTGTGAAGTATCAGTTTTTCTTCTCCCCTGCCGTTGAATCAGAGAACTATGCTATATATGCATTGAAAGTGAAGTATCAGGCTTATTTGATTTGGGATAGTAACCGCCGTAACAAGCCAGCTACTCCCCTCTTTGTGAGTGTGAATCCCTTTTTCCACATTTCCTCTTGCTGTTGAAGCTTAGAGCGATGTTGGAGTCAAGCCTGTGTATGTTTATTTAATAAGGGTATTGACTCCAGGCAGTAGCCATCATTCTGGCGAGTCACCCACTCTTCATTGGCAGCCTCTTGACTTTATGGATCCACAGTGTTTATCCCACGCCCCTTTGAAGTCCTTCACAGTTCTGGTCTTCACCACATCCTCCGGAAGGGCATTCCAGGCATCCACCACCCTCTCCGTGAAGAAATACTTCCTGACATTGGTTCTGAATCTTCCTCCCTGGAGCTTCAAATCGTGACCCCTGGTTCTGCTGATTTTTTTCCTTAGGAAAAGGTTTGTCGTTGTCTTTTGATCATTAACACCTTTCAAGTATCTGAAAGTCTGTATCATATCACCTCTGCTCCTCCTTTCCTCCAGGGTGTACATATTTAGATTCTTCAATCTCTCCTCGTACGTCATCCGATGAAGATCCTCCACCTTCCTGGTCGCCCTTCTCTGTACCGCCTCCATCTTGTCTTTGTCTTTTTGAAGGTACGGTCTCCAGAACTGAACACAGTACTCCAGGTGAGGCCTCACCAAGGACCTGTACAAGGGAATAATCACTTCCCTTTTCTTACTCGATATTCCTCTCTCTATGCAGCCCAGCATTCTTCTGGCTTTAGCTATCGCCTTGTCGCATTGTTTCGCCGACTTCAGATCATTAGACACCATCACCCCAAGGTCCCTCTCCTGCTCCGTGCACATCAGCCTTTCCCCCCCCATCGAATACAGTTCATTTGGATTTCCACTCCCCATATGCATGACTTTGCACTTCTTGGCATTGAATCTCAGCTGCCATATCTTCGACCACTCTTCCAGTTTCCTTAGATCCCGTCTCATTCTCTCCACTCCTTCCGGCGTGTCCACTCTGTTGCAGATCTTAGTGTCATCCGCAAAAAGACAAACCTTACCTTCTATCCCGTCCGCAATGTCGCTCACAAAGATATTGAACAGGACCGGTCCCAACACCGATCCTTGCGGTACACCACTTAAAACCGCTCTCTCTTCAGAGAAGGTTCCATTTACCATCACACATTGTCTTCTGTCCGTCAACCAATTTGCAATCCAGGTCACCACCTCGGCACTCACTCCCAAGCTTCTCGTTTTATTCACCAGTCTCCTGTGCGGAACCGTATCAAAAGCTTTGCTGAAATCCAAGTATATGATATCGAGCGCTCTTCCTCTATCCAATTCCTTGGTTACCCAGTCAAAAAAGTCAATCAGATTTGTCTGACAGGATCTTCCTCTGGTGAATCCATGCTGCCTCTGGTCCATCAATTCTCCGGACTGTAGATAGTTCACTATTCTCTCTTTCAACAGTGACTCCATTACTTTTCCCACCACTGAAGTGAGGCTAACCGGTCTGTAGTTACCAGCCTCCTCTCTGTTCCCACTCTTGTGAAGCGGGACCACCACCACTCTTCTCCAATCACTCGGCACCACTCCCGTTTCTAGGGATCTATTGAACAGGTCGCACAGCGGTCCCGCCAGCACATCTCTGAGCTCCCTCAATATCCTTGGATGAATCCCATCAGGCCCCATGGCTTTGTCCACTTTCAGATTCTTAGCTCTTCCCATACATTATCTACTGTAAATGGATTTTCCTCTGTTCCGCTTCCCTCCAGTTTCTTGTTGTGTAGAGATGGTCCTTCTCCAGGGTCTTCTTTAGTGAACACAGAGCTGAAGTATTCGTTTAATATTTCTGCCATTTCTTCGTCTCCCTCCACACATTGATCATTTCCACCTTTCAATTTCACTATACCACTTTGGACCTTTCTCTTTTCGCTGATGTATCTGAAAAATGTTTTGTCACCATATTTTATCTCCTTGGCAATCCTCTCTTCTGCTTGACTTTTTGCCAACTTGATTAATTTCTTTGTCTCCCTCAGTTGATACAAATATTCTTCTTTGTGGTCCTTCCTTTGGGATCTTTTGTATTTCTTGTATGCAGTTCTTTTAGCTTTAATTTTGTCAGCCACCTCCTTTGAGAACCAGATAGGTTTCATTTTTCTTTTGCTTTTCTTTACATTTCTAACATATAGAGCAGTTGCCTTGGCGATTGCTCCTTTTAGATTGGTCCACTGTTGATCCACATCTCTCTCATTTTCCCATCCATTTAGTTCTTCCTCTAGGTACTTCCCCATTTCCTCAAAGTCTGTGTTTTTGAACTGTAAAACTCTGGTCTTTGTGCTCCTTTTCCATATTCTTTTAGTGATATTAAACCATACCGTTTGATGATCACTGGTGCTGAGGTGGGCGCCCACCTTGACATCAGAGACAATTTCTCCATTATTGAGCACTAAGTCGAGAATAGTTCCTTCTCTCGTGGGTTCCAATACCATTTGTTTGAACAAAGATACTTGCATGGCATCCAGTATTGCTCTACTGTTTTTAGATTCTGTAGATGGGATTTTCCAGTCTACATCTGGCATATTAAAGTCACCAATTATCACCACTTCCCCTTTCTTACCTATCTTATGGATGTCTTCAACCAGATCTCTGTCCAGCTCTTCCTTTTGGTTTGGAGGCCTGTAAACCACTCCAATATAAATGGATGCTCCATCATCTGTTTTTAGGTCTACCCATAGTGCTTCTTCCTTGCCCCAACTTCCTTGCAGCTCAGATGCTTGGATATTATTTCTGACATAAAGAGCCACACCTCCCCCTTTTCTATCCACTCTGGCCTTCCTTAACAAATTATAGCCTGGTATTGCCGTATCCCAATCATGAGATTCTGTGAACCATGTCTCTGTGATAGCAACGATGTCCAGTTCTGCCTCTGTCATTAGGGCCTGCAGATCTGGGATTTTATTTCCCAAACTATGAGCATTTGTAGTCATAGCTTTCCAGGAACTCTCTTTACGGTTATTGCTTTTCCTGTACTCCTTATGAGACTTTAGTTGAGATTTGTTATTCACTTTACTCGTTCCTTTTGCAGTTGTGCCATTGATGACAGAGTTATCCATCTCAATGTTTTTCTCTAGAATTTCTTCAGTTAATATAGGGAGGGCTTTATGTTCTTGTTGCATTTGATACTGTGTGTGTCTCCTTGTTACAGGTCTAATTCTACCAGAGCCCACTGTGATCCTGTTTTTTAATGATTTACTTGATGAACTGATTGAGTGGGGGGGTATACTTGTTGGCTTCCCATCTGTCAAGAATGGGTGACTGTGGGACACATGTGTTATCCTACCTGAGTCTACTGTATTTCTTTTTCTTGACTCCTGGTTATTCTTTGGTGTTGGGGAATTATTTTCTGAGTAATGCAATATGGGTGTAATTCTTTTAATTGAAGCTAATTGAGCTTTAACCTCAGTCAGCTCCGTTTTCAAAGAAGAGAGCTGTGCACAGATCGGGCAAGCTCCAAGTCTCCAGATGCTTTCCCTCAGAATAAAGGCACTACAACAGTTGCATTGGATAGTTCTCATATTGGTTAAGTTTTGGATTGGTATGTCCTTAGCTGTTAACTTACTAATTGATCTTGTTGCTAATGCTAATTTAGACAGTCTATATTAGTAATCTAATCCCAGGGGTGGGTGGGTACAGGGGTAGGGTGGGAGGGAAACAGTTGAACCTGGGACAAGCAGGACACTTTCTGGAACTTTATTAGTCCTTTAGCTATTAAAGGACCCCCTCAGCACTTCTGTGCCAATATTAACCAGATTATTAAAGAACAGCTATACAATAATAGAAAAGCAGGTATACTGGATCTTAAAAATAACAGTTTGCAAGCAACAATTACAATTATTGTATAATAACAGACCTAGAGAAAGGTATAAAACACAGAAGTTCTACTGCTCAGAGAGCCCAGATTTTAGTGCAGCACAAAGCAATTAGAAGAATAGTGAAAGAAAACAAGCAGGGTTTTTTTTTTGTTTTTTTCTTTTTTCCCTCAGAAGAGCACCCCAGAAAATTAAGAGTCTTTTATCCCCCAGAAGAAATTTAAGAGTCTTATCTGCACAGGAACAGAAGAAGGAACCTCTCTGGGACTGCCTCAAGTAGTCTGCAATGCCCAGCCAGGTCACTATTTACCTTCTCTGCCACACCCAAACTGGCCTTAACTGGACACCTTAGGAAACTTCTAGTTCTTACCTATTAAAGGACCCCCTCAGCACTTCTGTGCCAATATTAACCAGATTATTAAAGAACAGCTATACAATAATAGAAAAGCAGGTATACTGGATCTTAAAAATAACAGTTTGCAAGCAACAATTACAATTATTGTATAATAACAGACCTAGAGAAAGGTATAAAACACAGAAGTTCTACTGCTCAGAGAGCCCAGATTTTACTGCAGCACAAAGCAATTAGAAGAATAGTGAAAGAAAACAAGCAGGGTTTTTTTTTTGTTTTTTTCTTTTTTCCCTCAGAAGAGCACCCCAGAAAATTAAGAGTCTTTTATCCCCCAGAAGAAATTTAAGAGTCTTATCTGCACAGGAACAGAAGAAGGAACCTCTCTGGGACTGCCTCAAGTAGTCTGCAATGCCCAGCCAGGTCACTATTTACCTTCTCTGCCACACCCAAACTGGCCTTAACTGGACACCTTAGGAAACTTCTAGTTCTTACCTATTAAAGGACCCCCTCAGCACTTCTGTGCCAATATTAACCAGATTATTAAAGAACAGCTATACAATAATAGAAAAGCAGGTATACTGGATCTTAAAAATAACAGTTTGCAAGCAACAATTACAATTATTGTATAATAACAGACCTAGAGAAAGGTATAAAACACAGAAGTTCTACTGCTCAGAGAGCCCAGATTTTAGTGCAGCACAAAGCAATTAGAAGAATAGTGAAAGAAAACAAGCAGGGTTTTTTTTTTGTTTTTTTCTTTTTTCCCTCAGAAGAGCACCCCAGAAAATTAAGAGTCTTTTATCCCCCAGAAGAAATTTAAGAGTCTTATCTGCACAGGAACAGAAGAAGGAACCTCTCTGGGACTGCCTCAGAAGATAAGGCCATTGCGGAAAGATTAAATGATTTCTTTGCTTCGGTGTTTACTGAAGAGGATGTTGGGGGGTACCTGTACTGGAGAAGGTTTTCATAAGTAATAATTCAGAGGGACTGAATCAAATCACGGTGAACCTAGAAGATGTGGTAGACCTGACTGACAAACTGAAGAGTAGTAAATCACCTGGACCGGATGGTATACACCCCAGAGTTCTGAAGGAACTAAAAAATGAAATTTCAGACCTATTAGTAAAAATTTGTAACCTATCATTAAAATCATCCATTGTACCTGAAGACTGGAGGACCTCAAACATCCTCTGCAGAGGATAGCAAATGTAACCCCCATATTTAAAAAAGGCTCCAGGGGCGATCCAGGAAACTACAGACCGGTTAGCCTGACTTCAGTGCCAGGAAAAATAGTGGAAAGTGTTCTAAACATCAAAATCACAGAACATATAGAAAGACATGGTTTAATGGAACAAAGTCAGCATGGCTTTACCCAAGGCAAGTCTTGCCTCACAAATCTGCTTCACTTTTTTGAAGGAATTAATAAACATGTGGATAAAGGTGAACCGGTAGATGTAGTATACTTGGATTTTCAGAAGGTGTTTGACAAAGTTCCTCATGAGAGGCTTCTAGGAAAAGTAAAAAGTCATGGGATAGGTGGCGATGTCCTTTCGTGGATTGCAAACTGGCTAAAAGACAGGAAACAGAGAGTAGGATTAAATGGACAATTTTCTCAGTGGAAGGGAGTGGGCAGTGGAGTGCCTCAGGGATTTGTATTGGGACCCTTACTTTTCAATATATTTATAAATGATCTGGAAAGAAATATGACGAGTGAGATAATCAAATTTGCAGATGATACAAAATTGTTCAGAGTAGTTAAATCACAAGCAGATTGTGATAAATTGCAGGAAGCACTTGTGAGAGTGGAAAATTGGGCATTAAAATGGAAGATGAAATTTAATGTGGATAAGTGCAAGGTGATGCATATAGGGAAAAATAACCCATGCTATAGTTACACAATGTTAGGTTCCATATTAGGTGCTACAACCCAAGAAAGATCTAGGCGTCATAGTGGATAACACATTGAAATCGTTGGTTCAGTGTGCTGTGGTAGTCAAAAAAGCAAACAGAATGTTTGGAATTATTAGAAAAGGAATGGTGAATAAAATGGAAAATGTCATAATGCCTCTGTATCGCTCCATGGTGAGACCGCACCTTGAATACTGTGTACAATTCTGGTCACCGCATCTCAAAAAAGATATAATTACGATGGAGAAGGTACAGAGAAGGGCTACCAAAATGATAAGGGGAATGGAACAGCTCTCCTATGAGGAGAGACTAAAGAGTTTAGGACTTTTCAGCTTGGAGAATAGATGGCTGATGGGGGATATGATAGATGTGTTGAAAATCACGAGAGGTCTAGAACGGGTAGATGTGAATCGGTTATTTACTCTTTCGGATAATAGAAAGACTAGGGGGCACTCCATGAAGTTAGCATGTGGCACATTTAAAACTAATCGGAGAAAGTTCTTTTCTACTCAACGCACAATTAAACTCTAGAATTTGTTGCCAGAGGGTGTGGTTAGTGCAGTTAGTATAGCTGTGTTTAAAAAAAGATTGGATAAGTTCTTGGAGAAGTCCATTACCTGCTATTAAGTTGACTTAGAAAATAGCCACTGCTATTACTAGCAACTGTAACATGGAATAGACTTAGTTTTTGGGTACTTGCCAGGTTCTTATGGCCTGGATTGGCTACTGTTTTAAACAGGAAGCTGGGCTTGATGGACCCTTGGTCTGACCCAGTATGGCATGTTCTTATGTTGTGTTATGGACTTTGTTTGAATCAGCCAATCATTCAGATATGGACGAACCAAAATTCCTTCCTTGCAAAGGGCCGCCACCACCACCATGACTTTGGTGAACATGAATGGTGCCGTCACCAGACTGAAAGGGAAGGCCTGGAACTGAAAGTGCTGACCGAACACCATGAAACGAAGAAATTTCTGATGATCCCTCCGGATGGGAATGTGCAGGTACGCCTCCGTTAAAACTAGGGAGGCCAAAACTCTCCTTTGCTCAATGATGCTACTATGGTACATAGCATCTCCATGCGAAAGCGCAGAACCCAAAGGGTTGAGAATGGGCCGAAAAGAGCCCTCTTTTTTGGGCACCACAAAGTACATGGAGTACCTTCCCTGTCCCTGCTCTGACAACGGGATGGGAACATGGCTTTTAGGTCAAGCAGCCTCTGCAGAGTCCCCAATACACCTCCCACTTGCTGTGGGAGACCACATGAGACTCCACAAAAGCCTCCCTTACCGGGCAAGAAAGTCTAGAGCGTAGCCCTCTTGTATTACCCTCCAGATCCCAGAAGTCCAGGGTAATCCTTTCCCACTCCTTGTAAAAGCTGGACAAATTACACAGCCACAGAAGTCTACAAGCCGCCACCGACAAGACCATGCTACGAGCCAACTTACGCACCAAGTCATACAGTGCATCTGCCACATAAGCGATCCCAGCTTTTAGACAGCTGCCTGTAGGGAACCACCGTACGAGCTGGAGCCTTCTGAACCCAGCACAGACAGGCCCTTCTGCATCAAGCTGGTACATACCGCCACTCAAAGACAACGCAGAGACCTCAAACAGCCTGCGGTCCTGAACATATTTCAGGGCGGCTGCCCCCGCCACCGGAATTGTCATCTTCTTGGTAACAGCCAAACAGCCACGTCCACCTTTGGAACCTTCAGCAAGTCAAGGGTTTCCTCCATCAAGGGATAAAGCTTAGCCATCACTGCCCACCTTCAGACCCGCGTCCGGGAAGTCCCACTCCCTGTTCACCAGCTTCCGGATCTTCTTCGGCAAAGGAAAGGCACTTGTGGGCCCTCTAAGCCCATCCAGGACCAGACTGACCCCTTCATTATCAGACTCCTTAGTGACCTTAATGCCTAACTTCTCCAAGACCTGAAGAATCATAGGCCGTAGCTCTTCCCGTCTTAAACTCACCATCATCCCCTTCAGGCACTGGAAAGTCATCAGGATCAGGGTCATCCTTGGAGCCATTCACATCAGGGATTGGTGTAGCATCCAGATCTAGGTCTTGCTGCGAGTGATCTGAATCCTCACCATTCCTGGGAGTTCGTTGGCCCGATGCAACCCCAGACGCTGTAGGATATTTATTTATTTTATTTATTTATTTATTTAACAGTGTTTTATACCGACCTTCATAGTAGATAACCATATCAGATCGGTTTACATTTTAACAAGGGTAAACTGATGTAACAATTATGGTAAACAATGGATAACAAAGGAAAAGGAATAAGTCAAAGTTACAATCAACAAGGAATGGAAACTTGGGAGCTTAAAACAAGCTGGAAGGAAGATAAAAGCAAAAGCAGGTAGAATAAATATAAGCAGGTAGAATAAATATAACGTGATATGAATAATTTAACGGGTTAGAGCTTATGCTTTAACCTGGAACGTGCCAGTGTCCATTGTTCAGGAGGTAGTGTGTCAAAGGTCTTGTATGAAGTGGGGCTCGAGCTATTGATTATCAGGTGGATCTGGGAAGGCTTGGTGAAAGAGCCACGTCTTTAGTCTTTTTCTGAAGGTTAAGAGGCAGGGTTCCAATCTGAGATTTGCTGGGATGCTATTCCAGATAGATGGGCCTGCTATTGAAAAAGCTCTGTCTTTGGTCATAGAGAGGCGTGTGGCTTTAGTAGGGGGACATTTCAGAGTGCCTTTGTGAATATCTCTCGTTGGTCTGTTGGAGGAGTGGAGTTGGAAAGGGATTTCCAGGTCGAGTTGGAGTTCTTGATGGATGGATTTGTGTATTAGGGTAATAGATTTGTACAGGATTCTGAAATTTACTGGTAACCAATGTAGGTTTCTGAGGATGGGGGAGATGTGTTCACTGCGGCTGGTGTTGGTCAGCAGTCTCGCTGCCGCATTTTGTAACATCTGCAGTGGTTTGGTGGTAGATTTGGGGAGGCCTAGGAAGAGGGCACTGCAGTAATCTATTTTGGCGAACAGTAGTGCCTGGAGGACTGTCCTGAAGTCTTGGAAAAATAATAGTGGTCTAAGTCGTTTCAATACCAGAAGTCTGTAGAAGCTGTCTTTGGTAGTTGTGTTGACCATTTTTTTAAGGTTTAGTCGATTGTCTATTATTGCCCCAAGGTCTCTCACGTGCGTGCAGGTAATGTGAGCATTGTGTGGTGAAGGTGGAGGAAGATTGTTTTCATTTGAAGAGATGAGGAGAAGCTCCGTCTTTGAGGCATTGAGGACCAAGTTTAAGCTGTTGAGTAGATTAGTAATGGATAGAAGGCAGTTATTCCAATAGATGAGAGCTTTTGAGATTGATTCTGTTATAGGGATTAAAATCTGTACGTCGTCTAAGTACAGATAGTGAATTAGGTTGAGATCTGTAAGTAGTTTGCAGGGAGGAGGAGGTATATATTAAAGAGGGTTGGAGATAAGGATGATCCTTGTGGTACGCCAAGTGAAGATTTTGTTAGAGGTGACTCCTTGTTATTGATTTTGACTTTGAAAGACCTATTGCTGAGGAAGGACTTGAACCAGTTGTGGGCTGATCCGGAGATGCCGATATCCTCTAGGCGATCCAGAAGGATGGCGTGATTGACGGTGTCAAATGCCGCCGAAATGTCTAACAGAACTAATAAGAAGGAATGTCCTTTGTCTAACCCCATTAAAATATGGTCTGTAAGCGAAATGAGGAGGGTCTCCGTGTTGCGTGATTTCCGGAAACCGTATTGCAAAGGGTATAGGATCTTATGGTCCTCTAGATATTCTGAAAGCTGGGTGTTTACCAGTTTCTCAGTAAGTTTGGCAACGAATGGTAGATTGGAGATGGGTCTAAAGTTGGCTAATACATTAGGGTCTAGATTGTGTTTCTTGAGGAGGGGCTTAAGAGAAGCAGTTTTTAGGCTGTCTGGGTAGCTTCCTTGAGTTAGAAGGCTGTTAATAATATTTGTTAGAGGTCCTGAGATCGTGTTTGGGATGAGAAGCAGGAGTCGCGATGGGATATTATCAGCCAGATGACTAGATGGTTTCTGTCTTTTAGAAGGGATTCAATCTCTTTAGTGGAGATTAATTCGAAGCTGTCCAACTTGGGTTTAAAAAAGGAATTGAAATTCTCGTCTGATTTGAGAGGTGTTGTATTTGGAGGAAGGAGAGCGAGAGTATTTAGAATCTTCAGTTGAAAAAATGTGGCGAGTTCATTAGCCTTGGATAGCGCTTGTTCATCTGGAATAGGTGGCGGGGTTGATTTGGTTATTTGTGTTACGTAAGCAAATAGGGCCTGGGCGTCGTACTGGTAGTGGTGTATTTTGTTGGCGTAGTATTCCTTCTTTTTTTGTAGAATGCAGGTTCTATAGCGATGTAAGAGTCCCTTGTATGCTGAAAGGGTAGTTGAATTGGGGGTTTTTCGCCATCTATTTTCTTTATGGCGTAAGTCTTGTTTCATCTGTTTTAGTTCGGTGCTGAACCAGGGTTGATTTCCCTTTTTTTTTGGATTGATTGTTTTGGAGGTTATTGGGCACCATTTGTTTGCAACTACTTCAGTAATTTTTTGCCAGGAAGATAGGGCTGAGTCGGGATTAGATAGGTCCAGGTTGGAGAGTTCCTTGGAGAGCTGCTCGCTGAGTATATCAGATGGACATGATTTCCTGAATTGAATGGTGGAAAGGTGCGGAGAAGTGTGTGTCTGTTTGTATGTGGCGAATGAAGATTCTATCAAGAAATGATCTGACCAAGGGATTGGGGTACATGTAGGGTCTACAGTGCACGTGAATTTAGAGTTAATGAATATTAAATCCAGGGTGTGACCAGCTTTGTGTGTGGGGCTGTTGATAGTCTGAGAGAATCCCATTGCAGTAAGGGTGGTGAGGAAGGCTTCGCAGTTCGCAGATCGGGGTAGAGCGTCTGTATGGAGGTTGAAATCACCCATAATCATAGTTGGTAGGTCTAAGTTAATATGTTTCGCTATGGATTCTGTGAGGGGTGAAGGGTCGGTTTCTAGAACTCCTGGAGGGGTGTAGACCAACAAAATTTGTAGAAGTTTTGACTTGACTAATCCTAGTTCCAATTTGGGCTCAGTCTTAATGGTGTGGGCGGTCAGTCTGAGTTCTTTCTTGGAAGCTAGAAGAAGTCCGCCTCCTCTTTTTTTGTGTCTGTGGAAGGTGAAAATGTCATATACCTGGATAGGTAGTTGGTTGGTTAAGGCAATGTCCGAGTTTTTTAACCAGGTTTCTGTGATGGCACAGATGTCTGGGTTGGCGTCCAGGAGGTAATCATTGAGGATGTGTGTCTTTTTCGTTAGAGATTGTGCATTGAGGAGGGTTACTGAGAGTAGCGTGAGGCCTAGAAGTTGGTTCAAAGGTGACGTCATGATTGGAATAATTCTTTTTTGTAAGACGTTGGTAGAGTTAGGTAAGGAGATTCTCCTTTGGTTGTAAATGATTGGGATGTTGTAAGTGAACATGATGAATGAAGTTTTGGAAGAGGTTTAGTCTGATAAATATTTTGGTTGGGACTGGATACGGACTGGTGAGAGTCTGTATGAATAAGGGAAATGTCTGAGGATGGATGAAAGAAGGTGTCTGTCTGATTGAAGGGCGGTTTGGATGTTTGCTGAAAGGGTGTCTGTAAGCTTGTTGGATTGCTTGGATGGGTGCTCTGTCCTCCGTATGCGTGGGTGATTGTTTGATCAAATGTTGATAGAGCTCCTATTCTGGAGGTCGCTAAGACTTAAGCAGAATTTATATTGGTTTCTCGGATTCGTGACTTGTTTGAGTGCTGGTGAGCTAACGACGAGTGGAGGAGTTTGTCACTTTTTCTGGTTAGTAGCGAGGGTACTCGCTATGCTCCCTATAGTGAACAGAGTTAGTGTAGACGTTTCACCTTACGTGGCGGAGTTGGGATGGCACCTCGGTCGGTGTGTGGCTTCTGCGTAGAGGGTTGGACCTGGTCCTGGGGCTCTCCAAGGGGCGCGCTAAGGGGCAGGCCCCTTAGGTCGCGCTCCTTCGGGCGCGCGACGCCTGGCGTGCGACGCCGCCAGTAGAGGCTTAAATTTAAAGGGATAATAGATGCCTTCTGATTGGCTGAGAGGCTGGTGCTGCGCTGGTCGGCGGGGCTTGGGTCCCAGGCGGGGCGGCGCCGACGAGGTCGGGATGACCGGCAGGGAGGCAGGTGAGCCGCGGCAAAGGGCTGGCCGGAACAAGGAGCCCCGATTTAAAGGGCTTACCTTATTTATTTATTTATTTCGGGCGTCAGTTCCTTTAGCCTGTTACAGGCCTCTGATTGGTTGTGCAGGTCCCACGTGGTCCGATCGCAGGGCTGGCGGATCGGGGCGTTGAGCGGCCGAGGCTGGGGCTGCGCTGGTCGGCGGGGCTTGGGTCCCAGGTGGGGCGGCGCCGACGAGGTCGGGATGACCGGCAGGGAGGCAGGTGAGCCGCGGCAAAGGATATCACTAGCTCCCTGTGAGGCTCTCTTGGGTTTCTTATCAGAGGGGCAGCAGGGCCGGGGAAAGGGCCGGGGAAAGGGCGGGGATGGGAAATCGCATCTCCAGCCATGACATCCTGAGCTTCCTCCTCAGCAGGAGCAGAAATGGGCCCGGCCGAATGGAGGTCTGGTTTCCCTCCCCGAAGAGCCCTCTTGCCCCGATCTGCAATCCGGGCAGAGGGACCGGGCGTCTAGCCGTGCTGCAGAGGAGCCACAAGCGCGCCAAGTGGCCATTTTCTGCTTTAGCGTTATTAGGGCCTTCACGTGCCACATGGTGCACCACCCACTAGGCCGCTGACAAGCTCCGACCTCGGGACCGCAGCCACACCGAACACCCACTCCCACCGGCGCACTCACTAGATTGTGGTCGCCAACCGGCCCACCTACAAAAACAGCGAGGGAAAGAATGATCGCACCGCGGCCCCCTCCCCCAAGCCTATGTTGGCGCCGCTTACCACATGCACCTGGAGCCTGGGGCTGCCGGTGAACCTGCACAAAGGCAACTCCTCCACCCCTCAGCACTGGCCAACAGCCCCCGATGTCCAGGCCCACCACAGATGACTGAAGACAGCCTTCCCTGCAGAAAAAAAATCTTTATTTTTATTTTTTTCATGAAAAAGAAAAAACTGAAGAAATTCTTTCCTGACAGGATCAGTAGTGACCGAGAGGGGGAGCCTCAGATGGTCAAGGGAGCCAGATCTCCTGGCTATCAGACTATCCGGGTCGTCACAGACAAAGCCCAATCAGGGGTATTCAAACCCCCCCCCCCCCCCCCCGTTTCCCGGCTCCAACCTGACTGATGGCCCACGAAGATATCAAATATCAAAAATTAACTACTTTTTTTTTTTTTTTAAACTAACACCTAGACTGTACCAGCTGCTTGAGTCAGAGAAATACTGAGGGACTGCAGGTGGCACTCTCAGTTATGTAGTATGGCATCAAAGGTTTGTTTCTCTGACTCCATCTGCTGGTAGGGATGCAAAACCCACTGGTCTGGACTGATCTGGGTATGTTCAGGAAGTGGAATTTGTAGGAACTCCCCTTTCTATTACTGACATACTGGAATGTGCTGGTGAAGTTATCAATAGTCCCTTAGTGCTTTAACAAGTTCATTTCTGCAGGAGGAAGGAAACAGCTACAGACAGAGACAGAAGTCTATAGACTGCTTTTACAAGGAGTAAGAGAGGAGAAAGCAAAGTAGAAGCCTTCCATGCCACTAGTACATTTTAGGTCCTAAGGTCAAGGCTAAAAGAGGAACAAGTTCCCTCAAGAAGCAGAAGAGAATCCTTGGAGAAGGAAAATTTGTCAGGCCAAGAAGGTATTTGGGATTCACACAGTAGTACACAATGATCAAGATAAAAGGAGACTTCTACTGACTTGTCCAGTTAATGTAACAAGGTACCTGGATGGTGCTTTACATTCAGGGAGAAAACCAGTTGTGCCAGCAAGGTACTTGCAAAGAAAGAAGAGGAGTTTATTCTGCCAGGGTGCTCTATACATCAGGATTCTCCGAACATGGTCCTGAGGGTCTCCACTCAGTTGGCTTTTTAAGATTTCCACAATGAATATGCATGCAGTTTATTTGCATAAATGGAGGTCGTGCATGCAAATAAACCCTGAAAAGCAGATTGGGTTGTGGCCCTTGAGGACAGGGTTTGGGGACCACTGCTATACAAGACTCCAGGTACCAGAAGGTACAAGCTTCAGGGGGGAGCGATATATCTTGATAAATGGTTTTGAAATGTTCCCTCTAAATGCACGAATACATAAAAGAAAAGGCTTTTTCAGTGGAAAGGTCTTTCTAAAATGAGGGGCTCTTACACCTGGCTAAAAGGGCACAGAATCAGGAGTAAAGAAATACATCTTCAATGAAAGGGTGGTAGAACAGTCTTCCCTATGGAGACGGTGGAGGCAAACACGGCATCTGAATTCATAAAAGTCTGAAGGATACTTGGTTGTGATGATGTTAGGACCTTGGATATTGTAAGAAGAAAAAACAGGTAGACTAGCTGGGCCTTACCAGCTGCTGTCATATTTAATGTTTCTATACACAAACAATTACGTTTTAACAAGTGACAGAGGATTTTCAACACTTGAAATACCTTTTTAGAACTAGGATAGATTAAATAGGAAATAAAACGTTTCAATCCTGGTGGGTATTCTCTGGGGCATAGTATGAGGACCAGCCACGCTTCAAGCAACTGGGGCTGGGACAAGGAATGAATGCCAAGCATAATCTACCCCATCTATCCTCCGTATTCCCTGAAGCCCATGGAAGGTTACTCTCCATTGCAAAACCTCCCCCTCATTTGACAATCTAGTGAACCTCATGCACCCATGAGGAAACACATTTTGGATGTCTATTTCTCTCCATATTTCCTAGCTCTAATTTAAAACCACCTTTAATTGTCTGCTCTACAAAGACAGCTTCCTGTTCAGCGACATCAGTGTGAAAAGCAGTTCTGCCATAATTTGATTATCTTCTGTGGTACTGTTTCATTTCCTTTCTGATAAAGCAGAAGAACAAAATGAAGCCTACAATCCCAGTTCAGGGAGAAAAGCAGTGGCGTAGCCACAGGTGGGCCTTGGCCCACTCACTTTGGACTCGGGCATACCCAGAGCTGCCCAGCAGAGCGGTGATGACCTACCCGCGGGGATCATGAACAAAACAATGATGACGTGTCCACGGGAGATTCCATCCCCCGTAGGCACATAAGCAAAACCGCAGTGGCATGATGACATGTCCGCTGGGATCCCACCACCCGTGGACACAGGAGCAGAAGTGTGGCAGCATGTTCAAGATCTGCCTGCAGGGATTCCACCCCCCACCCTGCGGGCTGAAGACCACCTGTACTACCTCCAGAAAGCTGAAGACGACGATGATGATGATGTGACAGGCTACAGGAAGTGAAGGAAGCAGGCTGTGAAAGGGAAGGGAGAAGGGAAGGAGCAGGAACAAGGTTGGTAGTGAGACTGGGGGGCAGTGAGAGGTGAGTGTGAAACGTTTGGAGATTAGGGGGCTGGGAGGGGTGTGGGTAGGTGTGGGATGTGGGTGTGTAAGGGAGGAAGGGAGAAGAGAGGAGAAAGACAAGGGGAAAATGGAAAAAGACACCAGGACCAACCGATTAGAAAAATGAAAAGATCAGACAACAAAAGTAATAAATAGATAAATAAATAATGAAATAGATAGATGGATAAATAAATAGATACATGTTGAATTTTTAGTGATTGGAATCTGCCATCTTTGGGAATCTGCATTTCTTATATTTTTGTATTTTGCTCTTCATATTTCCACTGCTCAGCATCTGGTTTCTCAGGCTATTTCGGTTTCTATTTCTAATTTGTAGTCCCTTATATCTGTATTGGGTAAGGGTCTGTATGAGTTGCGCATGTGTGGCAGAAGTGCAGTATTTTGGCTAGCGTGTAGTTTCTGTTAGTGTTCATGGTAGTTGTGGGTGGATCCTTGGGCCGGTGGCAGATGACCACGCCCCCGGGGGAAGATCCCGGGAGGGACCACCAGTCAAGCTCAGAGTATGGAGACAGACACACACTAGATCTTTTATTAAACAGTATATCGAACCACCAGAGGTGGCAGTAGTGAGCTGGAAGTGCCCGGCTGGGCTGTAGTCCCTCAGATACTGGAACAGCGATCCCTGGATAACTGAGCTGTAGAGAAACTGAATATAGTGAGTAGGCAGAGTATGCAGAGTTCAGGAACAGAACCTTGATGGTAACACTCACACTATAGTGTCTTAGAAGCAGCCCAGGAGCTGGAATGAAATAGGCCCTCGAGGAGCGAGTACCTGGTTCCAGGGAAAGCTCTGAGAGAGATGGTAACTCACTGGTGTTGTAGGCAGCAATGACTTCCTGGCAGAAGTGGTTTTCAGTAGCAGGTCCAGGAACATGGGCCCTCGAGGAGCGAGTACCGGTTCCAGACTGCGATCTGAAAAGCAAAAGAGAAAGCGAGGCTCCCGAAGAGTGGGTACCTATGGTAAGTCCAAGGAGGCAGAGTAGCAACGTATGCGGAGAGCAAATCCCATCCGCCGATACTTGGAGGAAAGCCCTTGCTAACTCGATTCGTTAGTGATTTCAGAGACCTTAAATATCCAGTGAAGATGACGTCACCTCAGGGGGACGCCCCTGAGGTTCGCACCATTGCTGGTACTTGAGTCGGGGCCGCGCCACACACGCGCCCTTAGGCTGCTGGGAAACATGGCGGAATGCAGCGTCTAGCAGGTCCGGGGACACCGGAGGGGAACGGCACGATGACGCTGCAGCAGCCAAACTTCCAACAGGCAAAGAGGGAGTCGCCAAAGAGGTAAGGTGGGTGTAGTGGAGACACGTTGGGCAGAGACGGTCGCAACAGTTTCTCTGTAGGGATTTGTAGCAGCCTGGCTTTTTCTGTTTGCCCAGTAGGTGGTGTATTAGTATTCTAGGGCCTGATATTGTATTGCTGCTTTTTCATAACTAATGGACCTGAGAGTTAGTGCTGTGTTTATATGGAATAGCAAAATAATACGTCTTGTTTTTTGCACTCTTTTGTGTAATATCACAAAGGGGCAGATTTTCAAAGGGGTACATGCGTAAGATACGCTCGTGCCCCCTAAAAACCTGCCCCAAGCTCCCCCTGCGTGCGCCAAGCCTACACTGCATAGGCTGCCGACGCGCGTAAGTCCCGGGGCTTTCCTGGGGGGGGGGCGTGTCAGGGGCTTGTCGCGGCCGGAGTGTTATCGGGGGTGTGTCGCGGCATCGGGGGCGTTCTGTGGGCGGGGCCACGGGCGTGGTTCTGCGCAGGCTGCCGATTTTGCGCAGCCTTGCGCACGCCGACCCCGGATTTTAAAAGATACGCGCGTATCTAATAAAATCCGGCGTCCTTTTGTTTGTGCCGGTTGCGCGAACAAAAGTACGAGCGGGCGTACTTTTTAAAAATCTGCCTCAAAATGTTTAGCAATGAAGGATTTGTTTTGCTGAGGAGATAGCAGAATTTGAATATTTTTATTTTTGCATGTTGGGTTCTAATGTGAACTGCCCTAGTTCTGCTGTGCACTCCTTCTTATGATTATTACTATTTTATTGTGGTTATGATCATCTCTGCCTTTCTAGAAAGAGGATTTATGAAAGAATACATTGATATTTATTTTATTACATGACTGAGTGGATCTGAAGTTTGTGTTCTCTGCTTTTTACCTGATAGTCTTGTGTATTTATAAACTACAATAAATATATAATTAATACAGATTAAGGCTGCATTTTTAATGTTGGTAAGTGCTTCAAATAATTAAGTTAAAATATTGTAAAGTTTCACTCATGATGCATAGAAATTCTTTGCCAGGTATAATCTAAGGCAGTGATGGCCAACCTTTTGAGCTCAGTGTGTCAAAATTCATAAAAAAAACCGAGCATAACTCGGGTGGTGTGTCACTTCTAGAAAAATCCATAATTGTGATATTTGTAGCTCTAATTAATAACAAGTTATAATTTTAATATATGCTCTGTATTTATTAATAAAGCAAAAACAAATAATTCTTTACCTTGCCTGCTTAGTGACTTTTTTGTTGCTGAATTTCGTCGGCTAAATCTTCAATTAAAACACTCTCTCCCCCTCCACCCCCCACCCCCCCTCCCACACAAACTCTTACTCCCCTGGATTTTCTCATACACACTCATGCTCTCACACTCACTGGCTCCCTCACATACACACAAACACACACACCCAGGCAGGCTCCCAGTCATTCTCACACAAACACAAACACACAGGCAAGCTCCCAGTCATTCTCACACTGACCCCCAGGCAGGCTCCCATTCATTTTCACACCACTCCTGCTCCATCCTCCAGGCAGGCACCAATTCATTCTCACACACACAGACCCCCAGGCAGGCACCTATGCATTCACACACATACACCCCCAGGCAGAGTCCCATTAATTCACATGCACACACTAAAGGCAGACCCCCCTCTCTTTTGCCAGCAACCTCGGAACCTCTCTCATTCCTCTGCTGCCACATGACTATTGGGGATGTTACTATTCTTGCACATTCCCAAAGATTACATGTGCCAATCACTAAAAATATATATATTTTTTTTAACCTTTGCTGTCTGATCTTAGTTTTCTAATTGATTGGTCACAGGCTTTTTTTTTTTTTTCCACCTTCCCTTTCTTATTTTTTCCACCTTCCCTTTCTTATTTTTTTTTTTGCCAATTCCTTTTATATTGTCTTTTTTTCTGTTTCTTTTCTCTCCATCTTCTTCCCTCAAACACACAGTCAGGTTCTCATTCTCACATGCATTTCTCTCACACACACACACACACAGCTCTCACTGGCACATGCTTTCTGACTCTCACACACACAGGCTCTCTCTCACTCCCACATGCTGTCTTGCTCAAGCACATGCAGTCTCTGCAAACATTCAGGTCCTCACTCTCACACACAATCTCTCAACTCATGTCATACACGTGCGCACATACACAGACCCTCAGCCTCTCTCTCACCTCTGGGCCTCCTCTTCGCGGGTCGCGCAGGATGGGCTCTGCAGCGGCCCTGCTACCGGGCTTCTTCCTCTTCTCGGGCTGCTGCGATTTGAGATTCGCGGCGGCCCGTAAGTGCAAGCGATGCTCCTCTTCTGCACGCACTGATGCTTCACCTCCTTCCTGCCCATGCGGCTCCGGCAACCTTTACTTCCGGGGCCGCACAGGCAGGAAGGAGGAGGAGCATCAGCGCGTTCAACACGATCTTTTTCTTTGGGCTGTGGTGAAGTGAGCCTCACCACGGCCCTGCCTATCTGCCTGTCGCTGCGCCGCATGCGCCTCCCTGCGCCCGGGGGCATTGTGGGGGGGGGGGGGGGCTGGAGGGATACTAAAAAACTAAAAAACTAATTTTAAAGGGTTGGCGCAGCCGAAAAAAAAAAAGGCTCGGCACAGCTGATAAAAAAAAAAAAAAAAATCGATAGTTCCGAAACGCTACGCGTGTCAGCAAAAATGGCTCGGCGTGTCACCTCTGACACGCGTGTCATAGGTTAGCCATCACTGCTCTAAGGCATTATTTATGTATGCCAGTATAACTCATAAGGCTCAGACCTGTATGCCTCCTGCCCACCCATGTTAACCTTGCCCCCCCCCAAAAAAAAAAACAAAACAAAAAAAAACCAGTTCTGGCTACGGCACTGGAGCAAAGCATAAGACAATGCATTCTGTGTTCCCGTTTATCACATGTAAACAGAGAGACTATTGAGGGCCGGGCTCCGTATAAAGGAAGACTACGTGTTAAACAAAAGGTGGCAATTCCATCCGAGACTAGAAAGACATGCAGATTATTAAGCAAGAAGCACCCAATACACACACAAAGAGACGGTACACACAAGCACATTTAGGCAAGACATCTCCTTTAACAGAGTACAGAAATCGGAAATGTCTCTCTCCCACACACTTTTATAAGCAAAGAGAATACAAAGTCTACTATGGCAGTAAAACTGTGGAACAGAAGATCTGGGGTCATAATGAGAAGCTGGAATGATGGGCTCTGAGCCATACGTCATAGCATGGCCACCAAATGCCATCTCTCAGTCTCTGCACGATGTCACAGAAACTAGAAACGTTTCCATCATGCAAAGGTCAGATTTTGACATGTGCAGATCAAGAACAGAAAAGCATTTTCTGTAAACAACCAAAAAAGATAACCAAACAAATATTTACCTTATTAGCTTTTCCATAATGTCGAACAGGCCCATCGGTGACAGCAAATCCATCAACTTCCGAAAATGGCTCTTTGTATCTGTGCCCATCTATGCAGCACTCTATAAACTCCATAGTGTTCTCTGTCAGGGTTCCAGTTTTATCTGTAAACACATATTCCACCTGTGGGGTGGGGGAAAGACGAGAACCCACAAAATGTAGCTTTTATTAAATAAAGCCATAAAGAAAGCAAAAGTACACATAGCACTTCTTAACTTAGTCTTGCTAAACTGAATGCAATTAAAGAGATGTAAAAACCTACTGAATATTTTGCATTTAAGAAATCTGTGCTTTGCTCCTATAATATAAAATTTGATCTACCAGTTAAGCCCCAAAATGCTGCAGATGGAATTTATAATGAAAGGAGAAGCTGCTAAACTTTTCTTAACTAGGAAACACCAAATTAAATGAAAGAAGCATAGACTTGATGCAGGAATAGATTTCTTCAGATTACAGGTGTTGAATGCTGAAAACAGCCTCCTGGTGGAGTGGGGGAGACCAAAACTAAAACAACTTCGAACCTTTCTCTTCTACAGTTTCTTAATAAGGGGCATGTTAATGAGTTACAAGCATAAAGCCTGGATACAGAGGTCTCTTTTCCTGGGAAAGATATGACAATGAGATAAACCTTAACTTCCATCCAATCTACTTCCTTAGAGGAACTTGACAACAGTTTAAGTAGTATATTGACACCAGCACATCAACAGCTTGAAAGGATAAATTATTACTTACCTATTAAATTTCCTTCTCTTTAGTACAGACCAGTGGATCCAAAACCAGTGGGTTATGCACCTCTACCAGCAGAAGGAGACGGAGCAAAGCTGACATCATGGTATATATAACCCTGTACTAACATCAGCCTGCCAGTATTCTCTGCAAAAGCCAACTGTGGGCAAACTAACAAAACTTGATTATTAACAAACAACCACTCCAATACTCAGCCAACAGGAAACCACTGAGCACAGACAAGGAGTGCAACAACATTAGTCTAGGGAAGGTGGATCCACCTGTCTGTACTAAAGAAAAGGAAATTATCAGGTAAGTAGTAATTTCTCCTTTCTTAACTTTCAGACAAGTGGATCCAGAACCAGTGGGATGTACCAAAGCAACTTCAGAATAGGGCGAGAGGATGCCTGTGGTCCGGTCAAAACCACATATGTGAAGGCTGCATCCTCCCGGGCCTGCTCATCTAGGCAATAATGCCTGGAAAAGTATGTAAAGAGGACCACGTCACAGCTCGTCAAATCTAGACAGGAGACAACAATCTAATCTCTGCCAATGCACTGCCTGAGCCCTAGTGGAATGAGCCCTAACCTGACTAGGCAACAGCTGCTCCACATCCACATACGCGGCCATGACTACCTTCTTAATCCAGCTATTACAGCCTGCGGGCCGGTTAACTCTTTTACTTCCACTATGGAGTATAACCCCGTGGTTACTACAGTTTTTCCACTGTTCATGGGTTATATTTAATCAGCGGTCCTTTTGTAACTTTTTTTTGAAAAATGTTTTTCTTTTTATCTGTTTCTTCTTATAAAATAAAGTTTGAACGCTTTAAAAGTTGTAACAATGTTTACAGAAAATTTCCCCAAAATGAAGATAGTATTAGAATTCAATACTTCCCTTTAATGATGGAAGAGACAGCCCGACATAATATCACGTTTCATGCAAACTACTTCAGGGCCTTTATATTTTACCAGAGGACGTTAATCCTGAAACATGGGGAAAAATCGCACTGAAATACAAACAAAGGATTAGAGCAATTCTTAAAAAAGTGGAGACAATACTCAAGAGACAAAGTACTTATTGAGGCATCAGAGCATTTTAAACAATTTGAATGTGTGGGTCTTCAGCCATCTTAAGCATCTGTCCTGTTTCACATTGATTTAACTACCCTTATGTCTGTACATAAAGCTACATGTAAGAGAAATTTAAAAGTTGTATTTTTTAAGAAAAAAAGATTAAAACTAAAAAAAAAAAAAAAATGACAAAAGGACGATGATTAAATATGACCCATGAACAGTGAAAAAGTGCAGTTGCTTATCTGTAACAGGTGTTCTCCTAGGACAGCAGAATGTTAGTCCTCACATGTGGGTGACATCATCCGATTGAGCCCGGCACAGAAAACTTTTGTCAATGTTTCTAGAAACTTTGACTGGCAGACTGAGCATGTCCAGCCTGCTGCTATCCATGTGTCCACGCGAGGTCCCCCTTCAGTCTCGTAACATAGCAAAAATACAAGCGAGAAAAATTAACCTAATAAACCGAAAGTGAACCCAATGTCGTGGGGAGGAGGACTAACATCTTGCTAGAACACCTGTTACAGGTAAGCAACTGCACTTTCTCCTAGGACAAGCAGGATGGTAGTCCTCACATGTGGGTGATTACAGAGCTCCAGACTGCCCCATGTGAAAGAGGGACCCACAATAACCGAACAAGGTGCCAACAGGCACAACACAACTGCGGCACTGTGGGAAAACAAGAATAGTCTGGCCCCACAGAGAGCACGATGAACAGTTGGGTTCAAGACTGGAATATTTATTTAAACAGTTTTATATACCGTTGTACGGAGAATATCCATCTCGACGGTTTACAATATATTCATTATCAGAAAATAAAAATATAATACAAATATACCTAAAAACAATTAAAAAGGTAACAAACATAAATTAGTTACAATTAAAACAATTGTTAAGAAAGATAATACCACTATAAAAATCATACAAAGCTAAAAAGGGGTTTAGCTTTGGGCTTGACTCTTACTCATGTATGCCTGTTGGAAGAGCCACGTTTTTAAATCTTTCCCGAACTGTTTCTTGTTGGATTGAAGTCTCAGCTCAGGTGGTAATTTGTTCCAATGTTTGGGACCTGCAATTGAAATAGATCAATCTCGCACTTCACATAAATGGGCAGTTCTGACTGTGGGTATTGTGAGCAGACCCTTGTTTGCAGATCTCGATGCACGCTGTGGGATATGTAGTCTGATAGTAGTATTAAACAATCTGTCATTTCTCCATATAGTATCTTATGTATAATGCATAATGTTTTATAAATTGTTTGTTCAACTGGTAACCAATGCAGACTTTTTAGTATTGGGATGATATGTTCATTCCTTTTTGTGTTTGTCAAAATATGAGCCGCAGTATTCTGTAAAACTTGTAACGGGCATAAGGTTGTTTTTGGGAGTCCTAATAGCATAGCATTACAATAATTAATTCCCGTAAACAGCATTGTTTGTAATACTGATCTAAACTTTTCTTGGGATAAAAAAGGTTTGAGACATTTTTACATCGTTAGTTTTGAAAAACCTTCCTTCACTTTCTTCGAAATGTGTGCCTTGCAGTTTAGTTCTGAATCAATGTAAAAACCTAAATTTCTTGTTACATTCTCAATATGAATATTCGATATACTGTTAGTGGGAGTAAAATTTTGTTCTAAATTAGTTTTTTTCTTTCAAAAACTATAAAAACAGTCTTAGCCAAGTTTAAAATTAATTTCAATTGTGCTAGTTGTCCAATTATTTTTAAATACATTTCGACCAACTTTAGGGTTGCCTTTAGATTGTTTTCGATTGGGAATAAAATTTGGATATCGTCTGCGTATATAAAATGTATCAGGCCAAGGCCAGATAACAAATGGCACAGGGGTAATAAATAAATATTAAACAAAGTGGCCGATAATGACGATCCCTGAGGTACTCCTGTTGTCAAACTTAAATTTTCTGATACACTATTATTCATTTTTACTGTAAAGGTTCTATTTTCTAAGAAAGATGTAAACCATTTTAATGTTGTGCCTGTCAGACCTATATCCTGAAGTCTATTCAAAAGAATCTTGTGATCCACCATGTCGAACGCGGCTGATAAATCTAAAATCACGAGTAAATAGCATTGTCAGCTATCAAATCCTCTAAGAACCATGTCTGTCAATGATAACAGAAGTGTCTCAGTACTGTAATACCTTCTGAAACCATGCTGGGAAGGATATAATACATTATTTGCTTCGAGATGTTCAATTAATTGTTTATTCACTACTTTTTCAATTGATTTAGCCAAAAAAGAAATTTGAAATTGGTCTTAGATTTTTCAAATTTTTGTAGTCCAAACCCTGTTGCTTCAGAATTGGCCTCACTATGGCATTTTTTAAAAGTACATGTAAATTTCCTTCGAGTGATACATTTATCAAAGGATACAAGGGTTGGAGTAATTACGTTTGTGCATTGTTTTAAAGCCAATGGGGCGGATTTTAAGAGCCCTGCTCGCGTAAATCCGCCCGGATTTACGCGAGCAGGGCCTTGCGCGCCGGCGCGCCTATTTTCCATAGGCCTGCCGGCGCGCGCAGAGCCCCGGGACTCGCGTAAGTCCCGGGGTTTTTTGAGGGGGGTGTGTCGGGGGCGTGTTGGGGGTGGGGCCGATCGGCGCGGTGTTTTGGGGGCGAGACGCGGCGTTTTGGGGGCGGGCCCAGGGGCGTGGTTTCGGCCCGGGGCGGTCCGGGGGCGTGGCCGCACCCTCCGGAACCGCTCCCAGGTCGCGTCTCGGCGCGCTAGCGGCCCGCTGGCGCGCGGGGATTTATTTCTCCCTCCGGGAGGCGTAAATCCCCCGACAAAGGTAGGGGGGGGTTTAGATAGGGCCGGGGGGGTGGGTTAGATAGAGGAAGGGAGGGGAAGGTGAGGGGAGGGCGAAAGCGAGTTCCCTCCGAGGCCGCTCCGATTTCGGAGCGGCCTTGGAGGGAACGGAGGCAGGCTGCGCGGCTTGGCGCGCGCCGGCTGCACAAAATTGTCAGCCTGGTGCGCCAACAAAAGTACGCGAAGGCGCACTTTTTTAACATCTACCCCAATGTGTTGATCACGTCTATAGGATGATTTGCCGGATTTAACTTCTTTACTAAATTTTCAATCTCTAATGCTGTTGTATTATCAAAACTAGTCCATGGAGCTCCACAACAGTGAGGCTACTGCACCACAGAAAAGAAGAGACTGAAGGGGGACCTCGCGTGGACGTGCGGATAGCAGCAGGCTGGGCATGCTCAGTCTGCCATTCAAAGTTTCTAGAAAGTTTGACAAACGTTTTCCGTGCTGGGCTCCATCGGATGATGTCACCCACATGTGAGGACTACTATCCTGCTTGTCCTACGACAAATTGTAGTAATCACGAGGTGTTATGAAGGTCCATTGAATGCTTAGTAAATTTAGTGGATTAGAGAAAAAAATAGAGCAGTTGGCAATGTATTTAATATTACCATTTGGCTTTTGATTGCTGTATTTTTTTTGGACTGTTTGTGACAATAGCTTCTGAATGCAGCTCTCCAACAGGAATACCCTGCCTTGTTTCGTGTTTAAGCAAACACCTAGGTACTCCCAGTGTTTGGGATGACTGCAGCTTGTTCTTGGATGATTTCACCACCCAGCTGTTAGATTTTGCTCCTCCAGAGGGGAGGAGTTAGCAATCTATTGTAATCTGCTGCTGGATACTCCTGTAGTGGGAGGAGTTAGCAATCCGTTATGAGTCATCATGCAGAGTTGCAATCTTTTAAGGACTGGCTCCCATGGAAGAAGTAGTGTAGCAATCTGATATGCTCCGTAGGCGGAACTAGCAATCTTGATATGATATAGACTGCTGAGTTGGCAATCTGTACCAGCGGAGTGCTAGAGAGGGAACTCAGCTGGAAATGAATGTAAATAGGTGAATCCTTGGGCCGATGGCAGATGACAGCGCCCCCAGGAGGATATCCTGAGAGGGACCACCGGCTAGGCTTGGTTATGGAGACAGACAAAGATAGTTCTTTTATTAGACAGGTTAGTAGAACCACCAGAAGTGGCAGTAAGGAGCTGATATGCCCGGCAGGGCTGAAGTCCCTCAGATACTGGAACTGTGTTCCCAGGGTTGCTGAGCTGTAGAAGAGACTATAGATAGTGAGTAGACAGGGTATGCTGTATTCAAAGCCAGTAGTAGATGACAAACTCACATAGGTTCTTAAAGAGGCTCAGTAGCTGGAAAGAGTTAGGCCCTTGAGGAGAGAGTACCTGGTTCCAGAGAAAGTTCTAAGAGAGCGGTGGTAACTCACGAATATCTGTATCTGTGATAGCTTCCAGGCAGAAACAAATCTTCTGAGTATTCAGGAACATGGGCACTCGAGGAGCAAGTACCGGTTACTATCTGCAATCTGAAATAGAGAAAAGAGAGTGAGGCCTCCGAGGAGCAGGAACCTCTGGTAAGTCCGAAGAGGCAGAGTAGTTTGGAACGAATCCCCGTATCCGTCCTTTCGTTCGTCTGTCCGTCCTTGCTAACTCAAATCGTAAGCAAAAGTGAAGACCTTTTATGTTGGAAGCAGATAACGTCAATACAGGGGGACGCCCCTGAGGTTCGAGCCCTTGCTGGTACATACTTCGGAGCGTGCGTGCGCGCCCTACGTCATCAGGAATATGGCGGATCCACATCGTCGAGCCAGTCCGGGTACGCCGGAGAGAGGCGGCATGGAGACGCCGCGGCAGCAAGCCGTCCATTAAGCCCGGAGGGAGTCGCCACAGAGGTAGAGAGGGTGGAGTGAGGGCCAAGAGCAGCCACGAACGCAACACCAGCCTAGTTCCTGCAATAAGAAGATCACCTTGCGTGAGACCCGAAGGCTTTCTTCCAGGCTCTTGGTGCGAATCAGCCAATTGTCCAAGAACGGGTGAACCAAAATGCCATACTTTAACACTGCTGCAACTACCTCCATAACTTTGGAAAAGTTCTGGGTGCGGTGGCCAAACTGTGCCCGGAACTGATAGTGTTGCCCCAAGACAGCGAAACATAGAAACTGCTGATGCTCCAGTCAGATGGTAATATGAAGGTATGCTTCTGACAAATCCAGTGACATTGGAAATTCCCCCGACTGTACTGCCATTATATCACTGAACATAAGGTTTCCATGTAAAATCAAATCACCTGCAAATGACTGTTCACTCTTTTGTGATCTAGAATGGGGCGATAGGAGCCTTCCTTTCTCGGCACAATGAAGTAAATGGAATATCGGCCCACATTTTCTTAAGACCTGGGCATTGGGACTACAGCCCGCAGGTTGAGGAGTCTTGACAACGTACACTACACTGCTTGTCTCTTTTGCGGAGAGTTGCATGGAGACACCTTGAAAATGTCCCGAGGAACTCCAGAGTGTAACAGTCTCTTATCACTTCCAGTACCCATTGGTCTGATGTGATCTCGATCCACCTCCAATAAAACAGAAAGAGGCAAACCCCTATATCTCCTGTTCCCGGGGGTAGGTCGGCACACCTTTCACTGAGTGGCTCAGGAGGCATCACTACCTGAGCCTGCACCTCTTCTGGATTGTCTGCGATGAAAGGACTGAGTCCTTTCACGCACGCCTACTCTTAATCTGCCATCCCAGTTCCATTCCCCCCCCCTCATCCCTCTTCTAATCCACCCAACCACCCACCCAGACTCATTCCTCCCCCTCTACCCCCTTCCACCCCTTCCTCACCCCCCCAACCTCCCATCTCTCTCTAACCTAGCCCCCCCTATTCCCCCTGATCCTCCCCACCACTCCCTCACCTTGTATATAGAATGTACATAATAGAATGTATATAGAATGTATATAACTCCTGCTTCTTGTAAATAAACCACCTTATCTCCCTCCTCTGTTCCCAGCATACTCATATAGTTCCAAGTTACTTCCCTGCCCCTTCCCTCCCCTCCCCCCCCCCAGTTATATCATCAGTTACAATGTAAAGCCCTGTTAGCTGAATTTGCTGTTGTCTGGAAACCGATGTGATGTCTCGTGCGAATGTTGGTATAGAAAAATGTTAAATAAATAAATAAAATAAGATCAATCAATTCTTGAATAGCCTCCATAATAGGAAAGAAACATGAGACTTTATACAAAGAAGTCAAAATGGGATCTTTCTTTGGTTCAGACATGGAATCAGCCCCCAGTACTCCAAGCATCTTCAATGTCTGGGAAATCAGAGCTGGTAACTCATCTCTATGAAAGAAATGCAACATAGATCTAATCAGTTCTAACCTCAGAGGAATTTCCCCATCCTCCAAAGAATAAGGATAGGTACTCAGATGGCACAGCTGATGAAACCAATCAGAGCGACCCGCAGCAGGCCTAAACTTACTCCAGTGCTTACCCGCAACACCAGGTGTGTGGGAACTGGTAGACAGATCCTGAATCGCTACTAACTGGGGCCAAGGTCTGCAGCCCTTGAAAAAAATTTCACCCAAGAAAAGGTAGATGGATCCAGGCCACAACCAGGGGGCACTGCATAGTGGTACGGCACCCACTGAACTACCTTCTCCTGCTGAGGAACCAGTTAGGGGAGTCCCAATTCCAGGTGAGATCTCTAGCAACTGTTTTTCCATTCCCACTACAAGCAGGGAAGGACAGGACTTAGCAAACTCAGACTGAGACAAGTCTCCTTGAGCCTCCAAAACAGGGCTGAAACAAATTAGAGAATCCACTAAAATCACCTCAGGAAATCTTGACTGAGGGAGGAACCATAAGATATCACCACAGGAGAGCAGAGCAATTAACTTCTATTCTCCTTTCTCCTTTTATTAAACTCCCCAGCAGGGAGATGCATGTCCATCTGCTGGAGACAGAGAATACTGGCAGGATGATGTCGGTGCAAGGGTATACATACCGTGATGTCAGCTTTGCTCAGTCTCCATCTGCTGGTAGTGGTGCATAATCCACTTGTTCTGGATCCACCTGTCTGAACGCTAAGAAACATTCCTGTTTTTTTATTTTGCTACATATCTAGGGCTAAATTTCATATCAAAACATGAAATTTAGCCCTAGATATTGCCCTCCTTCCTCCAGGGAGGATTTGTATTTTTTTTCAATACCCACAAATGAGAAACCAATAACTTGAGCTCCATAACAAACATTAAAATAAAGATTTTGCAGATCATTCCTCTTGGTGATTGCTAAATGTTATGCATTTTAAGCTTGTGCAGTATATGCACCCACCTTTATATAAATCTGAATAGAATACGCTAAGAGGACCAAGCACGAAAGCTTAGTGTGTGCACAAAAGAGTGGTGAACGAGCCCGCGCAGCAGTAAATTCTGCTTGGAAATTGCACATGCAGACTTCACAGAGTATTTTATATGCATGACTTTGCGTGCACAAATTTCCACAAAAGGTTATATTTTCTCCAAGCCAGGTGCAACCTGTGCAGAGGTAACTTAGGAGCATAATGTTTAAAACAAAAATACAAAAAAAAAAAATGACCCAAGTCTACAACTAAAATATTTGCTCGTTGCATGCTTTCAGTGACTGATGTACAAAATGTTTTTGACCAGGACTGAATATAGCAACTGTCTAGGGGTTTTGTAACAATTTAGCACAGAAAAAGGACTAAAATTCTGCAATCGTCTATATGTTGCTGTTTCCTTTGACCCAGGAGAAAGACTGACCTGCCCAAGTTCTTCGTTGAGATCGGAGGTGTTGACCTGAGCGCCTTCTTTCATTTCTTCATCGTACATTTCTTTGTCCCAAGAAATAAAGAAGGAACCCAAAAATTTCTGCAGTTCCACGGTAACGTACATGGATACTGGGATAATGAAGTTGAACAATACCATGAAAGATAGGAAATCTGTGAACATTTTCAAGACCTATTAGGGGAAAAAGAAAATCGGCAGTAACCGGTATTAGTCAAGAAACTTTGAAACTCCCAAGTAAGAGTAAGGCTATATTTCTTTAAAGGAGAATTGGTTTCTACTTGTAATCATGTAGAAAGTTTAGGACACGAGATGATGTAGACCAGTGGTTCTCAACCCTGTCCTGGAGACCCCCCCAGCCAGTCGGGTTTTCAGGCTATCCACAATGAATATGCATGAGAGAAAATTTGCATGTTATGGAGGCAGTGTATGCAAATTTTCTCTCATGCATATTCATTGTGGATAGCCTGAAAACCCGACTGGCTGGGGGGGTCCCCAGGACAGGGTTGAGAACCACTGATGTAGACTCTCAATTGCCAGAAGAGAACTAAAATCGTACCTTTTCTAACGAAGCTTTTGTCGCAGAGCAATACTGACAGAATTGTACAGGCTTCATCATGAATTGGTGGGCCCTGATAAAGCTATTCAGGAAGTCCTCAATTTAAGACATTTTGAGTTACAACCAGAGTTGCAATGTTTCTAAATTGACACCCATTATCCAACTTAAAACACTTGTTTCGACTTTAAGACACCCAAGTATCTCCCAACAGGCACCCATACCAGGGACTGACTACCTTTCCTCAGAACAGTGTCAGTGCAATATCCTATAGGCATGTTTTTTGGTACTTTCTTAAAAAAAAAAGTATAATGCTTTAAAACGTATCACTGCTTCTTACACAATACTATATTTAACTAAATTCCAGGTTAATTTGTTGAAAATAGGCTACTGAGCCCTGGTGCTGGAACCAGTCCCCCATTTATAACATTGTCCTTATGGGACAGTTTCAATTTAAGATAGTTTTTTGGAACCAACTTATGTCAAGTCCAGGGCCAGGCATCCAATTAGGTGAACAATATTGTCACTTTGGGTGCCGAAGAGCGCCCAAAGTGACAATATTTTCATAGGCTATATGCTTATGAAAAAAGACCGCATTCTGGAAGATCTAGCTTCTGTAGTAATGCACTAAAGTGATCTGCACTAAGCTATAGGACGGCGGGCTAACAGTTGGAAGCCAGTCACAGTTGGCGAGGCCCAGGTGGACATAGGCCTATGTAATGGATTGTTGTACTTTTATGAAAGGCCACTAGAGAATGTAAAAAAGAAAAAAACAAACACAAATAAAGGCTCGTCTTTTAATGAGACATGTTTTGGCTACCTGATTTGGTTGTCTGGGAGTGGAAGTGTCAATCAAGCTTAAGAGGCAACTAGTAACAGGGCAATGTAAGTCGAATTGTGCTATTAAACAATACTTTTTCTTATATTTTCAAAATTGCATTTTACATTTTCTTGCCAATCCAACTGCAATGGGCAGTTACCCCATTTACCAGTGATGACACCACCCAGCATATACTATAGCTAAGCCCCTAAAATACAATTTTACTTTTGCGGTCTTGTTACCTCCTTTGACCTGTAGATATTGGACAGTGCTAAGCACGTGAGCATTAATACCGCTGTTTTAGTTAGCTTATACTGAAATGGGATATAAAAGGTGTTCTCTGTCATGCTACAAATGGAATGTAAAATCTTTAAAATGGTTAATTTTGCAAGCTTGAGAGCATACAGCAGCTATTGTGGTTGCCTTCCATAGTGCATATAATTAAATCCCAGTAAGAAGGCAGTTACCCTTTTATGCTTAAAAAAATGATAGCACATTTACCATTAATAGGGTCATGAAATCTAACTTCAATACTGATAAATATAAAAATGTACATCTATAATAATAATAAAAAAAAAAAAGCATCCTAGACTGCATTTTTTTCTTCTCAGAGCTATAAAAGGTAAAAGTAACTAAGAGATTTAACAGCTAACCCAGTGCTGCATCCTATCATGGCACATCCATTACATTATGATAAACCCTAAGGACAGTGATCAGTGTGCCAGGGCCTGCTTGATTAAGATGATTATGGTGGGGCAGTTTGGCTCTTTTCTACCCGTTACTTTGGAAGGCCATGAAAAGGCAGATAACTGCATCAATTTACTACAGTGGAGGTGACAAACATTACCATATTTCTGGACCAGATAGTCGACTGGTTATAAAACACTGAACTATCAGAAAGAAACCTGGGTAGGAGCCCTGGCAAGGCAGGATCAGAATGCAGGCTTCCTCTGTTCTCTCGGCTTTGTTAGCTCGGTCTCGTCTGGTTGCACTGGGCCCAAGAGGTAGTTCTCAGATGGGACAGATTTTTGGACTGAGAAGTTAGGATTAGGGCTTCTATTCTTTGTTTATACATTGTAAATTTAGGTGCTTATTTTCCAGCTATCTGGGATTTCTTTGAGTACACAAAAAATAAAAAAAATCTGTTTTTGCAGTGCAGGGACTATTGCTGGGTACCTTTTTTAGATGAAGTCATATTTGTGCAGCTGAGGAGTGATCAGCAAGGAAACAGATCAAAAACAGAGTGGATGATCCAATACAGGCAAGGGGGAAGAGTGAGAGAGTACTAGGGGGAAGTGGTGATTATCCCTTAAGTACCTACTTTATTTATTTGCTTTGGGGATGTTTTATCTGTGTTTATCAGTGAAAACATAACCCTAAGATCCACAATGGTCAGCCTGTTGTGGAGAATTCTGGTGGAGGGGGATATTTCATGTTTCACATCCCCAGTCTTATTTTAAAAATCAGGATCAATTGGGTTCATATAATTAAATCTGCAATTGGATAAAAGCTAATAAAACTAAGTGACTTGTGACAATAACTTGGAGTCTCCAATTTAACTGTCTTCCTATCTAGTTACTTCCCTAATGACTGCCTATGAGAAGCCAGCACAAAGAATCCAAGTCCTCGCCTTGCACTGGGCGACATTACAGCCCATCTCATCACTGAACAAACAAGGCATGTCCCTGCTCATTTTTTCAATGTGTACGACTCATGTTTGAATAACCATTTGTAGTTATTCCTTTTCATTAAGGGACCTCATCGACTTGATGACCTAATTGCAATACTTTCAACATCCTGAGCACAACAGCCCTAAGCAATTCTTAATCGTGTACACAGTATTTTGTCTTAACTGGTGCCTTTTCAGCACTCTGGCAATCAGTAGCATCTCTTATGGATCCTGGGGGTGACTCTTGCTGGATAGCACTGTCTGAGATGACCACTTACGTTTTAACCTTGTACACTGCAGCCAATTTCCAAAGGGAAAATAGCAGCAGCCACGAAAGCTCCAGCTAAAATGTGTTAAGCCTTCAGGTTTCTCGTCTGCAGCTGTTATGTAATCTGTGGCTGTTTTGATTATATTGAGGCTTTGCAAGACAGAGTTTGGTAGGTGCCATTTATTGTATGCCCAACGATGCTAGATTAAAAATAAAAATATAATTTAAAAAAAGCATGCATGCTGAAAGTGGCTGCCTGCTTTGCACCTGTTATTTGTGCAGGGGAAGGCCAAGAAGGGGCAAAATACTGAGCATACATTTGAAAATCCAACGTATGCAAGTCATTTTACTCACCTGACCCGCACAAACCTCCCTCCTCCCCTAGCAACACTACATTTTAACCCAGCTAAAAAAAAGGTATGTGGGCCGTGTGGACCCACATGCCCGGCTAAAAGAGTAAGTTTCACATTTTTTAAATTTTTGTCAGGCATGTGTCTTTGAAAATTACCTTCCCTATGTGTGTATAAGCCTCGGGATTTCTCCCATACTCTTTTTCCCCCGCAAATGTTTGCCTCTGTAACCCTTATCAAGCTCTTACACTCCTTAGATCATAGACAGTAATTTTAAAATGAGCACAAGTGCACCCATACATCAGTGTGCAAGCAAAGATAAGCTAGAATTTTTAAACGTGCATGCATATGTTGTAAAATGCACTAACCGCACGTATGTATGCTCCTAAATTTAAAAGGTTACTTGAGCACAACTAGCACGCCGTGTCTTCCATAAGACTTGGTCGGCTTTTACGTGCATGTGTCAAGCATATTCTGTAAGACCTCGCACCAGTTTGTCCAGTTAAAAGCGAGGTCTTACAGACCCATCTGGTTCTTCATCCTGCAGGTCGCCCAGTTGACTGACCCCTCACCCTACTGTACAAGCCCTAAACGTCTACAGACTTGCTCCTCATCAGGAGCAGCAGTAAAGTTACGAGGCTATCTAGCGTTCATGCACTGTGGTTTGCGGTTTTAAAATACATAAGTTAAGTCTTGGCCTGGCCCTGGAACACCCATGCCCACCCTTTTTCCATCCCCTTATTCCTCATGCACATGAGTACACATGCATGTACTTTGCGTTTTTTAAAACCCGTGTTACTCACACGTATGTGGGCTGTAAACAATTTTGCGCAAGCAACACTTAAAATCTACCTGATAGAAAGGTGCATGTATCATGTTCAATGTTCTTCACATTGTATGGCATGCTCTTCACGTATTTAAGATTTTTCCATTCCACCTTTCTGAATCATCCAAACCAGATCATGACCATCATTACGACAGTTTCATAACAATAATACAGTTTCAGGATAATACACAAATTCATCAGTTACATAAACGTCACCCTACTGTCAAGTACATAATTAAAAAACCACCATCAGAGATCACCCGGCATACAAATCAAATACCACAACTGGAAATTCCTATGAACCAGCAGTATCACAACCTATCTGCAGCTGTTTATCCTCACTCCCATTCTGTTTTCTTTCCATCCAATCAAAAAGCATCAGCAGTCAGCAACTATTGTACTATCTCAAAAGTTAACTTACAATGATCCATTTGTATAAGAATATAAGAAATTGCCATGCTGGGTCAGACCAAGGGTCCATCAAGCCCAACATCCTGTTTCCAACAAACCAGGCCACAAGAACCTGGCAATTACCCAAACACCATGAAGCTCCCATGCTACTGATGCAATTAATAGCAGTGGCTATTCCCTAAGTAAACTTGATTAATAGTCGTTAATGGACTTCTCCTCCAAGAACTTATCCAAACCTTTTTTGAACCCAGCTACACTAACTGCACTAACCACATCCTCTGGCAACAAATTCCAGAGCTTTATTGTGCGTTGAGTGAAAAAGAATTTTCTCCGATTAGTCTTAAATGTGGTACTTGCTAACTTCATGGAATGCCCTCTAGTCCCATTATCCAAAAGTGTAAATAACCGATTCACATCTACTCGTTCAAGACCTCTCATGATCTTAAAGACCTCTATCATATCAGACCCTCAGCCATCTCTTCTCCAAGCTGAACAGCCCTAACCTCGTCAGCCTTTCCTCATAGGGGAGCTGTTCCATGCCCTTCTCTGTACCTTCTCCATTGCAACTATATCTTTTTTGAGATGCGGCGACCAGAATTGTACACAGTATTCAAGGTGTGGTCTCACCATGGAGCAATACAGAGGCATTATGACATTTTCCGTTTATTAACCATTCTGCATATGTCTTGCAATGCTTTAGAAATGAAAATTATTACCAATGCTCCTCACAACCAGGCACCTATTAACAGGCAGACCAAAATTAGGTCTTCATAAAAACACTAAATTCAGAAAGGAAGGCCTGCTTATAAGCCAGGACTTAACCAGCTTTCCAAATTTCCGAAATTCTCCCTTCATACAACACTCTAATGGCATGAGAAAAAGCCCTATTATTGGAGGATGTGAAATGTGATTATTTTCAATGATGGAACAGACAAGCTGGGCCTCAATCTTGGATCTTGGCATCCTACACAAGCATAGAAAGATGCACCGATGATCCTATTTTTGATACATCGCTATATCCATTAATGATTTCAGAATCTTGGAATAGATTCAATCTATGCATAAATGCTCCTCTTAAAGATGTTTCCATTACGTTCATGAGCCTTGGTCCTCTTACCAAAGGAGGATACTTTCTTTGATTTGAAATTAAATTTGGAACAAATGATTATCTGTTATGTCTCATAATTCTCTGTTCCAACGCATCCTTCACCCTCTAGGCCACTTTATTCAAGTTTGCTAATTCATGAATAAAGCCTTTGAAAGCTGCATTACCACTTAAAGGCCCAATTACATAATGCTGTAGTAGCATGAGCTTTCAAGAGCATCCAGTTTCATTTAAAAGGTTATCACAACCTATAAAGTGTTTATTTCTCCAAGACAAAATTGGCCACTACCTTACTGGTTTGTTACTCTGTTTTCTCCTCAATTATTGTGCCTTTTATTTTAATGAAAATCTATTCAACAAATAAAAAAAAACTAAACATTATTTCAGCCAGTCATTATGCACAACTGAAGATAATTTTGGGGGAAAAAATATCTTTTAAGTGATTATTTTCTGTGATGCATGGTAAAGGTCCCCTCTTAGCAGTGAAATAATCTAGCAAGAATCAATGAAGAACCTTTCAGAGATTCACAGCCTGCAGAAGCTGGGTGGCAAGAACTCCCAGAAGAGGGAAAACTTTGTTTTACTTCATCTCCCTTCTCAAAGTGCTACAAAGAAAGAAGACAAGCCACATTTTGCTAATCATATAACAATTTTTGTGCTGCGTTATGTCAAGTAGTACTAGAGGAGCAGAGTTGCAGCCTAGTGGTTAGAGCAGCTGGCTGAGAACCAGGGAAACCAGTGCTCAAATCCCACTGCTGCTCCTTGTGACCTTGGGCAAGTCACTTCACTCTCCATTGCCCCAGGTTCAAATGGGTCATTTACTAAGCTGTGAGATGTGCCCAGAAGGGAAGCAAATACCATGGAATTTACTAAACTGCAATACTAATACTAATGTGGGTATTTTACCATGGCTTTGCTTCCTCAAAAAATAATGCTTGATGGTGGCTCTTTAGCCCGGGGTCACAATCATGTCAAAGGGCCAGAGTGGCCCAAAAGAAGCCCCCGCTCCCAACAAGTATGACACCTCCAGACCCAACACCCTCCATCGCCTCTAGAGGCAACCTCTAAGTATCAAAATAAAAAAATTAAATCAAAGTCACCTGGCGAAGGCCCTTTCCCAATCTCACCAATCTGACCCCCCCCTCCCCCACATCACTATCAATCCCATCCTAGAAGCCCCCACCCCTGACAGCCATATCTGCCAATCCCTAGTGGCTACTGGGGCCTGGAAAAAAAATGGCACTGCCTGGCCGCTTAACTACTTCTAGCCCTATCACTGGATAAGCAGTTAAGCTGGGTTGGGGCCTTTTTATTTTTTCAGAAGGCGCATGCCTAGGGGACTCTCTGAGCCTGACTAGCCACCAGGGATTGGCAACTATGACTGTTTGGGGGGGAGGGAGCTTCTGGAGGTTGTGGGTGGGGTTGCTAATGATGCGGGGTGGGGGAATAATTTTTCAAAGGGTGGGTTTGAGAAGGGGGAAGTTACTGCGCAACTGATTTTATTTTTATTTTTTTGATACTTTGGGGATGCCTCTAAGGATGGCAGGGAGTTGGGGTGGAAGTCTCAAAACCCCGAGATTGGGGTGCGGGTTTCTTTCAAGCTGCTTTGGCCCTTTAAGTTAAAGCCTGGGAGCATTGGGAAGCGCATTAGGATCCCAATGCTCCCATGGAAAGTTAGCGACAACAGGAAAATTGGTACTTACCTGCTAATTTTCGTTCCTGTAGTACCATGGATCAGTCCAGACTGCTGGGTTTTGCTTCCCTTCCAGCAGATGGAAACAGAGAAAAACCTGAAGAGCACCCCCTCTTAGAGTGGTGTTGTACCTGCGACCCTTCAGTATTAATCTTACCAAAGCAGAATAACCAATATAAAAACCTAAAGTTAGATCAAGCAAGAACCAGAATAATGAACAATAAGAAACCATTTACAGGCAAGGAGCAATATTAGAGTAATCCATTTTCTTCTGACATGTCCTTACATTTAACCTAGACAGAAAAATGCTATGAATAGAAAAAATTCGAGCAGACTCACAATACTAACGCCCCCCCAATGGGCGAGTGTCTGGACTGATCCGTGGTACTACAGGAATGAAAATTAGCAGGTAAGAACCAATTTTCCTTTCCCTGTACGTACCCGGATCAGTCCAGACTGCTGGGATGTACCTAAGCTTCCCTAAACTGGGTGGGACCTGGAGAGTCCCGCTCGAATGACACTGCTCCCAAGACTTTCAACCTCCAACGCCTGGACATCCAAACAATAATGTCTGGCACAACTATGCAGAGACTTCCAAGTCACCACCCTACAGATTTCTTTGTGGCGAAACTAACTGACTCTCTGCCCAGAAAGCAACTTGTGACCGGAGCAAATGAGCTTTCAGCCCATCTGGAATCGGTCATCCGCGGCTTCCGGTTTTCAGAAGGGACATTCCACGAAAACACTCTTGCTTTCATGCTTTTACACCATATTTCGTGGTTTCGAGGCCAACACAGACTTTATTCTCATTTCTTTGGATATATCAGCAGTGTTTGACACCTTGAATCATCATATTCTTTTATCGGGTTTAAAAACCCTAGGTATTAAGGCAACTGTTCTCACCTGGTTTCAGTCCTATTTATCCAATCGATCGCAACAAATTCACGTTCTTAATCAATCCTCAGATGAATACACACTTTCTACTGGCGTACTCCAGGGCTCCTCATTATCTCCGATTCTTTTCAATATCTATTTACTCCCGCTACTCCACATTCCTGCTGCTCTTAATATTCAATTCAGAATTTATGCAGATGATATCCAACTATTAGTTCCGTACAACTCTTCTTGGTCAGATACCTTATCTACAATAACCTTATATTTAAACACAATTAGTACTTGTCTCTCGCACAATCGGCTAAAATTGAATCCGGCAAAAACAGAGTTAACATATTTAACTTCTATTTCTAGTTCCACTATAGGTCCCCCCTCATCTTCATTTTAATGGTATTTCTATCCTCATCAATAATCACACTACCAGCTTAGGTGTTACGATAAATTCAGATTTATCAATGGTTCAGCATATCTCAACCATTACAAAAAAATCATTCTATAAGTTGCATCTCTTAAAGCTTCGACCTCTGCTGTTTTTCTGAGATTTTCGTACAGTCCTGCAATCTCTAGTATTTTCGGGACTAGATTACTGCAATTCGCTTTACATGGGCCTACCTGATTCTACAATTCACCCTTTACAATTAGTTCAAACCTCGGCTGCCCATATTCTTTCAGGAACTTCTCGTAGAAATCATATCACTCCAGTCTTATCTTCACTCCATTGGCTTCCTATCAAATTTAGAGTCCAATACAAGATTTTGACGATTATCCATACTCTTATTCATAAAACACCTTGCCGTTTGTATTTAATATTTATTCTATACTACATTTATATTGTATTTTGTTAACTAGTCTCTCCTCTCTTCTTCCTTCCAAGTTCGGCTTCCCTTGTTAAATGTAACTGTACCTTCTGTCACCACAGTTCTAGTTCCATGTATTTATTATCATTTTTTGTATTTATTGCACCCCCGTTCTATGTAAACCAGCAAGATATGTTTTCATGATTGCCGGTATATAAAAACTCTAAATAAATAAATAAAATAAATAAAATAATGCTTCTACAACATGGCTCTGCTCTTCACTCCATATATATATATAAAATCAGCTAGACAGTTAAGATCTTTATCAACAAACCTTTTAGATACATCATCTGTCAGATTCGCCAGATTAGACATAACTTACAAAAGAGCTTTCTCTGTAGCAGGACCTATTTTGTGGAATTAACTGCCAGATTTCTTCTGTCTTATACCATCCAAACAACAATTCAAGAAATCGTTAAAAACCCATCTATTTCAGAAAGCCTTCAGCTCCCTTCCCAGTGCTTGATTATAATCATTCCTTGTTTTTCCTACCCCTTTCCCCTCCAACCTGCTCATCCTCAAGACACTTTGTTCTGTATTTATTCTGTTGTAGAGTTTGTTTTATGAAAGTATTTAGTCTTGCGTATTGGTGGTTTTTTATTGTTTTATACAGATTATGTATGTTTTTAAAATTGTTAACCGTTTTGATTAATTTCCAATTGTAAAAGCGGTATACAAACACTTTAAAATAAATAAATAATAAATGTACGTGGAAGAGATAGCCTCTTTTAACCACCAGGCAATGGTAGCTTTAGATGCCTTGTGTCCTTTCTTAGGACCGCTCCAGAGAACAAAAAGATGATCTGAAACCTGAAAAGCATTAGTGATCTCAAGATAATGCATGATAATTCGCTTGATATCCAGATGCTGCAATTCTCTAGCATGAGACTGATTCACATGAAAAGCGGAAACCAACTTCGGTAGAAAAGATGGAACCGTTCTAAGCAATACCCCGGAATCCAAAATTTGTAGAAAAGGTTCTCAACAGGAGAGGGCTTGAAGCTCAGAGATCCTCCTAGCTGAACATATAGCCACCAAAAACACCGTCTTGAGGGTTAAAACGTTCAAGGTAGCCTTCCTGAGGGGCTCAAAAGGAGATTCACACAACACCCTGAGCACCAAGTTTAAACTTCAAGAAGGACAAATAGAACATAATGGTGGATTCAAATGCTTCGCTTCTCTCAGGAAATGGACCACATCAGGGTGGGCTGCCAGAGATGCCCCTTCAACCTTGCCTCGGAGACACCCCAAAGCTGCAACCTGCACTCGGAGAGAAAGGATAGCCCCTTATTGAGGCCCCTCTGTAAAAAGGCATGGATCTGAGAAACTGAAGCCAGACATGGGGGCACCCCCTTTTCGCCACACCAAGAATCAAAAACCTTCCATACCCTGACATAAGTAAGAGAAGTAGAGGTTTTCCATGCCCACAACAGAGTGGATATAACAACCTCGGGGTACCCTTTCTTTCTCATTTGCCTCCTCTCATAAGCCAGGCCACTAGACAAAAGCGATCCGCCTGATCGAAAAATACCGGACCCTGAAGTAGGAGGTGTGGAAGATGACTTAGGTGCAGAGGACCGTCCACTGCCAGGTTGACTAGGTCTGCAAAGCAGAGTTGCTTTCCTGTAACAGGTGTTCTCCCAGGGTAGCAGGATGTTAGTCCTCACATATGGGTGACATCATCAAATGGAGCCCTGTCACGGAACACTTGTCAAAGTTTCTAGAACTTTGAGTGGCACACTGAGCATGCCCGGCATGCCACCAGGGGTCTCCCTTCAGTCTCGTTTGTAGCAAACATATGAGTGAAAAATAAAATAATAAAACATAAGCGAACCCAGCTCCACGGGGTGGCGGGTGGGTTTCGTGAAGACTAACATCCTGCTGTCCTGGGAGTACACCTGTAACAGGTAAGCAACTCTGCTTTCTCCCAGGACAAGCAGGATGGTAGTCCTCACATATGGGTGAATAGCAAGCTACAGGCTGAGTCATACGTATGAGGCCAAGCAGCACCGAACATGTGCAACAGGCACAACAACTGGGGTGGTGTTGATGGTAAGCAGAGATGGCACTAAGGTGCACTCGGATAGATGTCTGGAGACCAGGTTCCTGAAATTCACAGCGGGTCGAGGTAGAAGGAGTTGGGTTCCTACACTGGAAACAAATTTCTTAGGACAGACCAGCCAAAGACTGAATCCTGTCGCCCAGCCTTGTCCAGGCAGTAGCGAGCTGCGAAGGTGTGGAGAGAGCTCCATGTCGCAGCCCTGCAGGTGTCAGCAATCGGTACTGAACTGACGTTGCCATTGCTCTGACTGAGTGTGCCTTCACTCGTCCTTGCAGTGGAAGGCCTGATTGCTGGTAACAGAATGCAATGCAGTCTGCAACCAGTTTGACAGTGCTTGCTTGCCCACCGCATTCCCAAGTTTGTTCTTATCAAAAGATACAAAGAGTTGGGTGGACTTCCTGTGGGCTGTAGTGCAGTTTAAGTGAAACGCAAGAGCACGCTTACAGTCCAAGGTGTGGAGAGCTCGCTCACCTGGGTGAGCGTGAGGTCTTGGAAAGAAAGTGGGCAAGACTATGGACTGATTTAAATGGAAATCAGTTACCACCTTAGGAAGGAATTTAGGGTGAGTGCAGAGAACCACTCGGTCATGGAGGAACCTTGTGTAGGGTGAGTAGGTCACAAGGGTCTGTAACTCACTCACTCTGCGAGCTGACATGATGGCTACTAGGAAAAGAACTTTCTATGTAAGGTATCTGAGTTCACAGGAGTGCAAGGGCTCAAAAGGAGTGCAAGAGCCGTGCAAGTACCACATTGAGGTCCCATGCCACGATCGGTGGCCGTAAAGGAGGCTTAAGCTCCTAAGTCTTTCATGAAGCGACTCGCCAGGAGTTGAGCCATTATCAGGGCATCCCCTATTCCTTGATGGTAAGCAGAGATGGCACTAAGGTGCACTCGGATAGATGTCTGGAGTTCAGATTCCAAGAGACGCAATCTAACAGACTCAATGTGAGGCAAGAAAAGGGATCGAAGCCCTTTTGTGTGCACCACAAAGTAAATCTCTTCCATTTAGAGCTGTAGGATTTTCCGCTTGGAAGGCTTCCATGAAGCTACTAGGACTTGAGATACTACAACCACTTAACCTTTCAAGTGACGTATCAGCCTTTCAACATCCAGGCCGTCAGAGAGAGGGTGGCATAACTTGCCGTGATTCTGTGTTATGAGGTTGGGTGACATGCCCAGGCGAATGGGGTCCTTGACAGAATGGTCGCGAAATAACCCATGCTATAGTTACACAATGTTAGGTTCCATATTAGGTGCTACAACCCAAGAAAGATCTAAGCGTCATAGTGGATAACATGTTGGTTCAGTGTGCTGCGGCCAGTCAAAAAAGCAAACAGAATGTTGGGAATTATTAGAAAGGGAATGGTGAATAAAACGGAAAATGTCACAATGCCTCTGTATTGCTCCATGGTGAGACCGCACCTTGAATACTGTGTACAATTCTGGTCGCCGCATCTCAAAAAATATATAATTGCAATAGAGAAGGTACAGAGAAGGGCTACCAAAATGATAAGGGGAATGGAACAGCTCCCCTATGAGGAAAGACTAAAGAGGTTAGGACTTTTCAGCTTGGAGAAGAGACGGCTGAGGGGGGATATGATAGAGGTGTTTAAAATCATGAGATGTCTAGAACGAGTAGATGTGAATCGGTTATTTACTCTTTCGGATAATAGAAAGACTAGGGGACACTCCAAGTTAGCATGTGGCACATTTAAAACTAATTGGAGTAAGTTCTTTTTTACTCAACGCACAATTAAACTCTGGAGTTTGGTGCCAGAGGATGTGGTTAGTGCAGTTAGTATAGCTGTGTTTAAAAAAGGATTGGATAAGTTGTTGAAGAAGTCTATTACCTGCTATTAATTAAGTTGACATAGAAAATAGCCACTGCTATTCTAGCAACGATAACATGGAATAGACTTAGTTTTTGGGTACTTGCCAGGTTCTTATGGCCTGGATTGGCCACTGTTGGAAACAGAATGCTGGGCTTGAAGGACCCTTGGTCTGACCCAGTATGGCATGTTCTTATGTTATGTTCTTAAACCAAATTTGGTGCGGCCACTACAGAGCTATGAGAATCATCAAGCCCCGGGCCTGTTGTATCTTCATGAGAGTCTTGCTTATTAGCGGAATCAGAGGATACGCATAAAGCAGGCCTTTGTTCCAGGAACGGGCGAAGGCATCTCTGGCTGGTGCATGCCGGTCCCTGTGCGGGGAGCAGAAGCTTTCCACTTTGTGGTTCTGACTGGATGCAAAGAGGTCGATGGTCGGATGACCCCACCGGTGGAAGATTCTGCTTGCAGAATTTGTGTGGCTGGAAAAGTCAGCTGAGGCGGATCTTCAGTGCATTCTGTGTGCCCACTAGATAAGTGGCTCGCAGAAGAATGGAATGCGACAGGGCCCAGGCCCAAATCTGCGCCGCCTCCTGGCAAAGCAGATAAGAGCCCATGCCCCCCTGTTTGTTCAGGTACCACATTGCAACTTGGTTGTCTGTTTGAATCAGGATAACTTTGTTGGAGAGGCAATCCTGAAATGCATAAAAGGCGTACTGCATCACTCGAAGCTCCAGAAAGTTGATTTGATGGGTTGCTTCGGCTGTTGTACAAGTCCCTTGAGTGAAGGCCTTGGACGTGGGCTCCCCAACCTAGGTTGGAGGCGTCCGTAGTTAAGATTACCTGAGGAGCCGGTTGCTGGAAAGGAAGACCCACTTGTAAGTTGGCTTTGTGTGTCCACCAGGCAAAGCTGGCTGGTTATGTGTAGCAGGGATGACAGCGGCTGAGTAGCTTGTTGCCACTGGGATTTCAGAGTCCATTTGGTCACTCTCATGGCCAGGCATGCCGAAGGGGTGACAGACTGTTGATGCCATGTGGCCAAGCAACCTGAGTAGATGGCCAGCTGAGGCTCTTTTTCGAAGGCGAATAAAGCTGTCAAGGTTGGACAGCGTAATCGCACGGTCGTTGGGTAAGAATGCTCTGAATAGTGTCGTGTCTAGGTCCGCTCCTATAAAGGAGAGAAGATGAAACGGTGTCAACTGGGATTTTGGGTAATTTATTAGAAATCCCAATGAATTTAGAAGCCTAATGGTGAGACCGAAAGAATCGAGGGCTCCTTGTTTTGACTGGCTTTATATGAGTCAGTCGTCCAGGTATGGAAAAATGTGTACACCTCTGCTGTGCAGAGGTGTACACATTTTTCCTAAACCCAGTCGCCATGTTAAAATTTGGTGGGCACACAGTCTGTAACCGGGCACCGAAGCGGTAAGCCGCTGGAACCAACCTCAAGTACCGAAGAAACACTTACCGAGCTTCAGAGGGAACTGAGCGCGATAAGGGACATCAATGAGGGATTTTTTAAGAAGATAAACTTCAAATAGTTCCGGGAGGAAAGTTGTGAGAAATTTCTCACAGAACCCGTAAACCGCGAGGCAACTGCTGCGCGGAAAAAAAAAAGAGAGACTGAAGGGGACCCCTGGTGGCTGCAGGGTTAGTGGCACGCTGAGCATGCTCAGTGTGCCACTCTTCGTTCTGGAAACTTTGACAAGTGTTACGTGATAGGGCTCCATCTGATGTCATCACCCATATTGTGAGGACTACCATCCTGCTTGTCCTGGGAGAAACCACAGTCTCCGGGGCCAATCCGGAGCTACGAGGATTATCCTTCCTGGATGAGCCTCTATTCTTCGCCGAATCTTGCCCACATCGCGAGGCCACGGAAGCACCAGGGCATCTACTCCTTCTGCTCCATGCTCCCTTCTTCGACTGTAGAAGCGTGGTGCCTTTGCATTCCTGTGAGTCACCATCAAGTCCACATGGGGAGAACCTCACCGACGAGAGATGAGTCATTGCTTCCAAGGACAACTCCCACTCTCCGGGTTCTAGATGCTGATGACTTAGATAGTCCGGTTGTACGTTGTCGACTACGGTTATGTGTGAAGCCTCCAGCTGGACCAGATGTCGTTCCGCCCAGGCCATCAGCTTTTCTGCCTCCAAGGCTACAGGACGACTCTTTGTGCCTCCCTGACGGTTGATGTAGGCCACTGTCATTGCATTGTTTGACAAGACTCGTACTGCTTGATGGTGGATGAGAGGAAGAAATCTTTGCAATGCCAAGCACACCACCCTGGTTTCCAGGCGATTGATGAACCATTGTGTCTCCATCTGTGACCACTGGCCCTGGGCCGACTGAGATTGGCAAACAGCCCCCCAACCGGAGAGGCTGGCATCCGTAGTCACAATTACCCACTGGGGTACTTCCAGGTCCACATCCCTCTTCAAGTGGACAAGGACCAACCACCATGCAAGACTGGATCTGGCAGAGTCCGTGAGTGGTAAAAACATCTGGAAGTCTTCCGACATCGGATCCCAGCAGGAAAGCAACACTCTGTAAAGGCCACATATGACTGAAAGCCCAGGGGACCAGTTCGAGAGTGGATGCCATAGAGCCAAGAACTTGCAAGTAATCCCAGGCCCTGGGTACTGGCAGAGACAAGAGAAGTTGTACTTGAGTCGTCAGCTTGACAATCCGCTCCTGCATGAGGAAAACTTTGCCGACCCTTTTGTCGAATCGTGCCCCCAAGAAGTCCAAAACCTGGGAAGGAATCAGATGGCTCTTGGAATAATTGACGACCCAACCGAGAGATCGTAGGCAATACAACCACCTTGTCCACTGCAAGCCTGCAAAGGTCTTCTGACTTCACCCGAATGAGCCAGTCATCCAGATATGGATGAACCAGAATGCCACCACCACCATTACCTTGGTGAAGGTACGAGGAGCTGTAGCCAATCCAAACGGGAGGGCCCGAAACTGAAAATGCTGACCGAGGATCATAAAGCGGAGAAACCTCTGATGATCCTTGTGGATTCCGATATGCAGATATGCCTCCGTCAAGTCCAGAGAAGCCAAGAACTCCCCCCATCACGATAACGGAGCACAGAGTTTCCATACGAAAACAGGGGACCCTGAGGGTTTTGTTCACCTTCTTCAGGTCCAAAATCGGACGGAAAGAGCCTTCCTTTTTGGGGACCATGAAACAGACTGAGTATCTCCCGGATCTGCACCCGTCTGGGGGAACGAACAATGGCCCCAAGATCTTCCAGTCGGCAGAGTATTTGCTCTACTATCTGTTTCTTCCCTGAAGATCCGCAGGGAGAAACCAGGAACATTTCTCGCAAACTCTAAAGCATAGCCGTGTTCTATGATATTTAGAACCTACTGGTCTGACGTTATCTTGACCCACTCCTCGTAAGAGAGGGAAAGACGGCCGCCTATCACCGGGACAGAGGAAAGGGCTGGTGCTATTTCATTGGATGGATCCAGATGGGCCTTGAGTGACTCCGCTCGGGAAGACCTGCGCCCACGAAAGGAGTGTGCCCAGGCTGGGGATCTCGCTGAGGATTGCCGCTGCGCAAAAGGTGGGATCCTGCTCTGCCAAGTGTCGCTGACCCCGAAACCAAAAGCGGGAAGTAAAGAAAGTCCTGGAGGCCTTTGGCTTGTCTTCCGGGAGCTTAAGACCCTTATTCTCACCCAAGGACTTTATGAGTTGCTCAAAATATTCTCCAAAAAGGAATTTACCCTTGAAAGGGAGACTTTCCAGCTAAGACTTCGAAGAAACATCTGCCAACCAGTTTATGGCCGCCATTCCCACGCTTAGCAGGAACGGGGCCGGATGTCTCCCCCGAGTCCCCAGCTGATCTCCCACGCCACAGGATGCAGCTGCAGTCTTCCCTGCCAAAATCGATGGGCCCTCCCCACCGGGAAGGCATCTGGAACACGCCTTCGCGGGAGAGCCGCGCTGCCGGCTACCCGCAGGCAGAGCATCGCACGCGGCATCAGCGCAAGTATGTGGACCCTCCGGAGCGATCAATCGATGCGCTGGAATAAGCCTGTAAATTTATTTTTTTTTTTGCTAGCAGAGGAATGAAAACGTCTCTGTAAGGAAGGGGGAGGGGACCGGACCACCGGTACTCACCCCAGACAGGCTGTTGCACTCCGGGTACAGGAGCTACTGGGCTACCAGCCCCTAGCTCGCCTACAACCGGGGGATGGGGGGGGGGGGGAGTTTCACAAGAGCTACCTACCCCCTGGGAGGCACCTCAGTCCAAGCTCCTGCTTTCTGTTTAAAAAAAAAAAAATTAATTAAATTTAAACTTGCTTGATCAAAGCTAAGGTAGGAAAAAACAAAAAGTCCCTAACTGAAAGACTTCCCCCTTTTTTTTGTTTTAGATCAGGACCGCAGAGAAATACTGAAGAGTCGCAGATACACCACTACTCTGAGGGGGTGCTCTTAAAGTTTTTCTCTGTCTCCATCTGCTGGAAGGGAGGGTACGTACAGGGAATCTTGAGTTATAGCTATCATTCCTGAAAATAATGAAGCTTGCAATTTTTCAGGCAAGACATGTTATTTTATTACCATAAAACTTACTAGTCATGAGCTGCTTTGCCAAGCTTTTGCATGCTAGGCAGCTCATTACCATTTATGCATTATTTGGTGTAATATAATGCATGGCATTTTAAATACCGTGCATTAATCACTGAATTAAAGCATTTACTGAGTGGTAAATGCTGTTTACTGCGAAGTAACTGGCCAATGCAGTTTAGTAAATACAATTTTTACACTGTAAACCCTCTGAGGAAAAGGGAAATACATACCGCATAGAGCTGCCTTCAGCTACCACTGAATAATCCAAACAATAAAAAGTTAATAGCTAATGTTCACAAATCATTGCCTCTTTCCTAAAATCATTATTTGCAATTACTCAGTCCAGGAAGTCTGGTTTGCTTATTGCCCCTTTAAAGGCTCTAGACATGTGTGGCACCGAGCGAACAGAGGGTTCCCAGACTTCAAGCTGGACTCTGGAAAAATGTTTTATAAATCTCTTTATCTGTAGCAAGTAACAGCCAAGGCAACTTTGCTATTCTATGCAGTTCAACAAACAAGCGTGATAATGCCACTTACAGTTTAATGCAATTCCCTCTCTCGATGCTTCCTTCTTCCTCCAGGGGCCCACCTAACCCTCTGGACCCTGCTCTTCCTCAGCTAAAGGGAGCCTCTCTAACTCAGAATCCCTTGCTCTTAGGGAGGAAGGACCAGGACAGACAACTATGGGCCGTCCTTTAGGGTGTTCTGAGGGAGTTTCTTATATAGGTAAGAGCCTTGCTCCCTTCATTATGTTAATCCAAAAGTTATCTGACCCATGAAGATTTCTATCACCATCTGCTGCATCCTTTTTTTTCATTTTAATTCACTTACTCTCCTGTCTTTGGTAAACTATGTAGAGCAGGTCTGAGCAGTAAGCTTATTGACCCCCCTGCTGGGTTAACAGTGGTCAGATGTTTTAATGTTCCATAGGGACACAACAGGAGAACATTTACTTGGCATTGCCAGTACTGAATGGTCAAGCATGCCAAATAGGAGGCATTTTTTATTGCTGTGTTACATTCTGCTTTTGAAAATGCATGAATTAATTTATTTAGTAAGTTTCTTAAGGTTTGACTTTTTCATATAGAGAAACACGTCAAGAGCAAAAGAAAAAAAAATGCACGGACAGAATTAATTTCATGGCAGTGAAAAGTGCCAGAAAGCTTGCCCAGAATTACCGGACATGATACCTAAGTATAATATTTCATGGTCTCTGGAAGTGTCTTCTTCAGGCTTGCCCAACAGTGCAATAGTCTTCATTAGTTAATACTTTTCCACCTGTGACATCATAAATAAATCCAAAACAAAGATCAAGTCCTTAGCTCCCAATCACTGCAGATTTGCAGAAAGGAGGCAGAAAATCAGCTTGGAATGGATGATGCCAAGGATAGTTGTCTAGCATCTTTGCCAAGGAGCAATGATGCCTTCAACAAACCCAGGACATTGAAGACCATCGTCTTTCTAGCCCTGAGAGAACGTGACCAGTCTACCAAAGGTCAATAGTTACAGAACGAGTGGTGAATGGCAGCAAAAAAAAAAGCAGAAAACGGCAGATAGACTGAGAACATATGCCATTCTGGTTTGGAAGTCTTCTTCTCTGAAAGACATAGCAGTGATTCTAACATACATCGAACCTCTGAGCAAACAATCTCAGATGGCAGACCCTGATGAAAACCAGTTTACCTTAAATGCTTCTTTTTCTTTCTTTGTTTTTTCATTATACCAAGGTTCGTCATTGGATGGGGTGCTTTGCCAGACATATTTTAACGTAGTGCACACTGTAGCCTTGGAGATCAGGATGAACAGATACACTATCAAAAAAGCATTGATAGACCTGAAAAAAACAATTAAGCATTAAGAATCTCTGCCCGCCAGGCTGTGTGATGCGCCTCCAGTGTTTTCTGCATTGCCACCCATTACAAATATTAATCCAATGTGATCTCTGAATCCTGGGCCTTCTTTATACAGACTTAGAGAAGAAGCCTTTTCTAAATCAGGTTCTTCATTATTCTGAATATTTGTGTCGCTGCATTATTCTGCATCTAATTTATGTTTGGGAATGTTCAAAATATTGTTTCAAAGTAACACTATTTTGCTGTAAACATGGACTAAAGGCTTCTAAGTTCTCTTATAACTGAAAAGATTGACAAAAATAAGCAAAACAGCTTTTCTTAAAAACCCTCCATAATCACTTACCACAGGAGGGAGGATCAGTCAGGACAGTACAAGGTTAAGAAACTAGCAGCCAAAAACAGAAGGAACCTCATTCTTGGAAGCTTTTAAAGTAAAATCAATTAACTTTATTATAAAACAGTTAAGCCCAATTCTTATGAAGGTGAGGGAAGCCAACATAACACAGTATTTCATGCTAAACAGGATGACACTGACACAAGCATTACCTTAAATATACCAGATAATTACATATCATAAAAAGCTATAAATAACACACATGCAACTACAGTGGTTAGTAAAGGTGTCTGATATAAAAAACATTTAACTGTTTTCATAAACAGAGCAAAATTAATCCAAAACTGAAAACAAAAGCTTTTATTGTTCCTAATCCAAAACGACATGCAAATCTATTGCCCTCCTTCCTCCATTGGAGGATTTGTAATTTTTTTTCAATACCCACAAATGAGAAACTAATAACTTGAGCTCCATAACAAACATTAAAATAAAGTTTTTGCAGATCATTCCTCTTGGTGATTGCTAAATGTTATGCATTTTAAGCTTGTGCAGTATATGCACCCGCCTTTATATAAATCTGAATAGAATACGCTAAGAGGACCAAGCACGAAAGCTTAGTGGGCGCACAAAAGAGTGGTGAACGAGCCCGCGCAGCAGTAAATTCTGCTTGGAAATTGCACATGCAGACTTCACAGAGTATTTTATATGCATGACTTTGCGTGCACAGAGTACCACTAAAAGTTATACCTCCTCCAAGCCCGGTGCAGAGGTAACTTAGGAGCATACTTTTTAAAACCAAAAAAAGTACGCGTTAAAGTCACAACTCCACCCTTCTGGAATTCCTATTAAGCAAAGTAAAAATACATGTGATACCGTGTTTTGCACATACTTTTAGGTGCATATGCACCAGGGCTATTTTCAAAGAGCCACTTGCGTGCATAAAACTAGGTTTTATCTGCGAAAGGACCCCCGCCAAGGCCCTACTGTGCATGTTAAACTGGTCCTAGAAGACATGAGTGTGTACCTGCTAAAGTTTAAGCACAACAAAGAAATGCCAAATGCTAATTAGGATTTACCAGGAGTACAAAAATATCAGGGTATGCCCTCCTCTGTGTGTTATTTAGCAAACACACACTAAGACCTAAAATGTAACACCTGCCTTGGAGTAGGAATTAACATTTTTGGTGTGTGCGCTATATAAGAGAGCTCAGTTACTAGCATGTTTTATGGGTTTTAGATAGAGGAGATGTGGTTGATAGAGCAGAAGCAGCTGTGCTAGGAGAAGGGGGAGATGGAGGGGGAGAGCACGAGTTAGAGCAGGGGTGGGCAAGTCCGGTCCTCGAGGGCTGCAAACCAGTCGGGTTTTCAGGATACCCCTAATGAATATGCATGAAATAGATTTGCATACAACTGAGGCAGTGTGAATGCAGGTCTCTTTCATGCATATTCATTAAGGATATCCTGAAAACCCGACTGGTTTGCAGCCCTCGAGGACCGGAATTGCCCACCCCTGAGTTAGAGCAAGGTGGTGGTGCTGAAAGGAAACACAGAGGGAAAACAGGAGGCAATATAGAGGACAGATTGAGGAGAGGAGGAGGAAGGAGAGCTCAAAGGGGGTAGAGTCTCGGACAGCAAGAGATCAGATCAACAAAGAAGAGCAAGGAGAAAGCTATGGCCACATTACAGGGCCGGTCAGAGGAAAACGTCATCAGCATGTAACCACTTGAGCTCAAGGGCCATTACAGCCCTATACAACCTGACCCTGCTCCTCAGTCAGGTCTCGTGCCACACCTAAGCTTGTCCGACTGGAGCTCATTACATTTTCTCACCTCTGGGTCTTTTCAAACCACAGTGGGTAAAATAGAGCAAAACCTTTCTCCAGATTTTTCCATCAAGTACTACAGGCCCTGCGCTCAGACAAATTAGGATATTATTTCAATATCCAGCTGCCTCAAAAGGGATTTTTTTTTTTATAACATGGCCAGGCTACCTAACATGATGGCTGTAAATGACTGCATGTATGTAGCTTCATGAATGGGGAGAAGTCTTTAGTTCAAGAACAGGAAATCTTTTCATTATTTGGTGTGTGAAGTACACATGTGAATACTGAATGTGGTGGTTAGATATCCCATGTCCCTTGCCAGGACACTTTTATCCTGTACTACTCCACCCTTCTTGGGCAATTTGATAAGGATTGCTACAGAACAGAGTGGCTGCTAAGAAAGCTCTCCTTTATCTTATCCATCCTAGAATAGATTTCCGGATCAAGCTTTTGCTCCCTCCCAGGCACAATACACAGCCCTGGCAGGTTTGAAAGGGGCAGAGGTGGGATTTTCAGTAATCACTCACTGGCAATACCCAGGGTCAGGCTGAAGGTTTCATGTGCCAAGCTCCAAAGAAACATGGTTTGTGGACCCTGTCTGTCACTGTGATGACTGGATGAATTGGGAGGAGGATAAACACAAGGTGAAATATGCCTCGATTCAGGTGCAAAATAAAGGCTCATGGCATTGCAGCGCAGCCTAACAGAGGCTGGTTTTGATCAAAGAAAAGAAGGCAGAAAAACCGTCAGGCCTAAAAAATAAAGCAAGTTTGCTTTCCATATTCAAGGTTTTTTGTAGACAACAGAATGAATTAGCCATAATACATGGGGTGACATTATCCGACAGCACAGAAAGGACCCTTCTCGTCTGGATCACACAGCTTTCGCTTTACTGAGCTTGCATAAAAGAGTTCCTGCACAGGCACTGCCTTGTGAGCCCCTCAGCTGACTGTAGAGCTTAGCTTTAGCTTGGTAATTGACTCTCCAGGGAGGCATAGCTAAGTCATCTTACTATCTATGGAGAATCCTATTTCCAAAAAGCAAACTTGCTTTCTGTGTAGATGTTACGCCTATTGGTCGCAGACGGCTGCAACCTCTCATGCTCACCTCTTTTTTCCTCGCTCCATCAAGTCTGGGAACAATGGCTGTCTCTGCTAATCCCCATCGACCTCTACGGTGTTCCCGGCACAGCCGGCCGCCATCTTGGACCCGGAATTACCTAGGTGCGCGCGGGCACGTGCACACAAGTACCTCTGTTGAACACATCGTGGTGGGAACCTCAGGGGCATCCCCTCCCGATGATGTCAACCCGCTAGTGTACTTAATCTGACCATCCCTTGCCTTCCTCGAATTAGCAAGGAGTTCTGTCTTGCTGAATCCACCTCATTCAAGGGCTTCCTGTTCCTGACTTGGTCTTGGCATCTATCGCTCTGAGTACCCGCTCCTCAGGGGCTCCCCTGTGTTCCCGGCTATCCGCTCCTCGGAGGGCCTACCTGCCTGACTGCTACTAGACCTGCTTCTCAGGTCTCTCTCTTTCCTCAGGAACCATCTATTGTGAGTACCTCTACTGACTTCTACCATACGAACTGTATCAAGGATTTCACAAGGTGTACGCCGAGCCTCGGGTCACTACCGGCTTTCTTCAGTAGAGGCCATTCAGCTTTCCTGCTCTGCAGAATATAGACACGCCATCTACAGAAGCCACTTCCGGGTTCCGGCATCTCTACCAGGTTCTTCAACAGCTACTGTATAGACATACTTAGCGTATGTCTATACAGGCATACTCCGCACCGCAGGCCACTACCAGATCTGTATTCCTGAGGTACCTACACTCAGAGGGGATCCCCGGCGTACCCCGCTCCGCAGGACACTACTGGATCTTGTCCTCTGTGGCCTCGCTCTGGGTATTCCCCATTGCTCAGGACTGTACTACTACTCCAATTCTGTAGACATTACTTTTTCCTTCCTTCATAATAAAGTCTCTATTTCTAGCTGTGTCCCACGCCACTGAAGACTACGCCTGCTGACGGTGAGGCTCACAGGGCTCCTCCCTGTGAGCAGAGACACCTCTCATCTCAGCCCAGGGTTCACATTCTTACTAAAACATAACAGTAGACAAGCAGGGCTGAATTAGTTTGAGACACTCTACATATCCTGGCTAAGTGTTGCACTACGGAACACTTACTGAAAAACAACCTGGACCCCACCCTCCTCCCATGGAGAATAGACTACTTGGTGAACAGGCTGTGCAAAACTGCTCATCCAAAGTTACTGTCACTTCTTGAAATATTGTCCCGACACTAGAGGGACATGAAAGTGTGAACTGATGACCAAGTTGCAGCTATGGAAATGTCTTCAATAGGAATGACCTGCATGTGAGCCATAGCACTCACTTGAGCCTTGACAAGAGTCTGATCTGAAGGCCAGCTAGAACATAAAGTGTGATACAGTCCCCTAGCCAGTTGGACAACATGTGCTTGGCAACTGCTATTTCTAGGGATGTGAATCGTTTTTTGACGATTTAAAATATTGTCCGATATATTTTAAATCGTCAAAAATCGTTAGGGCCACGATACAATACCAATTCCCCCGATTTATCGTCAAAAAATCGTAAATCGGGGGAAGGGGGAGGGCAGGAAAACCGGCACACTAAAACACCCTAAAACCCACCCCCGACCCTTTAAATTAAATCCCCCCACTCTCCCGAACCCCCCCCAAATGCCTTAAATTACCTGGGGGTCCAGCGGCGGTCCGAAACGGTCTCCTGCAATTGAATCGTGTTGTCTTCAGCCAGCGCCATTCTGCGCCGCCATTTTGCAAAATGGCGGTGCAAAATGGCGACGGCCATAGACCGCCATAGACCGGCTGAACGACCTCCTGCAGTCGATCTCCTGCCGGCGCCATTTTCCGTACGGAAAACGATTCGCGGCAGGAAATCGCTCCCGGACCCCCGCTGGACCCCCAGGGACTTTTGGTCAGCTTGGGGGGGCCTCCTGACCCCCACAAGACTTGCCAAAAGTCCAGCGGGGGTCCGGAACGACCTCCTGCAGTCGAATCGTGTTGGTCTATGGCCGCCGCCATTTTGTGCCGGCATTTTGCAAAATGGCGGCGCAGAATGGCGCCGGCTGAAGACAACACGATTCAATTGCAGGAGACCGTTCCGGACCGCCGCTGGACCCCCAGGTAATTTAAGGCATTTGGGGGGGGGTTCGGGAGGGTGGGGATTTAATTTAAAGGGTCGGGGGTGGGTTTTAGGGTGTTTTAGTGTGCCGGTTTTCCTGCCCTCCCCCTTCCCCCGATTTAGCTACGGACCGCTGCTGGACCCCCAGGTAATTTAAGGCATTTGGGGGGGGTTCGGGAGGGTGGGGGATTTAATTTAAAGGGTCGGGGGTGGGTTTTAGGGTGTTTTAGTGTGCCGGTTTTCCTGCCCTCCCCCTTCCCCCGATTTAGCTACTGACCGCCGCTGGACCCCCAGGTAATTTAAGGCATTTGGGGGGGGGTTCGGGAGGGTGGGGGATTTAATTTAAAGGGTCGGGGGTGGGTTTTAGGGGGTTTTAGTGTGCCGGTTCACGATTTTAACGATTTTCACGATACTCAACACCCAAACGGCGACGATACGATTCCCTCCCCCTCCCAGCCGAAATCGATCGTTAAGACGATCGAGGACACGATTCACATCTCTAGCTATTTCCAGTCTGTTAGGATTGTAAGAGACGAAGAGTTGAGAAGCCTGACAATGTGGTTAAGTTCTCTTTAAATAAGCTAAGCCCTTTGTAGTCAAGTGAAAGGAGGGTCATCTCCCCTTCATGTGCAATTTGTTCAGTTTCCGCTGTTGGAACTCTATCAGTTGTCCTCCCCCCATCCCTGTTTTTTGTACTTTCCTCCTTTAGTTATTATGTAAACCGATATGATGTGTACTTTAATGTCTGTCTAGAAACGCTGTCAAATAAATAAATAAATAAATAGATAGATAGATAGATAGATAGATAAATAAATAAATAAAAGCCGAAAACACATTTGGCAGAAACATGGGATGAGGGTGGAGCACCACTCTGTTGTGGAAAAACTGCTGTAGGGTGAGTAATGTACCAATGTCTGAAGCTCACCGACTCTTCCACCGACATATCAACTAGGAAAACTGTCTTCCAGACATCTGTTTTCTATCCACTTGAACATGGTAAGCTGAATGGCACAGATGTACTTTGACTGATGATGTACTGAGTCCCAAGGAGAAGAGGGAGAATAAGTACTTGAGCAACTGCTTTGGCTCACAGGGAAGAGTCTAGGGAGCTTGCTTGATACCAAAATGAAAATCTTTTTTGCTTAAAACTATAAGGCAGAGATTACAATATCCTCAACTTCCTCAGATAATAGCAATAAGATTAGCGAGTCCTCAACATCCATACCATCAACTTGAAAAAGGGAAGGTTTAGATGACTATTCTCCTGATTTAAAATTGGATTGAATCACAGAGATCAGGGGACAACTGGACAAAGTAAGAGAACCACACTTATCTGGGCCATGCAATGAGGATCAAGCATCTGATTCTTAAGTGTTTTCTGCACTGCTCTGGCTACCAACAAACATGGTGGAAAAGAGTACAGTAGATCTGTATCTCATTTAATCAAAAAAGCATCCGGCACAGACCTGAACTTGCTTTGAAGAATGGAGCAGAGTCTTTCTACTTTCCTGTTGACTTCTGATGTGAACAATTTGATCTTCAGGCAATCCCAGACATCAAATAAACTGTCTGCCACTGTTTGATCTAGAAACCACTCATGCAGATGAGACACTCTGCTGAGGTGACCCATCAACATGTTGGAGATCATGTGAAGGTAGGTTGTTTGCAAGAGGCTTTGTGGCTACAAGCTCACTCCCAAATTCTCAGGGATTCTTGGAAGATGGTCCGTGACCCTGTGCCCCCTTGCTTGTTGACACAGAACATTGCTACCTGGTTGTTGGTTTGGATCAGAATTCTCTTTCTCTGAAGGAGATGAGAAAAATCTCTCAATGCACATCTGATAGCTCATAGCTCCAGAATACTGATTTGAATCAGAGGTTCCGTTGGCGACCAGGTTCCTTTGGTCCTGAAAGGATCCAGATATGTGTGCCCCATCCCTAGTGGATGCATCTATTGCTGGTGTCACATGATGAGGTAGTAGCCAAAGGGGAGGTCCCATCTCCAGGATGTCTGCATCTAGCTACATTGGAGAGATTGCTTCATTTCTGAGTGTGATCCTCACTAGGGATAACAATGGCTAAAGTAACCGACCCCAGTGAATACGGAGATCACTCTTGAGAATCTTCATGTTGAGGTGAGTCATGGGGACAAAGTTTATAATGAACACCAGTGACTGAAGAAGCTAGATAATCTTCTGCAGGGAATTCAACATCTCAGCTTGGGAGAGCACCATCATTAGTCAATCATCCAGATAAGGGATGACACAAATCCCCTTCCACCATGTGCCTCAGGACAACCAACAACTCCCTGGCCAGGAATTGATTCCTCTATATAAGGCTCCAGATAAAGGACCAAAGGCAAACACACATGTTCCGATGGAAAGAACACCCTCTTCACCAGAGAGTATATCCATGCCCATATGGACTTGATTCTTTGGGAAGGGACAAGATTCAGTTTGACAAAGTTGATAATGAACACCAGTGACTGAAGAAGCTGTATCATCTTCTGCAGGGAATTCAACATCTCGGCTTGGGAGGGTACCATCATTAGTCAATCATCCAGATAAGGGAGGACACAAATCCCCTATTAATGAATGGAACCGAAACCCCTACTTGGGGTATATAAAATGATGGAAGGGGATTTCCTATTGTTCAAGGGGCCATCCCTTGCAAATTTGTTTAGTGGGTTCCTAAAATAGGACATGCAGATGGTGACATGGACCTATACAGAGAAAACTTTGTTAGGTAAAATCCCAAAATCGTTTCCTGACTAGACAGGGAAGACTCACTGCAACTGCGCTCCATGAACTCTGGCCTCATGCTTCCTATTAGTGCTGGCTTAAATAAAAAGCTGCAGTCACCACTTTCAAACTCAAATTCTTAACTTTATTCCTGGATTCACCAACCAGCAACTATATATATGGTATGGATTTTCAATATGGAAAAATAAAAAAGGTATATGCTGAATATCCCAGAAATTCATAGGATTCAAAACAGTCAGAATCACTACTTTTCCCACCACAATTATGATCCAAGATGTATATTGAGACCATCTCCCCTTTTTTCCTACCCATTCCATGAAATGGAATTCTCCAGTTCACAACTCCTATTTCACTCCCCTTAATACTCCATTGATTTTTCTATTAAACTACACTGCGCCCCAGACGGTAGTCTACTAGATTCCACTTTGAGGTTATCTCAGTACCAACCCTTTGTGTAAAGAATGGGGTTTATACCTTTGCCATACCCCTACCATAATCAAAAGGGAACAAATACAATTTCTGTTCTAAAACTTTACTCACACTACTTGGTCTTCAGCCACCAACACTTGCACACCACTCGATCCCCACTGCATGCAGGTTTTCCCTGGCATCCTCCAGGCTTCTGAGAATTCCCTCATTTAGGACTCGACTCCTTCCAAAATCTGTCTTGCTGATACTTCATCACTGGACTTTCAAATACAACTCTACATTGGTTCACTTCTTATCTTTCCAACTGACATTTTCAAGTAATGATTAAAAATTCTACCTCGGACAAAATAACACTTCACACCGGAGTACCACAAGGATCAGCACTCTCCGCCACGTTATTCAATATTTACATGCTTCCCCTCTGCCACCTTCTTTCTGGACTCAGACTCGCTCATTACATCTATGCAGATATACAGATCCTCATTCCGATCCAAAAATCTCTTGAATCCACCTATAAAATTACAGCAATGTATTTAGAAATCATTAAACAGTTATTATCCCATATGAAGCTTATACTAAAAGTTGATAAAACTGAAATCATTTTATTAGACAGAAGACCCATGCCTAACAATCTACCTTCTTTAAAACTAGAAAACCAATCAACTAAACTAAATCCTATATCACATACTCGTGACCTAGAGGTGATCATTGATTGTGAACTTAATCTCAAAAAACACATCTCCACCAAAATAAAAGGAAGCATATAACAAAACTCAAACTTTAAAATGATTAAACCATTGCTAAACCCTTCCTACTTCAGAATGATACTTCAACTACTAATCTTTGCAAACATCGATTACTATAATTCACTCTTGCTTGGCTTACCAACTTCCAATATACGTCACTCTAAATTTTACAGAACACTGCAGCCAGACTTCTAACAGGAACCAAGAAACATGACAACATAACTCCAATCCTAATATCATTACACTGGTTACTGGTTAAGTATCAAATTGAATATAAAACATTATGCATTCTACACAAAATTATATATGGTGAACAAATTGACTGGCTCAATGCCGCCATTCAATTGCACTCCCCTCAACGCAATCTCCACTCTGCTAACAAACGTCTCTTAAGTATTCACCTCTGTGCAATCACCCATCCCTGCCAAGTAAGAGATTGTGCTTTATCATTGGCAGGACCCAAAAATCGGGAATTCCCTTCCAATAGACACGGCTTCAACCAGACTTAAAAACATTTAGAAAGGAAGTAAAGATATGGTTATGTATGAAGGCCTATCAGGATCCAACATAATCCTCTCCCAGTTTCCATCAGGAACCTTCATGATATGGGCAAATCATTTCACTTAATGATATACCATATTATTTAATCTTCTTCTGTGAGAATGTTATTGCTTATTTATTATATACCTCTTTATAATGATTATATTATTTTTGCAACTTATTTGATGCTACCTGCTTCTATTGATTTTACGTATTTTATTTATATTTACATTGTTTTTTGTATTCTTTTAACATTTACTGTTTTTCGCTCAAAAATCTTGTAAACTGTTCTGATGGTCCTTGAATGACAGTATATAAAAATTATTAAATAAATAAATACATGGTTTCGTGTCAACTCTTCCGGGGAAGGAAAAGAACACTTCTCAACACAATGACCTCGGGCTCTTCCCTTGAGGAGAAGAGCATTGCAGGGCCCCACTCTCACTGGGAGAGTCCACAGAACAGCTAGCCTTTCGGCTAGCTATTCCCAATGACTACATCCTTGGAAGTCCCTTTTACACACCCCACCCTGAACAGGGCAGGAACCAAGAGGTCAAAAGCCACTAAAAACTTACCACTTTTATACCTCTTGTTAACCTTGGTCATCCAATCAGAAAAATCCACATATTTTAAGGAAGCACACCATTTTCCATAAAATCACAAAATTATTGCTCGGTAGAACTAGGGGTCACAAAATGAAACTTCAGGGGGGGGAGGAAGACAGAGTCAACATCAAGAAATATTTCTTCTAGGAGAGAAATGATAGGCTCGAGGACAGAAATGAAGAAAAAGAGTGTATGGGGGTAACCCGCTAGGTGCGACCATTACTACCCTTAGCAGAAGCACAAATAAGCTTTGATACTTGTAACGCAACTACAATACTACTCTCTGCTTTGAGGGGGGGGGATGAATTGGATTCAGATGGTAACCAACAGGCCCTGACATTTACGGTCTGGGGTACTGATATGCAGCCATAAGGGAAAAAGCATGGGACTGCTTTTATAGCCAAGTCCAAAAGCAAAGTATGTCAGCATTGCCTGAATTTCCAGGAAGGCTCCCCAACCAATAAAAATGTTTCAAGCAGTAATTTTTTATGGCTCTGAAAGTTGCTTGGTTTTTAATTGTAAATATTACTACCCTTATCATAAGGATTGGGGGTAACTGCATGGACTATTCTTTAAGAGAAACATGGGGGTGACCTACACATCATGAGATATTACCATAAGAAGTTTGCTAGGCAGACTGGATGAACCATTTGGTCCTTTGCTGCTATCATTACTATGTTACTATGCTCGCTCTATAAAATTGCCATCCTGTAAAAGAAAACAAGTAAAAACAGTTATCGACCAAGTCAAACAAATGCAGGGTCTCCCCAACCCAGAACATCTAGTGCCCCTAGAAACCAAAAACAGTGCCAATTTTGGGGTCTCCCCAGTTGAAGGTATGCTGCTACTATGGCTAGGCATTTGGTGAAGATCCTCAGGCTGCTGACAGCCTGAAAAGGATGATCTTGTACTAGTAATAAGACGAATCCACAATAAAACAAAAGTATTGCCAATCGGAGAAAAGTATGGGTATGTGAGGATATGCATCTTTCAAATCCAGGGCATATATTCAGACCCCTGCTTGATTGAAGGGTAGGATGGTGTGGAGGGCACTCATTTTGAACTTCTCCCGCAACAGGTTCTTGGTTCAGTCTTCATAAATCTAGGATAGGTCTCAATCCTCCTTATTTCTTGGGGATATGGAAATAGCAGGAGTAGAATCCCTGCCATGAGTGAGACAGATTCTATTGCCTGCTGGCTGAGCAGTGACTCCACCTTGAGACAGAGAAAGGTCAAGTGAGACGGATTTGGAATAAAAGCCGAAAAATGGTGCAGTGCTTGGAAAGCGCGAACACACAAATGATAACCAGACTCCACAATTTTGAGGGCCCAGTAGTCGTTGGTGATCTTCCACCACTCCTCCAGGTAGAGATGAATCCTCCCTACAACCAGAGAAGTCATGGCTTGAGGGTCAAGTCCGGTCAAAAGCTATGCATAGGCTTGGGCTGGGCTTGTTGTGGCATCTTAGACTGGCACCTTACTGCTATCTGCAAGCCAGTAGGCTGTGGAAGCAGGTGGTGTATAAACTATTGAAATTTGCAGAACGAGAGTCTCTGGAAGTAGGAAAACTTAAAGAAATAAGGATGCCAGGAAAAAAAAGAGAGACTGGATGGCAACATATTGCTCCTTAATTTGGGCGACTGTTTCTCTGAGTTTGCCTCTGAAGAGGCTCTCCCCAGAACAGGGTACATCAGCCAGTTTGTCATGCACGTTCTCTCACAGACTGCTGGCTCTCACCCAAGCCATTCAGCATGCTCTAATGACCGCTGCTAAGGATCTGGCTCCTATATCAAATGATTCATATACAGAGTGGAGAAGATGATGCTCACACTCCTGTGTCCTGAAGAGCCTGCTGGATAGACCATATGCTCTCTATTCAACAATTCCAAAAACGGTTTCAGCTTGACAATCATTTAAGAATTGTACCATACAGAATTGGTGGGCCACAATGTGGGCATTGAGCATTGAGCTCTGAAAAACCTTTTCCCCAAATTTTCCAACAGCCTATGGTCCTTGCCTGATGGGGTGTTGGAGAAAATCCTAGTTTTCTTTGCTCACTTCAATGCTGATTCCACTACCACTAAAATATGCAGCAGTGAATTACCCTGAACCCCAGGGTTTGCCGAACTCTTTATTTAAGGTCCAGTTTTCTGGCTACTGGGAGGCAAGATGCTGGATTCTCCCACATTCTTGTTTGTAAATACTATAGGATCAAATGCACCGGGCTTGGACTGGGTTTCAGGAATCTGGAGAAACCCAAAGACTGCAGAGCGGGGTTCCTTGTCCTTGCAAATGCTGACACCCAACACCTTTCCTAAATTGTCCAAGAATTTGGAATAAGAAAGGTCTTCTGCTGGCGAAGAGTGCTTTGGCAGATCAGCTAGTGGGCATCCCTGTAAATTCTTCTTCAAATCCAAGGTATGATGGAACACTAACCCAGGATCCCAATAATGATGGAGACGATCAGTTGTCCTCAGTTGTTTCAGAGAGGAATATTCCTGGAGGAAGATCCAGATGGTGGTGATAGAGTTCCTTCCTCGGACTGACTAGATTCTACAGCAAGGGATGGTTGGGGGTTAGATCATGCCCCTGCAACTTCTGATGGGAGCTACCATGGTGTGGAGGCGAGGGGGAATCGAGGAAGCAAAACTGATATTCTGGACAGGAGAAGTTGAAGAGTGCCCTCCTTGTCGCTAAGCTGCCAGTGAGGCAAAGAAAGTCTTCACCAGTTCCACAACTTGGTCTATGGGCTGTCGTGTCCACTGACCAGGAGTCAGGTGGGTTGGGGGGCAGGGGAGAGAGACTTCTGAGGCTAATATAGGCTCTTCTTCTTGGAAAGCTCCCACTAACCCAAGTCAACTAAAGTGTTGGATGCATAGAGATCAAAAGCACCATGGAGCATACTGGATTTGGTATCGCCAACCAAAGCCCTTGCGCTCAAGGAGCCTAGATGGAGAAACAGCTCTTAAGATGGTAGGAAGTAACTGTAGTGAATCCCCTTCTGGGTTTCTTACTGATGGTCCCTTCTCAAGTGTGCTGACAGCACCAGGGACCTATTGCATTGGGGCCCAAAGTGTCCAAGCATCTGATGCAGAATGAGTCAACAAAACAAACAGCTGTGTCAGTTGAATCAAGACCCAATGCTCTGACTACAATGATGGTGCCGACGACTGATGCTTCTCAAAGGCACCGGGCCCTGATGCATCACGGGACTAAGCACGACCTCAGCTTTGGTAGTGCTGGGGAGAGAGAGAGAGAGAGAGAGAGAGAGAGGAAGAGCGCGAGAGTGAGAGGGAGAGATAAGAGAACACCCGTGCAAGAGCTTGGACAAAAAATAGATAGAGGTGTTCATGATACAGCTCCCACGCATGTTTAGTAAAGCAAAAGTACTATGAGAAAAAGGTCTGTTTGGATTATGTCACCCCATGTGTCATGGCTAATTCAGTGTATGGAGAAAACTAATTTAATCATAGGTCAAAATCATGTAAGTCAGGTCCAATAATGTGATCAGTTTTCTGAAAAATAATTAGCTTGGACCAAAATAATTTACATGATACATTATAACTAAGGAATAGGGTATATATGCATATTGAGTTACTTACTATATTTAGGCTAAATAGGTATTTGTGCAATTGCCAGCCACTTGAGAAAATACTGTTTAACTTAAAGCACTGTTCGGTCGTTGTTTTCCTTTGCCCGCATGTAATTATTGGATTTTACTTCACATGCTGCCAAGGACAACATTTTTTTTTAGAGAGGGTAGTTTTAGAATTCAGTGCAGTGGGGTAAAGTCTGGGCATACCATTTACACGATGACTATCACAAATTTTCAAAGAAAACTTGTATTTTGAAGTTTGCTTTGAAAATTTGTGTGCAAATGCCATGGTACGCACATAAATTCATACAATAATTACACCTACTGCATTAAGAACGTAACATGTGGGTGAACTTGCATGCATACTTTATAAAGCCATTTTGTGGATAGGCGGCTTTTAAAGATGACAAAAACAGAAACAAATCTATTTGGCGGAATAAAAAACATGTAAAATAAAATAATGCTTACTTCTCCACAGCCGATCGTTTTTGACTACTTCCTTGATAGTTCAGTGCCATTTTGGTTTCCATTCCGGTATAGACAGCTACACCTGCACATAACCAAAACACTTTACTAACATTTCTAGAATGGATGGGCTTGGTTTACTCTATTTCTGCAGTTTACTGTACAGATGTACTGCAAAGTTTTAAGAACAATCCAGCAATAAGCTAAGGCAGTCCAGTAAACATTTCTTGAACTATCCGGCATTATACTTGTGTCTGTGCTGCTATACAAAAATCTTTACCATAAATCCTCTTGGTATTCTTTAATGTTGCTCCTTTCAACAATAGGTTTTCCTGTCCCAAAGGCCTAATAAAAAATGACATCATATTTTACACAGTAGCACATAATGTGTCACATCTCTAGCAAAATCTGCTGTCCAGTTGGAAGATGCTGGACAGAAAACAATTTATTTTCACTCATTTCTTTGGCTAAAGAGGTTAGGGCTGTTCAGCTTGGAGAAGAGACGGCTGAAGGGGGATATGATAGAGGTCTTTAAAATCATGAGAGGTCTTGAACGAGTAGATATGAATCTGCTATTTACACTTTTGGATAATAGAAGGACTAGGGGGCACTCCATGAAGTTAGCAAGTAGCACATTTAAGACTAATCGGAGAAATTCTCTCACTCAATGCACAATTTTCTGGAATTTGTTTCCTGAGGAAGTGGTTAGTGCAGTTAGTGTAGCTGGATTTAAAAGAGGTTTGGATAAGTTCTTGAAGAAGTCCATTAACAGCTATTAATCAAATTTACTTAGGGAATAGCCACTGCTATTAATTGCATCAGTATACATCAACCAACCTCTTCCCTTGCAGTAATAATTCTTCAACAAACATCAAAATAAGGGAATGCTTGTGTAATGGTGATTTTGTGTACGGTGGCTATATTCAAGGGCAACCAATTTGAGGCTGTCCTTTTATTCGCCCCGTCTATTTCTCTTTATTATCGTAATCTTGCAGTAATATAATTTTTTAATAGCGATATTTTCTTTTTTCTTTTTGATAAAACCCCAACTCCCTGTTTGCTGAGGCGACCCGTGAGTAGATAAATGAATACTTATCGAAGCATCTGTCTCTATTCCTTCTTATAGGGTCGCGTCTGCTTGCCCGACATGGGCCATGTTTCGGCTCGGGTGTGCCTGCTTCAGGGGCTACAGGAGGGGTAGCTACTGCGTCCTTGCTGGGTACACAGTGGCTGGTGTATCTTCAATTTTGTATTTACCGTGCTTCTGTTCGTGGGCGACGCCCACGAACAGAAGCACGGTAAATACAGATGCCTCGATAAGACGGTAAAGACAGATGCCTCGATAAGTATTCATTTATCTACTCACGGGTCGCCTCAGCAAACAGGGAGTTGGGGTTTTATCAAAAAGAAAAAAGAAAATATCGCTATTAAAAAATTATATTACTGCAAGATTACGATAATAAAGAGAAATAGACGGGGCGAATAAAAGGACAGCCTCAAATTGGTTGCCCTTGAATATAGCCACCGTACACAAAATCACCATTACACAAGCATTCCCTTATTTTGATGTTTGTTGAAGAATTAATTGCATCAGTGGCATGGGATCTTCTTAGTGTTTAGGTAATTGCCAGGTTCTTGTGGCCTGGTTTGGCCACTGTTGGAAACAGGATGCTGGGCTTGATGGACCCTTGGTTTGACCCAGCATGGCAATTTCTTATGTTCTGATTGCTTTTGAACCCTTACAAGATCATATTGAGGAGCTACTGGTAGTTAGGGGTCAAATTTTAGGTCAGATAAGCAAGGGGGATCCAGATTTTTCCACTGGGGCCTTCAAAAGACATTTTTCCTTGACTACATCCTTTTTCTCCATCCTGAAACATCAAAATATTTCTGTGGCCTGGAGGGAGATACTGCAATATGCCATCTTACATACAGTAGTTAACAGATTTACAGTCATTCCCTCTCGAACACTGGAAAGAAGTTTCTAAGGCCTCCTGTATAAACTTGTCTATTCTTTCCCCATGCATAAGAAAGCACTTCAACATATATAAAAATATCCGGAGGTAACATCTTCCCAAAAACAATCTGTAGTCTATATTAAGACTAACCTCGCTATGCTCTCATGATTCGGTCTGTAGATATTCAATCTTCCAACAAACCTGTAAACAGAATATGAACTTAGTATATTTTTAATAGGTTCTAGAATTAACAAATCAGTGCACAAACAGAAGAAAAGCAAACATTGTGGGAGTAAGTCTCATTCACTTAAAAAAAAAAAAAAAAACAGAAACAGCTCAATTTGTTCAGATAAACTAAGCATCAGCTTACAAACAGATCTACAATGCCATGTGACTTTAGCACTTAACATGTTATTCATTAAAGCTCTGGAAAGGAGCCAGCAACTAGCACAGAAGCATATGAGATCTCAATCTCAGGTGAGCAAACAATCAGGGAAAAGCCACCAAAGAACAGAGAAAATATTAAACTCAAAGATGACCGTGGTTAGCATTCATTTGATCTGCGATACTAGGAAATGATCTGTGACCAAAACAGGTTCAAAATGCAAAGGGTTTATTTTGCAGAGCCCGGGGGTTGGATTCCATTGTTTAGTTAGGGCTTGGCATCAGATACCATTTTTCGTTTGCTTTCCATTTTGATATTAATCCTTTATGGAGAACTGTTTAGAAATTCTAGCTTGGGTCTTATCTGGCATGCAGGTGGTGGGTTTTTTTTTTTGTTATTTTAAGCACACTACAAGCCCACAGTAAGCATCGGAAAGACTCTGCTGAGACAACCAGATAAACATGGGGATGACCGCTTTATGGATGAACTGTTATCTAACCTACATAGCCTCTGGACAACACAATTACTTAAATTACGTTATAAGTTAACATTTTTCTTTGTTAGAGATCACTAAGAATTTGGGTTCCCTGTCCAAAAAAAATGTAAATGGAAAATAAAGTATGAAAATTTTACTGGCTTCTTGATAAGAAAAACTGATTTCCAAAGTTCAATGATACTAATTCCTGATTTAAAAAAAAAGCTAACTGTAGTGGGCACCAGGAAGCCAACTTAACATAGGTTCTCATACAAAGTGACTCATTCATGGTCATCTGGAGTACTCTGGATCGCTCTTTACGCTTTAAGGCAAAGATTTCAGAATTACAAAGTCCCAGGCCAGGACGAGTAACATTTAAGATTTTTATACCAAAACAATGGAGTGCTAATGAATTCATTTGGAAATGAATGAGCAGTAGTCAGAGGGCAAAAAGCTGTCTAAAAATTGCTCCCCAGGCCTACTTTTACCTGCAATGGGCGGAGGCTTTCCTGGGACTTGGACAAAGTGAGGAACGCTCCAGTCTATGTAGTTTCAAAAGCCATGCATGTGGTTTGGAAGGGAAAAAGCGAGGGCAAACCTCTGTGGGGACGTTCCCCCCCCCCCCCGAGGTAATTCTCAAAAGAGTATGCGAGGGAGTACTTTTTCTTTCTGAGGACTGGTGCAAAGTACCCGCCAATCTCGCAAGCGCCCGTGCTGGTTTTGAAAATTGCCCCCCCCATAGCGAGTCAAGGTTGTGGAGAAACAGGGAGGTTGCCTTACGATGAGAAATACCACATCCAAGCACAGAAAGTCATTGATCTAGGATGTGTAGAGTATATGTTCAGACCCATGCATGCTATTCCCCCCCATAAAGTTTTACCCGTACATGAGTGCTCTGTACACACAGCAAGTCACAAAGGGACTGTACACGTGGGCTTTCCCTTTGAAAATTAGATATGAGGTCCATGGGCACTGCACCTAGCCGGGCAGTTTGAATATCACCCCCATGATATCCTCAGGGCATTTAACAGAACAGATCACTCACAAGTGTTGAGGTAATGATTGTCTAGCTACAAAATTGCTTAGCACACTTCTATGTAAAGGAAAATTGGTTCTTACCTGCTAATTTTTCATTCCTGTAGTACCACAGATCGGTCCAGACTCCTGGGTTTTGTACCCTTGCCAGCAGATGGAGACAATTGTTTACTGACAGTGCTATATAACCAAGTATGCCACCCACAGACCCTCAATATTGACCTGTACCCAAGCCAAGAGGAAATCTTTACCAAATTTAACAACCCACCCCCTCTCCAACAAACAGGAGGGTTGGTGACACTAACACATTGTAAAAACTCTGCTCCGGAATATATATAAATAGAATGAAACAGCTCAGCGAACTGATTAACTCTGCATGACATACACACCAACAGAACGAGCGAATGACTCTCCTCCCCGCTTTCCATGGGCGGGTCTCTGGACTGATCTATGGTTCTACAGGAATGAAAATTAGCAAGTAAGAACCAATTTTCCTTTCCAGTACGCACCCAGATCAGTCCAGACTCCTGGGATATACTTAAGCCCAATAAACTGGATGGGACCTGGAGAGTACCACTCACAGAACACTCTCACCAAAACATGCAGCAGCTGGGGCTCCAATATCCAAAATGATAGTGTCAGGCGAAAGTATGCAGTGGCTTCCAAGTTGCTGCTCTGCAAATCTTCTGTGGCAATACCAGCTGTGCCTCTGCCTGCGAATGTATCAAATGAGCTCTCAAACCTTCCAGAATGGGCCGACCCTTACAGATATACACTGAACTGATCATCAGTTTAAGTCAACGCGCAATGGTAGTTTTGGAAGCTTGACGTCCCTTCCTCGGGCCATTCCGGGGGACGAAAAGGTGATCCGGCACACAAAATTGATTACTGACTTTCAAATATATTAACAACACCCATCAGATGTCCAAAAGTCTCAGCATGAGGAGTGGAGGAATCCAAGTCCGGAAAAGTTGGAAACTCCACTGTCTGATTAACATGGAACTCTGATACCACCTCTGATACCACCTCTGATACCACCGCAAAGATATCCCCTTCTCTGAAATCTGCAGAAACGGATCCTGGCAGGACAAAGCCTAGAGCTCCAAAATTCTCCTTGCTGAACCAATGGCTACCTGAAAAAACACCTTAAAAGTCAAATCCTTTAGAGTTGCTCTCCTCAGTCGTTCACACGGAGCTGTGCACAAAGCTGTACGCACCAGATTAAGATTCCAAGACTGACATGCTTTCCACACTGGTGGCCGCAAATTCTTTGCTCTGTGAAGAAAATGTGTGACATCTGGATGCTCAGACAGGGAATAACCCTGTGCGCATCTTGCCACGAAGACAGCCCAGGGCCGTCACCTGGATCTTCAGAGAGTTATAGGCCAGATCTTTGACCAACCCTTCCTGAAGAAAGGTCAAAATATGCAACACTATAGCTTGCATTGCCTGCACATCCCTAGCCAGCCATCCAGACTCTAAAACCTTCCAAACTCACACATAAGATGTGGAAATCTGCCTGGCCTACAGCAAGGTGGTGATAACCGGCTCGAGATAACCTCTCCGCCTTAACCATCTCCTCTCAACAAGGCTGCAAGACAGAAGTGAACCGCTTAATCAAAAAATATGGGGCCCTGGTGAAGAAGATTCTCCAGATGGCTGAACCTGAGGGGCCTATCTATGGCCCTATTGACAAGATATGCAAATCAAGAATGTTGTGGCCACTCTGGAGCCTCCAGAATTACATCTCCTGGATACCTTTCTAATCGCCGTATCACCTTCCCCACCAGAGGCCATGGGTGAAAGACATACAACACCACAGTGTGAGGCTATGGAAGAACCAGAGCACTGACGCCCTCCACTGCGTGCTCTCTTCTTCAGTTGAAGAACCAAGGGTCCTTTGCGTTCTTTCTGGTCACCATCAGATCCGTTTGAGGAGAGCCCCATTTCTTGTGAATGAGAGACTTTGCCATCTCTGACAGCTCCCACTCTCCAGGGTCCAATGCCTTCCTACTCAAGAAGTCTGCTTGCACATTATCCATCCCAGCAATGTGTGATGCCGCTCTCTCTCCAAGTGCTGCTCCACCCAAAGAATCAGCTCCTGCACCTCCTGGGCCACCCTGTTAGTTGATATAAGCTACTGTAGTTGCATTGTCCGATAGAACCCTCACCGGATGACCACGCAACCATGGAGAAAGTCAAGTAAAGCAAATCGCACTGCTCTCATGTCTAATCAATTGATAAACCAAAAAGCCTTTCTTCTACCACTGGCCCTGAGCCACTTGACCCTGGCACACAGCACCCCAGCCCAAAAGCCTGGCATCGGTTGTCATCACCACCCAATCTGGAATCTTCAACTCCACACCTCACTCTAGACTGGACTGAAGCAGCCACCAGGAAAGACTGTCTCTGCCAACCTCCTCGAGCAGCAGAGGAAGAAGAAACTCTTCCAGTAACGGATTCCACCGAGAGAGAAGAGGCCGCTTATGTGCGAATGCCCACGGAACTAATTCCAGGATCGACACCATGGAACCCAGGACTTGTAAATAGTCCCATACCCTGAGTACCAGAAGCTCTAACAGGTGACAAACTTGTCCCTGCAGCTTCATAATTCTCTCCTCCATGAGGAACATTCTCCCCTCCTGCATGTCAAACCACACCCCCAGATACTCCAGAGACTAAGAGGGAACAAGATGATCCTTAGAGTAATTCACCAACCAGCATAAAGACTGTAGGCACTGAAGCACCTTCTGTACTGACTGCTGACAAAGGACTTCCGACTTTTCCCGTAAAAGCCAGTTGTCTAGATACAGATGCACCAGTACCCCTTCCCTTGTATGTGGTGCCATCACTAGACCAAAGGGCAGGGTCCGAAACTGAAGATGTTCCCTAATTATCATGAACCTTAGGAACCTTTGGTGCTTTTGTTTGATGGCTATGTGTTGATAGGCTTCTGTCAGATCTAGAAATTCTAAATACTCTTCCTTGTGCACCACTGCAATGACCAAATTTAGAGTCTTCATGCAAAATTGCTGAACTCTGACAACCCTTCTTTCTTTGGCACCACAAAATTGATGGAATACCTCCCTGTTGTCTGGAACTGTTACTATAGCCCCCAGTTGCTTCAAGCGAGCCACTGTCCCTCGAACCACTACTTGCTTTACGAGAGGACTGCAGGTGGACACGACAAAGGTGTTCCTGATAGGATGAGCAAAGTCTAAAGTGTAGCAGTCTCATCACCTCGAGGACCCACTGGTCCGTGGTAATCTTGGCCCACTCCTCAAAATAAAAGTGTTAGCTGCCCTCCGATAGCTGGAACTGAAGAGAGGCCAGCTTTGCTTCATTGCAAGGATTTAGCTCCCCCTGCACTGGCACCAGAGTTGTCCTGGAAGGGCTTCCTGCCAACCAAAAGGACTGACCCCAGGACGAAGTCCTGGCTAGGACTTCCAGAACTCTTGAATTGACGAACCTCTGATTGTCCTGAAACCTAGCCTGTGCAGGTACAAACTTCCTGCCCTTAGGTTTATCCTCTTGCAATTTGTGCACCTTGGACTCCCTCAGATGTTTCATTACTTGTTCCATGTCTTCTCTAAACAGCAGTTTTCCCTTAAAAGGAAGGGTTCCGAGTTGTGACTTGGACGACATATCTGCCAACCAATTCCATAGCCATGGCAAATGACTAGCAGACACAGCTGACATCATACTTCGGGAAGAGGTCCTGACCAGGTCATAGAAGGCATCTGCTCCTTAAGCCACTGCTGCCTTGAGACAGTCAGCCTGGTGTGCTGCAGCTCCCTCCGAAGCTTGAGAATCCTGCGCTGGACCCAATGCAGACATGCCCTCTGTACCAGACTTCTGCACACCAAAGTTGGTATGCCACAGCTAAAACCTCAAAAATCCTTTTGAGATGAAGCTCCAACTTACAATCTTGCACATCCCTTAAAACAGCCAAGCCTGCTACCGAAATAGTTGTCTTCTTAGTGACTGCCGACACCAAAGCATCCTCCTTGCAGAGAGCCAACAACTCCAAGATCTGCTCCGGAAAAGGATAGGACTTAGACATAGCACTGCCAACTCTCAGGCCAAATTCTGGAGTATCCCACTCCCGAACTACCAGCTTCTTTACAGACTTGTGAAAGGGAAACATCTTCGCTGGTCCAGACAGGCCATCCAGCACCAGATCTGCTCCCTCCACGTCAGACTCTTCCTGTGTCACCTTGATCCAGAACTCCTGAAGAATCTGTGGATTCAGTAGCCAAAGATCCTCTCTGTGAAAGACATACCACCTTAGGATCATCCCCTTCAGCTACGGGAAACTCCTCTGTGTCTCTAAGTAGAGCCGGCATGTCCTGCACCGGATCAGCCTCAGTGGCTTCTCCCAGGGATCCCTGCAAATCATCGGAATTGTCAGTATCCCCTTGTGAATCAGCAGACACCAAGGACAGGCCCAACACACCAAATTCTGTTGGTCTGGGACCTTACTCTTCACTTGACTTGGGTCCCCCCAAGGGTTGAGAGCGCAACCTACCAAGTCCCCCTGATGCCTTCTTGGCCAAAAAGGCCTCATACATCAGAAAAACAAACTCCGATGAGTTCTCAAGTCTTGCTCCTGGGCAAAATCTCCATTTGTGGAATCAACATCGAGGGGAAAATCCCCCCTGAAAGTGCCTCTCAATCCATCTCCACACTAGGCCCCGCTGGGGACAAATGCGTTGAGGAAATATCAGGCTCTCTGGAGGCCGTTAGGAACCACGTGGATAAATTAAAGATGTCCTCCAACACCACGCTGCCGAAGGGAGCACCGGGTGAAGGCCTGGCCCGACACACTGAAGATACTGATCTAGCATGAAGGAAGGGTCCTGCTGATGCGCCTTCCCTACCAGCAGTACACCCGGAGCAAAGATCCTGTCTGTTAAGGCGCGAATGTGACTCCCTGTAGACCTGACATGAAGTACTGCGTGACATTATCCCGACCGTGTGCTTAGCACTGTGTGCCTCTACTCACATCTGGAGAGCTGAAAGCTACCTGTCACGAAAACCTCCCAGACACCAGCCCATGCCCTCTGAGCACTGTGTGACACAAAGGAATACAAAGTTTCACAACTTTTTTTTTTTTAAACTTTAGCAAATTTTAACAATGATAGTTTCTTGCTCCTTCCAAGGCGCGTAGGCAGAACTGCAGCAGGTCATCAGGCTGAGGGATCTGGACCCCAGATGTCCACAACATGGATTCCCTGCAGAGCTAAGAAGGGTCACTAACCCCCTGCTTGTCCACCTCACGCAGGGAGGATAGCCCCATGAGGACCTCACAGCTCTCTGGGAGGAACCTCTAATAACAAATCTTCCTTTTCCTCTTTTTTTTTTTTTTCAGACTGCAGGTTTTGCACCATCTAGCACTTGCTGGAGACAGAAAAATACTGAGGGACTGCAGATGGTATACTTGGTTATATAACAATGTCAGTAAAATCTTATCTGTCTCCATCTGCTGGCAGGAGTACAAAACCCAGGAGTCTGGATTGATCTGAGTACATACTGGAACAGATATTTTGCAAAGTTCTCCCTATTAGGCCTTTTGCTGCAAGGAGACTGAGAAATATTTCTTTATAGAGGGATGGGGCTTTATGGTCCTTATCTGCCAGCATATAGACTGCATAAGGATAAGGATCTGTTCCATATTAAAAAAAAAAAAAAGTTATTTAGCTGTTGTAAAGATTGATGGCAAGAGCTCATCTACAGTATTGTACCCAGTTCTAAAGGCTGTACCTTCAGAAGGTCATAGATAAAATGTAGGTACATAAAGAAGGGATACCAAAATGTTGCAGGGTCTGCGTCAACTTTTATCTCACAGGACTGTAAAAAATCTAAATATATCTTCCCTAAAAACAGAAGAGGCAAGAAAGCAGAGTTATGATAAAGATATCCAAATACCTGAACAGTATAAATGCTGCACAGAAGCTAAGCCTTTTTCAATAAAAGGAAAGATCTAAAACAAGGGGTCAAGCTATGAGGCTCTAAGGGGATAGACTCAGGAGCAATATTAGGAAATATTTTTTTCATGGAGAGATAGTGGATGTGTGAAATGCCTTCCTAAAGCATGTAGGAGTTTATAACTCCTGTAAAAATGTATAGAATAAGCACAGAGGATCCTTACTTGCAAAACTTGAAGAGATAGTAGAAGCACAACCTAGAGGAATTTAAAATGCCCTACTTGAACGATTCAACAATGCATGGCATAGTACGTAATATGAAATATTACAAGGGCTAGAGGAAACATGACTAACCATGCAGCAGGGCTTGTCTGGCAGGCTGTGATGAAAGAATTGAACAGTTAGGTCTGTCTGGAAAGGCTACACGCATAGTGAAAACTAGAAGTCCTAGCAGACATGGATATGCTCAAAAAGCCAGGTCTGCTTGGCAGACTATGCAGGGGAACTAGAAGGCTGAATGTTCGGACAATGGTATTGTTAACTATTTAGATTACTACAAAGCATGCTGATGCTACACATGAGAAATGAGATGCGATAGGTGAATACTAAGTTGGGGATCTTGTGTACTCATCTGCCTAAGATGACAGAGTACAAATGAGAAAGATGACAAGAACTATCCTGGATAAAGCAATATCTTGCAGTCACAATCTATCGTTGACAGCATGGACAGAAATAACTGACAGGCATTGACAGGCTGATTGGTCCTTTTTTTCTGTCAATTACTATGTTACTATTAAGCTGTCCCAATCTACCTTGTAAAGTGGACACAATGGTTATTCAACCTACTGGCATTATTAATTCTATAAAATCAGACTCCATGTTTCCTGAGTGAGGCCAACAGGAAGACAGATAGGAAGAAGAAAAACATAATAGTGTGTTACAAGGATTTAAGAAGGGCGGTACAGTGGTCTGGCCATCAGATAACTGAACAGTTGGGATATCCTGGGACATGAGTGTAATCCCCTCCACTCATTCTGTGTGTGCTTGGCCAGAATACCATTACTGCCTGCCATCTGCACTTGGGTGACAATTCTTATTCCTTTTCCACTCTCAACTTTGGATGATCTCATTTTAGCCAGTAGTCAGAAATGTGATATCAGGTTTCTGACATGCTAAATAACAGCAAAAAAAGCTGAAGTCCTGTTTGAACAAATTACACTGAATAAATCCAAAGTAGCTGGCATTATAGACGGTCCCTTACTTGTACAGGTCAGGTTGGGGCTGTTCACATTCAACTGTGGCAACAAGAGTATCCACCGATTCTGCACTGAAAAAACAAGCCGTCTCACGCACAGCGTAATAGGTCTAGGGAAAGAAAGCAATAAACGATACTCCAGTCATTTCATACAATGTACAATATTTGGTTTAAAAATGAGGTTTAAAAATGAGCTTTGGAATACATTTATAGTTCATGCATATGGGCATCCTATAAATAACTTCTTGCACAGATTTCAAAAGTAATTAAAAGATAACTGCAACAAAAAAAATAAATAAAAGGATCAAGAGGCATTTTTGTCAAATTGAAATCTATTCTTAGTATCAACTGCTGTCAAGGCTTTAATCCCAGAGCGCCCATAATTAATAGAAACGTCTGTGAAGAATCCAACATTGTACTTATAGAACATAGTTCCAAATTAATGCAGTCACTAGAGAATGGTATTTCACTAAAAAGACTCAACGAGTAATAATCTTAAATAAAATAAAAGCTCAACTTCCCTTCATCATCCCCTGGAATACAGAAATAACTACTGCAGAAAATCACTTGGTGTGATTTGCGCAATGAACACGGCATGTTGCTTTAAAGCAGCACCTAAAACATAAGTGACTGAAAAGCTGGCTAAGCTGAACTATTTGAGGGTATATAAGGCTAAAATATATTAGTATAAAAGCTTAGGATAAAATAAGTTTACATTTAAAAGATCATTCTTATTAGTAAACATTTCTGCAGTACTCCGTGGAGCTTACAATCTCATTGAGACATACAAACCAGACAAATAATTTTCTAGTGATCACTTAGAGGATAATTTTCAAAAAGGATTTCTGCAGATAGACTGTTGCTTTAACAGCAGAAATTGCCCTGTTAAAATCACGACCGATATACGCTTACTTTTATGCGCACAGAGGAGAGGCATTCCAGAGAGTGGAACTGCAAGGGTAGGGATTTACAAGCATGCTTTTTTTTTTTATTTTAAAAAGTGTGAGCACAAATTATCTTGGCAAAACCATGTGCGCTAAATAGCAGGTGTAATTCATGTGTGTAGCTTTGGTGGGATAATTTTCAAAGTGGACTTGTGTGCATAAGTCTAGTTTGAGACTTGGTATAACTGATGCACAATGTGGCAAAATTACCCTCTGAACTATTATTCTTTCAATAATGTGGGTATTGGTACATGTCAAAACTGTTTTCCATGCCAGCACTGCTCTTAGGGAAGATAAGGCCATTGCAGAAAGACTAAATAAATTCTTTGCTTCTGGGTTTACTAATGAGGATGTTGCGGGTGATACCAGTTCCGGAGATGATTTTCAAGGGTGATGAGTCAGATGAGCTGAACCAAATCACTGTGAAGCTGTAAGATGTAGTTGGCCAGATTGACCAACTAAAAAGTAACAAATCACCTGGATCGGATGGTATGCATCCTAGGGTACTGAAGGAAGTAAAAAAGGAAATTTCTGATCGATTAGTTATAATTTGTAACCTATAATTAAAAATCATCCATTGTACCTGAAGACTGGAGGGTGGCCAATATATCCCCAATATTTAAAAAGGGCTCCAGGGGCGATCCGGGAAACTATAGACTAGTGAGCCTGACTTCAGTGCTGGGAAAAATAGTGGAAATTATTCTAAAGATCAAAATCATAGAGCATATAGAAAGACATGGTTTAATGGAACACAGTCAACATGGATTTACCCAAGGGAAGTCTTGCCTAACAAATCTGCTTCATTTTTTTTGAAGGGGTTAATAAACATGTGGATAATGGTGAGCTAGTAGTTGTAATATATTTGGATTTTTAGAAGGCATTTGACAAAGTCCTTCATGAGAGGCTTCTAAGAAAACTAAAAAGTCATGGGATAGGAAGCGATGTCCTTTCGTGGATTACAAACTGGTTAAAAGATAGGAAACAGAGAGTAGGATTAAATTGTCAATTTTCTCAGTGGAAAAGGGTAAACAGTGGAGTGCCCCAGGGATCTGTACTTGGACAGGTGCTTTTCAATATATTTATAAATGATCAGGAAAGGAATATTAGTGAGATTATCAAATTCGTGGAAGATGCAAAATTATTCAGAGTAGTTAAATCACAAGCAGACTGTGATACATTACAGGAGGATCTTGCGAGACTGCCATTTGGATGCCCAATCTTTCAGATGAAATTTACTGTGGACAAGTTCAAGGTGTTGCATATAGGGAAAAATAACCTTTGCTGTAGTTACACGATGTTAGGTTCCATATTAGGAGCTACCACAAAGGAAAAAGATCTAAGCATCATAGTGGATAATACTTTTATCCACTATGATGCTCCCCCTCAGGAGACCGCCCTCTTCCTTATATTAAGGAGATAATTACTTTGTAAATTGTTATTCTCTTGTTATGACCTCTTGTTTTTAATCTATCCTTCCATACTGCCTCTGGTTTACCCCCCGCCCAGTTTTATATTTTCCCTGTTGAAATGTATTTTCCAAGCCTTCAGTTAATATGTGAACCGGTATGATGTCCCCACTAATACCGGTATATAAAAGTTTCTAAATAAATAAATAAATACTTTTAAATCTTCAGCTCAGTGTGCTGCAGCAGTCAAAAAAGCAAACAATGTTAGGAATTATTAGGAAGGGAATGGTTAATAAAATGGAAAATGTCATAATGCCTCTATATCGCTCCATGGTGAGACTGTACCTTGAATACTGTGTACAATTCTGGTCGCCGCATCTCACAAAAGATATAGTGTTGATGGAGAAGGTACAGAGAAGGGCAACCAAAATGATAATGGGAATGGAACTGCTTGGAGAAGAGATGGCTAAGGGGGGATATGATAGAGGTCCTTTAAAACCATGAGAGGACTTGAACGAGTAGATGTGAATCAGTTATTTACACTTCGGATAATAGAAGGACTAGGGGGCACTCCATGAAGTTAGCAAGTAGCACATTTAAGACTAATTGGAGAAAATTCTTTTTCATTCAACAAATCCCAGAGCTTAATTGTGCATTGCCAGAGGATGTGGTTAGTGCAGTTAGTGTAGCTGGGTTCAAAAAAGGTTTGGATAAGTTCTTGGAGGAGAAGTTCATTAATGGCTATTAATCAAGTTTACTTAGGGAATAGCCACTGCTATTAATTGCATCAGTAGCATGGGATCTTCCTGGTGTTTGGGTAATTGCCAGGTTTGGCCTCTGTTGGAAACAGGATGCTGGGCTTGATGAACCCTTGGTCTGACCCAACATGGCAATTTCTTATGTTCTTATGGTCAGTTCAGGATGTTCCAGCCAGAATCGTGTTCCAATCCGGTCACTATGATTCACATTTTGTATTCCATTCATAATCTTCATGCTCTTTTTTAAAGCATTGTGCTCCAATGTCCCAGGTTAGATCTCTGCTCTCTTCCTTTCCTACCTCTCTTCTCATGCCCTAAGCCCCGCATAGGTGTCATTCTTCTCCACCTTCTTGGTCTCACCTCTAAGCCCTTTCATTTCACTTCCGTTTCCTAAACCTTGTCCAGCTTCAAATCCTGCCTCAAAAATCACTTCCATAAAGCCTTCCTCTAGAACCAACTGTAACACTGCTTCCTTTTCTCACTCACTACTGCAACTAGTATTTCACATTCTATCCCTCCTCTATCTTGTCCAATGCAACCATTCTTTTCCTGTATAGGGAACAGTTTTCATCATGGGCATGCCAAGTTTTATACTCATTTAGATTTTCTTTTCATAGCTTTCTCAATTTTGCATATATATGAGTCTACTTTTAATACCCAGCATATACTGCACGTGCTCCATTAATATGATTAATAAGATTACTAGTAATGTCTCACTACCACCAAGACTAAACATACTATAAACTCTGTCGAGGTCGGCCAATTCCAGTACCTGAATAGGAGACCACAGAAAAACCCTCTGAGCTGAAGGAAGTGATAATGTCAGCTCAGCAGGGGGCACTCTGACCTCGGAGCACAACATTAGGGGGCTCAATACTACAAAAGGATGCCATTTTTTGGATGTGGCGAATAAAGATACAACAGAATGTTTAAGCAAAAACCAAGAAGAGACGAACCTCTGTGTCAGAGCTAAATTCCAGCATATGGCATGCATTCTAGTCTGCCGCCATCCTCTCCACGGGGGGGGGCGGAATTAGGCTAAGAAATAGATTTTCATTGGATGTTTTCATTAAGTTGTGTAGTGGTGTGGATGGAAAACACCACCCCAAAAAAATCTATAAAAGAAGGGGTGCAGAAGAGTCAGACTATCACTTTTCTCTAACTGGAATTTGGCAGCTACGGGTTACTGTGCAAACATGTACTTCATGCAAACATCTACATGCAATGAGGGGATGAGGACTCAGCAGAGCGGCCTAGAGTTGCAGTTACAATCCCTACCAGCTGTTACCTTGTAATTGGACTCGCCATCCAGGCTGACTGTAGTAACCAAGCACATGCCATCACCACTGCTCGACGACAGCAATACCAGGTCACAGGGAAAGGTCTCATTTTCCTTAACTTCCACTATATCTCCAACCTGTAAGGAAGGTAAACACACTCCAGTGGATCCACATCAGCAAGTCAAAGTCAAAATATGTGAAGTGAAATGTCAGTCTAGTTTCCTCAATAAAAGTCTATGTGATAAGCTGCCTTACAGTATATTTGCTGATTTCAGAACAGATGAAAATGCAACTAAATTCTATTTAGCATTACTAGTAGGTTAATCTACTTTACTGGGGAGAGATCAAGCAAATCTGAATTTAAAATATAATTGTATTTTCTGTGTACTGCCTGGATATAGAAATCAGTAGTACTTGTTTGAAGTCATTTAAACATTTCAGAGTTATATTTTAAATCTTTAGTAGCTCACTCCCTTCCCATGATACTCTGAATTCCTGGAAACGGCCATTTTATTATTATTATTTTATTTGAAACTTTTATATACCGGCATTAGTATGCAAACATCATACTGGTTCACATTGTAACTAGTAGGCTGAAAATACAATCAACAGGGAGGGGATAAGAGAGGGATTAAATACAAAGTGCAGGAGGCATTGAAAAATACAAGCATTAAATTTAAACTGTAACAGGCTATTTACAAAGGTCTATATATAGAGGGGCGGATTTTCAGCGCCCTGCTCGCCTAAATCCGCCCAAAACTGGGCGGATTTAGGCGAGCAGGGCCCTGCGCGCCGGTAAGCCTATTTTACATAGGCCTACCGGCGCGCGCAGACCCCGGGACTCGCGTACGTCCCGGGGTTTTCGGAGGGGGGCGTGTCGGGGAGCGGGCCCGGTCGACGCGGCGTTTCGGGGGCGTGTCGGCCGCGTTTTGGGGGCGGGTACGGGGCGTGGCTATGGCCCGGGGGCGTGGCCGCGCCCTCGGTACCCGCCCCCAGGTCGTGGCCCGGCGCGCAGCAGGCCCGCTGGCGCACGGGGATTTACGTCTCCCTCCGGGAGGCGTAAATCCCCCGACAACGGTAAGGGCGGGGTGTAGACAGGGCCGGGTGGGTGGGTTAGGTAGGGGAAGGGAGGGTAAGGTGAGGGGAGGGCAAAGGAAAGTTCCCTCCGAGGCCGCTCCGATTTCGGAGCAGCCTAGGAGGGAACGGGGGGAGGCAGCGCGGCTCGGCGCGCGCAGGCTATACAAAATCGATAGCCTTGCGCGCGCCGATCCAGGATTTTAGTGGATACGCGCGGCTCCGCGCGTATCTACTAAAATCCAGCGTACTTTTGCTTGAGTCTGATGCGCAAGCAAAAGTAGGCTGTTCGCGCGCCTCTTAAAATCTACCCCAAAGTGTTGAGTCGTAACAGGCTAATTACAAGAGTCTATATACAATTGGGTTCCATTTAAATAGGGGCTGGTGGTGGAATTGAAGGAGGGGAGATAGGGGGATAGTTAATCTGGGTAGGCTTGTCGGAAGAGCCACATCTTTAGTTTCTTTCTGAACTTAGAGTAGCATGGCTCAAGTCTGAGTGTGGTCGGGAGGGAGTTCCATTGTTTAGGGCCTGCAATGGAGAGTGCGCGATCCCTTGTGGCGGAGAGGTGGGCTTTTTTTTATAGGAGGTATTGAGAGGGTGTCTTTGTTGACAGATCGAATGGGTCGTTCAGAGCGTATGGGGCAAAAAGGTTCATCAAGCCAGTTAGAGTTGTAGGAGTAGATGGATTTGTATACTATGGTAAGGATTTTAAAGAGAATACGGGATGCGATGGGGAGCCAGTGGAGGTCTTTGAGTATGGGGGTAATGTGATCAGCTTTCTGTGAGTTGGTAATGACCCTGGCGATAGCATTTTGGAACATTTGTAAGGGTTTTGTAGTAGAGGAGGGTAGTCCGAGGAGGAGGGCATTACGGTAGTCTAGCTTTGAGGAAAGGGTAGCTTGGATGACTGTGCGGAAGTCATGGTAGTGGAGGAGGGGTCTGAGTTTCTTTAGAATACTGAGCTTGAAGAAACCTTCTTTGAGGATGGAGTTGATCTGTTTTTTTAGATTGAGTTGTTGATCAAGAATTACCCCAAGGTCTCTTACAGAGGGTTGGGACGATATGGTGTTGAAAGCTGGGTCGTTGGAGATCAGGGGTTTGGGAGGTAGGTGTGGAGAAAGAAGGAGCAGCTCTGTTTTGGAGGAGTTTAGGGCAAGGTGGATGTTAGTAAGGAAGTCATTTATAGTGGCAAGACATGTGTTCCAGAATGCAAGGGCATCAGTAAGAGAGTTGTGAATGGGAATGAGGATTTGCACATCGTCTGCGTAAAGGTAGAATTTGAGGCCAAGATCTGTGAGGAGCTGACATAGTGGTGTGAGGTAAATATTGAAGAGGGTGGAAGATAGAGAGGAGCTTTTTTTTTGGAAAAAGTGTGCCATAAATTATCTTGCCGTCACTGGATTTCATTAGTCTATAATGTAAATGCAATGTTATTTACAACATCACATTCTTCATGAACAAACTAGATCCAACTTCTTCTATGGTTCTTTGTAAAACTGTTGTGAAAATGGCTATCTAATGTGGTTCAGTGAAAGATCAGAAAAAAAAATCAATTCCCAAGGGCTCAACCTGCGGGGAACAAGGGCTGGTATAGGTGAAGGTCCTGTCGGGTTTTCCTCACTAGCTCCACCTTCCAGAGAAAAGACCCATTGGGGGCAATCCCTCAGTGGTAACCACCACTCGCTCTGGCCCAAGGGTCCACAATCCTACCAGTTTGCAAAGGCCATGGACCCGGTGGACTTGTCCGGTCAACAGGCCATTCCGGGTTTGGCCCAATGCTTGCAGCAGCAACAGCAATGCCTTGAGGTCTTGTTTGCCACGGTTGACACTTAGCTAATCGTCTAGAGCCTGCTTCCGGCTCTGGAGCGGTTGCTCCTCCGATGTTTCCCTCTTCATCGTCCCCATCGCTACAATTGCCTGCTCCACCTCGTTACGCCGGGGATCCGAAGCAATGCAGAGGGTTTTTGAACCATTGTTTCATGAAGTTCTCTCTTCAACCCCTCGCAGTTCCCAACAGACCAGGTCAAGACCACGCATATCCTGTCCCTGCTGGACGGCAAGGCCCAGGAATGGGCCTCCCCGCTGTGGGAACGCGGGGATGCAGTGTTTGAAGACCTGTCCCGGTTCATCCAGACTTTTCGCCAGGTGTTCGATGATCCCAGTCACCAGTCCACTGCCACTTGTGAACTGCTTCATCTCTGCCAGGGTTCTCCCATTGGAAGAATTTGCAGTGGAATTCCACACTCTCGCCTCAGAGCTAGGTTGGCGGGAGGACAGCCTGCGCAGTATCTTTCTCGAGGGGCTGTCCTCATGTATAAAGGATAAACTGGCTCCTCGGGAACTCCCGGAAGAACTGGAGGCGCTAATCAACCTGGCAGGTCGGATTGACCGGCGAATTAAGCAGTGCATGAAAGAACTAAAACCAGCATGCCAAACAGTGCCACAGGCACCGACCTTCTCTCATTCCTTGGTCTCTCCTGCCATCCCTGAGACTCCACCAGAATGTGGGGAGGAACCCATGCAGTTGGGTCGAAGCCATTTAACCGCAGAGGAGAAACAATGCTGCAGGTCCCTCGGACTTTGCTTATACTGCAGTGGCAAGGGTCACCTGTTGGCCCAATGCCAGAGCGTCTGGGAAACTCACAAGCCTAGGAGTCACTGGGGAACTGACCCTAGGCTGCATCAATCCAGCTCCTGTCACGCTCCACTTTTCCGGAGGATCCTTTATGACTGGCCTTCATTGACTCCGGGGCCAGAGGCAACTTCATCTTGACCGAACTAGTACGCCAACTGCAACGCCCTGTGCTACATCGCACCCCGCTACTACTGGTCTCATCTATCCAGGGGGATCTGCTTCCTGTTCAAGTCACTCTCTGCACAGCTCCGGTGACTCTCCATACTGGTGTTCTCTACAAGGAGGAGATATCCTTCTTCATCCTAGAAAAGGCCATTCACCCAGTGGTACTGAGTCTTCCTTGGTTGCAGAAACACTCGCCTACTATCGACTGGAGGACAATCCAAATCGTTGCTTGGGGATCAGACTGCTTTGCAACCTGCCTACACCAGATGCCCCAACCTCAGCTCTTATTTGCGCCGCTGTCCTTCCTCTGCCTCCACAGTACGCCGACTTCTCAGACGTATTCTCCAAGGAGGAGGCAGAGACTCTTCCAGAGCATCGCCCCTTCGATTGTGCCATTGATCTCATGCCCAACACAGTTCCACCCTGTGGACAGGTGTATCCGCTATCTCTGTCAGAGACTAAAGCAATGTCTCAGTACATCAAAGAAAATCTTGACAGGGAGTTCATTCGACCCTCTAAGTCTCCAGCGGGCGCAGAATTCTTTGTAGCTAAGAAGGATGGGTCCTTAAGCCCCGACATAGCATTTGAGTCTGCGGTAGTCTATCACTCACAGGGACCACTATCCACTCCCACTTATTTCGGAACTCTTAGATCGTCTCCAAGGAGCCAGAGTCTTTACAAAATTGGACTTGCATGGGGCCTACAATCTGGTGCAAATAAAGCCAGGGGACGAGTGGAAGACCGTGTTCAATACGCGCGACAGTCATTACAAATAATTAGTAATGCTATTTGGACTATGTAACACGCCAGCGGCTTTTCAAAACCTTATGAATGAAGTATTTAGGGATATGCTTCATAACAGAGTAATCATCTACCTTGATGATGTTCTGATCTACTCCAAAGATCTTACCATGCACCGCACCGACGTCCATCGGGTTCTACAACACCTTAGAGAACATCACATTTTCGCAAAATTAGAGAAATGCCTCTTTGAACAGGAGTCCCTGCCCTTTTTGAGCTTTATCGTTTCCACCTCCGGCTTCTGAATGGACCTGGACAAATTAACCAGCATCTGGGAGTGGCCGCAACTGGTGGGACTTCATTCACTGCAGCAATTTCTTGGCTTCACCAACTGCTAAAGGAACTTCATCCCACGGTATTCCCATATCGTGGCGCCACTTACAGTCCTAACAAGGAAGGGCTCTGACACCAAGCATTGGCCCGCTGAGGCTGTCCAAGCCTGAGGAACTAAAAAGGTCTTTCCTGCAAGAGCCATGTCTCAACCACCCTGACCCGGCTCATCTGTTTGTCATGGAGGTTGATGCCTCAGACATAGCCGTAGGGGAGGTCCTTATTCAGCATTCCAGCCAAGGGACTTCACTCCCCTGTTCCTTCTTTCGCAAATTTTCTCCCGCAGAGAAATACTACGGAATTGGAGACAAGTAGCTGTTGGTCATAAAGATGGCCTTTGAAAAATGGAGACAATGCCTGGAGGGGGCGCAACACCCCATCATGGTCTACACCGACCAGGTGCAGCATCTAAACCCGCACCAGGCCCGCTGGTCCCTCTTCTTCACCCGTTTCAACTTTATACTACGCTATCATCCTGCAACGAAGAATGCCTGGGCAGATGCCCTGACTAGACTTTACAAGGCTGAAAACACACTGTATCCACCCAGTTATATTCTGGACCCTGCTAAGGTCCTACTGGCCATCATGGACACAATACCTCCAGGGAAGACAGTGGTCCCATTCCGCCATTGACTCAAGGTGCTATCTTGGGCCCATGATTCCCTCACGAACCTTGGAATTGTTGTCCTGTTATTATTGGTGGCCTCGCATGACTCAGGATGTTTGTGCCTATGTCAGTTCCTGCCCGACTTGCACCCAACAGAAACTGCTACCCGGCCAGCCATGGGGACTCCTACAGCCTCTTCCAGCTTCATGGGAACCGTGGACTCGCATCTCCATGGACTTCATGGTAGACCTGCCCATCTGGCAACCAGGTGATATGGATAGTAGTTAACAGGTTCTTCAAAATGGCACACTTTATACCTTTACCCAAGCTGCCATCGGCACCTGAACTGGCACGGTTGTTTACCCTACATGTTTTCCGGCTACATGGTCTTCCCCTGCACATAGCATTCGATCGGGGTCCTCAATTCACTGGGGTGCATTGTGCAAAAAATTCAGAGTGCAATTGGACTTCACTACTGCCTTCCACCCTCAAGGGAATGGACAAGCAGAACGGGTCAACTGAGGATTGAAGACTTTCCTCCGCTCGTTTGTAGGTAGCCGCCATGACGATTGGGCCACGCTACTGCCATGGGCAGAGTTTTCAAACAATTCACATGTGCACTCCGTGACTGGTGCTTCTCCCTTCCAAGTCGTGTATGGCAAACATCTGAGGCCTCCCTTGCCTCTCTCCGTATGTTCTCCAGCAGCTCTGCTCAGGGCCGAACAACTACATGACCTATGGGAGTCTATAAATGCCAATCTCGTGAAAGCTACCAATTCTGCCAAACTGATGTCTTACAATCACCGTTGGCCTGCTCCTCTCTTTAACCCGGGGGACCGGGTTTGTCTCAGTACCCACCACATCCACCTTAGGGTTCCTTCCATGAGGCTGGCTCCCAGGAACATTGGACCTTTCTCTGTCAGTGAACGCCTGGATCCAGTGACCTACCGCTTACGACTTCACGCCAGCCTCCGAATACATAATTCTTTTCATGTATCTCTATTGAAGCCCCTGATACTCTCTTCTTTCCACGCTGCTCCTCTCAAGCTTCCAGAAGTGGTGTCTGAGGATAATCCTATCTATCAGGTCCAGGATATATTAAATATCCGTCGGAATCACAGACACTGGGAATATATGATCGCTTGGGAAGGCTTTGGTGCTGACGAGAACTCGTGGGAGCCATCATCCAAAATCTTGGACAAATCCTTACTCCAGCGCTTCAATCGCACACACCCAGGCAAGCCCGGTCCTTCTGTGAGGGGACGAAAGAGGGGGGTACTGTTGCAGCTCCCGGCCTCCGGCCAGTCCCTCCTACCTGCTCCTCCGCTCGCCTCCGCTACTGCCCAGTGCGACTTGCTCTGTGACAGGCCGACCACGGCCTACCGCATGGCCGCGAACACCGTCCTCCTCCATCTTCCAGCTGAGGCTCTCCCTAGGCGAGTGTGCGGGAGGTCCTGCCCTTTAAAGGGGCCGCGGCGGGAAAACTCGGCCCGGCCCCGGAAGATGACATCACTAGGGAGGGGTATTTAAACCCCACAGCAGCCTGCAGTCCTTTGCCTATGCAACAGGTCGTCTACTCTGAGTGCTAGATGCTGTCCAGATGTCATCTTTCCTGTTCCTGCTTGATCTTGTTCCTGGTTCCGTTCCGGTTTCTCCAGTCCTTGTGTTCCTGATTCCAGTTCCTACTTTCCCATCCATGCCTTCATTCCAGTCTCCGGTCTTCTGCTTCGTCCTCAGCCCCTGTGACCCTGTCTTTGGCTTGATCTCCTGATTTGACCTCGGCTTGTCTTCTCGTCTCTGCCTGTCTGCTGCCTGTCTCGACCCTTGGCCTGGTACTTCGCTCTAGCCTTCTGCTGCCTGCCCTGGATCTACTGCTTGGACTTCGTTCTGCTCCTTCTCTGCCAGCCCTGACACGAACTCTGACCCTGCCTTCTTCATCAGCTTCACCATCGGCCTTGAGACACCCGCACCTATGTCCTGCTGGCCCTGGCATCCAAGGGCTCAACCTGCGGGGAACAAGGGCTGGTATAGGTGAAGGTCCTGTCAGGTTATCCTCACCAGCTCTACCTTCCGGAGACGAGACCCACTGGGGGCAATCCCTCAGTGGTCACCACCACTCGCTCCGGCCCAAGAGTACACAATCGTAACAGGAAACCCATGGAGGAAACCTCTCAAGTCCCCAACTAGAGCTCTGTGCTTCAGAAACCCTTAGGGGTGCAAGACGTCACTTTTATAAGTCTGAATGGGGTCACTGGAACAGAGAAACTTGGAGTGCCCAGGGCTTTGCTGCCTGTACTTTGTTAAAAGGAAAGCAGTGCTTGCATTAACGATCGTGTCCCTCAGGATTTTTATTTTTGTATTTATTTAGATTTTTATATTCCGCTTTTTGGCACTTCAAAGTGTATTTCAAAGCAGATTACATTCAGGTACTATAGGTATTTCCCTATCCCCACAGGGCTTACAATCTAATTTTGTCTCTGTGCCAACACCAGAGCTTTCAGAATAAGCTCTAGTCATCAGTCCAGCTAAGACGTTTTCCAGAAACAGGCTTTAAATTTGTTATCAGACAAGCTCCTGATCCTTTAATTTTACTAGAACATTAAAATAAATATTTTAATCTATACTGACTTTTAGGTCTCAGAGCACTTCATTAGTGTTACTTAACACATAAAACAAACACTGTGCTAGATTAAATTTCTGTTCTAAGACCTGATGCAATGTCGTCAGATAGATCCTTCCTTGTGCCTCTTTCCACTTTTGCTCAATGTTCTCTCTGGTGTATCTCAGGGATGAAAAGAATGGACCCAGAGCTGCTGCACCGAAGAGGGGATGGAGAGGTCTCACAACTGCTATCAGTTTCAAATGAAGGTTCTGTCTAGCAGCCTTCCAAAATCAGCTGTCGGCAGAGACACAACTGCTCTGGAACAGACTGCTTAGTGAGCAGCTTCTGCAGGTCAGGGTCCAAGCATATTTTCTCTTTTCCTTGAGGATGCGGGTTGGATGGATATGGGATCTCCAACACAGAAAAGATGCAACATACAAGTAAACTGATCAGCTTCCTATACATGAAAATGGAGTTTCTACCAGTTCTTCAGTTGTATTAAGCAACCATAGAGCTTAAGAAATGACAGTCATAGATTAGTCAGGTCTTTAATGTTTTTTCACACAATTAGGTAACACAGATACTGTGGGGCAGTATCTGTGTTACCTACATTGGAGGCATATAACATACATTGAGAAATTACTACTTACCTGATAATTTCTTTTTCCTTAATCTAGACAGATGGTTTCAGGACCAGTGGGTTATGCACCTCTACCAGCAGATGGAGATAAACTGACGTCATTGTATATATACTCCTGCAGTGTCATCAGCCTGCCAGTATTCACTTCAAAAGCAACTGTAGACATACTAGCAGAAACTTAATTAAAAACATAACTTTTTCAATACTCAGCCAACATGAAACACTGAGCTCAGACAAGAAATACATTAACAATAGTCTAGGTACTGGACTAACTCATACCAGTAACCCCTGGAACACATAGCCACACAGGAGGACTAGAACACAATCATATGGCAGCCAAGGGCGAGAAGCTGAATCCATCTGTCTAGATTAAGGAAAAGGAAATTATCAGGTCAGTAGTAATTTCTCATTTCCTAGCACCTAGACAGATGGGTTCAGGACACAAAGCTACTCCCAAATAGGGGTGAGAGGCTGCCCGTGGTCCAGTCAAAACCACACGTGCAAAAGCTGCATTCACCCAGGCCTGCACATCCAGATAATAATACCTGGAAAAGGTGTGTAAGGAGGATCACATCGCAGCTCGGCAAATGTTGACAGAAGACAATCTAACCTCAGCCCATGATCCTGTCCGAGCCCTAGTGGGAAGATCAGAGTAGGCAATGGTTTGTCAGTGGCCACATACACAGCCGTGACTACCTCCTTAATCCAGAGAGCTATTATAGCCCACGAAGCCGGCTCGCCTGTTTGCATCCACCATGAAGGGCAAACAGGCAAACATCCTTTGGAAAGGTTTAGAAACCTCCAGATACCTCAGGACATGTCTCTTGACATCCAAGGTACTCAACAGGCAATATTCCTCTGCATCTCTTTCCTTATCCAGAGATGGCAAGGAAATGGACTGATTCAAGAGAAAATGTGAGATGGCTTCAGGCAAGAAAGAAGAAGCAGTATGCAGCTGAATCACTCCTGGAGTCACCCGAAGGAACGGTTCCTGCAGCTTGGAAATTTGATGCACAGAACATATCGCCACCAGAAACACTGTTTTCAAGGTCAGCAAGCGCAAGGAAAGGGAGCGCATCAGTCGAAATGTAGGACCCGCTAAAAAGTCCAAAACCAGATTAAGACTCCACAAGGGTACCAGTAACCGCAAGGGAGGACGAAAATATATCACTCCCCTCAAGGAATGGGTCACATCAAGATGCGAAGATAAGGATTCACCATTCACCTGACCCCTGAAACAGGCAAGGGCCGCTACTTGTACCTTAAGGAATTAAGGGCCATCCTTTAGTCCAATGGTTCTCAACCTTTTTTCGGCCGGGACGCACCTGACAGATGGTCCTCACATGTGTGACACCCTGAACATGTGACCATCACGGGGCTATATGTAAACATACACTCTGCATCCATGGGAACCCCCTCGACCCCCAACGAGTCAGAACAGAATTAGGTCATTACCCATACAACCCATCATACAAAAAAGATATTCTGTTCTGGTGACATCTCAGTAAAAGCAAAACAAACTCCCTTTACTACCAGGCACAATAGCCCTCCTCATGAAAAGAGTAATTTACCACTAATGCATATCCTACTGAGAAAACACAACAAATAAGACTGATACAATTGCTTACATGCTAGTAAAATACCTCACCTCGGTCACACACACAGAACTGACCTTCACCAAAGTACAGAAAGACCACACATTATAAATATGGAGACAGAAACTGGAATGGAAAACCAAAAAAAGCCACTCTGCATGCAGTGCAAACCTAGAGAAATGGAAAGAGAAATATAGCACCTAACATAGTCCCAGGATCTGCAATAATGCACACAAACTAATCTGCACAAAGTTACACCTGCATTATGACATGCACTCAAACAGTAACAACCCAATCTATGAAAAGGCAACACTACAAATATTAAATCAGGCTCTAGACACCAATATACTTCCTATTAGGAAAACAGAATAAGCCAAGCTGCTATAGATCCCCACACAGAAATAATTGTAAAACTACACTAATAAATGTTTCAAAACAGCTGATGAAAAGAATAACATCAAACAATTAAAAGTTCAGAAAAATTATTTAAAAATTGTCCAAATACCAATTAAACATTTCAAAACAGACAGATTACATAATACCCAATAATTAAAATGGCAGTCAATCCAGAAAAATAAACTTAAGACGACTTTACTTACCATCTCCAGCAACTCTCCTATTTCTTTCACTTGGAGACCAAAAGCACACACCAGAAGCAGCAGCGGCTGCTGAAGCTCTGTCCTTACGATCTTCTTCTTAGGGCCCACAGTCACTCACTCACACACACATACCCCAAATTAGACCCCATGACCAGTCTTGGTCTCTCACGCACACACCAGTCATCTTCCTGACCAGTCTCTCTCTCTCACCCAGAAACACATCACCTCCCTGACTAGTCTCTCTCTGTCACACACATGCTCTCTCTTATATACAAGCTCAAAATTACACACAAATGCTCTTGCACTCATTCACACCCACCAGCACGCACCCACTCACACCAGCCCTCACCCAGGCACCCATTCACACCCACACACACCAGCCCTCAACCCAGGCTCCCATTCACACCAAGGCTCCCATTCACATCCTCTCACACCAGCCCTCAACCCAGGCTCCTATTCACACCCATCAGCTCTCCCCCAGACTCCCATTCACTCACCAGCCCTCACCCAGGCTCCCATTCACACCCACACCAGCCCTCACCCAGGCACCCATTCACACACACACACACACCAGCCCTCACTCAGGCACCCATTCACACCCAACAGCCCTCACTCAGGCTCCCATTCACACCCACAAACACCAGCACCTCACCCAGGCACCCATTCACACCAGCCCTCAACGTTGGAGTAAACCCGCGACTTTACTCCAACAGGACTTCCTCTTTGCTGCCATAGAGATGGGCTCCCATGGCAGCCTCACTTCATTGGGGTTGGGTTTCCTCTTCACCGCCACAGGGATGAGCTCCCGTGGCGGCCTCGCTTTGGCACTACCATTCCTCCCAACCCCCCCACCCCCGGCCTATTATATGTCCCTTCTTCCTGCCTCTCTGGCCAATCAGAGGCTTCCTCCCTTCTTCCTACTCCCACTGGCAGGTAGAAGGAAGGAGGCTTCCAATTGGCCTGCGCGGGGGCAGGAAGAATGAAGGAGGCTTGCCATTGGCAGGCAGGGAACGGAGAAGCACAACCGGGGCAGTGGGACACCGGGAGCCACAACATACCTGCCGGTGCTTGGAGACACACTGATTGAGAATCGCTGCTTTAGTCAACCCACCCCGCAAACATTGCAAACATTTCAAAATGAGCGGGATCCCAACTGAAAGAGGAAACATGCCTCAATCCTCACATCAAGCCTCAAACACTCGCCAAACACATACGTAGACTAAGGAAGTGGAGAACTTTTGTGCTCGTAGCAAGGTGGCAATTACAATAGAATCTCCATGTTTCAACAAGCGAACCTTCTCAAAGGACATACTGCGACTGAAGAATCAAGGAACTTTTGCATTGTGAGAAGTCCCAGCAGGGCTAGAAATGGAAGGCCCCAGCGATCCACTATTAGCCGAATCACCTTGTCCAACAATACAAATTCTCCTGGGTCCAGACTCTCCCTGCTGCGAAAGTCTGCTCTTACATTGTCTTGTCTTGTAATGTGCAAGGCCAAGATCTCCTGAAGATGCATTTTCGCCCAGTCCATAAGCTGGTCTATTTCCTGTGAGACTGACGTAAGCCAATTGATGTAAGCCACCATCATTGTGTTGTCTGACATTACCCGGACTACTCGACCCTGCAGCCTGCCACTGAACTGCAAGCACGCCAACCGGACCACCCGGGCTTCCAGCCGATTAATGTTTCAGAGAGACTTCTCTGAATTCCAGCGCCCTTGCACTGACAGTTCCTGACAGTGAGCTCCCCACACCTGAAAGCTTGCATCTGTTGTGAATACCAACTAGTCTAGCGATGTCAGGAAAATTCCCTCTCTCAGATCTGCTTGCAACCACCACTGGAGGTGAGAGCAGACTTCCATCGGAAGGTGGAGCCGAATCGAGTAATCCTGAGACTGCGGGTTCCAACAAGACAGCAGGGAGCACTGAAGAGGACACAGGTGCGGCCTCGTCAACGGCACCATTTCCAGGGTTGCCGCCATCAAAATGTGTACCTGTAGATAATGAACACTCTATGCTCTACAGTGTGGACCTAAGACCTATTGAAAGGACAGGTCCTCTGGAAGGTCGCTCTCCTCTGTAGGGTCAAAAACGCTTGAATCTCCAAGCATGACTTCTCATGGTAAAGGAGGGCGGTGCCTGCTTCTTATCCTTCGGCAACTGGAAAACCAGGGATTCGTCCCAAATACTGGCCAGTTTTTCCAACACGCTCCCAAAAGAAGAGTGAGCCTTGAAGGGGCAACTTCATAAGACTAGCCTTAGAGGTTGCATCAGCCAACCAATTTCTTAGCCATAACTGACGCCGGGCCACTATATTCCCAGCCTGTTGAGGGCTCCAATCGGGCCACTATATTTGAAGCCACCCCTCTGGTTGAAGTGCGGACCAAAAGCAGCCTTCATCTGCCAAAAAGGCGGCTGCTGGCTCCCTAACTGCCCTGGAATTCACTCCAGAGCCATCAACCTCCTGAGAGAGAAGTAAACAAGAGCAAGCCACCATGGAAGGACAAGAAGCTATCTGCAACGTCATGGCCATTGCTTCATATGTTTGTTTAAGGATGGTCTCAATCCTATTATGAACATTCTTCAAAGCTGCTCCTTTACGGGGATAGTCGCCCGTTTGGAGACTGCACAAACAAGTGCATCCACCTTCGGAAAATGTAAACGCTCTCCCACACCACTGAATCCAAGGAGTATAGACCATCCAGGGAAACCAAAATGGAACATTTTTTTTTTGCTTAGAATTGGAATCCATCCCAGGCACTCCCAGCATTTGCAATACCTGGGAATTTGGAGCCAGCATCTCATCTCTATGAAAGAACCATAGCATAGTCCTATACGGTTTCAGCCCTGGAGGAAACTTCCCAGCCTCCTGGGAGTCAGGATCTGCCTCGTCATCCATGGCATCAGGATCCCTATCGGGAAGGCCTACTGCTGATCTAGGTGTAACCTGGCACTTAAAAGCAGTAACAGGCTGTGGCTCTGCTCTGGCAAGGTTGAGCTGGGCTGAGAACTGTGCCTGAAGAAAGGATTGCAACCTTTGCAAACATTCTACCCAAGAAAAGGCAGAAGGATCCAAACCAGGAGATACCTGTGCTGTGCCCACTGAGCTACCTTCCCCTGCTGAATACCCAGTAAGGGAGTTCCAAGGTCAGACGTTCCTCCTGACATCTTTACCCAGGCCCTCAACAGGCTGGGAAGAACCAGGCTTAGTAAAATTAGAGGATGATAAATCTCCCTGAGCCTGAAAACAGTGCTGGCACAAGTTAGAGGGCATGCCAGACTGAGATGCCTGAATATGACAGGCAGCACATAAGGAAAGATGCTTAGATATAGATATATATATATATATATATATCTATATATATATATATATATATATTTATTTATTTTTTTAAGCTATAGGCACAGTTTTTTTTTTATGCATCCAAAAATTAGGCGTCCAAAATTTTAAGCATCCAAAACCTAGGCGTCCCAAAGATAAACGCACAATCAACTCTGCCTAAGCTAAGCACACAGCTTAAGTGCGCATCTAGCCCATTTGCTGCTTAACCTGGATGCCAAAACAGAAGTCCACCTAAGCATCCAAAAACTGGACACATAACCTGGATGCACAAACAGATGCACAGCCTGAACCAACACTCCTGAAGAGGACAGCCAAGCGCACAGGCAAAGCGTGTGAAACACCGCCTCAACCTACCACTCGGTGCACGGAAGAAAAGCCTCACAGCAGGGCCTAGCCGATAGAGGATGCTCAACCAGCCAGGCTGCCCACGTCCCTCAAACCTCCCTTGGACCGGGATGAATTTCGGAACGGTGTACTGAGCATGGAGACCAGGTAAGGTGGAAGCCCTACACAAACCCTCCTTATGCATTTTTTTTTAATCTTACCTGAACTCAGCCTTTCCCAGTCTCCGGCTGTGGGGGGAAGAGAGCATATACCATCACCACTGCACTTGGCTTCCTGCTCCCGCTGCCTTTCAGCTGTCCAAACAGCTAAGTCCATGCTGGCAGAAAAACCAGCTACTGGACCAAGGCATTTATCTGAGGGACCACGGAAATCACCTCAGGAATTCTCAACTGGGGGAGGAACCATTTGGTGTCACTGCAGGAGGGTGAGGAAAATTAATTTTCTTTTTATTTCTCCTTCCAAAATCCAAAGCAATCCCCATTAGGGAGATGCACATGCACCATCTTATGAAGACAGAGAATACTGGCAGGCTGATGTCACTGCAGGGATATGTATACTGTGATGTCAGTTTAGTTCAACTCCATCTGCTGGTAGAGGTGCATAACCCCACTGGTCCTGAACCCATCTATCTATGGGCTAAGAAAGTGAGTAGTTTCATTGTTATCCAAAAACATTGTACCCAAGGTTCAAGGAACAGTAAAGAAAACTTTACATATTTACAAAATACAAAAAAAACCCACATGAATTGTATAATTGGAAGATGTAGGCAAATGTGAAACCTGGAAGATTAATGTATAGAATAATGCCTCATGTTTCCATGTCAAAGATATGTGCAATTCCAAGCAAGCACTTGTCTAGCTACAGAAGAGAATCACTCGCCACTTGCATACTACTTGTCCAGAAACCCAAAAACGGGTGTACATACACATGCTTCACAGCACATCCCCCAAACACTGACGGTACCAGTTCCCCCTTGCCACGGCAGCTCTTGCACCTTACCTTGATTTTTTCACATTCCTTCTTCACACATCGCGCCTGCTCCACAACAAAGACACTACTTTTATTTACTTCATTGTCGGCTCGGTGCCTCAGCCAGTCTTCATACCCCTGAATGTGGACAGAGGCACCCCCCAGTTAATGGCTGCACCAGTTCCCCTTCACATCACACAAAGCACCGATTTGTCTAACAATGTATACATCTCAAATTTTAACACCTAAATGTTTGAATTGATTTTTACGGTGAACACACAATTAAGAACGTAGGGATACCTGTTCTTGAATTTTAGCTTTTTTTTTTTCAGCCAATATATATCTCTGCTCAAGCTTGCATACTTCGCAAAAGATATTTGTTATACTTTGCCATTTGTGCCATAAATCACAAATAACCTGCAAGAGTAGGTATAAGAAAAGCAAATAATGCACTTGATGCCTTGTTAGCCACACAGTTGTGATGAGTTTTTCTGTCATTTTTTCATCTCTCAGAATAATTTTCTTTTTGCTGGCCTGAGTGGTTTTATACTCCCTCTTACAGATACGATGCTCTAAAATGACATTCTTCATAAACAAGCACGATAAAAGCAAAATCCTTTGAATGCTCCTGCCATCTAGTACATTAACGCACACATCCAGCACCATAAAGTGAGAACGGGCAGTGTGTGCCCTATGATGGCATAATGTGGCAGGCCACAAGCTCACAAAGAAGAATATAGCAAGAAGGTTGTCCCTCTCCTCCCTCCACCCCCAAAAAAAGTCATGGGGAACGTATGTATGCATGCATGCAGAAAACACCCCGAATGCCGCACTATGTCTACGTGAAGCAGGCTAAGGCAAGTTAAGTGATTTGCTTAAACTTTGGTCATACAGAGAATTAAGGAACAGCTCTAAACTTCAAATCATTGTTGCCTCCCAACCAATAGCCTAACCATTAGCATCCTACCAAGTCCATGGGCTATTATACAGCTATATTCTTTGACTATGGCTGCACAAGTTTAAAGTTACTGGGAATACGCTCATGCCCACATTTAGTTAGTTGAATAATTTATTTAGCTAGCTCAACTCTACCCCAGAATACCCCCCACATTACATGACTACATTTTAGCCAGAATTCTACTTATCTGCGTTCTCTCTCTCTCTCTCTCTCCCTCCCTCCCCTCAATCCATTGACAACAGCCTCCTCCTCCAAGCCTGCTGGGGGGCTCCTGGGCCTGCCCTGGGCCAAGGGATCTCCTCCTCCCTTCTGCCTTGCAGGGCTGAAAAATCTCCTTTACTTTCCTTCCCCTACATGGGGCTAATGCAGCTCCTGTTTCTTTTTCTGCCAGGGGACTCACTGCTCCTCCTCCTCCTTCCCTTTCCCACACGCACACGGTCCAGGCAACTTTCTCTTCCTCAGCCGCCTTCTGCAGCAGCACCTAGAGTTTTCAAATGCTGGCCTGGAGACCCAGAGATCTCCCAGGTGCGCTTACCTGGCTAAACTTTAGCTGGATAAGGACCAGCGATATTCAAACTGGCATTTAGCTGGATTTCGGCTATATACGAGGGTAAGTCAGTAAGTAAGTCACAAATCTCTCTACTAAGGTAATAAAACATATCTGTAATGTTGTCATATTCCATAGATGGCTTATGTACATAAATAGTTTATTTAAACTGTGCATGCGCAGGGGCTGTGTACACAAGGAAAATGGCTGCCGTGTAGACAGATTGTACGGTCAAAGAACAATGTGCTGGTGTCCGATTTTTATGGGCTAAGGGCTTAGTGGCAAAAGACATTCATAAAGAAATGTATCCAGTATATGAAGAGAAATGTCTCTCGCGTAAAGCAAATTATAACTGGACAGATAAATTTGAACAAGGACGTGCCAACGTGAACGACGAAATCAGACCTGGTCGACCTGTAGAGATTGCGACAGAGGCAACTGTGAAGCAGGTTGAAGAGATGGTTCGCGCTAACCAGAGGGTAACAATTGACGAAGTTGCCAAAGAAATTGGGTGTTCTCACGGATTAGCATATTCCTTAGTGCACGATGCATTGAACTTTTGCAAAGTCTGTGCAAGATGGGTTCCCAAACAGCTGACCGAAGACAATAAGAACAAATGGATGGGTGTCTGTTTGGAAAATCTCTGCCGTTATGCAAACGAAGGTGAATCAATGATGGCACGTATTGTTACTGGTGACGAGTCATGGGTGCACCACTATCAACCAGAAGCGAAACGCGATTCCATGCAGTGGAAGCATCCACTATCACAGACACCGAGAAAGTTCAAGCTTGTGCCTTCTGCAGGAAAGGTGATGTTGACTGTGTTTTGGGACCGAGATGGGATACTCTTAACCAGTTTTCAGAAGCGTGGTGAATCTGTTAATTCGGCTTCCTACTGTGCTACTCTATTAAAGCTCAAAGGAGCTATCTGTAGAAAACGCCCAGATCTGGAAAAAAGAGTGCTGATTCTTCACGATAATGCCAGAGCACACTCTTCGAATGAGACTCGTCAGACAATTGCGAACCTGCACTGGAAAGTTCTTGAACATCCACCATATAGTTCGGATTTGGCTCCCAGCGATTTTCACTTGTTTGGCAAACTGAAAAGCCATCTCGGTGGTAAACATTTCACCAGCGATGAAGAAGTGGAACAAGAGGTGAAGCGCTGGTTACGATGCCAGCCAAAAGACTTTTACGCAGAAGGTTTTGACGGACTTTTCAAACATTGGGACAAATGTATAAATGTTTGCGGCGATTACGTTGAAAAGTAGTTGGTTTTTCCAGAAAAACTGTTTGTGACTATATTCTGTATATTTCACAGTAAATAATTCATCTTTTACATTTAAATAAATTTCATGAATATTAATCCCATGTATGTTTGTGACTTACTTACTGACTTACCCTCGTATATTACATTCAGTTAAGCTGTTCTCTACATTCATATAATTGTGATATTAACACTTTATTGCAATGTAAGATTGTTATATTGATTGACTTTAATATATACCATATAAAATATACAGTATATACAAAATTTAATAAAAATAAAGTGAAAAAATGTCCGCTGTTAATTTGGCTATCAATCACCTTAAGCCTTCTAAATATAACTGATCACCATCTATTGTGGCCATCATAACAGGTACTCCTGGGATTAATGAAGCTTCATTGCCTTCTCTTTAATCACAGGCCAATGTCAGGAAGCCCACTTTGGCACCAAACAGCAAGCAATGGCAAGAAAGAATGAGAACAGCGCTATCTGAAAAATTCATCAATGAAGAGACTGCTGAAAAGAAACCCTGTCCCTCTGACACAGACATCAGAAACACAGTCCCTTGCCAGGGCGTATAAGCTTTAGAAAGATAAGTGTAATTTTAATTGCAAAAATCAAAAAACACTAACAATTTGGACAATGGCCTATAATTACAGAGAAGGCAACGAGGCTACATTAATCCCAGGAGTGCCTGTTATGATGGCCACAACAGATGGTTAGCAGTTATATTTCGAAGGATTAAGGTGACTGTTGTAAGACTTTTTCCTTCAGTAGTTTACATAAAGTAGAAGGAAAAAAACCAAACACACTCACAGAACCTTTTGCTCTCTAAAATGATCTTTTCAGTTTCCAGTTGGGGGTCTGATCTTTATGCAGATGTATCAGCATTAGAAAAGTAAATTTACCAAATGCTATCCATGAGGTGACTGTCAAAGCCAGTCAGCCCGCCTACACTTGTAAAAAAAAAAAAAAATTAATTTTACAATACATTATAAACACAAGTTACAACACTATTTGTAATTAACCTGAATACAGAGAAGTACCTGTTTAATCGCTGTAACTGTGATCACAAAGAAAAGTGGAAGTCCACTAGTCACGGGACTTGTTGGCGTATCTACTATGACCTAAAACAAACCAACAAAGGGATAAGAGATAATTTGCAAGTAGAGAACACACAATGTACTATTTTTAATTCCATGCATTCAAGACAGGATTTAGGCTACTGCTAAACCCAGTGAACACAGGTTTCAAACATACCACATGGCAATTAACTGTCTTTCCAACAAAGGGTCGTAACAAGAATTAGTTTCCTTAGGAGGCCATCACTGGCATCATCCATTTGGCGGTGGCTCTTGGCAGTGCACTGCAGAGCGGCAGCAGTATCCTTCGCTGGCATCCAGTGCTCTGAAACCGCCTGCTTTGGCTCTAGTGCACTGTCAGGAGAGCCGCTATTGATACCATTTCCTGGGCTACTTGCAGGATGGAGGAAATTTCACTTCTAAGCGAACCAATACACATTTATTCAGATGGAAGACTAGCACGGTGGACTGAAAAGCAAAGGATCTCTCTCTCTGTTCTTACTGTGTTTCTAAAGGAAAAGCTAGGGGTGCAGAACTACCCTCTTCTTTGCCACTGTCCAAAAATGATGCAAAAAGGACAGAGGATGTGGAAAGGGCATTTTCCCTGACACCATCATGCAGTCACTCTCTGATCTAAGGTGGGAAACTTGAATTTCAATAGTGTGCTAGTGAACTTCAGTTTAACACCTTAATACAAAGAGCTTAAAAACTATAAAATAACTCACCGTGTCACCTATAAACCTGCCTCCTCACAGGGCCGGCGCAAGGGTATTAAGCGCCCTAGTCAAAACCTTCTGCCTTGCCTCCTCCTCCCCTCCCAGTCCAGGTCCCGGCTCCGACCTCATTCACACACTCACCCTTACACAAGCTCCCTCCCTCTCTTTCACTATCACCATTGCTCTCTCGTACACAATCCCACACACACACACACAATCCCACACACACACACACACACACAATCCCACACACACACACACAATCCCACGCCGCTCATGGCATGCCAAGACTTTGCTTCTCTTGACTGTGAGTGGGACTGGCTCCGCTCGGAGCCCCATAAGGCTATTTGCTGCCTCTTACTGGCTGGCACCCTAGGCGACACCTAGTTCGCATATTTGGATGCCCTGGCCCTGCTTCCTCAAACTCCTGGCTCTGTGAGCTGGAAGTGCTAACTGCATAGCCACGAGAGGTCTCTGGACTGAGAAACCCCTAAGTCTCACTGCTTTGGTTGTCACTTGACAGGCTGGACCGGTGCAAGCCCTAGGTACCTTCTGCCATCGCGCCCCTCTCCTCCCCCCTGGTCGCACCACCCCCACCCACCCCGGTCGCAGCCTACCTCTCGCGAGCGGTGGCGGCAAAGAGGAGCAGACATTCAAATCCCCACTCGTGGCCCCCACATGGCTCGTGAACAGTGGTGCCCCCCCCCCAATGGTCAGTGCCCTAAGCCCAGGCCTAGCGCTTCTGCAGGCCCTGTTGACAACTAGATCACAGCTGCCTCCACTTCTGGGCATGCTGGGAACTCTCCAGGTTTCACCTGGACACTCCAGGAATTTGCATAACTTGCTGGGTCTCCTGGAAAACAATGGAAAGCTTCAGCTACTGGTGTTGGACCATGCAGGCCAGGAGGAGGTGTCTGCATTTGGAAAACAGCCGAATCGGTGGAAGGGTTGAGCCAGGAGGCCGAAAGTGGAGGAGGAGGTGCTGGGGGTGAGGAGGGAAGAGAGAAAGCTCACACATTCCAAACCCCTCCACACCAATCTGAGTCATGGGGGGGGGGGGGAGGGGAGCCAGGGAAGAAAGTTTGCATGCACACCTTCTCCCTCTAAAGCAATGCCAATCTGACTCACTCGTGAAGTGGAAGGGAAGTTCACCTCCAAGTTCTCTACTCCACGCCCCCGCAGCCAATCAACACCGGTCTGGAGATGGAATGGGGGAGGGGCAAAGAGGGTTCAACCCCTTTCCAATCCACACCAATCTGTGTTAATGGGGGGGGGGGGGGGGAGAGGAGTTTGTGTGCAAAAATCTCTGACTCTCACCTCAAATCTGAGTCAAGGGGAGAGGAAGAACATCTGCGCCCACATGCACCTCCCTACGCATAGCAATCTCAGGATACCCAGCACACAAAAGTTCTCGGGAATGCGTTTGGAGGGTAAAGACTGGAATGATGAAAAACAATGAGGCCTTGAAGCTGGCTTTACCACACATACATTGCAAATTCAACCAATTTTTGTGTGCGCTGCTATGTCCAACACACTGTATGCCCCATTCTCCTGTTTCTGAAAAACAGCGGAGCGAATGAGTTGGCTGTGTCGCTGATAGATAGCAGGCAAAGCTACCTTAAACCAAAACCCCTGCTATATTTCTGTGTAGGTCATGACAAATTATACTGGCGTGTGCTGGACAATTTGTCAGCATAATCAATGCTCCATTCAGTCATGGGGATCCTACCAGCAGTACAGATGTAGCAACCAGGTTTCGCTCTCCTTACCTGTACAAGGAAGATGATTAGAAAATAAAAATTGGCAATTCTTCTGAACTGTTCAAAAAGGTTCTTTGGAAGAAAATTCCAGATAGTGTACTGTAGGAAAAAGAAAAATTGATGATTTTTAAAATGTAAAGAGCACTAGCAAAACGTATACAAAAGCACCTACAATTAAGTAGTAGTTTGCTATGGTACAACCCAAATCACTCTTGGCTTTGCTAGAATGAGTCTTGACATTGCAATGGATTAATGGTGTTTAACCAATGAAATTACTGGATTGGCCAACACACTCCTCTCCAACCCTGCTCCACCTCACTCGGGGGGAGTGAGGTGGAGCAGGGTTGGAGAGGAGTGTGTGAGGTGGAGCAGGGTTGGAGAGGTGACGTTTCCACACAGCTCTGTGTAAATTACAACTAACATTATGGGGCTGGCCTGGTGGTTCAGCAGCACTGCTATAGGATCCAGGGGAGATCCGGGAAACTATAGACCGGTGAGCCTGCCTTCAGTGCCGGGAAAAATCGTGGAAACTGTTATAATGAATAAAGTCACAAAATATTTAATGGGACACAGCCAGCATGGTTTTACCAAGGGAAGTTTTGCCTCACAAATCTATATTTATTTGAAGGTGTAAATAAACATGTGGACAAAGGTGAACTAGATGTGGTGTTTTTGGATTTTCAGAAGGCGTTCGACAAAAGTCCCTCATGAGAGGCTTCTAAGAAAACTAAAAAGTCATGGGATAGGAGGCGATGTCCTTTCATGGATACAAAGTGGTTAAAAGACTGTACTTGGACCGGTGCTTTTAAATATATTTGTAAATGATCTGAAAAGGGTATGACGAGTGAGGCGGTCAAATTTGGGAATGACACTAAATTATGCAGAGTAGTTAAATCTCAAGCGGATTGTGAATAATTGCAGGAAGATCTTGCAAGACTGAAGTCCGCCAAGTTGTAATTGTACAAGATCCGCAACTCTCTCAAGGAGAAAAGAGAGAGGGCAGCAAACGCTCTGCTTTTAATTCCTTAGCTATGTCTGTCCCCTTTTCTGTCTCTAGTTCCCCTCAGTGTTGCTAACCACGTACACTTCCCCCTGTTTCACTCACTTTCGCCTCTAGCAGGCCAGGCTTGCCTTCTCTAGTGGCCATGGTTATAGCCTCTTAATTCATGATCCAGAGGCTGCAAAACTGAACTACAGCATCATAGAAATATCAATATGTGGCTCAGTGAGGATGAGCAATCCGAGACTTCCAAATGGCAGATGAAATTTAATGTAGACCAGTGCAAGGTGATGCATATAGGGAAACATAAAATAACTCTTGCTGTGATTACACAATGTTTTATTTTATTTATTTATTTTTAGGTTTTTATATACCGGAAGTTCCTGTATACAATACATATCACTCCGGTTCACAATTAACAGAGAAAACTATCGCCGGGAAGGCGGTTTACATGGAACATACATGGAACATGGAACATATCGAAAAAACTATAATAAAGTACAATCTAATTTAAAACAACTGAAATAAACTTAGGAAATAACTTGGTACATGTAACTGAAGCAAGATGAACATTACATTATTGCTGCAAGGCAAGGCTGGATGTTTGTTCTTATTGCTTTTTGCTTTTTTTTTTTTTATGTTCCACGTTTGATGTTACCACGTTTTTATGTTCCACGTTTGATGTTACCACCCAGGAAAGTAATCTAGGAGCCATAGTGGATAATATATTGAAATAGTCAGTTCAGTGTGATGCAGCAGTCAAAAAAGCAAACAATGTTAGGAATTATTAGGAAGGGAATGGCAAATAAAATGGTGGATGTCATAATGCCTCTGTATCGCTCCATGGTGAAACCGCACCTTGAATACTGTGTGCAGTTCTGGTCACTGCATCTCAAAAAAAGATAGCTGCACTGGAGAAAGTGCAGAGAAGGGCGACCAAAATGATAAGGGGCATGGAACAGCTCCCCTATGAGGAAAGGCTGAAGAGGTTAGGGCTGTTCAGCTTAAAGAAGAGATGGCTGAGAGGGGATATAATAGAAGTCTACAAAATCATGAAAGGATTTGAATGGGTAAATGTGAATCAGTTATTTATGCTCTCAGATAATAGAAAGACTAAGGAGCACTCCATGAAGTTAGCAAGTAGCTCATTTAAAACAAATTGAAGAAAATTCTTTTTCACTCAGCACATAGTTACTCTCTGGAATTCATTGCCAGAGGATGTGGTTATAGCAGTTAGTGTAACTGGATTTAAAAAAGATTTGGATAAGTTCCTAGAAGAAACAAATCCATAAAACTGCTCTTAATCAATAAGGATCTACTTAAAATTTGGATAGTTGCTAGGTACATGTGACTTGGCTTGGCCACTTTTGGAAACAGGATGCTGGACTTGATGAACCCTTAGTCTGACCCAGTATGGCATATCTTATGTTCACTGTTCGATCCCCAAGTCAGGTCTGTTGCGGTCATGAACCCTTGAGCCTGAGCAAGTGGTGATGACCACTGAGGGATTGCCCCCAATGGAACTCATCTCCAGGAGGAGGTGCTGGTGAGGACAACCTGGCAGGATCTTCACCTATATCAGCCCTCGTTCCCCGCAGGTTGAACGCACCCGGGGCCGGCAGGCCTTAGGTGCGGGTGCTTCAGCGAAGCAGGTGAAGAAAATGGAGACAGGGTCAGCAGCGAAGAAGCAAATTGGAGTTCAGGCAGAAGATCCGGGGCAGGCAACAGACAGACAAGAACGAAGAACCAGGCCAGGGGTCGAGTCGGGCAGCAGACAAGCAGAGACGAGAAGACAAGCAGAGGTCAAACCTGGAGATCAAGCCGAGGACTGGGTAACTGGAACTGAGGAGCAGGGATGAGGCTGGAAGCAGGAACGAAGGCATGATCAGGAAGGCAGGAACTGGATCAAAGCAGGAACAGCAACTAACGCCCAGAAGAGAAGACCTGTTGCGAAGGCAAAGTCCTGCAGGCAGCTGTGGGGTTTAAATACCCCTCCCTGGTGATGTCATCTTCCGGGGCCGGGCTGAGCTTTCCCGCCGCGGCCCCTTTAAAGGGCAGGACTTCCCGTGTGCGCACCTAAGGAGAGCCCCGCTGGGTGAAGGAGGACGGCGTTGGCGGCCATGCAGCAGGCTGTGGAAGGCCTGCCGCAGCAAAACGGAGCAGGAGAGCAGGTAGGAGGTACCGGCCGGGGCCCGCCACAGCTGGGAACCATAACAGATCTTCCGTAATGGGGAAGTAGTGGTGGTCATTGCTCAAGGGTGACACCTAGTGGCCAGGTACAGCGTCCATGCTTGCAGGGTTCCATATGTGCCCTTGTGCATGGACCCTGACTGAAGGCCTCCCACTGCATTGACTAGACATGTTATGGAAGAGATAAAATAGAGGGAAAAGCCCCAGGTAGTTGCAAATTGACTCAGTGATGCACCGTTCATGACCAAAGGTGCTTCTGCTGGTTGGCATGCTGATCTCTGCCAAGTTGTAATTGTACAAGATCCGTAACTCTCTCAAGGAGAAAAGAGAGGGCAGCAAACGCTCTGCTTTTAGTTCCTTAGCTATGTCTGTCCCCTTTTCTGTCTCTAGTTCCCCTCAGTGTTGCTAACCACGTACACTTCCCCCTGTTTCACTCACTTTCGCCTCTAGCAGGCCAGGCTTGCCTTCTCTAGTGGCCATGGTTATGGCCTCTTAATTCATGATCCAGAAGCTGCAAAACTGAACTACAGCATCAAAGCAATATCAATGTGTGGCTCAGTGAGGATGAGCAATCCGAGACTGCTCCCAGGACCACTTGGGCATTTCACAGAGGCAATGTTTCAGGCCCTGGGGAGGTGGCAGTTGTGGGCATCGATTAAGCGTGACAGCTAATGCCGGGATTCGGGGTCTCTGATCTGAAGGTTACAAATGGGCCCTAGTGAATGGCCACTGGCTGTAGTAAACTTCATTGTGCAGACTGTTTTTCAGCTGGGAAGGGAGAGAAGAAAGAGGAAAATTCCTCGGCCAGCTGTGAATGAAGACTCGGCGCCAGGATCCCAGCCCTGGTTGCAACAGGAGGGGATGCCAAGGTCAAAAGAAAAAATTCCAAGGTCTCCATGCAGGGATAGCAGTAAGACCCACATTAGCAGAAAACAATGGATGTTAGAAGTTATTCGTGTGTCAGATACACTTCTGCTGTACAAGTGATAGCACAAGAATACTGACAGTGGCACTGATAATGGATATTAGGGAGGGGAAAAGGACCCCGCTCCCCCACCTGTTGTCTGAGAAATCACAAACTTAGAATGTAAAAACTCACTTCTAAAGAAAAAAATCCCCACACATTACACACATAAGAAAAAGGATTCTTTTCAGGGTAAATGATAGCCCCAGAGGAAACAGCAGAAGTGAACACTAAAAGCTCTCTCGCCAAAGAGGCCTACTGTTACTAGAAGGTAAAACTTTGCTTTGCCTTGAACTTTGTGGAAGGTTTTTTTTCATATAAAACATAATAAATGAAGGCGGATAATCAAAATGGCCCATCTGGTCTGCACTGCAAGGTGATTAGGATTGTAACTGCCGCACCACACAGATGACCCCCTCGCCTTTTTTTTTAGGTTTGTACCTGCTGATCCGTGCAGCTCTCCCCCCATTCAGAAACACTGCCAGAGGATCATTTCTATCCTCCGTGTTCATCCCATGCCCTTTTAAAGTCAGTTACTGCTTCTGCCTTCAGCACCTTCTCGGGGAGGGCATTCCTGGCATCTGCCACCCTTTCCATGAAAACAAAATTTCTCGACTTTGAACCTCCCAGAGCTTCACATCATCCTTAATGCTACATTTTCGTTTCCACTGGAAAAGGTTTGGTTTTTGTGCACATGTAATACCTTTCAGGTACTGAAAAGTCTATCATATCCCCCCCTGCCTCTCCACTCCTCTAGGGTATAGATATTTAGTTCTCAAGTCACAACTCATTTTGCTTTTTGGTGCAGAGCCCACGTCAGGGTTGCCGCCTCTCTCTGGAGCAGGCCTTATCCACTCTCTGTTCTTTCAGATGCAGCCTCCAGACCCACACACAGTGCTCTAGAGGGGGAGGTCTCACCAGAGACCTGTTCTGGGGCGTTATCACCTTTTCCCTGCTAGCTTTACCTCGCTCGTTGCAGTCTAGCATCCTTCGGGCTACCCAGCCACTATCACGCCGAGGTCCTTCTCCCGGTCTGTGCGCACTCCCCCCTTCATTACAGCTTCTTGGAATGTCTCATCCCCCCCGACAGGACTGACGCAGCACTTTTTGGAAGTGAATCGTATCTACCAAGCCTATCTATTTAAAAAGAGAATGCTTTGATGTGACTGATCCAGGGAGCTGCATCAGTGAGAGAAAGGCCTTTCCAGCAGAGTAATGTCTTGTATTCCAGCCAGACCATACGCAATCTCAAATCGAACATCCCATTTATCTAATAATAGGATGTTAAAGCACAAATTAACTTGAGTGTAATCGCAAGGCAGCTTAAAGAGCTTGTTTTATGATGTGCATGTGTGTGTTAGTGAGCATTCGTATTAAAAGAGCTCCAAGTGTCTGTCTCTTGCATTTTCCCCTTTGGGGTGAGGGGCAGGGGATGGACAGTACGCAGGGTTGGGGGTGGGGGGAAGGTGAAGGAGAATGTGTTGGGAGGATGGGAGGTGTACGGACGGTGGTAGCTCCTCTTTCAGTTGGCAGTCTGCAGTATCTCATCGACCCCCACTGCTTCCATCGCCCGGAGCTCTATTTCTTCAGCTGGTAGGGCCTGGGGAACCCGCGTTAGTCCTTTTTCTCTGGCTGCATTCGTTTCCTGAGTCTCTTCGGCTGGTGGGACATGGGGGAAATGTCCCTTATCAGTGCTTATGCTTTCAATTTGTTCACCTGCCCAACACTATGTCCCACCTGTGGCATCGATGTCACAGATAGATAAGACAGAAAAAAGTGAAACAAAAATCTGTATTACAAAAAAATGTTAAAAATCCCTGTGTGGTTAATCTGAAAAAATCCCTGTAAATCATTTTAATCTGGTTCGTGGACCTGCAAACATTTTCAAAAGGAAGCACCTGTAGAGTTTCCCCGTTGAAAATTCAAACTCCAGGCCCAGCGGGTACCTTTTGTACTAGTGCACATCTCCGCCCTGCCCTTTTCATCATACTGTTATGCAGTTTATCCCTTAGGAAAGGACAAGCTCTGACCTTGCTCTCCTCACGTTTGTACTGAGCAAAGCCAAAGGTGGGGAGAAGAAAAAGGGCAGAGATCAGGATGGAAAATTGGCAAGGAGGGCAAGAAGCTGCTCATCGCTAGTCATGAATATCGGTCCCACTGGTGCTATTTTATGGACCAAAGTGGCTATGCTTTGTTATTTAAAAAAAAACAAAAAAAAAAAAAAACCCTTTACATCAAAACGACTTCACGCACGGAAACGTTCTACCCCCTCCGGCACAACTTTTCATACTTTTCTAGGCACAGATTCAGTGCTGCCAGCAGATGTGGAAAGCAGTACAGTGCTCAGTCTTACAGAGGCACATTTCAGTGCCATCCACACGAGCAGAAACCCGACAGCTAGTTTATGAAGACAGCCCGGCCAGTGCAGTGCTACTTGGGTGCCTTTCCTAAGGTTTGCCTGTAAATTCAAGTTTAGAACTGGGCGTGCTCCAGGAGAAGAGACAAAACCTGATTTTTTTTTTTTACTGTGAGTTTACAAAGGTCATTTGGCTTGATGTGAGAAGGTGGGACGGAGGAAAATCTTCAAAATAAGAATCAATTAGTGCATAGAACATGCAACTAACCCATTTTTCGTAATTGACTAATTTTAGTGCAGTTGCTGAAAAACTAAAACTAACATAAGGCATTCAATAATTACATATTAAAAACCCTTAGATTTAAACCTATCTGCTCTTTTAAAATCTATTTAAATGATTTCATATCATCCAAAATAATTGTTCAGTGCAGATTACATCAAGTTACATTCATAAACCATATTTTAAACACATACATTTCAGACCAACAATCAGAACAAAATATCCTACAAATATATAAAATTACAATAATTACTTAAAGGCATTTTTAAAATACAAAGCTTTCACTTTTTTTGTAACACTATGTTGTTCTCATCCCTGAACTCAGTTTTAAATATTTTAAAAGCTCAACAAAATTAAGATTAAGGTGTTTAAAATCATGAGAGGTCTAGAACGGGTAGATGTGAATCGGTTATTTACTCTTTCGGATAGTAGAAAGACTAGGGGGCACTCCATGAAGTTAGCATGGGGCACATTTAAAACTAATCGGAGAAAGTTCTTTTTTACTCAACGTACAATTAAACTCTGGAATTTGTTGCCAGAGGATGTGGTTAGTGCAGTTAGCACAGCTGTGTTTAAAAAAGGATTGGATAAGTTCTTGGAGGAGAAGTCCATTACCTGCTATTAATTAAGTTGACTTAGATAATAACCACCGCTATTACTAGCAACAGTAACATGGGATAGACTTAGTTTTTGGGTTGCATTCTCAGAAATATTCCCATTCTGCACGTAGTACCCCTAGGCAGGCCGAGCTCAATGTGTGGATGAAACAGTGATGCAGGAAAGAGAAGAGAAGTTTAGATCTGTAAGGAATGAGGTAATATTCTGGGGAAGGGGGAGCCTGTTTCAATAGTGGGAAGCCACTAATTGCTCTGAAGGGCACAGTTCAGAGGGAAATATCTTCCAAGTGTACCTGCAAAACAGGGACAGACTATCCTAGTAGAGAGGTTCTGGTTAAGACTGAAGTAGACACACAAAACTAGCGGAGTACTGGCTACAGTGCCAATACATTTGTGGCCGCACAGACCTTCTTTCCTAAACTTCAGAAATTCTACCTAAAATCGGGGGTCGGCATCTTTCCAAAAAATCTCTAACCTTACACTGTTCTTCAATGAAGTTTGTTGCCTAAAGGTCTGAAACCTTCTTCTCCCTCTATGCCGATCTGCGGCTTGCACCTGAACCCCTCGACATTAATGTTATTTCATCTCCTTCACGCTTTCATTGTATCCAACTCCCTGATAAGCATCAACACACCAGCATTTAGTTCCACTGCAACGACATTTTCGTCTGCCCTACATAAGTACAGTGAAGATCTGTCTATCTTTTGCAGTCATTTTTCAGCCTACTTACATCTGAGATACGTACAGTGTCTGGTCCCCCTGACGCAGCCCTGATGCAAAACACGGCCGTGTCGGGGTCCTTGTGCTCACGTTACTAAGATACCTTTGAGCAATGTAAACCACTGATGTGTTTGTATCTACAATAAAAGTTTGTTTTACTAAGATGTATTGGCCAGCAATTGATGTTTGCCCCGCATTAGTTCCGTTGCATAAGACTGAAGTAGCCCAGATGGCTACTGATAAGCATGTGTGAATACATATTCCTGCATGAGAGGCTTCTAAGAAAAATTTTAAAAGTCATGGGATAGGAGGCGATGGCCTTTTGAGGTCTGCAAACTGGTTAAAAGACAGGAAACAGAGAGTAGGATTAAACGGTCAGTTTTCACAGTGGAAAAAAGATAAACAGTGGAGTGCCTCAGGGATCCGTACTAGGACTGACGCTTCTTAATATAGTTATAAAATGATATGAAAGGGGAACAAGTAAGGTGATCAAATTTGCAGATGACAATTATTCAGAGTTGTTAAATCACAAGCGGATTGTGTTAAATTGCAGGAGGACCTTGCGAGACTGGAAGACTGGGAATTCAAATGGCAGATGAAATTTTAGCCTTTCAGAAAAAGGCTAAAAACTTGGCTTTTTAAAAAAGCCTATCAGATCTCTGATTGATCCATATTAACATCACCCTTCAATCAGTCTATCCCATGTTAACAGAATCCCAGTGTAAAGACCATCACTCTGCCTTATTCATCATACTCTCCCTATTTCAGCCTCAATTTTTCCAGCCCATGACCACCTTTAGTCTTGCCTTTAATTTTGTACATATTGTAAATATTATCTTGTAATTTTATTTTTTGTACCAATTGCTATATTTTTCTTCTTGCTTCCTCCTCTCCCAGTTGTATTTTTCCTTGTTTTATTGTAACTGCTTTTCCTCCACCAGTTCAGTTCATCTAGTTTTATGTTCATTACACTAAATGTTAAATGTAAACCGGGTTGATGCGACTACCAGTCGTGAAAGCCGGTATAGAAAATAATAAATAAATAAATAAATGTGGACAAGTGAAAAATGATGCACATAGGGAAAAGGAATCACAATGTAGTTACATGATGTTAGGTTCCATATTAGGGGTCACCACTCAGAAAAAGGACCTGGGTGTCATAGTGGAAAATAGTTTGAAATCGTTGGTTCAGTGTGCGGCATACTTTTAAAATCCTGGTGGCCCATCAAATAGTGCCAGCTGTGTGACTTGTAGAGCAGCCAGCCAACGCCATTTTGGTTCCAATATTGCAGGGTGTGAAGCCTAGAGGACACTCTGGGCCCCACTAGACCTGGAAGTTTTTTTTCTTTTTTTTTTAAAGTATGCTGGGGGTGGGCTAGGGTGGCTCAGGGAGGGGTCCTAAGGTCAGGGGGAAGGAGAAAGTTTTGGGAAGGGATGTAACTGTCTTATCTTTTTCCATTGAGGCAGCTTCTAGAGGCAGCAGGGGGACAGAGGTATCACAGGACTCCAGGGAGCGTGGGGGACAGATTGTTTAGGCCGCTATCTGGGCATCCCTGCGAGCACTGGGATACCCAGATCTGTGAGGCAAGACTCCCATTGGCTAAACCATGTTGGCTTTGTCCCATTAAATTTGACTATTTATATATTCAGTAATTTTGTTCTTTATGTAGTTTCGACCATTTTGCCCAGTTGATGTCAGGCTCACAGGTCAGTAGTTTCCTGGATCACTCCTGAAACCCTTTTTAAAGAATGGTGGCACATTGGCCACCCTCCAGGTATCATAGGTGATTTTAATGATAGCTTACAAGTTACTAATAAGAGGTCTGCAATTTCATGTTTTCAGTTCCTTCAACAGTCTGTGATTTGTACCATCTAGTCCCTGTATTTGCTATCCTTTGATTTATCAGTTTGCCCTATTATATCTTCCACGTTCACCAATCATCATTTTTAAATATCACTTATGGCATGGGTACCTTCCTCAGTAAAAACCAAAACAAAAAATTCCTTTAGTCTTTCTGCTATGATCTTATCCCTCTCTTAGTGCCTCTTTTATTCCTCATTCATTTAATATGGTCCAACTGGTTCTCTCACAGATGTTTTGCTTCAAATGTACCTGAAAAAGTTTTGACTTCCACCGCAAGCTTCTTTTATAAATTCTGTCTTTGCTTCCTTTATCAGTGCTTTGCATCTAACTTGACAGTGCTTATGCTGTTTCCTGTTTCCTTGATTCAGATCACTTTTGCCTTTTCTGAAAGAGGTTCTTCTGGCTAGAAAGCAAAATTGCTTACCTTGTAATAGGTGTTATCCCAGGACAGCAGGATGTAGTCCTCACATATGGGTGACGTCACCGAACGGAGCCCAGGCGGGAAATCTTTCTGTCAAAGTTTCTAGAAACTTTTGACTGGCCCTGTGAGGCCACTGAGCATGCTCAGCATGCTATGATATTCTCTGCCACAGGTGTCTCTCTTTAGTCTGGTATATAGCATGAAGCGATAGCAAAAAATAAAATAATAAAAGGTATGAGACCCAACTCCGCGGGGTGGCGGGTGGGTTCTGTGAGGACTACATCCTGCTGTCCTGGGATAACACCTATTACAAGGTAAGCAATTTTGCTTTATCCCAGGACAAGCAGGATGCTAGTCCTCACATATGGGTGAATAGCAAGCTAGAGGCTGAGTCATGTTGTATTGAGGCAACAGTGAAGTATTGTTGTTGAATGAGTCAGCCGAAGATCCCAGAACATTGGATGTAGGAGGAGTTGGGATTAAACTGGAAACAAGTTCTTTAAGACAGATTGTCCATAGGCTGAATCTTGTCGTCCTTCTTTGTCTAAGCAGTAGTGAGCTGCAAAGGTGTGAAGAGAACTCCATGTTGCTGCTTTGCATATGTCTAAGATTGGCACTGAACGAAAATGTGCTACTGAAGTTGACATTGCTCTTACTGAATGTGCCTTTACTCGCCCTTGAAGAGGAAGGCCTGCTTGTTCATAGCAGAACTCTATGCAATTTGCTATCCAATTGGATAGGGTATGTTTACCCACTGCTTTACCCGGTTTGTTTGGATCATAAGAAACAAAAAGTTGAGTGGATTTCCTATGGACTGAAGTACGGTTTAAGTAGAAAGCGAGTGTACGTTTACAGTCCAGGGTATGTAAGGCTGTTTCTCCTGGATGGGAATGAGGCCTTGGAAAGAATGTGGGTAAGTTTATGGATTGGTTCAAGTGGAATTCCGTAACCACCTTGGGAAGGAATTTAGGATGTGTACGGAGAACCACTCTGTCATGTAGGAATTTTGTATAAGGTTCGTATGTGACAAGTGCTTGTAACTCACTAACCCTTCTAGCTGAGGTAATAGCTATGAGGAAGATAGTCTTCCATGTGAGAAATTTAAGATTACATGAGTCGATGGGTTCGAAAGGAGAACGCATGAGTCTTGCAAGTACCAAATTCAGGTCCCAGCTTGGGACGGGTTTTTGAATTGGTGGTTTGAGGTGAGTTAAACCTCTCATAAATCTACTTATGAGAGGTTGTGTAGATATAGGTGCATCTGCTATCTTGTTATGGTAAGCAGATATTGCACTTAAATGTACTCTTACTGATGAAGTCTGAAGATCAGATTCTGAAAGATGGTATAAGTAATCTAAAAGAGAAGTTACGGGGCAAGTGAAAGGATTTATATCCCTTGCTGAGCACCACAAAGTGAATCTCTTCCATTTAGAAGCATAGTAGAAGGACTAGGGGACACTCCATGAAGTTAGCATGGGGCACATTTAAAACTAATCGGAGAAAGTTCTTTTTTACTCAACGCACAATTAAACTCTGGAATTTGTTGCCAGAGAATGTGGTTCGTGCAGGTAGTATAGCTGTGTTTAAAAAAGGATTGGATAAGTTCTTGGAGGAGAAGTCAATTACCTGCTATTAGGTTCACTTAGAGAATAGCCACTGCCATTAGCAATGGTTACATGGAATAGACTTAGTTTTTGGGTACTTGCCAGGTTCTTATGGCCTGGATTGGCCACTGTTGGAAACAGGATGCTGGGCTTGATGGACCCTTGGTCTGACCCAGTATGGCATTTTCTTATGTTCTTATGTTCTTATGTTCTTAGTTTTTTCGTGTGGAAGGTTTACGTGAAGCTATAAGCACTTGAGATATATGAGATGAAAGATTGAGTGGTTGTAAAATCAAGCTTTCAACATCCATGCTGTCAGTGACAGGGACTGGAGGTTGGGATGTCTCAACCGACCCTGATCTTGAGTAATGAGAGTGGGAGCTACTCCTAGACGAATTGGATCTCTGACTGAGAGGTCTAGAAGTGTGGGAAACCATACTTGTCGAGGCCAATGCGGGGCTATGAGAATCATGGCCCCCCTGTCCTGTTGTAGCTTCACTAGAGTTTTGGTTATGAGCGGTATTGGAGGATACGCGTATAACAGGCCTGAATTCCAAGGGCGAGCAAAGGCGTCCTTGGCTGGTTGGTTCTTCTGTCTGTGTAAAGAACAGAAGTTGTCCACTTTGTGATTCAGAGGTGATGCAAAGAGGTCGATTGTCGGTTGACCCCAGCGTTGAAAGATCCTGGTTGCTATGGTAGGATCCAGGGACCATTCGTGCGGTTGGAAATGACGGCTGAGGCGGTCCGCCACTACATTGTGGATGCCTGCCAGATATGTGGCTCGTAGAGAAATTGAGTGAGTCAGGGCCCAGCCCTATATCTGTGCAGCTTCTTGACAAAGGAGATACGAGCCCGTACCTCCCTGTTTGTTGATGTACCACATGGCTACTGTATTGTCTGTCTGAATGAGAACAGTCTTGCGTGAAAGGCAATCCTGGAACGCATGCAGTGCGTAACGTATCGCTCGAAGTTCCAGAAAATTGATTTGGTATGTTGCTTCGAGTTTTGTCCAGGTTCCTTGTGTGTGGAGATTGTCTACATGAGCTCCCCATCCCAAGGTGGAGGCATCCGTAGTTAAAGTAGTCTGTGGGACCGGTTGTTGGAAAGGTAGGCCTTTGCACAGGTTGTCCCTGTTGGTCCACCAAAGTAGAGACGATCTTAGTTGGTGGGTCACTTGAATTGGATAGTGTAATGGTTGAATTGCTTGGATCCATTGTGACCTTAAAGTCCATTGAGTTACTCTCATGGCTAGTCTTGCCATAGGGGTAACATGAACTGTTGATGCCATGTGACCTAACAGAATCAGAAACTGATGAGCTGTGGTTTGCATCCGTAAGGAAATAGACCTCGCTAACTGAATAAGGGTTTCCGCCCGTTCTATGGGTAGAATGGCCCTTGCGAGGTTTGTGTTCAACTCTGCTCCTATGAATTGAAGCATTTGAGTTGGAGTGAGATGTGATTTTTGATAATTGACGAGAAATCCCATGGAGTGAAGTAGAGCAATTGTCCGGTTGAGAGAAGTTATTGCTCCTTCTTGAGATGGACTCCTTATGAGCCAGTCGTCTAGATATGGAAAAACATGGACACCTTCTTTGTGTAAGTGTCCTGCTATTACTGCTAGACATTTGGTGAAGACTCTGGGAGCAGATGCTAGTCCAAAAGGGAGAACTCTGTATTGGTAATGTTGAGGACCCACTGTGAAGCGCAGGTATTTGCGATGAGGGGGGTATATCGGAATGTGAGCATAAGCGTCTTGAAGATCCAGAGAACAAAGTCAATCCTTTGCTTGAAGAAGTGGAAGTATGGTGCCTAGAGAAACCATCCTGAACTTTTCCTTCTTTAGAAATTTGTTGAGATTTCTTAGGTCTAGGATGGGACGTAGGCCTCCTGTTTTCTTTGGAATGAGGAAATATTTGGAGTAGAATCCCCTGCCCTTCTGCTTCCGAGGCACTGGTTGAATGGCCTTGGATTTCAGAAGGGTGGATAATTCTGTTTGTAATTGATGAAGTTGAGATCTTTGTTGTTGGCATGATGTTGATGGAAATTCTGGAGGAATTGAAGTGAAATTTAGTTTGTAACCTCGGGCAACTATTGAAAGAACCCATTGATCTGAGGTTATGTTTTGCCAATTTTCGTGAAAAAGGGATATTCTGCCTCCAACTGGTAGGTTTGGTTTGGGATTGCAAGGTTGAGTCTGTTCTCTGGTGTAATCCTCAAAAGCCTGTTGCAGGCCCTGTTTGCGCAGGTGGTTGTGGGCGGGCAGGTCTGGGTTGTCTGGCTTGAGAACGCTGAGTTGGCCTAGTTGATCTACCTCTATTTGTTGGTTGGTAGTACCTGCGTGGTCTGTAGTAAGAGCGTCTTACATCTCTTCGTGGAGGACGACGAGAAGGTTGACTAGCAGGTTCTTGTGGGGTCTGAGACAGTTGTTTCAGTGTCTCCGTGTGGTCTTTGAGTTGTTGAACCGCTTCCTGAATTTTATCTCCAAAGAGATTGTCGCCAAGACAGGGAAGGTCAACAAGCTTATCTTGAACCTCAAGTCTGAGGTCAGATGCCTTGAGCCAGGCCCACCGGCGAGCAGTGATTCCTGCTGCTGCTGTTCTTGAAGCAGTTTCGAAGTTATCATAAACTGCTCTTACTTCGTGTTTGCCCGCTTCAAGTCCTTTTGATATAATTTCTTGAGCAGGTTCTTGGAATTGAGATGGTAAGGAAGTAACGAATTGTTCCATCTCTTTCCAGAGATTTCTTTGATGTTGAGTTATATAGAGTTGATATGCAGAGATTTTTGTACTCAGCATGGAACTCTGGTAAATCTTCTTACCCAATGTGTCCAGGAACCTGTGCTCCCTGCCTGGTGGAATGGAGGAGTGTGGACGCACACGTTTAGACTTCTTCTGTGCTGATTCCACAACGACAGATTGATGGGGCAATTGTTGTTTATGATACCCCGGAGCTGGTTGAACAATGTAAGTAGTTTCTACTCTTTTGTTTACAGCAGGTATGGAAGCTGGGTGTTCCCAGATTCTTTTTTGAAGTTCCAGTAACACCTCATGTACAGGTATTGCTAGTACCTGTTTGGGTGGATCCACAAACTGTAATACTTCGAGAGTTTGTGTTCTGGTATCGTCCTCAGCAGCCAATTTAAATGGAATGGAATCAGACATAGTTTGTACGAAGGATGAGAAGGATAGATCTTCCGGAGGTGACTTCTTTCTTCGGTCAGGAGAAGAAGGATTGGACATGAATTCCTCTGAGGAAAATTGAGAGGGTTCATCATCATCCCAGGATTCTTCTGATTCCTCTCTATAAGTTGTTGGAACTGGAGAGGCTTGCAGTCCGGAAGGTCCAGGTTGTGGATCATCGAGGAAAAAATCAGCAGATACCTTCTGTTTTGTAATAGGTGGTAATTTGTCGATGACTTTTTGGTATCTTTGTAGGAGACGATGATAAAAAGCTTCATCGCGGACCTCCTCCGATGGAATAGGTTGCTGCAGAGATGCAGTCGTTTGATTCGTCGATGGAATTTGAAAAATCATCGATGTAGATTGAGTCAGTACTCTCGGTGTAGTGGTTATAGTATCCGCCGAGGATCTTGATGGAAAAGGTGTTGTTGTCATCGGTGTTATCATCGGCATCGATGCCGGAGGCATCGGCATCGATACCGAGGGTATCGGCATCGGCATCGATATCGAGGGTATCGGCATCGGCATCGATATCGAGGGTATCGGCATCGGCATCGATATCGAGGGTATCGGCATCGACTCCGAGGTCGGCATCGACAGGCCTGTCGGGAGTTGTTGCTCTTGAAGAGCTTGGAAAACAGCTTGTTTAATCATTGCAGACAATTCAAGCTGTGGTGTGAGCGAAGGAGCCGATGGTGTATGCGATGGTATTGCAACGACCATGGACGACGGTGTTGGTGTCGGTGGCGGCGAAGGCCCAATCACCGGCGTCTCTTGGTTTTTAGACCGCTTTGGCATCGACTCGTCCTGGGACAGTGTTTCGGAGGATGATCGATGGCGATGGCGATGTTTAGTTTTGGAGCGTTCTGTTAACGTGGCAGAACGTACAGAAGATGGCGAGGATGAACGGTCCCCCGATCCATCCGGACGCGGTTTTTTAAGGAGGATTTTCTTCGTAGCTCCAGCCGGAGACGAACTCGGTGCTTTTGAGGAAGAAGGAATTAGTTGAAGAGAAAAAAGGTGTTCCATCTTCTCTTGTCTGGCCTTTCTTCCCTTGACCGTCATTTCAGCACATTTTTCACAGGAATTAACATCATGTTGTTTCCCGAGGCACATTACACACTCCGAATGGGGATCAGTAATAGACATAGTTCTATTACAGACCGGACATTTTTTAAAACCGGTCGCCATTTTCGATCGACGGCCGTCGATGAAACGAACGTGTGAAAAAATTTTCAGCCGAAAATTGTGAAATAGACAGTACTCACCAGCCGGCGAGGCAGAGAACTTCCCGTGACAGAGAATTTATAGAAAAAATTGACTTTTAGTCAAAAACGATATTCCCAACGGTAGGGCTATCGGTCCGCGGTGCGAACGGCAGCGCGGAAAAATGAAGACTAAAGAGAGACACCTGTGGCAGAGAATATCATAGCATGCTGAGCATGCTCAGTGGCCTCACAGGGCCAGTCAAAAGTTTCTAGAAACTTTGACAGAAAGATTTCCCGCCTGGGCTCCGTTCGGTGACGTCACCCATATGTGAGGACTAGCATCCTGCTTGTCCTGGGATAATATGCTCTCTCACTTCACCTCTCAACCACGCCAGCAGTCATTTGACATTCCTTCCTCCTTCTTTAATGCATGGAATACATCTGGTCTGGGCTTTCAAGACAGCACTTTTAAACATTGTCTATGCTTGATGTAAACTCTTAACCTTTGCAGCTGTTCCTTTCAATTTTTGCCTTACCATTTTCTTCATTTTATCATAGTATCCCCTTTTGAAAGTTAAATGCACTCATAGCAGATTTCTTTAATGCCCTCCCTTCAGTGCTATGATCACTATTGCCAAGTGGCTCCAATGCCATTACCTCTCGCACCAAATCGTATGTTCCACTAAAACTGCTCCCCTTCTTGTCTGTTCTTGTCCCAACTGCACCATGAAGCAGTCATTTTTTTCTACAAACTTTACCCCCTTAGCATGTCCTGATGTGACATTTACCCAGTCCATACTAGAGTAACTGAAATCACCTATTACTACTGTGTTGCTAATTTTGATAGCTTCCCATCATCTGTTCTTTTTTTTTCAAATTATTTATATAAAAAATGTATTTTCATTGCTGCTTTCCCATCTCTAAGAAGCCACTATCCCTGCCTCATACTCGTCCTCCCTACCACCTCCACTAGTAGGCTATTTCATGCAGCCTATTCCTACAAGAAAATAACAGGAGGATACAATTTTTCACAGAAACGGGCCGATACAGTAAAACCCGCGGGAGAGCTGGCGCTCCGAGGCGAGTGCCACTCTCCTGGGCACACGATGAAGTATTTAAATGAGGGCCCGCGGCAAAAGGAGGCGCTAGGGACACTAGCGCGTCCCTAGCGCCTCCTTTTTGATAGAAGCGGCGGCTGTCAGCGGGTTTGACAGCCGCCGCTCAATTTTCCCAGCATCGGTTCTCGAGCCAGACAGCCACAGGTTCGGAAAACGGATGCTGGCATAATTGAGCATTCATCTTCCGACCAGCGGGCACATTTAAAATTTTATTTAACTTTTTTTTTTTTTTTTTTTTTGGGGCCTCCAACTTAATATCGCTATGATATTAAGTCGGAGGGTGTACAGAAAAGCAGTTTTTTCTGCTTTTCTGTACACTTCCCCAGCGCTGGCAGAAATTTACGCCAGCCTTTGGGCAGGCGTTAATTTTTGAAAGTAAAATGTGCGGCTTCGCTACACATTTTGCTTTCTGTATCGCGCGGGAATGTCTAATAAGGCCCATCAGCATGCATTTGCATGTTGCGGGCGCTATTAGTTTCAGGGGGGTTGGCCGCGCGTTTTCGACGTGCTATTACCCGTTTCTGTATAAGGAGTAAAGCTAGCGTGTCGAAAATGCGCGTGCAAACCCGGGCTAACAGTGCGCTCCACCGGAGCGCACTTTACTGCATCAGCCCGACAGTGCTTAGTGAATGAAAATATGCTAAAGGAGGTGGTGAGGTCAAACGTGGTAATGGAAAATCCAGAGAAGATAGGACAAGCACAGTGGGATCCTTAATGGTGAGAATTCAAAAGAAAAGCCAAAGATCAAGCACGGCCTACAGTGTTTCATGGGGAAGGGGAAAAAACGGGCAGTCTCAAAGGATCTTGTGCTCTTTATCTGCTATAACATCCTCTGCTTCGGTGAAAGTGGTCAGATCTCATCTGGTGACTGCATATAACCGAGCCTTGAGCTGCAACTTTCTTAAAGTAGACAAGAGAAACTTGAAAACTACAAAGCAGCAGAAACTGACACTTTCACGAATCAATGAGAAATACTGGTCTCAGAAGTGGCTTTTGAATGAGGTCTCTTTCACCACAAACGTCAACGGCTTGAGAATCATGTTTTAAAGAGTTCACCACAGAATGAAACAGGAGCTTTGCACCTTTCCCCCTCTCCCTTGGGAAAATATTTCAGATTTTCAATAAATGATGCTTTTGCATCTTGGTTTCTATTGTTATTGGGTTACTTTGGGGTGTTCCAAGCTCTCAACACCGTTAGTTCTTATCTCAGGTTTTTAAAAAATATCTATTTAACCCTTATTCTACTGCAAAAAGAAAATATGTATATTTATTTATTATATTCCACTTTTCACACTTTTTTTTTCCAGCACTTCAATCTAAGTTTGTACCTGAGGCAATGGAGGGTAAAGTGACTTGCCCAAGGTCACAAGGAGAGACAGTGGGACTCAAACTCTGGTCTCCTGGTCTCCTAGTCCACTGCTCTAACCACTAGGCTACTCCTCCACTACAGTTTGCTTTTCCTTAGTCAACATACAGTCCATAGCAACTAACATTTGCTTTCCTAGAATACGCATTGTGCCGCTGCACATGGATCCATGCATCATCCCCTACAACCAGAACAGATTCCATTTCAGGCTGGTCCCCAGGGCTCTCTTCGTAATACCTACACTTTAAGGAGATCAGAGTGCACATGGAGGTCACAGCGTTGCCAACCCATTTGTGTAAGGCGATGGTCCCCAGCTTTCGGTGGCAAACTGAGTAAGCTACTTTTGAACTGTTCATAAAGCTGTACATTAAAATAGTGTGGTGGCTGTGTCTGCTCAGAAAACCGAAGAAATAGAAAGGTCAACTAACAAGCTATAGGGATAATCTTTTCCTGTCATATAGAGTAGTTTTTATAATCTAGATCAGGGGTGTGCAACCTTTCACACATCAAGAGCTGCAAAACCTGAATTCCCAGTAGCAGAGCGCTGCCATATAAATCACGAGTGGAGGGGGGTGAGGGAGGGAGGTGGACCTCTCCCTCCCTTCCGAAAGAAAAGATCAACTCTCTCCAAACCACAAGCACACATTTCTTCTCTTTACATAAGAACATAAGAACATGCCATTCTGGGTCAGACCAAGGGGCCATCAACCCCAGTATCCTGTTTCCAACAGTGGCCAATCCAAGCCACAAGAACCTGGCAAGTACCCAAACATTAAATAAGTCACAAGCTACTATTGCTAATTAATTAATAGCAGTTTATGGATTTATCCTCTAGAAACTTATCCAACCCTTTTTTAAACCCAGTTACACTAACTGATGTAACCACATCCTCTGGCAATGAATTCCAGAGCTTAACTATGCGCTGAGTGAAAAAGAATTTTCTTCAATTTATTTTAAATGAGCTACTTACTAACTTCATAGAGTGCCCCCTAGTCCTTCTATTATCTGAGAGAGTAAATAACCGATTTACATTAACTTATTCAAGTCCTTTCGTGATTTTGTAGACTTCTATCATATCCCTCATCAGCTGTCTCTTCTCCAAACTGAACAGCCCTAACTTCCTTAACCTTTCCTCACAGGTTAAATTAAAACATCCATTAAGGTCAGTGGCACCCCAGGCCGATTCAGATTCATCTTCAGGTACTGAGGACCAGGATGATCAAGACTTGCCAACCCAACTTCCGAGGGGGTTTGAAGGCGATGCAGACCATGCCCCTCATTTTGGTTGCCCTTCTCTGTACCTTCTCCATCACAACTATATCTTTTTTGAGATGCAGTGACCAGAATTGTACACAGTATTCAAGGTGCGGTCTCACCATGGAGCGATACAGAAGCATTATGACATTTTCCGTTTTATTCACCATTCCCTTCCTAATAATTCCCAACATTCAGTTTGCTTTTCTGACTGCTGCAGCACACTGAGCCGACGATTTCAATGTGTTATCCACTATGACGCCTAGATCTCTTTCCTGGGTGGTAACTCCTAAGATAGAACCTAACATTGTGTAATTATAGCATGGGTTATTTTTCCCTATATGCATCACCTTGCACTTATCCACATTACATTTCATCTGCCATTTGGATGCCCAATTTTCCAGTCTCACAAGGTTTTCCTGCAATTTATCACAATCTGCTTGTGATTTAACTACTCTGCATAATTTTGTGTCATCTGCAAATCTGATCACCTCACTCATCAAACTTCTTTCCAGATTATTTATAAATATATTATATATATCTCAGCCACAAAAAAATACCCAAACTCTCTCTCTCCCAGCCACAAAGCACACATTCCCTCTGTCACATACATATACTTTCTCTCTGTCATACAACACACACATCCCTTTTTCTCTCTCCCAGACACAAAAAGACACATATTCCCTCTCAATATCCTAGTTACAAAAGGACACACCCCCTCTCACACAAAAAAAGGCACACACTCCCACTCTCTCAAACAAGAAACACTTTCTTTCCCAGCCACAAAGTCACACACACTCCCCTTCTCTCTCTTCCCCATCCAATACTTAGACATATTCTCTCTCTCTCTCTTCTAGACTCAAAGAACATAAGAACATAAGAAAATGCCATACTGGGTCAGACCAAGGGTCCATCAAGCCCAGCATCCTGTTTCCAACAGTGGCCAATCCAGGCCATAAGAACCTGGCAAGTACCCAAAAACTAAATCTATTCCATAAGAACATAAGAAAATGCCATACTGGGTCAGACCAAGGGTCCATCAAGCCCAGCATCCTGTTTCCAACAGTGGCCAATCCAGGCCATAAGAACCTGGCAAGTACCCAAAAACTAAGTCTATTCCATGTAACCATTGCTAATGGCAGTGGCTATTCTCTAAGTGAACTTAATAGCAGGTAATGGACTTCTCCTCCAAGAACTTATCCAATCCTTTTTTAAACACAGCTATACTAACTGCACGAACCACATTCTCTGGCAACAAATTCCAGAGTTTAATTTTGCGTTGAGTAAAAAAGAACTTTCTCCGATTAGTTTTAAATGTGCCCCATGCTAACTTCATGGAGTGTCCCCTAGTTCTTCTACTATCCGAAAGAGTAAATAACCGATTCACATCTACCAGTTCTAGACCTCTCATGATTTTAAACACCTCTATCATATCCCCCCTCAGTCGTCTCTTCTCCAAGCTGAAAAGTCCTAACCTCTTTAGTCTTTCCTCATAGGGGAGTTGTTCCATTCCCCTTATCATTTTGGTAGCCCTTCTCTGTACCTTCTCCATCGCAATTATATCTTTTTTGAGATGCGGCGACCAGAATTGTACACAGTATTCAAGGTGTGGTCTCACCATGGAGCGATACAGAGGCATTATGACATTTTCCGTTTTATTCATCATTCCTTTTCTAATAATTCCCAACATTCTGTTTGCTTTTTTGACTGCCGCAGCACACTGAACCGACGATTTCAATGTGTTATCCACTATGACACCTAGATCTCTTTCTTGGGTTGTAGCACCTAATATGGAACCCAACATCGTGTAATTATAGCATGGGTTATTTTTCCCTATATGCATCACCTTGCACTTATCCACATTAAATTTCATCTGCCATTTGGATGCCCAATTTTCCAGTCTCACAAGGTCTTCCTGCAATTTATCACAATCTGCTTGTGATTTAACTACTCTGCACAATTTTGTGTCATCTGCAAATTTGATTATCTCACTCGTCGTATTTCTTTCCAGATCATTTATAAATATATTGAACAGTAAGGGTCCCAACACAGAACCCTGAGGTACTCCACTGTCCACTCCCTTCCACTGAGAAAATTGCCCATTTAATCCTACTCTCTGTTTCCTGTCTTTTAGCCAGTTTGCAATCCACGAAAGGACATCGCCACCTATCCCATGACTTTTTACTTTTCCTAGAAGCCTCTCATGAGGAACTTTGTCAAACGCCTTCTGAAAATCCAAGTATACTATATCTACCGGTTCACCTTTATCCACATGTTTATTAACTCCTTCAAAAAGTGAAGCAGATTTGTGAGGCAAGACTTGCCCTGGGTAAAGCCATGCTGACTTTGTTCCATTAAACCATGTCTTTCTATATGTTCTGTGATTTTGATGTTTATAACACTTTCCACTATTTTTCCTGGCACTGAAGTCAGGCTAACCGGTCTGTAGTTTCCCGGATCGCCCCTGGAGCCCTTTTTAAATATTGGGGTTACATTTGCTATCCTCCAGTCTTCAGGTACAATGGATGATTTTAATGATAAGTTACAAATTTTTACTAATAGGTCTGAAATTTCATTTTTTAGTTCCTTCAGAACTCTGGGGTGTATACCATCCGGTCCAGGTGATTTACTACTCTTCAGTTTGTCAATCAGGCCTACCACATCTTCTAGGTTCACCGTGATTTGATTCAGTCCATCTGAATCATTACCCATGAAAACCTTCTCCATTACGGGTACCTCCCCAACATCCTCTTCAGTAAACACCGAAGCAAAGAAATCATTTAATCTTTCCGCGATGGCCTTATCTTCTCTAAGTGCCCCTTTAACCCCTCGATCATCTAACGGTCCAACTGACTCCCTCACAGGCTTTCTGCTTCGGATATATTTAAAAAAGTTTTTACTTTGAGTTTTTGCCTCTACAGCCAACTTCTTTTCAAATTCTCTCTTAGCCTGTCTTATCAATGTCTTACATTTAACTTGCCAATGTTTATGCTTTATCCTATTTTCTTCTGTTGGATCCTTCTTCCAATTTTTGAATGAAGATCTTTTGGCTAAAATAGCTTCTTTCACCTCCCCTTTTAACCATGCCGGTAATCGTTTTGCCTTCTTTCCACCTTTCTTAATGTGTGGAATACATCTGGACTGTGCTTCTAGAATGGTATTTTTTAACAATGACCACGCCTCTTGGACATTTTTTAGTTTTGTAGCTGCTCCTTTCAGTTTTTTTCTAACAATTTTTCTCATTTTATCAAAGTTTCCCTTTTGAAAGTTTAGCACGAGAGCCTTGGATTTGCACACTGTTCCTTTTCCAGTCATTAAATCAAATTTGATCATATTATGATCACTATTGCCAAGTGGCCCCACCACCGTTACCTCTCTCACCAAGTCCTGTGCTCCACTGAGAATTAGATCTAAAATTGCTCCCTCTCTCGTCGGTTCCTGAACCAATTGCTCCATAAAGCTATCATTTATTCCATCCAGGAACGTTATCTCTCTAGCGTGACCCGATGATACATTTACCCAGTCTATATTGGGGTAATTGAAGTCTCCCATTATTACTGCACTACCAATTTGGTTAGCTTCCCTAATTTCTCTTAGCATTTCACTGTCCATCTCACCATCTTGACCAGGTGGACGGTAGTATACCCCTATCACTGTAGTCTTCCCTGATACACAAGGGATTTCTACCCATAAAGATTCAATTTTGTATTTAGTCTCATGCAGGATGTTTATCCTGTTGGACTCTATGCCATCCCGGACATAAAGCGCCACACCTCCTCCCGACTGCTCCTCTCTGTCATTGCGATATAATTTGTACCCCGGTATAGCACTGTCCCATTGGTTATCCTCTTTCCACCATGTCTCTGAGATGCCAATTAAGTCTATGTCATCATTTACTGCTATACATTCTAGTTCTCCCATCTTACTTCTTAGACTTCTGGCATTAGCATACAAACATTTCAAAGTTTGTTTTTTGATTGTATTTTTATTCTGCTTTTTAATTGATAGGGATAAGTTAGAATTTTTTAGCTCAGGTGAGTTTTTAGTTACAGGCACTTGGACTACTTTTCTAATTATTGGAACCTCACTGTCGGGATGCCCTAATTCTAATGCATCATTAGTATCCTTTAAAGATACATCTCTCCGAACCATGCGCTGCTGAGCGACTGTCGGCTTTCCCCTTTGTTCTAGTTTAAAAGCTGCTCTATCTCCTTTTTAAAGGTTTGCGCCAGCAGTCTGGTTCCACCCTGGTTAAGGTGGAGCCCATCCCTTCGGAAGAGACTCCCCCTTCCCCAAAAGGTTCCCCAGTTCCTAACAAAACTGAATCCCTCTTCCTTGCACCATCGTCTCATCCAAGCATTGAGACTCCGGAGCTCTGCCTGCCTCTGGTGACCTGCGCGTGGAACAGGGAGCATTTCAGAGAATGCTACCCTGGAGGTTCTGGATTTAATCTTTCTACCTAAGAGCCTAAATTTGGCTTCCAGAACCTCCCTCCCACATTTTCCTATGTCGTTGGTGCCCACGTGTACCACGACAGCCGGCTCCTCCCCAGCACTGTCTAAAATCCTATCTAGGTGACGCGTGAGGTCCGCCACCTTCGCACCAGGTAGGCATGTTACCAGGCGATCCTCACGCCCACCCGCCACCCAGCTATCTACATTCCTAATAATCGAATCACCAACTATGACGGCCGACCTAACCCTTCCCTCCTGGGCAGTAGGCCTTGGGGAGATATCCTCAGTGCTAATGGCAGTGACTATTCTCTAGGTGAACTTATAGCAGGTAATGGACTTCTCCTCCAAGAACTTATCCAATCCTTTTTTAAACACAGCTATACTAACTGCACTAACCACATCCTCTGGCAACAAATTCCAGAGTTTAATTGTGCATTGAGTAAAAAAGAACTTTCTCCGATTAGTTTTAAATGTGCCCCATGCTAACTTCATGGAGTGCCCCCTAGTCTTTCTACTATCCAAAAGAGTAAATAACCGATTCACATCTACCCGTTCTAGACCTCTCATGATTTTAAACACCTCTATCATATCCCCCCTCAGTCATCTCTTCTCCAAGCTGAAAAGTCCTAACCTCTTTAGTCTTTCCTCATAGGGGAGTTGTTCCATTCCCCTTATCATTTTGGTTGCCCTTCTCTGTATTTTCTCCATCGCAATTATATCTTTTTTGAGATGCGGCAACCAGAATTGTACACAGTATTCAAGGTGCGGTCTCACCATGGAGCGATACAGAGGCATTATGACATTTTCCGTACACATACTGTCCCATAAAAACACAAACGTTTGCTGTTGTGCTACTGGTCGGGTGCTCACTCAGTGAGTGTCCCCCAATCCAACACTGCCATATCATTAAGTAAAGCTTTTGCTTGCTGTCCGACCTCCCGCAGCTTGCATCAGGCCCTTTTCATGTCTCATTCCCACCCCCTCTCAGCACCCTACTCTCCAAGAGACTCACTGGTTCCAGCTGCCCCTCTCAACATTCAGCCCAGCCACTTCACACAGAAGCCCTCAGAAAGCTATGACTAAACTGAAATACAGTTACAGTATAGTAAACGTCCCATACCAAAACAGCCCTAACTGCCAGAAGGGAGAGCCTCCATGTTTATTTGCAGGAGGCAGACAACTAACCTAGATATGCATCAGCTCAGGAAGATTTACGAAAGGCAATACTGCAAATATTGCAGCAGGCCCTAAAACACCAATTCACCTCCTATTAGGAAAACAGAACAAGCCAAACTGCTATGGAACCACACTAATACTACACAGAATACCTCACCTTGGTCACACTGGCAGAACACAAACAGACTCTCACCAAATACAGAATAAAGAGACCATACGTATAAACAGAAACATGCAAAATCTGAATTTTGAAACTGCAACAAGCCAGACTTTGCCTTATGCAGTGCAACAATGTAAAAACAGAAACTTTTAACTCCTCATAAAACACCAAACAATAAAATAAAATAAAAATATAAAACCATTCATAACACTAAAACCATACTAATAAAAAGAATGTCAAACAGTTGATGAATAGAACATTCAATAATTAAAAACTAATGTGTTTAAATTTCCAAAACAGCAACAAAATTTTTCAAAATAGCAGATACATCAGCCACCACCCAATAATTAAAATCCTCCACTCTCCATACCCTGAGATTGTCATGGATAAGTGGGGCCTGGGGCAGTTGGAGGCACACAAACGTTTTCCTCTCTCTCACTCACACCCACAGTGCACATGCTCACTCACACTCATACACACACTGGCTCACAAATATGCTTGACGCACACGTGCTTGCTCACACACATGCACTCACACCCATGCAATCATATATTCATTGACACACACTAGCTCAAACACACTTGTTCACACTCCAACACATGCTCATAAATATGCTGACACAAAAGCTCACAGAAGCTCACCAACACACACACAAACACACACTCACTCATACTCATTCACACTCGCTCAAGACACAAATGCTTGTGTGCATCCGTGAACTCTCACATGCTTGCTCACACACTCACAGATAAATACAAGTATGCTCACTATGGCACACACATGCTCTCTCACACCCACGCACTCACACTCTCACTGATGCTCGCGCACACACACATGCTGAATGATATTGTTGGGAATCCCGGCCGCGGCAACCCACGACCGGTCCCCCCTACCTGCCTCAGTCGGCAACGCTTCAGGACTTCCCCTCTCTCGGCGCAGCACAGCCTGGCGCCAAATCAGCCAGCGGCGCCTCTCCCATGCAGCCCAGGATGCCACCCACTTCCTCCTCACGTGCACTCCCCTAGGCGCGCACACGGGACATGCCGGCATTTAAAGGGGCCGCGGCAGGAAACTTTGGCCCGGCCCCCAAAGTTGATGTCATGACTCCAGGACTACTTAAGCCCAGCTCAGCTTCCTGTTCTTCGCCTTGGCAACAGGTCCTGCTCTTAGGAGTACGTTGTTGCTGCGTTCCAGTGTTCTTGTTTCCCATGTCCCACTCCTCGGATTGTCCTTCTGGTTCTGACTTGGACTTTGTTTCCTGGTTCTGCTTGTCTGCTGCTCGTCCCGACTTTTGGTTTGTCTTCTCGTCTCTGCTCATCCGCTGCCTACCCTGACCTACAGCCTGGATCTCCATACTGCGTCTTCGCTGCTACCCTCGATTCGGACTGTCCACGACCACGTCTGTACTCCACCAGTCTCGACCCGGACCCCCGACGCTGCCTCATCTTCTCCCTGGACTTCGCTTTGCCAGGAGATCCACACCTAAGTCCTGCCAGCCCCGGCACCCAAGGGCTCAACCTGAGGGGAACGAGGGCTCGTATAGGTGAAGCCCCAGCTGGGTCTCCTCCACCAGTACTGCCTCCCAGTGACGAGGACCACTGGGGCCATCCCTCGGTGGTGATTCCAACCCTCGTCCCGGCCCAAAGATCCACAGCGCTAACAGATATAAACAGACAGTTTAAAAAAAAAAAAAAAAGGGTTTACATACATTAATGGTTGGGGGGATCCAGGCAGAGCCCCAGGAGAATGGGTGACCTTCCAGTTAATGCTTCTTGAGGTCTTCCTTGGCCGGGAAAAGATATACTGCAAGGCCCCCCCATCATACTGGATTGTTTTTTGTTTGCTTTTATTTTTTTTTGCAGTGGCCGAGACTGAGAGGGGGGGCCATCTGCAAAGAGCAGAGCAGTAGGGGTCCTTGAGGCAGCAGTGGGAGATGTGTTAGATGCCTCTTGCTTAGAGATGCACAGCAAATGAAAAGAAAAAGCAGCCGACTATTTCCCACTATCACAGCTGAAAATAGTGGTGGTTGGGTTTAAGGGAGCAGGCCCGAGGAATTCCTGCCAGGTTTCCGCAAGAGCTTGGTGTTGGTTGCAGCGGCTCTCCAGGCCTGGAGCCACTGCAATCGACACCAGTAACGGGACTGGCCTGGGTCCTGTCCGTGCTAAGGTCTGAGCAGTGCTTTCACCGAAGGAGCAAGCAGCATAAAGACGGGCAGCTCATGCAGGCCATGAGCCAGGGGGGGCAGGCCATGAGCCAGGGGGGGCAGGGAATGGATGTTTGCAAGAACCAGATGAATGACCATATGGTCTTTTTCTGCCATCACGTTTCTATGAATATTTAAGCTAGTCATCTGCTTCCTATAAACATCGATCCTCCCCCCCATCTCAGACAGAAGTTGACAAGAGTCATCAGTGCAGGAGGATTTTTATTCAGGAGCCGCAATTGAAGCTCCAAAGAGCCGCATGTGGCTCACAAGATGCCAATTGGCCACCCCTGGTCTAGATGACAAGATTTTGCACGCAGGCCTGCATATACAAGGATTTTTTTTTTTTGTTTGGTAATTTTATAAGTCATAATGGGGTAATTTCCAATTAACACTGGAGACACATAAAAGTATGCACACTTTTACTTCATACTAAATAGGCAATTTGAGAGGTATAACTGGAATTTATATGCATTCTTTCAAAAATCAAAAGCACAAGCATGGAAAGCATGCGTGCTTCTCAGCAGATGTAACTTCCAGGCGAATGTCCCCACGCACACCAAACACAGCCCACGCATTTTCAAAGAGGACTTATAAATCCACATTGAAAAGTCTGATTAAAGTCTGTGAGCACTTCCTACCCATAGACTTGAGCCTTGCACGGGCCACTGAAAATTACCCTCACTACTACAGCTGTTCAATCCCATACATGTACTTCAGGAGAGACCCTTTGCATTGCATCACTGGTTCTGGTGATTTTAGGGAAGTTGACTCTGTTCTGATTCAACTTCCCAGTAAGAATCGAAAGTTGTGACCCTTTCACATTCAGTATGAAGGGTTTGGAATTTGTTATGATGCCATCATCTAATTCCTAACATCACTAGTGAGAGATGCTCGTGCTCTCAGAATGTTTGTGCACCATACTGATGCAATCCTAGCTGCTATGTTTGCCTGATGAGGCCTCCAAGTTTTGAGCTTGTTTCTGCTAAAGTATGATATTTTGAACCACGTACGAACATCTTCTCTTTTTGTGCAAATATTCACACAAAACAACAGTTTTTGTTAAATATCAAAGTATTAAAAAGGAGAAACTCCTTAGCAGTGAACATATTCTGTAGCAAACTCTGCACCAACAAAATGAGAGAAAACCGAAATTATGATCACATCCTGGTTTTCTGACACCCGGGCAAAACCAGGATGGTTCGAATGAATGGCAAGAGTTAGAAGACCAGGATGGGCCAATCCACTCCAGAGAGGGAGCTTAGCTGGCAACAATGCTAGAGAAATCGCATTCAGCATAATGCGTCTTAGCATTGCAGAGTATTTCCTTTCCTCAGGCAAGCCTCAGCGCTGACACTCCTCGCAGCCATAGCATCGGAAAGTGACCCTACTCTGCAACTGCCATTTAGCCACCATCTTGCTCAAAGAATAATCATCCATTGATAAAGACTTCAACCGTTTGTATAGCATTTGTACCATATTAAGTAATGCCCCCAGTGCACATTCCTTGTACCTGAACTTTGTATATGCATCCATCTTTCTACGTATTATTTATTTATTTTTAACTTTTCTATACCGACGTTCCTGTAAGCATACAAATCACATTGGTTTACAGTATAACTGCAAAATTCGCTCAGAGGCGATACAGAGAACAGGGGAGGCAATTAACAGTGGAACGCTGTCAAGTGGGGTCAAAACATAACAGTGAAACGGGTCAAGACAAAACATAACATATCATAACCTAACAAGACATCTTAAAACAAATAAGAAGATAACTGAGAAACAGAACAGGAGTGGTACGATGGCCTGTGTAGACCGACTGGAATGTCAGATTAGAAGTGATAGACTGAAAGAGGGGGAGAATTAAGTGTCTGGGAAGGCTAGGCTTATTAGCAATGTAACATTGGCTGCAATACATTATGGGAACTTGGGGTCATCAGGTCCTGAGATTGTCACCTTCCTTTAACATCGGAGAAGCTATGAAATGATTAATGTCGGCAGTGGAAACATTGGACCAACATCAAAAAAGCCAAAACCCAAAAGGAAAGGGCAAGAACATCTTATTTTATCCTTTGCAATCTGAATGCTCTTAAAAAAAAAAATAAATAAATAAATAATGTTATTGGGCTAGGCCCATGACTCTTCTAGGTACTGTGATATGGAGGTCCTAATGTTCAATTCTCGGAGCAGAACTTTTATTCCCTGGGCCAGGCAGGGCTGGGGATGTTGCATAGGCAGCACTAGCAGCCCTTGGGGCAGAAAATATCAATCATCGCTCTATGGCAACACCTTGTGGCTGGCCCATGACACTAGGGTACTGGAAAGGGTTCTTATGCATTGCTCCCAGCCGAGGCGTGTCACTGTAATGACTGGGCAGGGCAAGTTAGGAGATCTACAAAAAAAAATAGCAGGGAAAAAATATCATGGTTAGTTGTAATAAAGGCATATGACACTAGTTCTTAGCCCCGGGGTGAGCTGGGAAAAAAAAAAAAAACGAACAGAAAATAATGTGCATAATCCCTATAGGACAACTAAACTTGTCCTGGGCTTGGTTCTTTGAGCAAGATAGGGGCTCTCACTATAGAAATAAGAATTATGCCCTCACAAAATAAGTCCCATTCTTGCTTGCTTCTACCATCAAGGAGAAGCAAAGTCACCCAAAAACTAGTAGCAAGACCAGGAAAATCACAGCTACCTAGAAAAATAACTTAAAAGGAAGATTAAAGCTTCTTATTACATAGGGTTCAAGCCAATCAAAACCACTGGATGCTGAAGAAAGGAAAAAGTATATGAAAAAGGCTTAGCATGCGATTTCAAAAGTCAGATTTGATTGGTGGCACCTTCTGTTCTCATGCATTTTATGGCTCAGTAGCTTCATTTCCAATTAAAGTGCTAGATATGACTTAGGGCTTTCAAGACATTAAAGACAACTTATTCTGTCATCATTATCTACTATTTCCAACTAGTCTTAGCAAATAATTTATCAAGGAGTTGGAAAGACATGCTGTAAAGATTTAATAAAATTAAATGAAAATATACCACAAATCCTGGAAAAAAAAATCTAAAAAAACCCCTCATACATACAAATAAAGAACATTCTTCCACATACAGGCAATTAAAAGACCACAAATATGTGCACTCGAGAGCTTTTTCATGTAAAGAATCTTAGATCTATATCAGGCAGTATAATAGTACAAAATGCTCTACAATCACAGATTTTTTGTTTCATAAGATGCTAACAAAATCATAACTCTGTCACTTTGCAGTGGTACAATGATCACAAAATAGCAATCCAAATAAGACCACAAATTCTGACAATATTTTCTTTTTTTTCTCCAAATCTGTAACAATACAATCCTTCTTAAATAAAAAGCCTCTGTCCTCTCTTCCCTGTGATAACAAAAACCCTTGTGACAGCACATTTACTTCTAAAAAGTCCAAATAAAGTACATACCGTACAATACACAGTGTTAACTGGACATCCTCACTGCTTATCGGATATATGATGAATTTTATGTTCTCTAGCACACAAATGGAATCAGGCCATGGGATACAATGGCTTATGGCCCAGAAGCAATTCTCTTCCAGAAAAGACATCCGAAAGCTCAGCTTTTAGCTTGACGTGGGATTACTTCAGTTTTGGCATCCTCTAAAGAATACTGCTTCCATTACAGAAGAGACCACTTACTTTCTTATAGCCTGGGTATAATATACCAGTCTTTGTACCACCATGACTACAACTGATTGTTAAAAGGTGCAGATAAATGGAGGACGTATAACTAGTCGGATAAAAGAACATCTATATAAATCTAAGTATTTATTTTATTTATTTAAAGGCTTTTATATGCCGATGTTCATGTAATATTACATATCGCGTCGGTTTACAGAGAACTAAGGTTAGAAATTACAATGAACATAAGTGTTAAATATAACGTGGAGTACATAATAATGATTGAAGATCATTATTATGATCTGGGATTTAGGGGACCTATACATGGTTAAATGTTGTAGCAGTAAGGAAGCCCACTCATTTTAAAATTGCAAAAAATATCTCCTTTATTAAAAAAAACAAAACAAAAAACAAACCCCAACACCACCCAAAAAGACAATCAGAAAAACAGGGTCTGAAAAACAGATGCATATAAATGCCCGTTAGCAATCATGGAGGTGCCAAGAAGTGCTGAATGGTTACCGAGCTCTGAATGAGCAGGCCACGCCTGGTTTTTTTTATAATTGTATCACTTGCAAAAGTGCAGATTTAGTCCTGGTTTGTACAGACTGTTAATCCCACTTTGAAATGAGAGAAATTAAACATAAATTCACAAGAAATGCTCATTGAGCTGCTACTTAGTGACTTAGGGCCTCATTTACAAAGCATGGACGCAGAACGGGAGAAAAGCCTTGGTAGACCAGTCCCTTAGTTTCCTGTTAATTAGTTTGCGGTAACTTGGACACAGGTAAATGCTTCAAATCATCTTAAACTGATCTTTGTGCCTTTAGGGTGTTTCAGGGTTTGAGGGAACCATTGGTGCACTTCCACTCCGATACGTCTTGGGAACGTATATAAATATTTCTAAACTCTCTGGCCTATCAAATCACCAGGTGTTCTCGATTAAAGGCGGCAACTTACTTTGGATGAGACAATTCTATTATCACAGAATTTCGGTGCAATGTAAGCATCTGTTTCCGAGATTGGATGATGTCCAACGTAAACTGTGCGAGTTCCTACTCGTTTTTCTTCTCCAGGACACTGTCAAAAGCAAGAGGAAAAACACTCCGTTTAATTCAGAAGTTTTGCATTTACAAAAGCCTGCGTCTCCCACAGCTGGTGCCAGCTGAAGTCTAGGAGAGAAATTAATAGCCAGCAATTTTAGGCGTTCCTTCAAGAGCATTCAGGGAGGCATCCGGTCTTAGCAGGACTGAATTTGTCCTAATGCGGGAGGATACTTTATTTCAAAACATTACAAGACCCTGCAAAAAATAAAAAAAACTAGGAACAGACTGCCAGATCATTTTATTTGTTTCTGAATTGGACATTTCTAAATCAAAATGAAGCCTGTTTGCAAGGCATGGATGCTTTTCATTTACAGAATTTAACTGAACCACCTGGATGTTTTCTATTTTGCATCAATATGAAACTCACTTGGCCCTTCTATTGCCAAAACATTTTAGACATGGCTGAGGGCAATTTTTAAAAGCTATTTACCTGGGTGAATAAGTGGACTGAAACGGCCCAGTTTTTCCCTGAGCTAAAGTATGAGCAGGAATTATTTTACCCACGGGAAAAGCACATAGTTTTGTATTTTCAAAAGTAGGTGTGTGTTTTTTGTTTGGTTTTTTTTTAAGAGGGTGTATGCTGGTGCAAATCTCTATGGGTACTTTTTCCCCACTGAGGCAAATTTCAAAAGCAAAGTATGGAGGTTATTTTCAAAGAAATTACATGCATAAAAGTAGCATCTCTCATAGCAATTTTCAAAAGCCCATTTAAGTGCATAAAACATTTTGACAATTTAGCCTATGGCATGAATTTTGCAAGGCGTTATATAAGCAAGTAAAAGTAGCAATTTTCAAAAATCAAGTTTTATATGTGCAAATCCTTTTGAAAAGTATCTCCTATGTGCATACTTACCTTTGAGAGCTGGCACAAAGCCCACGAGTATTTTGCAACCTTGAAAATTGCCCCATAATACTTTCAAAATGGCTCTAAATATGGAAAGTTGTGTGAACCGTGCTTATTACTTATCCCCAACTTTTTCCTGCTCAAATCATTTAATTAATAACTAGCTGATTCAAAAATCACATTCAGTGAACGCATACACCCCCACAACATTTTGAGTGTGATGTTTCCATTCCAATTGTATGGGTTAAAAAAAAAAAATTGTGTTAACCAAACTTAGGGGCCAATGCAATAAAATGCACCCAGCTTAGTGCACAGGTTAACGAGCAGTTGGACATGCATTTTGGATGTGCTAGACTAACACCCGATGCAATAAGGGGATTAGCGCATCCAAAACAAGCACCCAAACAACCGCATACCTGATAGCGTTCATCACATGTAAATTCCATGTAAGCGAGGCTATTAGCCATTACCCCCGGTGCAGTAAATTGCCAGGCACCCAACGCACAATTTTTAACACAGCAAATTTAACTCCAGCCATGGAGCTGGCTTTAAGTCATACTGCGAGTCAAGGGCTCTTGCAACAATCAAAAATACTAACCACAGTAGATCTACTGCTTGCATTAAGAAGTAAAAATAATGTAATGGATTGATTAAAAAAAAATTTCTGGACGCACAATAATCACGCTCCAGGCGATTTCACCCCTTGCTGTTGTGCGTGTAAATCATCTGAAGCGGGATAAAACGGATGACCCTATTGAATGCCCATTGCAGTTATGGGCACACAGCCACATCTTCTGGGCACCCAATGCATTTGAGCGCTAGGGACAGCAGAGTTGCTTACCTGTAAAAGGTGTCCTCTGAGGAGAGCAGGATGTTAGTCCTCACACATGGGTGACATCATCGGTTGGATTCCAGTCTGGAACTTTGATCTCAAAGATTCTACAACTTTCAGACATGCCCTACGGAGCATGTGCAGTTGTAGTTATCACCCTGCCCCCTAGACAGATTACCTGTCCCTGATATAGCTCATACATGGAGAAAAACTCAGGGGAGGCGGGTGGATTTCGTGAATATTAACACCCTGCTGTCCTCAGAGAAAAAAAAACTGTTACAGGTAAGTAACTCTGCTTTCTCCAAGAACAAGCAGGATAACAGTCCACACACATGGGTTATTCCCAAGCTACAGGCTGTCCGAGCATGACAAAGCTGGAAACCGCACAGTGCTGAAAGCACCACCTCTCTCTAATTTGCCTGTGAGGCAGCCGACCCACAAAGGGGTCTAGGCGAGAAAAGAGTTGGGTTCTACAAAGAGAAAAACATAGAAAAGACTGAGACACCGAACCTTGATGCATAGCAAAGGTATCTAAGGCAGGGGAGTGATGCGAGTGCAAGAAAAAAAAAATACCCGCACCACAGAAAACACAAGCAGAGTTTCAGATCAGTAAACCCTGACGATGACAGTAGGTTTAGAACCTCCTGGATACAGGAAAACAAGAGACGAACTCTTGGACGAAGACCACATAGTTTCCTTCTGTGTTACAAGACAACTGAAAAACCAACTGGAGCCCAAGAGCTTTCCAGAAAGAAACCTCAATCCACTGGTATCTGAAGGATAGAATGCTTCTGCAGAAATATGCCCCATGTTTGGCTGATAGACATAATGGGCAGAAACACCCAATCAATGCTTGGAAGAATAATCAGCAATAATAGCAGGGGTTGTGACAGACGCAGCTGACCAGCAGGAGAGCATCAAGAGTTTCAGGGGTTGAAAGGCAATCTCTGACTGGGATCGCTAGCCCAAACCCCCAAGCAGGGAGATACATTAGGCCTGAAGTTCACCCACACTGCACCCTGTCAAGGGCAGGGCTATCCATCCTGTCTACAGGATAGTTTTAGGTGAGCTGGAAGGCACTTTGGTCAACCCAGTGAAGTGAGAAAAGCTAAAGACAGTACTGGCCAGAACTTGGCAAATATAGGGAAAAAGTGGTGTCTCTTTCCCTGCAGGTATATACTAAGGTATACCATGAATGCCCTAGCTTTTCTTTACTTCTCATTGACATTCCAACTGAAAGTCGGAAAGAGCAAAGAACTCAAGGAGGCAGAGTGCTGGACTGCAAGGGTAAGAACAAGTTGCTAGGTTGTGTATCTCAATCCCAAGCAAATAACTCACTGCTGATGCCAGTAGGGAGTTAACCACTGAGATAGAGCTCTCAGCCTGCCTGGAACAGCTGAAACAGAGTGAATTCCCCAGGGAAGAAATCCAGACACTCCATCAAGAGACAGGAAGCCGGGGTGCTGCAAGTGCAAACCCCTATAGAAAAGGATTTCTTCACCAGCCTGGAAACCCTAAGGGTACTAGGGCATGGTCAGTGTGATCTCAGAACACACTGTCCACCAACCTTGTTTAGATATTAATACCTCAGCCAACATTATATATACTTCCCCCAAGGAAGCATGCGGTCCAGTAAATGAAACAACCTTTGCATGAACCAGGACTCTCCTGTCCGCAGACAGAGTTATCCTGAAAATGGGAAAGTATAGCTTGCAAGCCACTGCAACCAAACAGTTGCATCTCTGTTGCGGGGTCCCTATTCCCTCAACTAGTGATATGGTGATAGGTTGAAAAGCATACTTGCCAATTAGATGGATTAGAACCCTCCTCACTGAGATAGGATCCTGAAGGCAAGAATAACTGGCAATAGTGGTCTTCCACAAAAAATGCTCCTTGAGTTCAGCAGGTATCAAATTAGGAGAGAAAATCCTAATCTTCACCGGGGAGCTAGCCCGAAGAGGAGACTCCTAGTACAATAGGGAGACTGAATCTGGAATGGCTCCCTCACAAATAGACCTGCTGTGCTTTAGGATGACCTAAGGAGAGCGCTACTGCCTGACCAGCTCTCAGATCCAGCGAGAAATAGAGAGTGATTGCCAGTCAGAAGCAGTGACATCCCTTCTTGTACATTCTCCGGGAAACGTAGAATGAGGGACACACACTGTACGGGTGGACAACCAGCTGGCCAGGGTGAGGGGATCCATAAGGTCACCCTGAAAACCCAAATCATATCTCCCCTTCCTGAAGGGACAGGAAAGCAACAGGAATTGGAGCCTCCCGATCCCAAAAGACCTTCCAACTCTCTAGGTAAGAGTTGCGTTACAGTCACTGATCGTTGAGGTTCAGAAGCTAGCAAATCTGTCACTTGCAGCCATCTTCAGATGCGGTAGGCCACTACAGTAATCAATGGAGGGATCCCAGCTAAAGCTGTCCAATGACCGCTGCTGCTGTCCCCTGGTCCTGGCCTGCAAGGAGATGCTCAGATTCAAAAGAATCGAGGCTCCAGTTCGGCGATAAACCCGCAAGGGATGGAGCCCAAGGGGCTTCCCCACAAAGCGAGTTTCTAACACAGGTGGGGTTGAAAGACCGTCCTCTTCTGAGGAGGGGGAAGACTCCCAACACTAGCCTCATGGTATCCGCTCCCATAGGGGTTCGACCAGGCACACAGCCTTAGGTCAGTCCTTTGGTGCGAGTCACAACCCATTGTGCTCGCCATGAGGGAACAACATACACACACCCATACAGTAGAAGGCAACTGGAAGAACAGTACTCTCCTCTGTAAAAGCACGCTGACCAGTACACATATAGTGGTATTCCATCCTACGGATGGTGGCATACCTATGAATCCACTTGCCATGCTTGAGGGTAGAATCCCACTGCACAGCAAGGACTGAGCACCACCTACTAGAGTCGATGGCTGCGTGTTGCCAAAAAGCAAATAGTGCATGTGATGGCGCCTTCCTAGCCAGTGCTCTTTAGTGCCTTATGGTGCAGAACAGATGACGAGGCGGATACCTTGACGCAACAATGACAGAACCCTGACATGGCTGTGTACTGAACTGAGAGAGAAAACCACCTGCCAGTGCCCGTGGCACATGGAATAGATGATCCCTGCCGTACCACACACGTAGTTGCTCTCCACTATCACACTAACTCCCAATGGAGTGAATAGGAACAGTGTGACGATGACGTCCTCCAGTACCACTGGGGCTTTGATTATGGCATAGTGGTGGCTGGCATTCTATGGCGTCACCCCCATGGTACTCCTAGAACCTGTTAATGCTCCAAGAGGCTGAACACAGCCCTTAAATTGCTTCGGGAATGGCTCACCGCAGGTTCCCTCATGGAATGGCAGCAGCAAAGTCCATGGCGACTGACTGTGCCCATGGTGCTCTGCAGTAGTGACCATGTCAACAGCGCCCATGGGGCCCAAAGCACTCTCACACTCAACAACGTTGGATCGCATCAACGGCAACAAATGATGCTGCACCCAGGACTTCGATGGTGCTTGACCGTGTCTTTATCTTCATCTTTTATTTGAATTTATTAATGCCCATGTCCTGGGCAATGTACATAAGCATAATCATATAATTTACATTAAATCAGTAATCATAGTCAGACAATACAAAGACAAAATAACAGGCTTGTCTAAACAGCCATGTTTTTAGTAAGGACTTGAAGGACTTTGCGCTGTTTGCCATCCATAAAGCTTCCGGAAACTAGTTCCAGATCACTGGGGTGGCCCACAGAGAAAGCACACTCTCTGGTGGTATTTAGACTGGCATGAAATGGTGAGGGAACATCAAGGAGCCCACATTGTGCCAAACAAAGCTGTCGGGTCAGTTAATATAGCCATAATAGGGCATTGCCTCACGGTAGGGCATCGGAAGAGATCAGGTTGAATGTAATGGTTGCTATCTTATATTTAATTCTCTCCACAATTGGGAGCCAGTGTAACTTGAATAGCACTGACATGATGTGCTCCCTTCTATTCGTATTGGTAATCAGTTTGACAGTATATAGCTCCATCCCCGGCGGCCCCAGACATCAACAGCCTGGAGGCACCGCTAGGGGCCCCGGTGTTCAGACACCGATGGACCTACGGTACCAAGGATGCAGGCAGAGGCTCTGCAGCTTCAACATGGCCTCAACATGCCTCATTGGTACCCAAAGGAACAGATGACTGCCGGTGCCATCGACTGTTCCTTTCAGCTCACCTATACATTTGAGGGCATCGATGCTGAGAACTCAATGGTGTCCCACGGCAGTGGCTATGGCTAATGATAGCCTCGACATCAATCTTAGTGCTCTTAGCAACAATGGTGCACGAAGCCATGCGAGGCCTCAAATGCCCCTGATCCCAGAGGCTCAGGGCCCCTGAGATCATTTGTATCCATGGTGATCAATACCCATAGGCCAGTGATGGGACAGCACAATGCCCCTCGGTGCCACTGCAAAGGAGCCTCAAGGGCACTGGACCACTGTGCCTGGATCTTTTGGCACTCCAGGGTGCCTTGACTAGATGGCGACACAGACGCACGACAGCACCAATTTCTCTGAAACCCATGACACCCGAATGCTTCAAGGGCACTCAAAGGCTCTCAGGAGTCCCAGCAGTCGATAGCCTCTAGAGTGACCAGGGCGCTCAATGGCGATCATTGAAAGCGGTGACCAATGGCATCACTGGCCAATATGCCCGAAGGGCTCTATGGCGACCCCACACCTCAATGGGATTGAAGGCAGCATAGTACCTCAAAGGGATCGAGAGCATCAATGGCCTTGAGGGCAGCTCCAATGGCCTCGAGGGGGATCATAGCACTCGATGGCAGCTCTGGTCCCCAATACTAGTCTGTGTTACAACTCCCCTGCATCGAGGCCCAAGGCACTCAATGAAGCTATGGTAGATGCTATTCCTCTGGTGCATCAAGACTCTACAGCCCCTGCAGACGCCTACAATACAGAAGGCCCAGCCAGCACACTCGAAGCATGCACGGCGCTTGCTAGCGCATGTGGTGCTTATAGCATCAAGGGCGGTCATGCACTTTCGGTGACCACAGTGCTCAATGGCAGTCCTGGTACCCGATGCGATCCTGTCATCGACGTGTCAGCCCATCGGTGCACCAGTAACAGATGTACACAGGCAAATGATACTGGGCATGGCATCGAAGGTGCAGCAGCAAGCTGCTTGCCCAGGCTCCTGCTCACCCCTTCTCACAAGGAGACTGCACTGCCATCACAGGCAAATAGGAGGGGAGACTATGTCTTCGGGGGGGGGGGGGGGGGGGGGTTCCCCACAAGATTAGTATAGTCCTCGATCTCATCACTGTATGAATCTCCAATCAATGCCAATCAATCGGCGAAACATGGAAGTCCTGCCCGGGTAGAACTCAGGTGATTCCCTAGGCTCAGCGACCTACATGCAGTCCATAGGTGATCACCTATGGACTGCATTCTGTCAGTCCTGCCAGCACCTGACAAAGATACAAAAACAGATAGAGCAAGGAGAGGATACAGGTATTAAACTACATTTATTTATTAATTTGTTTGTTTTTATATACCGGTATTCAATGTGCATATCACATCTGTCTACATATAATTTGAAGGTGCAGGAAGCAAGGCATTTCCTTTTGTCAGGTACAAAGAACGATTACAGAAATGTAACGTGAAGGAATAACAGTAACAGGAGTAAAAGACAGTGTTAATAATGGCAATAATCAGTATTAATAAAAGGAATAAACAAGAATAAATAAATACATGTGCAGTATTATTTAATAAGTGATAGTATTAGACTCTGCAAGGCTGAACAGCAACTAAGGCCTGCCATGCGGCTGGCAGTCAGTGAAAAGGAAAAGAAAAAGAAAATTAAACTACCATAAAGGTAAAGAAAAACAGCTGCAGCTCTAGAAAAATATCAATTTCAAAAACAGTGAGGAGAGAGCAAAGCTGAATACCGTGATACACATGGCTCCCGTGACCAAACTGTCCCATGGAAAGTGACTGAGGGACTCTGCCTAGGGAGCAGAGTGATAACTATAGCTGCTCATGCTCAGTAGGACATGTATGAAAGTTCTAGAACCTTTGAGATCAAAGTTCCAGGCTGGGCTCCATCCGATGTAGTCACCCATGTGTGAGGACTACCATCCTGCTTGTCCTCGGAGAAGCACAATTTCTCCCTAGCCTATCCTTTTTCAATATAGCATCAGATGACCAGGAGAGGTGGTTTTGTGCACTTTAGGAAAATAGGCACTCATTTTACCGAATGTCTTATTGCATCGACCTATTAGAGGGCAATTTTTAAATCCATTTGCATAAATAAATACTATTTTACATTGGCCTGCCTAAGAGTGGTCTTCCTCAGCTAAAACGTACGTGTGAAGCCCACAACATGCATGTTTTTAGCTGCAATACAAAGGGGTCTTCCTTTGAGTGCATTTAGATCAGGGGACTAAAACAGCACAGGTATTTGACATTTCCAAAAATAAATATACTATTGTATTCCCCTCTTTTGCTACCTACTCTTGCAGCAGGTGTAAAATAAAAATGTGGATGCTTAAAGCGCACACATTCTGCATTTGTTCATTATCAAAAAGGGAAACAATTTATGGCAGCTTATACTGAGAACAGCATGGGCTGGACCGAATTTCCCCTATAATGTGCAAAATGGGAAATCCACCACGTCCCCCTTTTCCTTTTGTAAGGGGTTGGGTGTGGGCTTGGCACTCAAAGCCTTGGGTAAACTGAATTACACTTACAATACAGTAAACCTCCCATACCAAAACAGCACTAACTGCCAGCACTCAATCAGTAACAACCTTACTTCCTTCTTACAAATAGGCAACACTGCAAATATTAAATCAGGCCCTAAAACATCAATATACCTCCTATTAGGAAAATTGCTATAGATTCCTACACAAACTACAGGCTAGCAGAATACCTCAAGTTAGATCAAAGACAGACCTACCAAATACCAAATCAGTTTGCTACCCTTGTTAAATGTAACTGCACCTTCGGGCACCCCTGTTCCAGTTTGATGTATTTACTGCACTCCTGTTCTATGTAAACCAGTAAGATATGTTTTCATGATTGCCGGTATATAAAAACCTTAAATAAATAAATAAATAAATAAATAAATAAATAAATACAGAATAGAGAGACCATAAAATAAAAATAAACGTGCAGACAAAAACTGAACTGGAAACACTAGACTTGTATGAGGGTATGCAGCGCAACAATGGAAAACCAGAAACATTGCTATTGTTCATTATATATCAAATAAAATCAGGAAAGATAAATAATCAATAATAGTAAAACCATACAAATTAGAAAATATTTTCAAAATAGCTGAGAAACAGAATGACATCCAATAATTAAAAAGTCCTTAAAAATTAAAATAAAATGTTCCAAACTCCAAAACATTTTTGAAAAAACAGCAGATACATCAAACATTACCCAATGATTACAATTAATAAGGATAAAAAAAAACCCCAAACAAAAACACACAACCGCTCTCCATACCTGGGAACCTTTTATTTCCAGATGCCCTGAGATTGTTGTGGATTAGTTGATGGGGTGGGAAGGGAGAGGGTTGCTACACACACATTTTCTCCTCTCTTACATATGCTCACACACTACCTCATACATACCCTCATTCAGGCTCCCTCCCTCTCTCACACATACTGTCATACACACTGACCCTGAAAATAGATGGATAGGGATTAAAGCTTTTAATTAATACAGTTCTATATTAGCTCGTTCATTCTATGGGTCCAGTTATAATATTTGACTATTAAAATCTGTTGAAGCAGATTTAAATTGTTATAATTCTTTTTTCAAATTTCTGTCAAATAGATGACCTACCCAGAGGACTTGATAGTTGGCTTACAAGAACATAAGAAGTTAGGGCTGTTCAGCTTGGAGAAGAGAAGGCTGAGGGGGGATATGATAGAGGTCTTTAAAATCACGAGAAGTCTAGAACAGGTAACTGTGAATCGGTTATTTACTCTTTCAGATAACAGAAAGACTAGGGGGCACTCCATGAAGTTAGCAAGTAGCACATTTTAAGACTAATCGGAGAAAATTCTTTTTTTACTCAATGCAGAATTAAGCTCTGGAATTTGTTGCCAGAGGATGTGATTAGTGCAGTTAGTGTAGCTGGGTTTAAAAAAGGTTTGGATAAGTATGGCATGTTCTTAAGTTGCCATACTGCATCAGACCAAGGGTCCATCAAGGCCAGCATTCTGTTTCCAACAGTGGCCAATCCAGCCTGGCAAGTACCCAAACACTCAGAAGATCCCATGGTACTGATGCCAGTAATAGCAGCAGCCATTCCCTAAGTCAACTTGATTAATAGCAGTTAATAGTTTTCTCCTCCAAGAACTTATTCAAACCTTTTTTAAACCCAACTACACTAACTGACCAAACCGCAACCTCTGGCAACAAGTTCCAGAATGAACTAGATGGGCAGGCTGCCTTCTTGGCAAGTCCTAGTGGTCATGCTGCAAAATATGTCCCATGTCACCTACTGCTGTGAATGAGCTGTTTAGTGGACCCTTGGGCCGATCTGTGAGAAACTGGGGAGAGGTGTACTACAGTCTCTAGTAGTGATTGACAGGTCGGGAGGCGGATACCAGGCAGGAGCTGGACGTGAGCTTCACCCTGGAAGCCGGTACTCCCCCGGGAGGAGCCCGGCCGCTGGGACTTAGGAGATCACAGAAGCTGAAGCTGGAGCAAGCAGGCAGGGATCAGGAGTCAGGCAGGAACTGAAGCAAGCAGGAACTGAAGCAGGACTGGCTACTGGAACCAGACAGGAGCAGAAGCAGGACTGGCTACTGGAACCAGACAGGAGCAGAAGCAGGACTGGCTACTGGAACCAGACAGGTGCAGAAGCAGGACTGGCTGCTGGAACCAGACAGGAGCAGAAGCAGGACTGGCTACTGGAACCAGACAGGAGCAGAAGCAGGACTGGCTACTGGAACCAGACAGGTGCAGAAGCAGGACTGGCTACTGGAACCAGACAGGTGCAGAAGCAGGACTGGCTACTGGAACCAGACAGGTGCAGAAGCAGGACAGGTTACTGCAAGCAAGCCAGACAGAAGCAAGACTTGGGCATGGAGTGAAACAAGTCTCAGGTAGGAACGGAGTTGCTATCGCAATAGCACACTCCGGGGCACGGCTCAACAGAGAACCGCAAGGAACCCCATTGCAGGGCAAACTCCTGGGCTCCGCGGCGGCATCCCCCTCGAGGGGTTGCCGCGAAACAGGCCGCAGGCCCTCGGAGATGGGCCAGGACCAAGGAGGTAAGGGCTTAGACGCGGCTGCCGCGACTGGGACCGCAACACCTACTCCAGTGAAAGCAGCAGTACTTTAACAAGTAGCACAATGTGCCTGCTGAAGCAAAATTTCATACCCACCTTGCACTCCTAATATCAAACTGTGAACCAACTAGCCTGACCAATACAAAAACATCTCCACTGAGAGATTCAATTTCCAAACAAGTCTGGCTGAGATTCTCTGGTACTCCATGTGATAAAAGCTTAGCTCAGATTCAATAGTGAATTTATGGCTCACTGTGATGTGGTGGGATTCTTACACAGCCTGAAGCAGTCCAGAGATGGGGAGAAAGTAACTAGCTATAGAGGGATGCTATTAAAATAAAAACCCAGAAGAAAAAGGAAAAAAAAGCAGAGAAAAGAGGCAATGCTGCTTTAAGACAGGGACAGAGAATTGTAGGCTGCAGAGAGCCATTCTGGAGGAAAGAATAGATAGCAAAGGAATGGGATATTAATTAGGGGATATAGTGGATACTAATTAAGGATTTACTTAGGGTAAGTAGAGTCTTTCTAGGGCAGGAAATAGTCAAGGAAGCACAGGGCACACAGAAGTATGGGTTGGTCAAGATGGGGGCCATGGTAGGACGAGTTATTGCTCCCGATAAGAACATGCAAGACTGTCCCTTGATAAAGCTGGGCATTTTCGATGGCTGCTCAAATTCTATGGAATAGACTACCTATTGAAGCCCATAAGGAGCTGAAGTTTCTTGTGTTTTGTAAAAGAGTTAAGGCATTTCTCTTCCCAACTCACTGCAAAGCAAGGTGATTTAAGTTGGTTTGCTGGGTTGTCTGCAGCATTTTATTTACTAGAGATTGCAATGTGGATTTGCATCTTTAAGGTTTTGTTACTGATTTTTGTGGTGTCATGTTTGTATTTATGTATTAATTATGTTTACTCCTTGAATTACATTTTAATGTTGTACACCATGTCAGGCATCCCACACTGGATTAAGGAGATACAATAAAATTATATTTTTCTCAACATACATAAAATAAACTAAAAGAAAAAGAAAATTGAAGACCCTGCGGCTTACAGGGAAGCAGTTGAACAGGAGACTACCAAGAAGGATGTTTTGATTGCTATACATGGTTTACGCCAGCATGTGTTGAAATGCTTTCTGTACATGACTGGAGTGACCCAGATGCCTTATAGGAATGGAAAAATGCCATTATCTGCAAAAGGAACAAATAACAAAGGAACATAAACAAACGGCTGCAAATGCTTGGCCAGGCTATTTTTGACAATCTGTCAGATATTTTGAGCAGATAGCAAGTGGCAACTTGTTTCAGATGTAGAAGTGAAGATAACTGAAAACTGCTCGTGAACAGGTATCACGCTGTATAATCACCAGCAAGCAAGACAAGATCAAAGTAAGAGAGCCAGGAATTAGAAAACCGTGAAATATAACAAGTCAGCCACAAAGTGGCATTAATCTATGTTAACTCTAAAATATCTCCCTTTCTTTGTTCAGGATATGCACTAGTAACTGCCATTAAATCTCTTACGAGGCTTTGAGTGCTTGACCATCATGAGTGTAGATGGGCTTTTTTTGAGCATGTAGTTGCTGATCTCTCACTGGTTTAGTGGCCTATCATCATCATGCTTGGCACAAAACATTCAACAAGTGTGCCTGCTTGCTCAGAATTCCTGTTCCCCCTCAGATTCCCTAATGTCCATGCGTAGGCATGTACCTGCGCTGGCAGGATTGCTTGGCCCTTCATGTGAGCCATCTGCGTGTTGTCTACACGATTATAACAAAGTCTTCCCTCAATGTCCACATGCAGGTTCCCAGTCTCCAACTATGTGTTTGATCTCCCGGTAACAGTTTCATGCAGATTGGCTCACCAATGTTCAACTCAAGGCAAATCCCTAGCAGATACATCATAGCTTGACTTTGAAGACTTGCCTCATGCTACAGCCTTTCTGATACATCTTGCATCACACGGGGCTTCGAGTAGTTTACTGGCAACTGGCAATACTCTCTTCAGTCTTCACATCAAGTGCTATGCCGCACTGCTATCCATGCCTTCCATTGGCGTTGCTCTAATGGAGTAGAGCTTTCCATGGTCTTTGCTGTCCCTTTTTGCACAGGTTTTCCCACTATCTTCACAGATGATTCAGCTTTGCCATTGGCTTGTGGGTTCCGTGGAGATGCAGTGAACAAACTCCCAATCAGTAGTAAAACATTTATTTTATTTAATATTTATAAAATCACTTCACTGATTAAAAATTGCTCAAAGTGATGTACAATATAAATACTTACAATTCAACTAACAACTCATATATAAAATACAAATAAATAAAACAAATCCATATCATATTATGGGACCCATTGCCTACATCTATCAATATTCCATTCTACCCACTTAGTACAACAATTCAGATATTAAAGGATTGAGACATAAATTAAGTTTTCAACTTTCTTAAGCTGCATGCATGCAAATAGTGGCCCATTATCCAAAAATCACTTGATCTGGTTGACTATAATGTGGAAACTGGACCTTGCAATGCTTCATCATGTCTTACGTGGACATGTCTGGGAGCAGTTCAATTTTCCAGAACTCTTTCCTAAGAAACTTGAATCATTTCATGCTGACACTCTACCAAGGTCACACTGATACGTCATGCAACATCACTTTCTTTATGCTACTTATGCACATATTCATTTGTAGGTAGAACAATTGTTGACAGAGTCCTGGATCTCACCTTGCCTATTAGGCCACTGTAGGATATCACATGTCTTCCTGTAACACACACTTCCCTACCGATGTGTCTAGAACGCACGTTAGCATCTCTGATCACAGTGATTTGGGTTTAATAATCCTTGGTCCTCTGCATAGAATGCCATTTTGTTTGTCAAGTTCATATCTAAATGACCAATATTCCCTCATGGTAGCTGGTACTTTCTCCTTTTCTAACCAAACATTCAGGACCACAGACTTCAATATTCGAAAGATCTCATCTCCTGCAGCGTGATGTATGGTCAGACAGATTCAGGTAATCTGCTTGACTGACCTGTGCAATGTCTGTTTGATCCTATTGCACCCAGCAAACCCCAAGATGTTCAGGCCCTGCACTGAACTGCTGAATTTGCCAGAGGCTGTGCTGAAAGTGGTTAGTGTAGCTGATTTTAAAGAGCGTTTGGACAAATTCCTAGAAGAAAAGCCCACAAATCCTTATTAAGGTGGAGTTGCAGAAATCCACTGCTTATCCCTGCGATAAGCAGCTGGGAATCTATCTGCCCTTTGGAATGTTGCCAAGTGCTTGTGACCTAGGCTGGTCACTGTTGGAAACATAATACTGGGCTTGATGGACCTTTGGTCTGATCCAGTATGGCAAGTCTTATATTCTTATGCTAAGGGCCGGATTTTAAATGCCCTGTGCGCGTAAATCCGGCTGGATTTACGCGTGCAGGGCCCTCCGCGCCTCTTTTGCATAGGCCGCCGGCACGCGCAGAGCCCCAGGACGCGCATAAGTCCCGGGGCTTTGTAAAAGGGGCGGGGAGGGGGCGTGTCCAGGGGCGGCCCGGGGGCATGGTCGAGGCCTCCGGACCAGCCCCCAGGTCTGGTGATGGCGTGCCAGCAGCCCGCTGGCAGGCGTAAATCTGGCAACAAAGGTGTGGGGGGGGGGGGTGGGCGAAGGAAAGTTCCCTCCGAGGCCACTCCGATTTCAGAGCGGCCTTGGAGGGAACAGGCAACGCGCGCCGGGCTTGGCGCGCGCAGGTTGCACAAATGTGCACCCCCTTGCGTGCGCCGACCCCGGATTTTATAAGATACGCGCGTATCTTATAAAATCCAGCGTACCTTTGTTCGCGCTCGTGCAATTTTATAAAATCCGGCCCTCAGTGTATCACTGATACATCTCAGGGCCTAGCTTATAAACAATATCAAGGTTGTAATGCTGCAGTGTAAGCAGTATGCTCTGAAAATGTTTGGGAGCATACAGTAGGTCTTCTTGATGACTGCTTATGATCAGTTCCTGCTGTATTTCTATCACGGCCATAGAGGTAATGGTGAAAATGTTGACAGGTAAACAATGCTCAAACATTCCTTTTCAATTTGCATATAATTTTGTTCAACTGGAATGAGCGCCTTAAAAGTAAAGACCACCAGTTGACCCTCTTGCATCAAACATCCAAGCCCATTTTTACTAGAGTCACTCGATCATAGTATTTTAGCACAGGTGCCTTTACAACCACTTTATTTTCTGCACTGTAAAGCCATACTTTGGAAGCTAATGCCAAATGGCATCCTTATCCAGAAGTCTTCAGGACCTCACATATCTGACAGGTATTGCATGAATTTTGGAAGGTAGTTCATAAACCCAATGAAGTATTGCACAGATTTAACATCCAGAGGCTATAGCATATCATGTACAGCTCTAACCTTCTCTTGGTCCATTTTCAGTCCCTGTGAGGACAGGATGTTTACAAGGAACTTGGACTTCCTTCACCTTGAATTGCAATTTCTTCACATTAAGCTTTAGCTTCACCTGCCTGCAACAATCATGATTATGCTCTGCTTTCTCAGTTACTGCAAACTCATGAGGATGTCACCAACTATAGACTCAATATCACTAAACCCTGCTAACATTTCATGCTGCTTCCACTAATAAACCTCTAGTGCTAGCGAGACTCCAAATGGTCATTTAAGCTATCTTTTTTTGCTCTGGGGTGGGTCCAGGAGACTGCTTTTCTCATCTAATTTACATTATAGGAATGCATTCCATGCATCAACAAGCATAAACACTCAAGCCTTAGGCAGCCTGTATAAGATATCTTCAAGCACTGGCATGATGTAGTGCGATCTTCACACTGCTTCCTTACTACAACCACGTTGCTCATCCAGTCACTTGGTTCAGTTGGTGTGAGATGACCATGCCTGTTCACTTGTGCTTTTACCTCTGACTTTATGGCTACTGGTACATTGTGTGGAGCATTTTGGATTGATGAAATACTGGAATGAGCTTAAAAACGGACTTCTGCTGGAACAGATTCCTCTGGTCCATATAAAATACATCATATGCATTGATCAGCTGTTGTCGAAAACAGTTTGGTGCACGGATGTCTATATGGTTTAGTTCTGCAGGAATAGGCCCAAGGCACTTAAAGCAAGCAGCATTGGTTTCCAATTGGCTTTGACTATCTCAGACTCATGAGTGCATCTGTGTCTGCTGCACTGTGCATGAAAGTCCAAAAGATGTCATGAGCTCTCCTTAATATAGATTCAATTTGGTGCTGCTTGGTTGTAGTTATGCTCTCAGTGCCAACCTAATCTTGTCGTTCAGGGACATGACATTACATGTCATACCAGAGTCCAACTGACAGGATTGTAGTATATTATTTAATCTGAGATTATGTCCTTTTATTTGCATAGTGCCTGTGCATTCCTTTGAGAAAATCATGTCAGTACTGAGCAAATGTGCATCATCCAACTCTGACATCTCCAACTTTTGCAGCTTACTTTTTCCATTTGCTGGACATTGTTCTCTTGCTTATGTACATTGCCACAATATCTACATGCTGCAGCTGTTGCTTACTTGTCGCATTAACACTGTCAGCCTGCTGGTCCTTTTGCATAGTTCATATTTGCAAGTCAGTAAGCTCTGCAGTGCAGCACATTTCAAAAGCTGTATTCAAATTTAAATCATTTTCTCAGAAGATGGCAATATGTGCATGCACTGGCAAGGTCAAGGACTAGTTTATCCCAAATCAGTTCATCATACAGTGGGCCATACTCACGTCACTGCTTTCTCTCTGAAGCATATCATAAAAGTTGTCAAATTCCTTCTCCTCTCATTTGTAGCAGCCAAATATTTCTCTTTCATTTTTTGGAGGCCTGAAATAGGCTTCCAATGCATCAAAGATGGTTTTTGTATCTTCTCTGCTCCTCTGTAAGGCTCAAACTGTGCTTGTAAGCATGGTAACAACTCAGTACCTAGGACCCTCTTCAATGTAGCTGCCTGCACTTCATTTAAGCCTGTGGGTAGTCTTCAAATCCTGCCCTGAAATGTTCCCAGTTGCTACTTAAATCACGACTAACCTTCATTCCTTCGAGGGTGGAATGCTATTAGCAGCTGCCATGATGCAGAAATGCTCTCATGCTTTATTAACCATAGGAGGGCACATACAACCCTAAGCCAAGCAATATCGCTGCAAGCCTTGCCTTCTGTTCCCAGCTCCTGAGCCCACTGCATTCTGGAAACTCTACTTCAGACACAGGGACGCAATGCAGGTTCAGAGAAACTTGGGACACCATGTTTCAGATGTAGAAATAAAGTCAATTGAAAGCTGTTAGTGAACAGGTGCCATTTTGTACTGTATAACCCAGCAAGCAATACACAAGGTTAAAGTGACAGACAGGAAGTAGAAAGCAGTATAACAAGCAGCCACAAAGTGGTATCAATCTACAAGTTAACATCTATGGCACTCTGTAGCTAGGCTGCTCAATTATTTGTTTCCATCTGCTCTCTGAGTAACCTACATAAAATGTTCTTACACTTTCCCTAGAAGTACACAGGAAAAAAACATATAGATGCATTTTAAAATGGCACAGAGCCAAGACACTTCAATTTTGACTTGAAAATCATATTTTGTCATCAGATTTCCTCTTGACATAAGAACAGGTTTTCAACAAAAAAGATGGAAGAATCCAGAGTCCAGACAGCTAAGATTTCAGCAATAGGCATTGATCATGGCCTCACATTTAATGCTAGAAAGCAGCTGCCTCCCTAGCAAGACTTTGTAGTACTTTCTGTCAGCCAGGCATATATTCCTGGAAGTAAGTCTGAAACAGTGTCAAAGAGATCTTTAATTATGTTTGACCACTGGGAAAGTGACCAGAAGTCATTTTACAAGACTTGAAAATTGTGTACCACAGGGGCAACATTTTCCATTGTTGTCTTAAGTCACTTGACCAAGAAGAGTGATTTTGATTTGCTGATTTTTCTCCTGGACTTTAAAGTTGGATGCTTTAATAAATATTCCCACTTGCTGGAGCTCTCCTCCACTGGAAGAATCCTGATCAGAGTCTGCAGCACCTGAAGGTGATCCCCTGTAAAGGTGGGGGCGGGCTTTCTGGTTATGGGAATTTCCTACCAGCACGATCCTAGGAGTGGCCATGGCTGCACGCCTGTAAATAAAAAACGATATGGACCGATACCTTCATGAGTGCATTACTTTACTGCAAAGCACGACGAAAAATCTTGCCTACCTCTTATTCCCCTAAGAGTACAGGGCAGCGATGGCGAAACTCCAACCCTCGAATGCCACAAACAGGCCAGGCTTTCAGGATATCCACAATGAATACGCATGAGATAGATTTGCATGCAAATCATTCTCATGCATATTCATTGTAGATATCCTAAAAACCTGGCCTGGTTGTGGCCCTCGAGGACTGGAGTTTACCATCACTGATATAGCGAGTAATGGTTTCAGGAATATCACATTCTTTGACCTAAAATTCTAGGACAAGAACCTCATGTAATCTATTACAAAGGAGCAGGAAGTTAAACTTTAGACACTCACTAACTGCTCTAAAATTGTTTTCCAAAGCCACAACTGCTGCATGCTCTGCTTCTTATGCATTCCCAGAGTAGCAAGCAGTGGGTGCTAAGAAAAGATGCTGGGCTAGATGAACCAGTGATTTCATTCAAAAGTGCAATTCTTATAGCCTTATGCTAGCCATCATTTCAGTTCTTTTGACTAATCAGTATTTTTTTTTCTTTCATTCTGAAAACAAAATGAATGTGCAGATGTGCTAGATTTGGATTCTGCCTAATTATATAGCAGAAAACAAAGAAAAAAGTGTTACGGGGCTAATTTACAATACAAAACCTGACAAGTATAAACAGAAAAATAAAACATTCATCTTAAGAGCTTATGCTGAAATAATAACAGCAATTATCCAATCAAACAGCAGTAGCTGACTGCACTACAAGACTGCAGAGTGAGCCTTTTAAGTAGGTTAAAACTGTAGAACATTAACCCGAGACCCCACTGAAGAATGACAACAAATAGCACCAAGGCAAGATGGATACGGCAGTCTGTAACTTATGCCAAAACGTTCACCTTGCAGCTCTTCTGCATGAAAGATGCTCAGGATTTTAAGAACCTGTTTAAAGAGTAAAAGTACTGCAGTTGCCATGCTAACTCACTGGAATGCATGAAAATTAAGACAGATAGGTACAAGTTGCTACCTTTTTACTGGACCAAAATAATACACTTTTTGACCAGCTTTAATCAGGTAATGTAAGAACCAGCAGGTAAATTCAAGAAACGTATTAAGTTAATCCAATGCAAAGGTAGTACCTTAAAATTTCCAAAAATCACAATCTGTTCAGAAAGAGAATTAGCCAGGGTCATTTCCAAAGGACTTCTGAGGGGAAAAGTAGTGCTTTACCCACAGAAACAGCTCTTTAGAAAAAACTGTGCAAGCGAAACATGCAAACACACACACACAGTATGGGCCGGATTTTTAAAGGGTTACGCACGCCAGGCCTATTTTAAAAAGGCCCAGCGACGCTTTACAAAAGGGGCGGTCCGGGGGCAGGGCCAGAGGCCTCTGACCGAGCGGCCACTGCCACAGTGTCGGAGGATTGTGTGCTGGCAGCCTGCCGGGAGGCGCAAAAGGTAAAATAAACGTTTTTGGGGGGTTAGAGTAGGGCTAGGGGGAGGAAAGGTTAGGGGGAAGAGAAGTTCCCTTCCAGGCCCCTCCGATTTCGGAGTGGCCTAGGAGGGAACGGGGAAAGGCAGCGCGGCTCGGCGCACACAAGGTGCACCACTGTGCACAGCCCCTTGCGCACGCTGACCCCTGATTTTATAACTTGCGCAAGTTATAAAATAGGGTGTACATGTGCACGTGCCGGGTAGCGCATGCACGCCACGCACACTCCTTTTAAAATCTACTCCTATCTGTGCACTTTCATGCACATGGGGAGAGGCTGCTTCCAGGGGTGGAATCTGGGCAGGGCTGGGATTTACACGCCCACTTTTGGATTTTAAAACGAATGTGCACCAAAACAGCAGGTGCAATTGTGGGCACCGTACTTTTGCCAGGATACATTTTCTAGTCAGAAGCCTGCAGGCACTTTCGTTTAGAAAACGAATGCAGGTAAAAAAATAAAACTGGTCAAAAGTTACCCACTAGGAGTAGCATTGACAGAAACCAAAACATTTCATTAGAGCCCTGTCCCACCACACAGAGGGGGAGGTTACGAGAGCGTGAGTCAGCAGACAAACTAGAAAAAGGCCACAGGTGTCTTCAGAGAATGCTGGATGGAGCTGGGAGAAGTCACAGAGCGTTGAACAGCAATGTATGCAGCTATGGCATTTTAGTGTGCAGTGGGAGGAAGGGAGGAAGTTGCGAAAAGTGCCAACCTTGCTGTGTCATGAATAAAAATTAGTTTGAGTTGATATAAAAGTGCACTTTTTTTTTTCCTTGGATGGACACAAAGTCCCCTCGAGGTTCTGGCTACATAGATTATTATTTCTTTCACATGTTACTAATCTCAACCAAATATAGGACAGCGCTCTGGTCAGATATTTATACAATTAATTGTGCAATACTCAAACGGTGCAAACAATTAGTGACTTTTTTTGCATGCAAACAGCAAGATTCAAAGTTAATATTATTGAACAAGCTAGGCTAGCTTCCTCTGTTAGTGGTTTTGCTAGTTTGAGAAGTTAAACAAGATTAGTGCCGTTAGTACTAACTTGATGAACAATATTTTAACCCAATGTTTCTGAACTGGCTTGCTTACCGCCTGTGATGGAAATGCAAACCCTGCAGCTTCTTTTGCAAACTTGTCCATAGCTTAAAAAATATGCAATCAGTGTTCAAGTTCTTCTGTATGAAAAACACCAGATAAAATGCATTAAGTGCAGCAGAGGAAAAAATAAAGTTGGTCTTAAAACATTTAAAAAAAAAATAAAAAATTCCATAAACTCTAAATCTGAGCAAAGGTCGCTAGGATGATTTGTACTGGAGAACATTCACCGAAACCAAAGTTGACACAAAAGTGGAATGAATCGTGTGTTGGGGGATGGGTGGGAGGAGCACCATGCACCAAGTCAAAATAGGTTTTCATTGGCTGAATACCATTTAAACCATATAAAAACATTTTCTAAATTATGTTTCCTGAAAACTGGGGCTACCAGAATTTTCAGGTTTAAAATGCCTCAGCCAGAATATTCAGAACGTGAGGTGTGATAAATTCCTACCATACAGTTCAATACAGTTTTTAAAAATGGTTGGTCAAGAGTTCACTATCCCATTGCCAATCCCCCTGTAACATTTGTGGCTAAAGATGAATAAAAGATTAGTTTGTTGGCAATTTCTGCTTCTGTTTTTAAGTCGACTCCATCCTCAATCAGGCCCCAATAAAGATAATTAAAGAAAGGGACCGAGCTACTAAATGCTTTTTCACATGTCTTCATGGGGCTTTTAGTTACTTTTGACCTTGAAGGAAAAGCATTGTTTCCAAAATCTGAATTTGAAGAAAAAGGTTTTTGGTTTATGAATACTTGCTGACATGACATTTACAAAAAAAAACTGTACTTTGATAAATAAAGTTTTAAAATATACTAAAATAAAGCACGAGGAAGAAAGCTGTAAACTATATAGATTAAGGATTGTACCAATTAGTATAAAAACGGGTGTTGAGAGATGGAAAGCAGTAAACAGTTGATCGCAACACCCCCCACCTTATCAATTTTAATTTCTTCTAATACATAACCAGACAAAAATGGATTCTGGCCCCAATACAGAAATTAGGTTGGAGTAAGCTGCAGTGGAATAGCCCGCCTGGCGCTGCATGGCAGAGTCATTTGGGGGTCTGGTTATCAAAGGCTCTAATGCACAAGTTAATGGATGTTGAGGTCCCCACACAAAAATTTAAGAGAAAAAAGGGGTAATGAAATGCAAAGCCATTCAAATCATCTTATCTATTACTGTGAAGAAGTGGGATGAGTAGCCCAAATGTTAACACACATGCATTAATACAAAAGCTTATCTATACTTCCACAGAGTAAATTAGTGCACTCCAATATATTCTGAATAAATCCTTTTCAGGACATTTATAGTAAGGAACATTTATAGTAAGGATATTGTAATTATAAATGTATTAGGTATATTATTGTAGGTTTATGGTTTTGTTATTTTGAATGTTATCATGCATTAGTTTAGATTGTATTTTAAAGATGTGAATTATTGTACTTTGCCCTGAGCCTGTAGGGCTGGACAGATGATAAATCAATCAATTCATTGTTAACACTGATATAAACCTGTATGTTCAAATCGGGTGGTAATGAGCCGATTTCAACATACTTTGATAATCCGATCCCCTGAGGGTGTCACGAGACTTCTGTAATATAGGAAATTAATTTGACAGATGACAAGTGGGAGAAATATGGAAACTATCACTTATAAACGTGATGCCTTCTAAATTTAAAGCAATTTGATTAAGTTATTTATAGCTGGCATGTGAAATTGCATTCAGCTGTCTGAACCAGATGCTGCTATGCCCTACAAGACTTTGGATCACTTCCTGTGCACAAATGGATAAGGCTCTTCAGAGTGAATTCTGAGAGAACCTGAAAGACTACGACCAACAAAGGATGACACGAGAGTGGAGCCCGAAAATAACCAACGAGTTGTAGTCAGGATTATGGCAGGTTGGTTACAGGATTGTATGGGGAATTGGTAGATGCAGACAGACCTTACCATAAGAAAGGAAGGCATCACTTCATCAAATTTAACTCTAGTAATCATACTGGAATAATTATTAGTTAGGGAAGGGGGAAGGAAATATTTTTTTCCTTGTACAGCAAGGGTGTACAGAGCCATAAACACAGCTCCCAATTTCCTGTGGAAGGTTTTCCAAGATCCTGCAACAATTACGTGGCAAAATTTGCACAATTTTGCATAATGTTTCACATCTCGCACCCTGCAAAAAGTCAATTTTATTGAAAACTTTTCACATTGTTTATATACAGTATCTAAACTATACACCAATACAAAATTTACCATGTACAAAAATGTACCATTTATCCAGTAAAGCCATATAAGTTACAAACAAACTGTGACAGGTCAGTTTTGTTTTCAATTGAAATACACTGCAAACATCTTTTATATTTTCTTCATACAGTCATCTTTCTTCCCTGCATATAAGCTTATGTATTCTGAAGCTGTTCTCCGCATCAGCAGCTTGCTGGTAGTTAAAGTTAACACAGTCTCTGCCAGCTGTGGGACGGGAGCAGCTGCAGACTGCCAACACACATCCAGGTCAGCCTCATATGCACGTGCAAGAACCTTCGTATAAAGATGAAATTCTTCTAGACGGACACCACGCCATCCAGGAATTATATCAAAATCATCTTTGGTTTGACATAAGAGATCTTTGAGGGCTACAACAATCTGACTGCTTGCTCTGTCCACTCCAGCCTCCCCCTCCCGGTTCCTTCAAGAGAGGGGGGGAGGGGGGAGGACTGGATTAGGGGAGCAGAGGGGGCTGCTCTTTTCCTCATCTACTTCCCTTCCTGAATACTGCCTGCGAGGGCCTGCAGCAGGAAGCAGAGACAGAACAGTTCAGCCCTGCCAGAAGAATGTAGTTTCCTTCAGATGACCGAATTGTCTGGTGGCAAAGCTTCAGGTTTTTTTTGCTTCTGCTCCAGGTTGTAAATTCTGCAGATTTTTCCCTCAGCTTCAGAACTGCAGGTGCCTAGGGGCACTGGTCATATACACTGTGCAGCATTATTTTTAATCTACTGGGCTTTATTTGCATAGGAACACTGTAAATGATGGCCAAAAAAAAAAAAAAAAAGACCAACATGGGCCATCCAGACTGTCCATTAAGGTTTTTAGGTTGTGACTGCTGCTCTCTGCAGGTGACTTTCATGCCCTCTGCTTAGGATGATCATTTAATGTGTCAATTAAGAAGACCCATTCATGCAGAGCAGAGATTGTTGGTGTTCACAGTAGCAAGGACGGAACAAGCCTCAAAAGTCAAAATAGTGGCCGATGCTGGTCAGTAGAACGGTCACGAGTCTGCTCCCCAAGCACCTCAGTTGAAGTGGGAATGCTGAATGAGCCTCAGTCAAGTTATTCTTAAACAGGGATGTCATACCGTTCTTGTTTATGCCACCATTTAAAAATAAAATGTGGGGAGGAACAAAACATCTGGTGGCTTCCTTCTTTATGGTGCTTCATCTTTAGGCTCCCCATGGTCTTAAGCATTTGGGCAAAAGATTTGATCAGGTCGACGTAGCGGCAGCATTCAGGGAACACTCAAATGGAGAGAAGAGTTAAAAATAAGCATGTTAGGAATTCTGTATGTAGTGGGTCCCCTTTTTGGCTGTGCGGCTTCTTCCAGGGGTGCTCTAGATCCAGGTTCAAGTCCAGATAGGGAAAAAGAAATTTACTTCTTGGGCCCCTAGCATGGTCAATAAATCCAACCTTATTGCTGGATAGTAGTAATTAATAAAGCTTAAGATGTACAGGGGGAACCAAAAAAAGAGTAGCCAGCAAAAGGAAACACTTGCCAGATTTACTCACTGTCCATTCACCAGCAATCAAACCACCAAAGTAAATATAAATAAAATGCCAAGAGTCCAATTGGTGTTCAAAATAAAGTTTACTTGAGCTTAAAAAGGAACAACCAGACCAAAACAGTAAAAATTAGAAAAAGCACAAGGAAAATCAAAGTCAGAAAAATCATGATTTCCTTTTCCATGTTGCTGTTCTGTGCCACCATGCATGTTCAAGAACCCCTCTCCTTGAAGGCACGAATGCAGCTCCAGGAAGTACTCATCAAAAAACTGGAAAAAATCTTCAAAATCTAAGTAAAAAAATATCCCTCTGTAATCCAAATGCTCAAAAATCTCTTCAGGACCCTTGACTTCTCCTCAGAAGTCTCAACACTTCTCTTTACCCTTGCTGTTAGCTGGTCATTAAGACAAAAAGATCTTGGATACAACCCTTCTGGATATCAGGAAGGACGCCTTGTCTTCCAAACTGATCAATCTTCTCCATAGCTCTCTGCAAAATAATAAATCTCTCTTTATCCTCCGAGTCACAACCCCCCCCCCCCCCCCAGAGATGAGGTAAGGACCATCCAGAACTCCTACTCCTTCTCCTGTCTTCTCTGAGCATGCTCCAGGAATGTTATCCCCAAAAAAGGTGGATTAAAGCCAAAGGGAGAACTCAAAAACAAAGTCTTCTCCCACTGCCCATGATGGAAACCTTTGGAAAATGTTAGTGATAGGCAAAGTTGGGTCACACGTACACCTTGAACACATTTCAGTCCTTTTTACAGCTAGGACTTCACAGATTTTGACACAGTACAAATAGCAAGCCTGTAGCCCCTCCCCCTTTCATTTCAGACCATGTTTAATTCAAGATCAGACTTTATTAACCATTGATTCCTTCTCTTTACTATCTAACTCAAGAACGTTGAGGGAGAATGCAGTGCTACAACTGAAGATATTCAAGAAATTGATCAACTAGAATTGGGCATTACTTCTGGATGGATCAGAGCACACTTTTGAGCACATTTAGATTCTAAGTCAATTTTTTCCCCATAGACACAGAATGGGCAAAGTTCGTATGACTAAGGCCCTCAGTGAGTCAGTCATGAATTAAGATTTAGTAAACAAAGCTGTGATTTTACTTTATTATGGTAGAAACAAGAAAAGCTTTACCCCTCTCTCCTCTTGGCCCCTTTCCATTAGAATTAATGTCATCGTTCCACTTTCTTCTCTAGTTCTACAAGATGTTTACGGCTCACTTCTACCTTTTGCCTGTCGAAACTAACCCTTTCATCAAAATTCTGCCTTAGTTACAAAAAAATATGTACAGCTAAAAAATAAATTATGCAATTTATTATAAAGAGCACTGAAGAAAGGCATTACAGGAAAGTCAAAATGGAACGCAATATCAAGATTTGATCACATGGTCTTGCCAATGCAGATGGATGCTTTCACAATGGGATTGGACCAAAGATAGAGAAAACGTAAAAATATTTAGTCAATAGCAAAAAAAAAAAAAAAAATTAAGAAAAAACACTTAGCACATTGTATTTTACTCTGGCAGTATTTAAGGATCCTTAATTAGCAGTATAATAGAGCCAAGTAGGTGGTTGGCCACTCAGAGAAAACTTCATGTTCATCAAGTAAGCGATGGTTTCCAAAAGGTGTCAAAGTAGAACCAGATGCATAAACAAATTAAATGTTACACAAATCAGAAGCATGAGGAATAGGTAATAACGATATGCAGGCAGATTATATAAAACAGAATATTATACTACTTTGGAGTAAAAAAAAATAAAATTGAGAGACTTAGAGCTTTAGTCAGACAATTAACATCAGTATTTGCTTCAGACAGAGCTTAACACACTTAATATTATCAAGACAATTATTGTACCAGTTTATAGTGGACTACCACAAACACAAATGCATCATTTACAGATTGTTCAGAATATGACAAAATATACACAATCTACGAAGCTGGGAGTATGCATCTCCACTGATGAAATCAATACACTGGCTCCCAATCCCAGTCCAGGTACAATTTAAATTATACGTACTTTTAGAGTGTAATTTTCACACTGCTTGAATAGTGGTAAAGTCCACGTGCATGTTGTACACACATTTTTTACGGAATATTTTCAATGTGAACTTGCACAAACGAGTTTGCTTTGAAAATACTCAGGTAACTAGCCAAATATAAGCACACTCTGCAGCACACAAAGTTACACCTGCTCTTTGGAAGGTGTAACTTGTGTGATGTGATTTACAAAAAGAAAAATATGTGCATAAATTCCAACTCTGTCCCCAAAAGTGCTCTCTTAAGTTTGTGTAAAGTATTAGCATTATTGTGTTAGGCGCATATTTTTGCATGAACTGAGCCCTAGTTTCAGCTTTGAAAATGCAGCTCCTGAAGAGAGATGGGTGCTCCCTAGAGAATAAGTTGAGGCACTATATACCACGATGCCAGTTATGTTCCATGCAAAAAGAATTACTAAGTATTTCAAGTATTTCAATCTAACCTTGTAAGAACACTTATGAAGGACTGCTACTACCTCCCGATCAGAGACCAAAGATAGAAGAGATACACCGGGACCAACATGGTCACCCGGTACAGACGGCATCCAAGCACCAGGGGCCTTACGAGCGGTGTACTGTGGCAGAAGTGAGAGCTGCTCATACCTCCCGCCTGCCCGATCCAAGACACGCCAGGACCAACATGGCCACCCACAGCTGACATCATCCAAGCACCAGAAGCCTTAAGAGCGGCATCTTGCAGCAGGAGTACAGGCTGCTCCTATCTCCCACTTGTACAACCCAAGATCCAAGAGGCGAGAGATACGCCAGGAGAAACATGGCCATCTGGTGCTGACATCATCCAAGAGCTAGGGGCCTTAAGAGCAGCATCCTGTGGCAGGAATGAGGCTGCTCCTACCTTCCGCCTGCCTGATCTGAGAACCAAAAGAAGAGAGATATGCTGAGACCAACAAGGCCACCTTGCGCCGACTTCATCCAAGCACTGGGGGCCTTAAGAACAGTGTCCTATAGCATGTCGCTTATGCTCGTTTTTTCCCCATATAAGAATGGGCAGGAAAAGAAAAGGGCAGATTGTTCACTCCCCACAGATTTGTACACTAACAAGAGGGCCTATGGATCTCCATGTTAATCGTCCAACTTCATCACTGCAGACTGTTCTGAGTAACGATTTGGACATCTTAAGCCCCAGGGCAAGTCTCCCCCCTCCTAATCCACAATCACTACAGAAGGTAAAAGCTACGGAAATATCAATCAGTTTTGCCTTTGCAAGATCTTTTATCAGAGAACTATCAGAACTTAATCTTCCACTAGTTAATGGTAGATTTGCAGCTGGGATTTCCCCACCAGTGCCACCCCCCTCAGCTTGTTCAAAGGAGTGGCACTGATGTTGTGGATGGTTCTGGAAATGTTTCCCTAAGAGATATATGGAGAGTAGTCACACATATACATAAAAATTTAGCTTCTGCAGTTACTTAACAATAATTATACAGCAGATGGCTCTAAAAAATTCTGACAACATGAGAGACTGAACTTGCTAGAAACCCAACTTGGGAACCAACATGGAGTAACTACAAATTTACAAGCAACATTATTAGCTGGAATTAAAGAATCTTTCATTACATTTCAAAATGTGAAATATTAGAAAATAAAGAGCTAAGAATTTGCAATTGTAACATTTTCTAATTGTTTATAAAATATGCCACTGAAGTTCTCCAATTTCTTCCTGATAAAGTTTTCTCGCTGTCCAATAAATGGAGGGATCTGGCCTCTAAGGAGGAAGCCACCGAAATGTTGGCTCCCCTCTCTAGTACTGATCTTACTCTATTTCTTCAAACTTCCCTCTAGATTCATCAAAATGCATGGTGTGGTAAACTGATCGTGCCCCAAGATAATTCCTATTTTCGCATCTTGCGCTGAGAGAGAGAGATAGAGACTATCTACAAGGCCTTCATAGTAGTGAAGTATTTGTATCTCTATAGGAGGGCCATCTAATAGATCGAAGTGAGGTGTTGGTGGTGCTTTAGTGTTTAGGGGCCAGTTTCTCATATAGACTTATGAACAGCACAGTACACCTTCGTGAAGATTTGACATCATTTGGAGTGAGGAAAGTCTCACAAAGATGCCATTTCTACTATGTTCTCTCACCCTAGTCGTGTGGGATAAATTGCAGGTTGGAGATGGGCTGTATAGCAGGACTTTTCCTGCGTCCTTCTTTTGCGTATATGCACTTATTGGAGATAGAACCCAAAAAGGATGTGGGAAAATACAGACTAATTTTTATATATTTATATATTTCAAAACTGTCTATTAATTTTCCCATACACAAGAAATCCAAACCGACACAACGACGAAATAAAAAGAGCAAGTACATTGGTGTACTCTTCCCAATGCACGCAGAGTACAACCTGGTATATTCAGCCCACTGTGAACCAATCCCCTCCTCCTCCACGGACCTATATATTCAAACGAAATGCTCATACATCATGCAACATTATAATCATTAAGAACAAGATTCCTGGCAGGATGCGACAGCGATTGCAAATAAAGATCCCATATTAACAGAAATGGTTTCCTGTATTTCATTAAATCTATTTTTTCCATGTATTATTTTTAATTTTTCTTATCCAGCAGATTCTTTGGTAAATAATTTTGTGCCTAAGGATGAGTGTTCTGTAAAGTATGCTTCTTTTGATGCGGTTGTGTCTTCAATATGCAGAGCTGGTAGGGGTGCACTGATGGCCAAGGCTGACATTGAGGCGGCTTTTCAGTTGTTGCCCATTCATCCTGCAAGTTTTCATTTTGTTGGGCTTTGCTTTCAGGAGTCAGTACTTTGTGGAGAGTTGTTTGCCTTTGGGTTGTGCAGTGTCTTGTGCATTTTTTGAAACTTTTTTTTTTTCAATTCTTTATTTTCAAAATTTTTGGAATTTACCAGGAAAAAAATCCTTACAGAAAATTCAATGTCTTTTAAAAAAACCATGAAATAATCAAGTGTACAATTTTTCCATATCATACATGTAATTACAGACATTTAATTATAAGTAAATATAATGGCAATTAGGAGACAGAAGGAGCAAAAATTTGTCAAGGAAATCAATATATATATATATATATCACAAACTTAACATGATAGACACGCCTGACTACTGCATCTTTTCTTCTCTTTTCAAACCGGTTCTGTTGAGACCTCAGAGGGGGATCTTCCAGCTAGAAACTTTTTCAGATTTTCTGGTTCATGGAAAATATATTTAGATATATTTAGTATCATATTTAGATACCTGATACAAGCTTTGCAGGGATATTTCAAAATGAACCTAGCTCCCAGCTTCAGTACCTCAGGCCGCATCAATAGGAACTCTTTTCTACATGTCTGTGTAGTTTTTATCACGTCTGGAAAAATCCAGATAGGCAATCCATAAAAAGGAATTTGACGATTTCTAAAGAATAATCGCATAATATGATTTCGCTCTGAAAGAAATGCAAATGACACTAGCATAAGTTTCCTTTGGTTGACCTCCTCTTCTGAAGACATTTCTAATATATCAGTTAAGTTCAAAGATAGATTTTGTTCTTCTAATTGTGTAGTTTGTTGAAGGTAAAATGCCTTAACTACCACTGGTAGAGCTGGCTCAGGAAAATTTCAGATTTTTCTTCATATAAACCTTAAATAGTTCCAGCGGCGAAATAGATTTAATTACTGGAAAATTAAGTATACACAAATTATGAGCTCTCAGAGCATTTTCAACGGATTCAAGTCTTTTTGAAGTTACACTTTCAGAAATTATCAATTTATCTTGCTTAGTTTCCAATGCACTGATTCTTTTTTCCAAATCTTCTGTTTTATTTGTAAATGTTATTATTAGGTTATTATTCTTGACTGTTTGATTCTGAATGTCCACTCTTACTTCAGATAAGATTTTAATGGAGTTTTCAATTGCACTCAGCATAGAGCAAATCCCTTCCAAAGATATTGTCTCAGGTTGCTCAACCCTGTACCTTGAACAGATAACAGGACGGCTGCTTCTTGTGCCAGCGGCGTAGAAGTCCTCAGAGGATCCTCCATTTCACCAAGTTGTTCCTCTTTCTCCTCTCCTGGAGCTTCAACTCGCTGATCTCCGATGCCACCATCCCTGGCCATCATCATGGCCGCAGCAGCTTCCACTGAAGTTGGGCAAGGTATCACGGTGTTTCGAGGGTGTGCAGGTTTTCGCGGTAATCTGGGGCTCAGCGTCATATCCAGGGTCAAAGGGGACGGCTCTTGCTCCTGAGCCGCTCCCCCAGCGACAGAGTTCTCCGTAGTAATAGATGCAGTTCCCGCAAAGAAACCGGAGATAGTTGGCTGTCGGGGGTCTGCTACTGGTGAGTTAGTAGGCTCACCTCTTAGCCGCCCCTTTTGCTTAGTATGCGGCATATTTTAAATGAATTGTAAAGAATAATCCAGGAAATTTGGCAGCACTTCCTCCAGCGTTTCACACGGGTCTACGCCTCGGCGGCCATCTTGCCTCCTGCATTTTTTGAAACTTTTAAGTATGTTTGTGCAGAGGTCACGATGCAGTAAATGGGTAGTGATAGCATGTTCCAATACTTAGATGATTTTTTGTTTGTGGGACCAAGTCAGTCAGATTTATGCATTGTCCTTCAGGATGGGTTTATGTGGGTGGTGGGTCTATTTGGTATTCCAATCGCTCATAATAAGACAGAGGGCCAATGGACAGGGTCACCTTTTTGGGCACTAAGTTAGATTTTGTTAGTATGGCTTCTTGTTTACCAGTAATTAAGGTGCAGAGGCTGAGGGAGTTTGTTCAGATAGCACAGGTCACCAAGAAGGTGACCTTGCATCAGATGCAGTCATTGATGGGATCACTGAACTTTGTTTGTCATATTAGCCCGATGGATAGAGTGTTTATAAGACAATTATCAGTGATGACAGCAGGAGTCAAGTCACCACGTCATCAGGGTACCAAGGAAAATTTGGGAGGAGTGTGGTGTTTGGGCATCATTCTTGGAATTTTTTAATGGTGTTTGCATGGCGTAGGAGGACTTGGTATCCAACAGAGACCTCAAGCTTTACTTGGACGTAGCTGGGGCTTTCGGTTTTGGGGTATATTGAAAGGGGGTGTGGTGCGCGGAGTGTTGGCCAGTTGAGTTGGTGGAGGCAGGGATAGTTAGAAACATTACAAACTTGGAGTTGTTTCCTATTGTGGTAGCTCTGACCTGATGGGGTGATCGACCACATGACAAAAGGGTCATTTTCTAGTGTGAAAACTTGGGGGTGGTTGAAGTTATTAACCAGCAGTCTGCAAAATGCGAGCATGTGTCAGTATTGTTGCGAGAACTGGTACTTGTTGGAAATTCCGGCCACAGGTTGCCGCAACCAGGTCCCTCTAAATCTGCTGGCAGACACCGGCATCAGCCTCTCTCCTTGGCGCTCCGATGCAGGCCACTCCGGGGCCTTGCCGCGGAGTCTTCCCCACGAGGGAGACGCCGCCGACTTCCTCCTGGGCCCCGCCTCCTTAGGCGCACACGCTCGGCCAAGTTGGACTCTTAAAGGGGCTGCGGCGGGAAACCTCGGCCCGGCCCCCAACTAGGCCGTCATCAGCTGGGGCTATTTAAGTCCACTCCTTGCACACATTCTTTGCCTTGGCAACAGGTCAGCTCTTCGGAGAATCTAGTTGCTGCGTTCCTGCTTGTTCCAGCTCCGGTTCCTGTGTTCCCGCTGTTCCAGTCCTCCTGTTCCTGCTCTCGTGGTACCGCTCCCTTCTCCTGATTCCAGCCCTTGGATTGTTTATTCGGTTCTGACTGCCTGACTCTGCTGTCTGCTTCTCATCCTGACCTTTGGCGTGTTCCCGGATCCTGCTTGTCTTCTGCCTGCCCCGACTTCTGACCTGGTTCCTCATGCTGCACAGTCAGTGCCTGCCCCTGACTCCTGGACTGCCTTTGTTCACCCAGAACTCCGCCAGCCTTGACCCAGACCATCATCTCTGCTACCTTCCGTGGATATCTCTTCTCCAGGAGATCCTCGCTTAAGTCCTCCCAGCCTCGGCACCCAAGGGCTCAACCTGAGGGGAACGAGGGCTGGTATAGGTGAAGTTCCTGTCTGATCTCCTGGTCCTGCATTGCCTTCTGGCTATGAGACCACTGGAGGACCTTCCCTCAGTGGGAGTTCCAGCTCTCGAGCCGGCTCAAGGGTCCACAGCGCTAACAGTACTACTGTACCTGAGATGGAATGTTTCAGCTACAGCTAGACATATGACAGGTGTAGAGAATTTAATTGCCGATGCACACTCTCATTGCAAGTGTGATGTCTTTTGGTGAATGGCCCTGCAGGCGGATGAGAGATGAGCAGCAATCTGGGAGCATCTATGGCATTTTGGCCTGCTGAAGCATGGAAAAATGATTAGGGTATTGGTGGCACCAGCAACTTGGTGGTTTGGGGGATCTGGTAGTGAGAGTGACATCATTAAATACATTTTGTGGGCTATGCAGGGCAGTTATTCCATGTCAACTGTCCGGTCACACACTGCAGGTTTTTCCTTCTTTCAAAAGATTGGTGGTTAAGGGCGACCTGGTGGCAAGCTTTGTGGTGGAGTGTTAGGTGGTTGGGCGAAGGATCGTGGTCTAGTCGAGGACAAAAAGCAGCCAATTAAGAATTCTGAGGTAGTGGTCATTTCAGAGCACCTGAGGGTGGTGTGTTGGTCTGAGTATTAGGTAGTGCTTTTTCTGGGTGGCATGAGTGTTTGCATTTTTGGGGGCTATGAGAGTTGGCGGACAATGCATGCGGAGCGGGGTTACAGACAATCTGTGGATATTTAGGGATAGAGTGCGCTTTCAGATTCATAGGTCAAAAGTGGATCAGAGAGGCCGAGGGCAGGTGGTTACCTTGGTGCCTTGACTTGTCCGGTGCATAGTGCACAGGCTTTCGTGAAGATCATGCCGTAAGTCAGAGGTTCATTCTTGGTACATGCTGACGGGTCCCCCTTAACAAGATTGCAATTTGCGCAGGTCTTGCAATTGGTGGTCTTGAGGATGGGATAGAATGAGGACATCTATAGGATACATTCTTTCCGTATTGGGGCTGCTACAACTGCTGCAGAGATGGGGTTGTCCGAGGATCTGATTCAGTTCATAGGGAGGTGGCGATCTGGAGCCTTTGCATCGTACATGAGAATATAACATTGTGAGGGACCATAGGCTTGGGGGCGAGTTGTCGAGCATTTTGTTAATGGTTTACATATTTCTTTCAGAGTTGCAGGGAGTTCGCATTGATCGGGGATGCACCTGGATTGTGGGTCACTTTTTTTGGTAAAGGTGTGGGAGGTGCCGGAATTTATTTTTGTACATCTCAGGAGTAATGACATTGAGGTCTATTCATGCAAAGAGATTGTTTTGATGGTAAGAAAGGATTTCACAAGCATAATGAATGAAGTGCCAAATACAAGGGTGGCTTGGTTAGACATGATAGTTAGATTTAAATTGAAGAATGAAACTTTCTGGAAGTGTGGTGTTAAAGTGAACAGGCAAATTGGTAGTTGAGTGGAGGGTCAAGGTGGTTATTGGATAAGTGGTCATGGGATGTTTGTGAAAAGTTATCAAGCAGACAGTGTACATCTGTCAGAAGTGGGGCTAGATTTGTTTAACATGCTTCAGGAGGCTTTGGAAAGGTTGATTAATAGGAGTCAGTTGGGCCGCAGTGTGGGGGAACAAGGGCATCCTTGGTTGTTATTTTATGGCAGAAACCCAAGCTCAAATTGTCAATTGTTAATAATTTACATTAATGGGGTGGCTGCTACACGAGGCGGCTGGTGAGCAATGGGGCTGCTGCTGCTCAGGCTGTACTCACCCTTGCTGGGATGTGGCAGGGTGAGGAATATTGGAGGACTGTTGCCTCTGGGGGAGTGGTGGTATGTGGTTGGGGGGGGGGGCGGTGATTATTAATATTGATATTGTTGTTTGGGCTCAGATTATGTTTTATTTCACAATACACCGCAGCCTTTTGTAAAGCCATACATTGTGTATTGTGCTGTTGTGGAGGGAAGGGGGGGGGGGGGGAGGACAAGTCCTGCCTTGTACTTGTTAGTAAAAAGCTGGGGGGCCTGGACCTCCCTGCTGCCATTACCATGGTGGCATGAGGAGCATCTGTTCCTCATCCTTTTGTGGTTGTGTGAGTGGGGGTAAGAATGTTGTGCCTCAGGAGCCGTTGCAGTATGTGTCAATATTTTTAAAATGCTGTATGGCCATTTGTTTCCTGAGTGCAGCGTGGGGTTTTTATTTGCTGGGGCAGTGTGGTGGAGATAGTCAGCGGGTTGGCGGTTTTTCCTTCCCTTCCTCCCTCCCTATTTTATGTGTTATGTGAGTGATTGGTTTCGAGCGGGTGTAATGTCACAGTTTTTGGAGGCAGAAACCCAAGCCCAAATTGTCAATTGTTAATGATTTACGTTGTTAAGGGGGTAGCAATGGGGGCTTCTGCTCAGGCTGTAGACTCGCCCTCACTGGGATGTGGCGAGGTGAGGAATATTGGAGAACTTAACTCTGTATGCCACTGGGGATGTGGTGGCATGCAATTTGTGGGGGCTGGGGTGATTATGTAAACCGATGTGATGTACACCAACAAATGTCTGTATACAAAAGCAAATAAATAAAATTATGTTGATATTGTTCTTTGGGCTTGGGTTATGTTTTATTTCACAATAAATTACATCCTTTTGTAAAGCCACGCACTGTGTATTGCTTTGTTGTAGGGGGAAAGAGGGAAATGTAGACAATGCATAAGTCCCGCCTTGCACATTTTAATAAAAGCCGTGTTTTACTGCTCTTGCAAAGATACTTCCCTGGCTTGTTTGTTTTTCTTAAGAAGGCATTCTCTTATCTAAAGAAATTATGCTGTGCTATGAATTGCTAAGGAAAACAATAGAAGTAGTTCTATTCACAGCTAAGGCCTAACTTAAAAGGACAATGTACAGCACGCCATAGATAAAAATAGGTGCAAATGTAGGTAAACTACTAACTGGAACCATCTCCAAAGTAGAAGGGCAACTTAATCACTGTTAAGGTATGGCAGACTCCAGAGTGAAATAAGAACATAAGAATTTCCATACTGGATTAGTCTGAAGATCCATGAAGCCCAGTATCCTGTCTCCAACAGTGGCCAATCCAGAGCACAAATATTTGTCAATATCCCAAACAAATAATTCCTTGCTGCTATCATGAAGTGATGACTATTACCTAAGTCTTGTTGGTTAATAATGGTTCTCATCCAGGAATTTGTCCAAATCATTTTTAAACCCAGCTATGTTAATTGCCTTAACCACATCCTCCGATAATAAATTCAAGAGATTAATTTTGCATTGAATGAAATAACTTTTTCCAATTTGTTTTCAATGTGCTACTTACAAACATCATAGTGTTCCCTAAGAATTTGCTCATTACGCAATGTATTTATTTACATGACATTCATGTAAATGTAATTACTCGCCCTAAACCTTTCGATGTCAGAGCCAAGTACAACACTAAAAGTAAAACAAATTTCCTTCCTGAATTGAGAACAACATTATCTTTTAGAGGAAAAAGAAACCAATCTGGTTCTCAAAGGAAGTGGCTGAAAAAATAAAGGCAAAAAGAACAGCGTTCAAGAAGTATAAATAATACCATACAAGGGAACACAGGGAAGAATCTCTCTTAAAACTAAGGGAGACAAAGAAAGAAATAAGGAAAGCGAAAGATCAAGTGGTATCAACAGCGGGCCCGTCCCTCTGGAATTCCCTACCACCTGACCTCCGCCTTGAGCCGTGCCATACTACTTTTAAGGCGAAACTAAAGACTTGGCTCTTCCTGCAAGCATTCCCAGAGAGCTAAGATCTAGAAGGAAATACAATCCCTGTCCTTTTGTCCTTTTGTTCTAATGTATTTATCCCTATGCCTTATTTATCCAAGATTGAAATTGCCTTATTCATATGTTTATAGTTAGCCTAGTTAGTTTGTTTTTCTTATTTACTTAGACCAATTTTCTGTTTTTGTTCCAAGATTTGTTCCATGTAAACTGCCACCCGGCAGTAGTTATTACTGTTAACTGTGAACCGGAGTGATATGTATTGTATACAGGAACTCCGGTATATAAAAAACCATAAATAAATAAATAAATAAGAAAGAATTGCCAAAGAGGTAAAGTGAGGTGACAAATCATTTTTCAGAAATATACGAGAAAGAAGGAGGGCCCAAAGTAGTATAGTGAACTGAAAGGTGAAGAGGAGCAATGATGGAGAGACGAAGAAATAGCAGAAATATTGAACAAATACCTCAGTTTGGTGTTCACAAAAGAAAACCCTGAAGAAGAACCAATCTTGGTTGACAAGCTTGTAGTTGGGGATAGGGTAGACGAAACTCCTTTAGATGGGAACAGCTAGGCAAACAAAGTGGACGAGGCTATGGGGCCGGATGAGGTACATTCCAGGATACTGAGAGAGCTCAGAGTTGTACTGGCAGGTCTGCTGAAAGACATGTTTAATAGATCCCCGGAAACAGGATTGGAAAAGAGCAGTGGTGGGCCCGCTTCACAAGAGTGGTAGCAGAAAGGAGGCTGGAAACCACAGGCCAGTTAGTCTCACCTTGGTGGTTGGAAAATTAATGGAGACACTGCTGAAGACAAGGTTAGTGAACTATCTACAATCTGGTGGGTTGCTGGACCTGAGGTAGCATGGACTCACCAGGGGAAGGTCTTGTCAAGCCCAATTTCTCATCTCTGTCAAATGCGATCGGACAAGCCGCATTGTCTTTTTGTGGTTAATTATTATTATTTTAATTGCTTATACTATTTATTTTACAAATTATGTTTGTTTCTGTTAACCGTTTTGATCAAATATTACTTTTGTAAAGACAGTATACAAACAATTTTTAAATAAAAAAAATAATCCCAAATAAGAAGGCCCTTCCATCTTTAATGCTTTAAACATTGAAATCTGTAGTTTAAAACAAATACGCTGTTGAGGTGGCAACGAATGCAGTTTACATAGAAGAGTGGTTACATGATCCCAAGGCTGGCCACACATTACCATCCTAGCAACAGAATTCTGCAATGCTTGTAAGGCACAAATGCTTGATAAGTAAACTCAGATATATACTATTACAGTAATCTATATAAATAAAAATGTTAAATAGTTTGGACGTAATCGATAATCTCAGAAACTACTGCACCAATTGCTTTCAAATTTGGACACAACCTTGCTTTCACTTTTGGCAAGGTTCTTCTCTATCTAGATTATATAGATGTCACACGGTTACAGATAAAAACATGTTTTTACATGTGTGTGGGGAAAACAGCGACATCTGTTGGACAGACATGCAATACACACTATCTACCTTGGGAAATGAAGCTGCTGTACTGCGCTTGCGCGGGCAGGAGCACACGTCTGGCACAGTGGGACCAACATGGTGCTGGGAGGAGCAGCAGCGGCGGACCGGCAGCTATAATCGGGCGTGGTGGTGTCGGCCGGCCCAACTTTGACACCTGGGAGGAGCTGCGGCGGCGATCTGGTGCGGCTCACTTGCACGACAGGGAGGGATCCTTGTTGACCTCGCGTCTTCGGGAGCAGGCCACGCAGAACCGCACAAGAGGGAGAGGGACGGGGGGGGGGGGGGGGAATCAGCTGGGAGGGCATTGCGAGCGGGAGGGGATCAGTCAGTGAAGGAGATTCAGAGAAGGTGTGTTGTCACTGACGAAAGGGTAGGGAGTAGGCGGGGAGAGGTGACAGTGAGGGGAGGGAGAATGAAGGGGGCCGTGAGTGTCAGGGGAGAGACACAGAGGGGAAGAGGTGAGTGTGAGGGGTGAGAGTTGGAGTGGGGACAGGGGAGTGAAGGGGGGGGGGGTTAGTGACCGAAGGGGGAGGGGTGAGTGTGAGGAGAGAGAGTTGGAGTGGGGACAGGGGAGGAAAGGGGGGGTGAGTGACCAAGGGGGAGGACGATGTGTGACTGAGGTATATGAGCAAAGGGAAAGAGAGGGGGGGGGGGGAAGAACCTGACTCTGCCACTGCAACGCGTGGCGGGCCACTACGACACAGAGGGGAGAGGTGAGTGTGAGGGGTGAGAGTTGGAGTGGGGACAGAGGAGTGAAGGGGGGTTAGTGACCAAAGGGGGAGGGGTGAGTGTGAGGAGAGAGAGTTGGAGTGGGGACATGGGAGGAAAGGGGGGGTGAGTGACCAAAGGGGAGGACGATGTGTGACTGAGGTATATGAGCAAGAGGAAGGGGGGAGGGGGAAAAGAACCTGACTCTGCCACTGCAACGTGTGGCGGACCACCGCTAGTCTATTAATGAAAGTACGAAAGATTGTACCAATGTGTGAAAATCATTCCGATCCAGCACATCTCATATGATATAGTGTTCGCAACTTAAAGAAACCTAACTTTAGTATTGACTTCAACTGTATAAAAACAAATTTGTCAAATACCACCCTTAAATTCCTCATAACTGTTTTTACTGGGATTGTAGTTCCATTCACTAAAATTGGGTGATGTACCAAATCTGGAAGAAATGGATTGAGGAAGAGCACTCAATGTGATGTACTTGGATTTCAGCAAATCTTTTGATACAGTCCCGCACAGGAGGTTTGTGAATAATATAAGAAGCTTGAGAGAGAGCGCCAAGGTAGTAGCTTGGATTGCAAACTGGCTGACTGACAGGAGACAGCATGCAATGGCAAGTGGAACCTACTCTGAAGAGAGACCCATATTAAATGGAGTGCCACAGTGATCAGTTCTGTTCAATATCTTTGTGAGAGACATTTTGGAAGGGCGAGACGGTAAAGTTTGTCTATTTGCGCATGATACTGCAACAGACTGAACACACCTGAAGGAGTAGAGAAAATGAAAAGTGATTCAAGAAAGCTTGAAATGTGGTTGAAGATATGGCAGCTGGGATTCGATGCCAAGAAGTGCAGAATCATGCATCTGAGATGGGGTAATCCAAAAGAGCTGTATGTGATTGGGGGGGGGGGGGGGTGATAGACTGATGTGCATGGACTGGGAGAGAGACCTTAGGATGATACTGTCTGCTGATTGGAAGGTGGCGAAGCAATGTGACAAGGTGATAGTTAAAGCTAGAAGAATGCTGGGCGAGAGAGAGACAGAGAGAAAGTACCAGTAAGAAAAATGAGGTGGTGATGGCCATGTACAGGTCTTTGGTGAGGCCTCACCTAGAGTACTGCATTCAGTACTGGTGCCCGTATCTTAAAAAGGATAGAGACAGGGTGGCGGTGGTCCAGAGAAGGGCAACCAAAATGGTGTGGGATCAGCAGCAGAAGACCTATGTGGAAAGGCTGAAAGATCTAAATATTTTTACCTGGAAGAGAGGCGGTGCAGAGATACGATACAGACGTTCAGATACCTGAAAGATTTTAATGAGGCACAAATTTCAAACCTTTTACATTGGAAAGAAATGAATAGAAATCAGTAGAAAGAAATCAGTAGAAATTGGTCGAACTCCGGGGGGGGGGGGGGGGGGGGGGGGGGGAGCAGCTCAGAACCAACATCGGGAAATATTTCTTCAGAAAGAGAGTAGAGGATGCTTGGAATGCCCTTCCAAAGGAAGTGGTGAAAACAAAAACAGTCAAAGATTTCAAAGGGACATGGGATAAACACTGTGGATCCCTAAAAGCTAGAGGATGGAAATGAAGAAAAGGGTGCATGGGAATTACTACCCTTAACTAATAAGCCTTGATGCAACTGCAATATTGCTCTCCACTTCAAAGGCGGGGGAAAAGAGAGTTTGGATTCAGACAACAATGAAGGACTCCAACTTTTACAGTCTGGGGAACTGACAAGCATGGGAGCTACCTGCACAGAGCAGCAGTTACTACTCTTAACAGAAGGCATGGGATTACCATCCTTAACAACAAGCCTTGATGCTTTTGTCACAATTGCAACATCACTCTCCATTTTGATGGGGGGGAGGGAGTGGAAGAGGAATTGGATTCCACGACAACCAACATGGGCCCTGATTTTTACGGTTTGGGGTACTGATATGAAGTCCAACGAGCAAAAGGGAAAACCAGTTACCAACTTAAAATAATTGCTCTCTTAATAATTTTCTCTTTTTTATTTTTAGATTTTTACATTGTTAAACTATTTTCCTTTTGAAAAAAGTTTTTAAAGAGAAAGTGAACTGCATCAGCAAGCCAGTCAGCGTCTCTCCTCAAACCTGGAGAGCGCTCGGTCTTCTCAATCACTTGCAGTCACTTAAATATCCAGTTGTTATTATCAACACTTGAGTCGTATAGTTCAAAAAAAAAAAAAAAAAAAGAACCTCATACACCAACAACGGCAATTCATGGCCTTAATGTGAAAAGCAACAGATTTCATGCGAGTTAGACGGATTTGAAAATTTTCAGATAAGGCTCAACTATGGCCAAAGTTTCGCTGACAGCAGCTTCATCAGGAGCCAAGAATGACAATATTGACACGGTGAAATTCGACAAACAATTCCATCTCTAGCATAAAACAAAATCTTAAAGCCTGTTGATACTATCTTCTATTCACAGTATTCGCATCAATCCTTTCTCTTTCTGTCAACTCTGAAATTGGGACCCTAAGGTCTCCCGCTTAATTTCAAGATGGACAGAAACTGGTTTTCCCTTTTGCTTGTTGGATTTCTTTTTTGTGGGATTATTTTGCTCTTTTGTTTTCATTGTACTGATATGAAGAACAGAACTGCATCTGTGGCCACATCCAAAAGCAAAGCACATCAAGCAGCACTGTCAATTTTCAAGAAAGCTCATCATCCAGTAAAAATGTTGCTAGCAGTATTTTTACTTTTTTTTATGGGTTACAATAAAGCTTGGGGGATAACTGCACAGAGTGATAGTTGCTATCCTTAAGAGAAACATGGGGGTGACTTACAAGGTGTGACAGATACTACCATAAGAAGTTTGCTGGGCAGACTGGAAGGACCATTTAGTCCTTTTCATAGTAATATGTAACAAAATGACTCCTGTTAATTCACAGTTTAATTTTTTTTTTGTCAAACTAGGGAAGACTAGGAAGCCATTATTTTCACTCAAAGGCAGAGCTGGACAAATCTGGTGCCAGGTCACTATGTCCAGATAGCACAGTGGCTCATTCTCAGAGTGGTGCCACCAGCGCTGGGGGCAGGTGACACAGCTGGCAGGTAGAAGAAAGCCAGTGAATCTACAGTGTTGTGATGAGAAGACTGCAGAGCTAGGACTGAGAGAACAGGTAGGCAGAGGGGGAGAGAGGATTGTGGTAGAAGTGATGAAAGCAGCAAGAGTGAGAAGGTTGGAGAGAGAAAGAGGCGGCACAGTAGAGGGAAGGGATAGAAAAACAGACAAGGGTTGGTATGGGAGAAGCAGAGGTGAGAGAACAAGAGGATGGAATCTGAAAAGAAATGAAAAAGACAGCAAAGACAAAGAGAGAAGGAACAGATGGAGAAAGCAGAAAACATGGACAAAGATAAAAAAAAATGTGTAAATCAACCACTTTTGTATTTAAAATTTGCTACACAATTTTGGTTCACTGTCACACTATGTAGCAGTGAAAATTATACAAAAATGGAAACAAGTATTCCTTGGTAGTGCCTAATTTGTTTTTATAATATTGTATCTATATTTAGGCTGAATAATTTGGTCCTTCCAAATGCCACCTCCACTTCTCCCCTGACCTATTCTCACACCAAACTTGTGTAGCAAATTTTAAATACAAAAGTGGTTGATTTACTTTTTTTTTTTTTTTTTTAATGTCCTAGATCTGGACTAGATTTGTCCAGGCCTGCTCAAATGGTGATTTTCTTAAACATTACAGTTGTTCCACCTAAACTGTTTCTGTACATATGAACTTTTGGATATCAAATCAGGAAGCAGCCAGCCTAACTGTGGCAATTGTTTGCAAGGTGTAACCCAATTAGCTTTATTTACTTGCCCTTACATAACTGGCTAAAGGTCTGATTTACTAGGATCTCTCTTCCATTCTGTGTCTATAGGGAATAGAGCTTAATGAATTGGACCCTAAGTTAGCAGGCAGAGAGCAAATGACTTGAACTAGTCTCAATTCTATATTATGTCTCGAGATAAGCACGTTTTTATCCTGGAGACTTGTTTAAACACTGCAAAAACAGGATATGCAAGCACTAGAATACTTAACTGGAACAGTGACAGCCCAGATTTATCCACTGCCAAGGGACAAAAGAATTTATAGGAAATGTAGAACACAAGGCACGCTCAGAGATATTGAGAAATATTAGAAACAAGCTATCTTGCATTAGCAGTGTAGAGTTGCAGCAAATAAGCAATGGCAGGGAGATGTAAAAAGATGGCCTGCACTTTTTTCACTGCTGTTGTTTGTATGCTTTAGGTTGTGGGAGTTCACCCCTTATTCTGGGCAATCTTGATTGGTCTTCTCTGATCGTGGTCTGTTCTTCAACCCAACAAGTAAAGCATGGGGCTAGTTCCATGGTGGAAGGGCTTTGCTTTGTTACTGTACCAAAAATCTGCCACTTTTTTATTCCCTTTTAGCTCACCTCCTCAGCTTAAACCTGAAACTGATACATAGGTCATTTAAGTGGGGTCACTGACTGACTTTCCTCTTTATTTGCCAATTCAAAAATAGTCACAAGAGGGCTGCTAAGTAAAACCAATGAGAGCAGTTATTTCAAATTACCTATAGAGAAAGACGTCTTTACCCCACTCTAGTGAGGGTACTTCAAGTCTCCCTGATCAAATGTCCTTGCTATTGCTAAGAAGTCCCAGTTTACATTCCTATTTTTCACCAGAACAGTTTATGGATGACCATACATAAGGAAATCAAAGGATTTAGTGCCTTCAGCTGCAATTTTTGAAGTACTTACTGTGCATTAGGCATAATGCTCCCTGTAGGTTTTTGTTCACGTAGAGGTCTTTCTACATTAAGCACCAGTAAGAACAGACTGGGCTCTGCACTTTGTTTAAAAGCACTGCCTTAGCTGGCATTAGACGGGTACACCACTCGCTGTGTAGGCTTATTTATTTATTTTATTTTAACAGCTTTTCTATACCGACATTAAAATACACATCATATCGGTTTACATTTTAACGTAAAAAAGGTGGAAAATTACAATAAACAGGGAAAGGGGGAACGGGGCAATTGATAAATACAAAAGGAAGCACAGAGAGGCGAAATTTAGCAAAATGAAAACTAAAGAGAATACAGCATGCAAAATGTAAAACATATCTACAAATATACAAGCAGTAGTATGTGGCTACATGGAGTCATCAGAGAGCAATTGAGAGGTGTATGCCCCCAGATCTCTACCAGGGCAGTGCCAGCTTTCCCTGAAGAGTTGCAATGTGGTATTTGCCTTTCGGTTATCTTGCAGGAAGTTTGTGATAAGCATATTTGAACAGAATGAAAAAGCATTGTACGTGCACACCCACTACTGACATCACTGCTGAACACTGTAAGGTCAAACACTAGGAAACGCATTACAAAAAAGCTAACCTGCAAAAAAAAGGGACTACTTTTAAAAGGGTTTCTCTAATTTCTTAAGTCAAAACTTCCCGAAATGGTGTTTGAAAATCCATTTAATATGGTGGCCTATGTTTTTTTCTGGAGGCAATGAAGTGTAGGATTTGTTTTTTTTTAACCTAGAAACACAATACGAGTTTAAGCAATTTGTCTTCTCATGCATACTGAGGTGGAACTAATTTAAAGCAGTCTAATTTGCCCCGACTTCCTTAACTCCTGACAAGGGAGTGTGTTATACGCAACAGGGGCACAAATGGGTCTTGAAACTATTCAGAGGGGTTTTCCTAGGACGTATCCCAATTTAATTGCCAATTCTGATTCGACTGTAAGCCGTACTAATGCTTCTGCTCATTTAGATCTATTCCCACCTTGAGACCAACTTTGGAAAAAGGCAGAATATCAATTGATCATTCATTCATTCAATAATAAAGGACTGTAAAACAAAAATTACTTGGGAAAGAAAGGATGCAAGGAAAACAGTCTCCCATCAGGAGTGCTTTTATTTTCTGAAACCCAAGTTGGATTCTTCATGTCAGAAAAGAGGACCGGAAGGCTCGTCTGCATATTCTACCCAGCAGCCCCCAGAAGAGGACTCCAGAGGTCACAGCGAGTGATCCAGGCTTTCAACTCCACAGCCCCCACCCCTTGTGCGCACCTCAAATTTTCTAATACTCTATCCCAGGGATCCGGAACCCATGGCTCGCGAGCCAGATATGGCTCTTTTGAGGGCTGCATCTGGCTCGCAGACAAATCTAAATCAGTGTGTCGCCACACTTTCCAGTCCAACGCTGACCCAGCTGCTCTCCGGTCCTCCTCTGCCCGGGCTTAAAATGCTGTCAGCCCGAGCGGAACGCGGCAGGACAGCTGGAGTCAGCGGCACCGGCGTGCTCTCTTCTTCCCTCCCCCCCCCCCCGCGGCCCGGAAGAGGAAGTGAAGAGCATCGGGTGCGTGCGCGGCAAGAATAGGCCACGCTAGTGTCCGACGGAAAGAAGACTGCAGCGCGGCTCAGAGGAAAATGAAGAGCTTCAACCGCGGCCGATGGGACTCCGCCTCCACGAGGGCTGAAAATGAAGGAGGTTAGCGTTGGGAGGAGGCTGCTGCTGCCGCGAGTTCCCGGGGTGGGGGTGGGGGAGAGAGAGAGTGAATGAGCGAGCAAGCATGTGTGTTTGAGATCTTGTGTGTGTGAGTGAGAGATTGCATGTATGTGAATGATTGAGAGCCTGTATATGTGAAAGAAAGTATGTCTGTGATTGAGAGCCTGCCTGTGAGAGAGAGAGCACGAATGTAAGTTTACCATTGGGAACCTGTATGTGTAAGTTTGTGATTGAAAACCTGTTTGTGTGAAAGAGTATGTGTGTATGATTGAGATCCTTTGTGTGTGAGAGAAATCATGTATATGTATGATTAAGAGCCTGTGTGTATAAGTAAGAGAGAGCATGTGTGTCTGTGTGTGATTGAGAGCTGGTTTAGGTGAGGGAGCATGTGAGTATGTGATTGAGAGCCTGTGTATAAATGAGAGAAAGCGAGGACATGTTTGTAAGCATGTGAATGAGAGTCTGTGTGTGAGAGAAGAAGACAGCATGTATTTATGTGATTGAAAGCCTGTGTGTGTGTGTAAGCGTGAAAAGATAAACAGCATGTGTGTAAATGTGTAATTAAGAGCCTATATAAGTGTGAGAGAAAAAACATGTGTATATGTGAGTACTGAGAGCATGTGTGTATAGGTGTGTAATTGAGAGCGCTGGTATGTGACTGAGGGAGGAGAAAGTTCCAAGCAAACCACCCCTCCTCCTGCTAATTCAGAACAATCTCAGGACACCTGGATATCAAACATTCCCAGGTATGCAGAGCAAAAAATTTTTTGTATCATTTTTCATTACTGGGTCTTTGTGTCTGCTATTTTGAAATATTTTGTTGGTATCTGGAAATGTTTTATATGAGTTTTTAATTATTGGATATTCCACTCATCAGCTGTTTCGAAATATGTTATTTTTGTTAGTATGGTTTTACTGCTGATGATTTTATATTTCTTGATTTGTTTTATAAGGATGGGTGATGTTTCTTTTTTCCTTTGTTACACTGCATACAGAGACTCTGGCTTGTTGCAGTTTCCAATTCAGTTTTTTCTGCATGCTTCTTGTTATGCGTTTTGGTCTCTTTATTCTATGTTAGGTGAGGGTCAGCACATGTGATTCAGGTGAGGTTTTCTGCTGGCGTGTAGTTTCTGTGTAGGACTCTATAGCAGCCTGACTTGGTCCGTTTTCCTAATAGGAGATGTATTGGTGTCTTAAGGCCTGGTGTAATATTTTCAGAGACTTATTGTACTTTAAAAGTGTGATCTTACATAAAATGCACACATTTACTTGTATTTAGTTTTAAACATATTGTATGGCTCTCATGGAATTACATTTTAAAATATGTGGCGTTTATGGCTCTCTCAGCCAAAAAGGTTCCTGACCCCTGCTCTATCCTTTTACCTTGCTATACCTTATAGGGTAGCTTTTCAAAGGCTACGCGCGTAACCCGAGAAAATCTGCCCCTGCGCGTGCCGAGCCTATTTTGCATAGGCTTGGCGGTGCGCGTATGTCCCAGGGCTTCGAAAAAGGGGCGGTCCCTCCGGTACAGCAGCCTGTGTCGGGGATGACACGCCGGCAGGCGTAACTTCTGAAACAAAGGTAGGGGGGCTGGGGGGAGCAGTAGAAAAGTTCCCTCCGAGGCCGCACCGATTTTGGAGCGGCCTCGGAGGGAACGGAGGCAGCCTGTGCGGCTCGGCGCGCGCAAGTTGCACAATTGTGCACCCCCTTGCGCTCGCTGCCGCACACGTTATAAAATCAGGCGTAGACTTGTTTGCGCCACGTTGAGAGAACAAATCTGCGCCCCGCGTGCAGGTTTTAAAATCTGCCCCTGTTTACTACACCTTATCTGTATATTTGGTTTTATATGTTTTGATTTCATATGGTGATTGTGTTTGGTAGGAATAATTTGTTGCACATTTTATACATAAGGAATCTCATTCAAAACAAGAGTTAATAAGTTGGGTTACTAGGAAGATACAGGAGACTAATTATAGTGTGTTAAGGATCATTGCCAGACACATAAAATAAATCCATAGACAAAGTATTTTAGGTTAGCTTTACATCCCCGCTCCCTTAGAAATTTTAACTCTATAACAAATCAACAAAATTATGATGCAGAAAGTAGTCCAGCAGTGAGAGGGAGTCTTTTGCACTGAGTGCCACATGTATGTTTTATCTCCCAGCTGGCGAGAGGTTGTATGTGTGCACCAAGTGCAAAGAGCTCCTAACGCTCAGAGAACAAGTCTGATTCTGGAGGCTAAAGTGACAGAGCTGGAGGAGCTAAGGGAGACAGAGTGGTATATAGAGGAGACCTTCAGGCACATAGGAAAGAAGTCATCTAGAAGGAGAGCATCAGCTTGATGAGGCAGGAAGCAATCCTGTAGCTAGGACCTGTCTGCAAGGTGATGTAGCATCCTCTTGCACAAAGGATAGGTCTCCAGGGGCAACGTGCCCAGGAAGGAAGGCTGTTCTAGTCGGTGTTTCGATTATTAAGAAGGTTGACAGCTGGATGGATGGTAGATGAGAGGATTGCTTGGTAACTTGCCTGCAAGGTGCCAGACCTCACGAATCACAGATAGGATTTTAGATAGTGCTGGAGAGGATCAGGCTGTCTTGATATATATGGGTACCATGGCATAGGAAAGTGAAGGAGGGAAAGCCAAGTTTAGGGTTTTAGGTAGAAAGCTGAAATCCAGAACTTCCAGGGTATCATTCTCAGAAATGCTCCCCGTTCCACGTGCAGGGCCCCAGAGGCAGGCAGAGCTCCCAAGTCTCCATGCATGGATGAAACAATGGTGCAAGGAAGAAGGTTTTAGATTTCTTAGGAATTGAGCTTCATTTTGGGGAAGGGGAGACCTTTTCCTAAAGGATGGGCTCCATCTTAACCAGAGTGGAACCAGGCTGCTGGCACTAACTTTTAAAACGGAGACAGAGCAGCTTTCAAACTAGATAAGGAGGGAAAGCCTACAGCTGCGCAGAAGCATATGGTTCGGAATAATGTATCCATAAGAACATAAGAAATTGCCATGCTGGGTCAGACCAAGGGTCCATCAAGCCCAGCATCCTGTTTCCAACAGAGGCCAAAACCAGGCCACAAGAACCTGGCAGTTACCCAAACACTAAGAAGAACCCATGCTACTGATGCAATTAATAGCAGTGGCTATTCACTAAGTATAATTGATTAATAGCCATTAATGGACTTCTCCTCCAAGAACTTATCCAAACCTTTTTTGAACCCAGCTACACTAACTGCACTAACCACCTCCTCTGACAACACATTCCAGAGCTTTATTGTGCGTTGAGTGAAAAAGAATTTTCTCCGATTAGTCTTAAATGTGCTACTTGCTAACTTCATGGAATGCCCCCTAGTCCTTCTATTATTCGAAAGTGTAAATAACCGAGTCACATCTACTCGTTCAAGACCTCTCATGATCTTAAAAACCTCTATCATATCCCCCCACAGTCGTCTCTTCTCCAAGCTGAAAAGTCCTAAACTCTTCAGCCTTTCCTCATAGGGGAGCTGTTCTATTCCCCTTATCATTTTGGTTGCCCTTCTCTGTACCTTCTCCATCGCAACTATATCTTTTTTGAGATGCGGCAACCGGAATTGTACACAGTATTCAAGGTGCGGTCTCACCATGGAGCGTTAAAGAGGCATTATGACATTTTCCATTTTATTAACCATTCCCTTCCTAATAATTCCTAACATTCTATTTGCTTTTTTGACTGCTGCAGCACACTGAGCTGACAATTTTAAAGTATTATCCACTATGATGCCTAGATCTTTTTCCTGGGTGGTAGCTCCTAATATGGAACCTAACATCGTGTAACTACAGCAAGGGTTATTTTTCCCTATATGCAACACCTTGCACTTGTCCACATTAAATTTCATCTGCCATTTGGATGCCCAATCTTCCAGTCTTGTAAGGTCCTCCAGTAATGTATCACAATCCGCTTGTGATTTAACTACTCTGAATAATTTTGTATCATCCACAAATTTGATAACCTCACTCGTCGTATTCCTTTCCAGATCATTTATAGATATATTGAAAAGCACCGGTCCAAGTACAGATCCCTGAGGCACTCCACTGTTTACCCTTTTCCACTGAGAAAATTGACCATTTAATCCTACTCTCTGTTTCCTGTCTTTTAACCAGGTTGTAATCCACGAAAGGACATCGCCTCCTATTCCATGACTTTTTTGTTTTCTCTGAAGCCTCTCATGAGGGACTTTGTCAAATGCCTTCTAAAAATCCAAATACACTACATCTACCGGTTCACCTTTATCCACATGTTTATTAAGCACTTCAAAAAAATGAAGCAGATTTGTTAGGCAAGACTTCCCTTGGGTAAATCCATGTTGACTGTGTCCCATTAAATCATGTCTTTCTATATGCTCTAAGATTTTGATCTTGAGAATAGTTTCCACTATTTTTCCTGGCACTGAAGTCAGGCTCACTAGTCTATAGTTACCCGGATCGCCCCTGGAGCCTTTTTTAAATATTGGGGTTACATTGGCCACCCTCCAATCTTCAAGTACAATTGATGATTTTAATGATAGGTTACAAATTTTAACTAATAGATCAGAAATTTCATTTTTTAGTTCCATCAGTACCCTAGGATGCATACCATCCAGTCCAGGTGATTTGCTACTCTTTAGTTTGTCAATCTGGCTTACTACATCTTCCAGGTTCACAGTGATTTCGTTCAGTTCGTCTGACTCATCACCCCTGAAAACCATCTCCGGAACTGGTATCTCCCCAACATCCTCATTAGTGAACACAGAAGCAAAGAATTCATTTAGTCTTTCTGCAATGGAACGAGTAAACGTTAATCAGTTGTTTACTCTTTCGAAACGTACAAAGACCAGGGGACACACAATGAAGTTACCGGGTAACATTTAAAACTAATAAGAGAAAATATATATATTTTTTACTCAACATATAATTAAGCTCTGGAACTTATTGACAGAGGATGTGGTGAAAGCTATTAGTATAGCTGCATTTAAAAAAGGTTTGGACAATTTCCTGTAGGAAAAGTCCATTAAGGCAGGATTGCAGAAATCCACTGCTTATTCTTTGGATAAGCAACTTGGAATCTATCTACCCCTTGTGATCTTGCCAGGTACTTGTGACCTAGCTTGGCCAATGTTGGAAACAGGATACTGGGCTTGATGGACCCTTGGTCTAACCCAGTATGGCAAGTCTTATGTTCTTATGTTATATTCTTAATATACCTTTATGCAGGCACAACCTATATAGCATGGACTGATTTGCCCTTATACTGTAATTAGAAGAGAGTCACATTTAAGTTTGGAAATTAGCATTTTATCAAGTTAGAGAGTTCCATTTGTTTGCCTATTAAAACCACAGAAGTACAAACCGTAGAGTTAAGAAATAGATGGACTCTGAGAATATGATGTTAGGGCATGTGTAATGCACCACAGTATATAACTGAGCACTATTTATCAGAAGATCCATTAACTGTAAACTTGCATCATCCAGAAAAAAAAATAAAAAATTGCAGTCCCCACCATCCTGGTTATCCAGAATTTGTGCACAACGAAGTCGTCAAACTAGTACTTTGGGATCATTCCCGCCTTGCTTACAAGCCACTTCTAGCTGGCACACCCACAGCATTGCTTCCGTCCTGTTTCTAGTGCTTTTGGCAGTGCCGAGCACTGCAGCAGCCATTCCAGGAGTGAAAATGAATAGGTATGTATGTTATTCATAAGAGATGCAAACTCTGCCTTCTATCTTGACAACGTCAAATCTGGATGTCTTGATGTGCTGTGATGCAGCTTTTATATATAAAGACTGAGACCACCTGCTTCATCACCTCTGAAGTCACAATATCCACCTACTCTGAGGGACAGAGAGTCCTCATATGTGTAGCAGTCTTTGTTTCAAATATGGACTTCTAGGCACTATTCATGAGCAGCTGTCCATAATTTTTTAATATTTTGTTTATATGCCAACAGTTTGATTTAAGCAACCATTGTTTCTGTTTTGTTTGGGGGTTTTTGTTTGGTTTTTTAACATACGGGGGAAGCACCCATTATTCGGAATGGCCTTGGTCCTGACCATTCCCAATATTTATTTAGATTTATATTCCACTTTTCGCACTTTTTTCAGCACTTCAAAGTGGATTACATTCAGGTACCATAGGTATTTCCCTATCCCCAGGAGGCTTACAATCTAAGTTTGTACCTGAGGCAATGGAGGGTAAAGTGACTTGCCCAAGGTCACAAGGAGCGACTTGAACCCTGGTCTGGTTCATAGCCCACTGCTCTAACCACTAGGCTACTTATGTATTGCTCCGCTGCAGTATTTCCCAATTGGTGTGCCATGAAAATTTGTACCAGCCAGCCAGAGACCACTGGGCAGGGGAGAGTTGAGGTGGGCCTGAGACACAAAGTCTTCCTTATCCTTCCCCCCCCCCCCCCCACGCCCCATACCTTCTGGCTTGCTGTGCTTATTTGCTGTCTCCTCCTCTGCAATTAAAATTACATGGGACTCCGTAGTCTTCCGAAACCTACCTGTGTCTACAATTTCTGACTGCAGAGTGAAGCCAGCAAAGGAAGAAGCATCCTGCTTGCTGACATCTGCCAGTTGCAGGACAGGGGGAGGGGGAGTAGGCCCCTGGCTATGGACTGCAGCTTCTATGGCTGGGTGGAGAAGTGAAGAATATTTATTCATTAAACTTGAAATACTGCCTAAATCAAATGCTCACTAAGCAGTTAACTTCAGAAATAACATGAAAACTACCTCCCACCACAGAAAAGGTCACAGGTCCCAAAATAACATTAAACTTAATAGTAAGGAAAAAACTGTAGAGCAATTATGTAGGCTAAAGAGGTTAGGACTCCTTCAGCTTGGAGAAAAGATGGCAGAGGGGAGATATGAGAGAGGTCTATATATTAATGAGTGGAATGGAACGAGTAAAATGTTAACCAGTTGTTTACTCTTTTGAAGAATACAAAAAAAGACCAGGGGACACAATGAAATTACAACTAATAAGAGAAAATATATTTTTTTTTTACTCAATGCATAATAAAGCTCTGGAATTTGTTGCCAGAGGATGTAGTAAAAGCTATTAGTAAAGCTGCATTTAAAAATGGTTTGGACAAACTCCTGGAGGAAGTGTCCATTAACCATTATTAAGGTAGAGTTGCAGAAACCTACTGTTTATTCTTGGGATAAGCAGCTTGGAATCCATCTACCCCTTGGGATCCATACAGGACAGTGGGCTTGATGGACCTTTGGTCTGACCCAGTATGGCAAGTCTTATGTTCTTATTCTGACAATACTGATTTCTTGAGAACCTGTTATCCATCTGCAGTACTCATAATGGCCACAAGCCATCAGCATCAGTGCTGCTTCTGCAGCTAAAATAAAATGCCAAAAATGTAGGGGGGGGGGGGGGGGAGAGATCCTGGCAGTTGCAAATGCACGCTCAACAGAGGCCAGGTCTGAGTTGGAAGCCCTAAGGGCCAGGAGAAAACTGCCAGGTAGAAAAAAAAAAAATAAGCTATTAGGAATTCCCTCTAAGTTTCACTCCCAGAGACTTGCATTTAGGTTTTGGAAGTTGATCTAACTTAAGCGTATAAAAAGGGGCATAGTTAATTAAATCTGGGTGCTCATATCCCGACTGTGGCCGAACCCCATGCATGCTTGCATGGATACATGCAAACAATACATCCAGCAAAACTTACAAAGCAAGGCACTTCTGAAAGAGAGAGAGAGTTTACAAACCAAACTGTAGCTATACTAACAATGGCACATCTCATTTTTTCAAAAATGAGAATACATAAATCAATAAATATACTAATCTTAAAAAAGAAAAGAAATCAAAGCGTAAAAGATGGCCACCACCTACCTGCTCATGTCGTTTCTTTTGGTTGCTATCTAAGGGGAAAACAAAGGAAGACTCAGAACCTTCCCTTCTGGATGCAACTCAACATTCCATGGGTCATAGAGCAATTTACCGACAGGCACCAATGTTGACCCAAAGCAGAGCTGGATGTTTTCAGGACCAGCCCCATTTTATTTATTTGAAAATGTAAAATCCGCCTCATCCAGTATTTGTTGTTCTGGGGGACCCCTACAGGTGAAGCTTTCTGGAAATAGTAGTAACATGTTGCATCACTGCCCCCAACTCCCAATGCAAGCAGCACCAGAGGAGAGAATGTTCAGACTGTTGTGGGACCATGGAGAGAAGAGACTGGAACCACATCTGGCCCAGGGTCCTTTGTGGGAGTGCAACGGCAAGCCACAGGCATGATTTCATGGATATTCCATGTACCCACAACCATGATCTAGAGGTTCCTTCTTCCTGCAAGTAAAGTTACTCTGGAGCAGGTATGGGTAGCTATTACCCATATGGGGAACTTCCTCTCAGGGTATATAAATGAAATTTTCACTGTTACTTCAGAGTTAGCGTCCAAGCTACAGGTTCGGGACTCTCATCAGAAATTCAGCAGTGTCTATGGGTCAGACCCTGCCACATTGCGTTGCTAACAGATAAATATGCCCTACGCACTAAACTGGTACTGTGGAAGAAAGATAATAGAAATAAAAATCTCAGACTCCTCAAGTATTCAAGGTTAAGCCTCCTGTGTCCTTTGGAAATGTTGAAAAAATACATGCAAGAGATATTGAACCTTCACTCCGATATTCTCCCAACCTTTACTAAAAGATACTGTCTTCCTGGGGGAGAGCAAACACCTGTTTGAGGTATAGATGTATGAAATCTACAATTCTCAGAGAGTTTAAATGCAACTGCCCTATTTAAAAAAATCACAGGAGAAAATTCTCTCTTGGTCCGTTCTGTTCAACTTGTGCTGGATCCTGACCATGTCTTGGCACAAACATCTTCCACCAAAGATTGACTTTTGATCAAAAACAATGCGTTTCCTGACATCTCTAGAGTTATATTAAGATTTCCTGGTAAGTGCATGCTCACTATAAAGAGGATTGCTTTGCATTTTCTGATCTGGAACAGTTAGTGGCTTTCTAAAGAGAGAAAGCGGAGGGAGTTTTGACCTCTGCTCCCATTTCAGGGTTTCCATTGCAACCTCAGGGGGCTCCGAAGTTAGTTAATTACATATTTGGTTACCTGTGGCAATGTGACACACTTGATACTAATATTTTGCTTTTTTCCTTAGATGATCTCCTCCCTTCTCCTCTTGTGGACTAATTAGCCATTTTCAAGATTTGCTTTCATTGGAATTAGCTCATTTCCTATTTGAAATAATGGTTTCTCGTGTTTCTGATTTAAAAAAAAAACAAAAAAAACCCTTTTGTAGAATTCATAAATGCTTAATAAAGAAAAATAAAATTTAAAAAAAAGTGATCCAAAATAAGATCAGAAGAGAAAACAATGAAGTAAAAGCAGAAGAACTGGAATTTTGAGCAATGCAACTTAGAATTGCTAGTGGAAGTGCCAGCAGCGCATAGGATGCTCCAATGTATTGCTTTAGTGTAAAAATACCTCTGCGCCTGGATCAGTACTTGTGGGTTAGAGGCTTCAGAGGACTTACAAAGGAAGATTAAAGAAGAGGGTGATGGGGGAGGGGGGGTGCATGCCTGCTAATAAAAAAAAAAAGGGCTTAAATTATTTAACAAACATCTTTTGCACACCTCATTTGGACAACTTTCATGTTGCCTTTGAGTGGCAATTCTAAAAGGAACATTATCCTTTAACATAAATGGACTGCTTTGGCTTAAATGAATTGCTTTCACACACTGCACTTATTTCTAGTTTTAATATGGGTGGAGGAAGGGGTTTTCTTCATTCTTGTTAAATGCCCAGAACACCTCTACCATTTCTGGGATGACTTACTGGTTTGTTTTGTCTAATAGTAAATGTAAATAATGGTATCTAACTATGCCACATTGTCATCATTCACCTTTCAAGTTTGGTCCACAACATCCTCAGTTGGTTTGGTTTCTGTAATAAGGCCAATTTGTACTTTGTGGTGCCTGCAGCATACTCAAGAGATGCCACTTTAGATCGCATGCTTAACAGTGGACATACTGCCGTTGCAAAATGCATGCTGTTTACACTTCTGCTCCCTTTTCCACTCAGAACTAATGCTGCACTACAAATAGCCACTGCTATTACTAGCAATGGTTACATGGAATAGACTTAGTTTTTGGGTACTTGCCAGGTTCTTATGGCCTGGATTGGCCACTGTTGGAAACAGGATGCTGGGCTTGATGGACCCTTGGTCTGACCCAGTATGGCATGTTCTTATGAGCCTTGAGCGAGATTTTCCCCAAATTTCAATAGTGAATTACTTTAGGGATCATGAGCAACTAACTCCCTGAAATATTTCTTCTGGCCTCACTGACTGCATTTCCCTTCTTTAGCTCACCAGACATTTTTGTTGGTATTTGCTCATCCGACATGGCCAGCCCATCCAGGCAGGCCATGTCAAACTGGCATAGATGCCTGGATGTACTATGAAACTTGGCCAAGACTGAATTTTATCTTTCTTCCCCAACACCCTTCACCCCTACCACATTTTTATACCTCACAGGATATCATTGTTCTCCCTGTCCTCTTTGCCTGCAAGCCGGGGTAAACCTGTGTTCAGTCCACATGTTGCTCTCATTCTTATGGTCTTCAAAAAGTATAGCGATGATTTTCAATGCAGTGGTTTTCCTTAAACTAGTATTAACAGAAAATGTAGCATTGTATACCATGTGACAAGGCTCCTCAAGAGCCACAAACAGGTCTGGTTTTCACAATGAATATGTATGAGAGAGATTCGCATACACATCCAAAACAAAAATTCTAACATCTTTTCTTTGGCTATATCGCCACTAAAATCTGCCTTCGAACACACTGCCAAGACCCTGACCCATTCTTTCATATACTCCTGCTTGGACTACTGTAATTTCCTCCTCTCAGATCTCCTGCTGAACTGTCCAACAGTCTCCTCGAAACTCAGCTTCCTCCAGCATCATTATGACCCTGTTACCTCTCTTCATGCACTAACTTGGGGGTGGGAGAGATTTCAATTTTGCTCATTTTTTTGATTATTTTTATCTTTGTACTTATCGTTTTGGTTAATGCTTGGATTTATTTTGTTCATATGCACTATTTTTTGTCATTTTCGATTTGTGTTTTGTCTAAATATTTCAATTTTTTTGGCTGGTCTCTCACCCATTCCTGTGGCCTGTCCTCTAAATGACCATGGAGTAGTCCCAAGTCACAGCTGCAGGGGCTTCTCCCAGGCCAGCAACAGGTTCCAAGTGTGATTTTTTTTTTTTTTTTTTTAAAGGAGTCTAGGAATTTTCCACCTCTCTCTGTGCCATATCTGTCAAGTCTTAAAGAAAAACCTGCAAAATCTTTCTACCCCACCACCGAGGTACCACTTGCAAGTGTGATGGTATGATAGCCAATCCAACAGTGTTTCCCAACCAGTGTGCCATGGCACAGGAGTGTGTTTTCAGACCTGATCAGGCGTGCCACGGAAAAGTCACCACTGGCTGATTCTCAGATATAGACCAGCTGCTGGGCCCTGCTCTCAGCATCAAGAGGCACCAGCAGTGGAAGCTCCTTTCTTAGAACATGGATAGTCACACAGGATCCCCTTTATAGCCAGAGCATGAGCCCGGGAGGATAGAAATTAATAAGCACCATGCAGAGTATGGATGACTGAGCCTCGCTTTGTTCAGCACACATATCTTTCCTCTTCAGCGATTCGTCCTTTGAGTCCTTCCAGCCTCTGTCTTACCCTATATGCTTTATGAGACAGGCAGAACATGCACTGAGCACTAGCTGTGACTTCTTCTGAGTGCTGAGAGCAGCAGCAGTGGAGGAGCTCTGGCAGACACATGAGGCAGCCAAGGTAACTAACTGAGCTGGCAGCCTGTGCCACACTGACTTCACCTTGCTCTTGCACTTGTATGCAAAGAGAACGGGGCCTTGTAATGGGATCATGTGTGTCTTGGCCCCTCTTTATTTTAAAATTTCAAAAGAGAGACTGACAGGTCTTCCAGTGCTTCCCTAGCTCTTTTTGGCCATATAAATCATCTCCATTGCCTGCTCCATGGAGGTTGGAGTGCCTTGGGCTTGAAAAGGTTGGGAAACACTGCATAACAGGACAGACATACAACCCCACCATTGAGTGAACTGCATCAACAGGGATATGGGTCACCCAGAGCCACATCCATACTGTCTTAGAGAATAAAAAGAATTAAAACACCTTCTCTGCTTGAACACATGCTTTATCTAAAGCCACACAGAAAATCTTAAGACACTCGTGCAGCTCCCTGCCCTCATGTTGAGTAGCACTACTTTAAGAGATCAACGCGACATTAAATAGTACGCATGTAAAATAACGTCAGGCCCGAGAACACAGAAATTATTGCACTGCTGCTATTAAATGGACTCATATGCAGAATTCTGTCCAGACTGATCTGGAGTCTGGTGGGGGAAGGGATTAATGAGGGTTGGATAATAAGGTCCTATGAACAAAGAGTTCAGGATTTTAGCAAATGAAGGGCCTATGTACTAAGCATTTTCTCTATAAACACAAAATGGGAAAAAAACAAAACAAAAAACTAGTATGTGAGGCCCTCTGTGCATAGGTAAACCATTTCATCATCAGACCAAAAAGGCCCGCACTGCATTCCTAACAGCTGCCCCAGTGTCATAAATCTAAAGGGAAGACAGAAGGAACTTTTGTCCTCTTGTGAAACAAACCGAGCGAAGGAAGCCCCCAGCTCCAGGGCTTCTAACCGTCTTCATGGAGGTGGGGTCCCGTAAGGCTTGGCAAGAGAAAGCATTAAAGTCGTGTTCTATTTTATAATTACGCACTGCAACAATCGATGCTTGAGACCAGAGGCCCCAGCCCTCTTTACAAATATTTTGTAATTTATGGGTACAATTATAAAAAAAAATATAGCAAAAGTCTCTTGTCTTTTCTAATTAAATATATGGATTCTCCTAGCAAGCCTCTCTCTCCCCCCATTACCTGGCCACTTAAAAGTCAGTACCACACACTTAGGAACCTTTGCATTTTCTCTCTGTAGCCAGGGGCCTAGACTGCGCTCCGAGCCTAAACCCTTTCAGCGTCATCCTCCACAACTCGTATGGCAGGGGTGGCTAACTCCAGTCCTCAAGAGGCCCAAACAGGCCTGGTTGTCAGGATAATCCACAATGACTATGTATGAAATATATGTTTGCATACAAAGGGAGGCAGTGCCTGCAAATCTCTTATGCATATTCATTGTGGATATCCTAGAAACAAGGACTACTTGTGCTCTCGAGGACTGGAGCTAGCCAACCCTCTCATATGGTATGCAGTGCTCTTTTCTGGTTCAGGCATAGCACTGCACCGACAATAGTCACCACACTTTCTGAAGACCACAAGCATGAGAGCAACATGTAGAGTGATCATAGGCTCACCACAAAAAAAAAGATCTAAAAAAATTTCTAGTGTTAAGAACAAACAAACCATATCCTCAAATGTAGACAAAAACTAAGCTTTTGCTTTAATCTAGCAGCAGATTTTTTTTTTTTTTTTTTTTTTTAGAAGTATGTACGTGCGGCTCTCATGGAGACTCAAAAGCATTGAGTTATGTGCTGCACCCATGGAAATGTTCGCAGTAGCCCTCTGCAGTGACTCGAGAGCTGGGCTCCCCAACTTAGCAGTGCAGACCTACTAGCCTAGCTAAAATCCCAGATTAAACTATTTTTCACGGCACAAGAATGCTCATTTCCATGAATTCATTTTCTTGGCAGCCATCCACCCCTCAGATCTGTTAAAAAGGCGTTTGCTTTTTTTGTTGTTGTTGTTTGTATTTCAAAATAAAATGTTAAACTTGATTATCTAAATAAGAAATCCTTGCTAACATCTCTAACAAATTTAATCCTCTCCCCCAGGACAGTGTTTACTTCTAATTTATTTTTAAAACCATGCAAGGTTAGCTAAAAAAAACAAAACAAAAAAACAATTCTGCCAAATTTAAAAGGGCAAATTAAAAACAGCCTTATATAAACCTTGACTTTTGTTTTATCCAGCAGAACAGAAACCCATAAAAACGGCCCATCCAGTCTGCCCAGCAAGTTTCGCACTTTTTTTTTTCTCATACTTATCTGTTTCTCTTGGCTCTTAGTAACCTTTTGGTTCTATTTCCCTTCCACCCCACCATTAATGTAGAGAGCAGTGTTGGAACTGCATCTAAGTGAAATATCTAGCTTAATTAGCTAGGGGTAGTAACCGCCGCAATAAGCAAGCTACACCCATGCTTATTTGTTTACCCAGACTATGTAATTCAGTCCTTGTTGGTTGTTGTCTGTATATAGATCCACTTTTCTTCAATCCCCATGCCGAAGCAGAGAGTTATGCTGGATATGCATTGAAGGTGAAGTATCAGGCTTATTTGATTTGGGGTAGTAACCACTGTAACAAGCAAGCTACTCCCCGCTTTTTTGTGAATGCAAATCCTTTTTTCCACATTTCCTCTTGCCATTGAAGCTTAGAGCTATGTTGGAGTCACATTAACCGTGTGTATGTTTATTGAATAAGGGTATTATCTCTAGGTAGTAGCAGTCATTCCCGCGAGACACCCACTCTTCATTCACATCCTCTAGACTTTATGGATCCACAGTGTTTATCCCACACCCCTTTGAAGTCCTTCACAGTTCTGGGTCTTCACCACTTCCTCCAGAAGGGCATTCCAGGCATCCACCACCCTCTCCGTGAAGAAATACTTCCTGACATTGGTTCTGAATCTTCCTCCCTGGAGCTTCAAATCATGACCCCTGGTTCTGTTGATTTTTTTCCGACGGAGAAAGTTTGTCATTGTCTTTGTATCATTAAAACCTTTCAAGTATCTGAAAGTCTGTATCATATCACCTCTGCTCCTCCTTTCCGCCAGGGTGTACATATTTAGATTCTTCAATCTCTCCTTCAAAAGAGTTTCCATGGGGGTCTCTCTCCCTTCCTCGCTTCCATCCTGGATCGAGGGATGCACACAAAGCTCAGGTTAAACCCCATGCTCCATCGCGCCCCCCCCCCGTACCTGCTGGACTCCACAGATACGGTTCTGGGATGTTTCCCCTCCTCGCACTGCTTTAAACTCCAGGACTGTGAGGAATGACAACAGTGTTGAGGAGAAAGGCACCAACAAGCTGAGCCATCAAGCAGGTAGTACCAAAAACAGAATTTAAACAAAAATGAGATACATACAGTCGCAGAGCTGGAAAAAATATTTTGAAAACAGGCACCAACCAACGTTTTTAGGAGCCAGGATATGTAGAATTAAAGGTCAAACAATTTGTAGGCATTACCTTTTTACTAGAATAACCTATCTATAAGCTGCTTTCAAACGTTATCCTCTCTCTTCATCAGTCAATAAAGAAACCGCAGTTACACTGGTTTTAAGAGATTGGGCGGAGGCGGGGTGGAGATTCTTCACCCAAGATGATCTCTGTACAAATACTGATGAGCCCTATATCCCTTACCCAATAAAAAATGTAATTATACAGACCACAAGTAAGGTGGAAAACTTTTATTATTTTGTATTATGAAGATCAAGGACAGAAGCGTTTGCCAATGTGCTTCACAAGTTTCTAATTTTTGCCACCGAATCTACCTAAGCTGCCGCAGAAAACAAGGGGGCTGGGTCTTAGTCCTTCTGGTTCCTGTTGTCCGATTTTAGGGATGGGGAGTGCAACGACAGCACTAACAGTGCTCAGGGGTGGCAAAATCCTAAATGTGTCCCTCCCAGGCTGGCAGTAGTGTCCACTCTTGGCCCAGGCTTGAGACAGCTGTTGGGCGTTGTGCAGCTCTAGGCAACGCATTTTAAGAGACTGGCGACCTGGTGCTGTGGATCTTTCCAGCTCTGGACGACACACACATAAGGGCAGACTGCTTTAGAACTGTACAATATGCTTACCAGAAAACCATCCCCTCTTAATTATTCCTGTTTCCATATGCTACTCTTCTTGAGTTTATATCGTGCACCCTCCAATGATTAGGAAGATTACAGTTGAAACATGCATAATATTTCTTCACAAACTAAACACAAAACAACTGAGTGCAAGTAAAAACTTGCAGAGATAAGGCACAGGCCGACCAACAGAGGTATTCAGTCTATCAGACCAAAGACATCTCTGAATAAGAGGGTCTTTATAAGGGCTTTTTAAAAGCTCACGCACCCATTATTGGCCTAAGATATCCAGGAAGCGAGTTCCAAAGCAAGGGCCCACCCATTGAGAAAGCTCGGTCGCGGGTCTCTGCAAGATCAGCAGAGCCCGTAATGGATACTGCTGATGTTCCCCCAGAGGAGCAAACTCTTAACGTGGAATTAATCAAAAGCAGCATCCGAGTGATTTAGAAGTTTATATATCAAGAGCCAGTGGACTGGGTGGAGGCCAGGTGATTGGATCCCATAGCTGCGACCCAGTAAGAATCCGTGCAGCAACCATAGTACAAACAGCTGCAATAGTCTAATGCAGGGAAAAATCAATGCTTGGAATACATGGCAAACGTCTTCCAGATTTAGAAGATATTTTAAATGGCGAGGCACCCTTAATTTATTAAAGACAGTTGATACTACAGCTTTAAGTCAAAGGTATATACACAAGTTATAATCAAGTATTACACATAGATTTAACTTGGTGTAGTATTGGTATTTTCCAGTCCTCAAATATAAAATTAGATGGTATGTCAGCAATTGGAAACAGGCTCAACATCATTAGCTCAGTCTTATCAAGATTTAAAGCAAGTTATTATGGTCAATTAACATCTGATAGTCAACAGGTATATGGAGGTAAATTCGAATGTAGCCACCCGAAAATGACGTCAAGAAAAACTGCAAAATCTATTCCAATGATATTCAGTTTATCTCAACCCAGTGAGTAGTTTACACACTAGAGCAAGTGTGTAAGCCATTTATGTAACAATGGCCTAACCGATGTACATCATGAATTGCCCGTCAATTCTTGCCACAATATTCTGTATTAACTGCAGTTTGTGTGTCACATTAGCTGGTAAACCCGCATACAGGACCCTGCAGTATATGTGCGAAGACCAAAGTGTAAAATGACAGTTTTCAAAGCCCCCAGATCAATAAACTGCTTCACCAGGTATTCCAAATGAAATATGAATCAATATTAAAACCCAATGATTTCACTTCAGACGAAGGCATAACAGTCATCCCATCAATTACTGGCAATTCTGCCAACTAGCAAAATTACCAGAACCAATATAAAAAAGTTTCTGTCTTACTGGCTTTCAAGGCCAATTTACTACCAGGCCATTCCACTACTATGGCAAGCAGTCCTCAGCTAAATAAACTGCTGAGTTAGTATCTCTACCAAGTGGAAATGAAACCAACTTAGGCATGTTTTCCCCATTCTAATCTCTAGGTATCGGAGCCTCTAGGTATCGGAGCCCTTCAATGCATGGTCTGAAGATGAAACCTTTCAGAAATGCTGGCATTTACCAAACATTTTTTAGGTTGTGATATACGTGAAAGCAAATACCACACTCTCGTCCTCGAGAAACTTCCTTTTGACAAAGCAATTGTTCTCTCTAATGCGATATCTTTCGTGTGCTAAAATGAAAATATCTTCTCTATAATCCTTACATCAAAATGTATCCATCACCTTATTTATTTTCATACATCATTCTGAATCTCAACTGCCAAGCCTTTTAATTCTAGTTATGAGAAAGAGAAACTTATTCCATGATTGAGAATGAAGATTACTGGCAACAAATATAGCAGCAGGGTGGGCCCATACTCTTCCCATGCAGTGTAGTTTAAACTTTAAACCCAAAACTTGGATGTTTAGTAATTTGTTTACTGTAACTGTACAATTAACAAACTTGGGTCCCTAAGCCAGTTAATCAACTAATTAAATAATTCGTTACCATTCCAAACCGTAGCAGCTATTACACACTTGTAACCAATTCTCTAGTTTGAATTCTGCTAAGGATGAGAGAGGATGGTTAAGAAGCGCTCTCTCTCCTAACTGTACTTTTATTCCTTTCCTATTTATTTTACTGGCAGATTCTAGATTCCTAAGACCATCTCTGACTAGCATAGGATGTACTTAATACAGAAACTGATGGTTTTGCACACGTTTTATTTCCATTACATTAGTGCAATTTGGGTTTTGCCTAAGCAGGTATGTGTTATAAAAAAGATCACGTATGTGTGTAGAACTTGTATATTTTAATATAAAATGCTTCTTGAAGTTTTTGGCACTTCTAATTATGTATACCTTCTATGCATTCTTGATAAAGATTTAAAATGTCTATGTGTGACAATACGAACATGTACATCGAATGTGTGAAGTAAAGTGGATGCAGTTGCGAATACAGCACAACTTGCCAGGACGTTGGCTGCTTTGCTATGGATCTACTTTGGTTAGAACTTTATTTCCAGCCAAGAGCAGCAGATTGTGCCAGACGTCAGCATCGTGGTTCTAGGAAGACGAATGAATTCACCGACAGTCAAGCAGGGAAAGTGTTCTTAACCAACCTAGCAGAACATCGTTAGCAGCAGCAGCAGGGTGTTTCCATACTGATCATCCCCATAACGAGAGGCGTTAAAGCAGAAGACAATAGTGCAGCACAGTCTATTTATGCATGTTCTTGGATGGACTTGTAATTTTATCTGTTCTGGTGATTTCAACATGTGACGTGACACGCTAACATCATTAGAGCCAGAGAATGAGGCGCTCCATATTATTCTAGAGGACCCTTCTTTGGTATATGGCAGTGGAGAGTGTTACATAATAGCTTATAAAAGCCCCTGAATGCAGAAACCCCTGTTAATTAGATCAGATGACCTTGTGTGTGGATAGGGATTTCTAAAGTTTGAGCTGTATAGAGAGACACAGGCAGTTCCAGGTAGGCAGGTGATAATTCTACATCTCGGGCTAATTCCAGAACCCGCAGGGAGAATTCCAGTAATGCACCGGATTCCTGGGCTCAGCTCACGCAGCACTAGGGGCAGATCCTCTTCTTTCCAGGAGTCCTACTGTCTGCATTTGAGAACTGAGTGTACCAAGGCTTGAGCAGTCAGAACCGAAAGCTGGACTACCTTAAATCTTGTTGGGGTCTCCTAAGTATTTTGGGATGCCCTGGCAATGGCAAATCAACTCATCGCCAACTCACGGCGACAGGGAGACAGCCTAAGACTGCAGTTATCCCTGAGATGCCAGAATCTCTCACTGCAGTGATTCTCCCAGGAACACATGCTGCTAAAAAGTGAAGAGCTTACTACTGTTGCTACAACTGTCTCAAAGCAGGAATGCAAGGTTCAGCTACTGTGATGTTTCATATGGACTGGACATAGTCTATACTTCCGCACATAAAGCAGACCTGCTCTGGGACCAGCATTTTTGGAACACTGCTTGGGTCTCCCTTTCACTAACCATTATGGTGTTTCTTCTGGCTGTCTAGTCAATTGATTTTTGCAGTTTGCTAGGTCTTGATGAAACGAGGCTGAATGTATAAACCAAAATCTGGGGCTCTTTTCAGCCTGGTTTCCAGCTCTTTTGTTGTTACTTCAGCTCATTCCATAATTTTAATGTCTGCCTCTTCCATGCTTGTCTGTTTCATTTCTGGTTTGAGATATTTTAAAAGCATTAATATTGTTCCCCAATTTTCTGTAGAACTGTTTTGGGTTCTCCCTAATATTTTATTTTGGTATCATTTGTTTACCTCATTGGCTTTTGTGCTTCTATTATTTTCAATGCATTAAGAGTATATGAATTTATGGTTGTCTTCTGTTACCGCATTTTGGCATCCTCAATCATTTGAGGTTCTTGGCTATCAATGACACCTCTACGCACAATGATTTTATTTTTTCTTCTGTATAATTTTGTCCAAGTTATTTTTCCTTTCTTTCTGGCCTTGAGACCATATATAGTTATATAGTTGCGATGGAGAAGGTACAGAGAAGGGCAACCAAAATGATAAAGGGGATGGAACAGCTCCCCTATGAGGAAAGGCTGAAGAGGTTAGGGCGGTTCAGCTTGGAGAAGAAACGGCTGAGGGAGGATATGATAGAGGCCTTTAAAATCATAAGAGGTTATTTACACTTTTGAATAATAAGGACTAGGGGGCATTCCATGAAGTTAGCAAGTAGCACATTTAAGACTAATCGGAGAAAATTCTTTTCACTCATCGCCCAATAAAGCTCTGGAATTTGTTGCCAGAGGATGTGGTTAGTGCAGTTAGTGTAGCTGGGTTCAAAAAAGGTTTGGATAAGTTCTTGGAGGAGAAGTCCATTAATGGCTATTAATCAAATTGGCTATTAATCAAATTGGAACTGGGTCTAGTTAAGTCAAAACATCTACAAATCCTGTTAGTGTACGCTCCCCCGGGAGTTCTAGAAACGGACCCCTCACCCCTCATAGAATCCATTGTGAAACACATCAACTCAGACCTTCCTACAATGATCATGGGGGATTTCAACCTCCATACAAACGCAACACCTCTCTCTGCGAACTGCGAAGCCCTCCTCACCTCCCTCGGCGCTATGGGATTCACTCAGACCATCAACAGCCCCACTCATAAAGCTGGACACACTCTGGATCAAATATTCATCAACTCTCATTTCTCTTATACAGTAGAACCCTCTTGTACCCCTATCCCGTGGTCAGATCATTTTCTGATAGAATCCTCCTTCTCCACACTCAGACACACACCTCCTCACACCTTTCTACCATTCAATTCAGGAAAGCGTGTCCATCTGACACACTCAGTGATCAGCTTTCCAAAGAACTCCCTAACTTAGACCTAACCAACCCGGACTCAGCTCTAACCTCCTGGCAAAAGATTACAGAAGCAGTCACAAACAAGTGGTGCCCAATAGTCACCAAATCAATCAACCCAACAAAAAAGGGAAATCAACCCTGGTTCAGCACGGAACTCAAACAGATGAAACAGGCATTACATCATAAAGAAAATAGATGGCGCAAAACCCCTAACACAACTACTCTTTCAACATACAAGGGATACTTACATCACTACAGGACCGCCATTCTACAGAAAAAAAAGGAATACTACGCAAACAAAATACACAATTTCCAATATGATGCTCAGGCCCTATTCGGTTACGTTTCACAAATCACTAAATCTATCCCCCCACCTATCCCAGACGAACAAGCTCTTTCCAAGGCTAATGAGCTCGCGTCATTCTTTCAACAGAAGATCGCAAATACCCTCGCCCTCCTTCCTACAAATACAACACCTCTCAAGTCAGGCAAGAATCATCAGTCCCTTACTAGTCCCAAGTTTGACAATTTCGAATTAATCTCCACTAAAGAGATCGAAGCCCTCCTAAAAAGACAGAAACCTTCAAGCCATCCGGCTGACAACATACCATCGAGACTCCTGCTTCTCATCCCAAACGCTATCTCAGGACCTCTGACCAGTATTATAAACAGCCTTCTAACCCAAGGAAGCTACCCTGACAGTCTAAAAACCGCCTCACTCAAGCCCCTCCTCAAGAAACACAACTTAGACCCTAATGTACTAGCTAACTTCAGACCCATCTCGAACCTCCCATTCGTTGCCAAACTAACTGAGAAACTGGTAAACACCCAGCTCTCTGATTATCTTGAAGACCACAAGATCCTATACCCCTCGCAATATGGTTTCCGTAAATCACGCAACACGGAAACCCTCCTCATCTCACTTACAGACCATATTATTATGGGGTTAGACAAAGGACACTCCTTTTTATTAATCCTGTTAGACATTTCGGCGGCATTTGACACCGTCAACCATACCATCCTGCTGGACCGCCTAGCTGATATCGGCATCTCCGGATCTGCCCACAACTGGTTCAAGTCATTCCTCAGTAACAGGACTTTTAAAGTTAAAATCAACAACAAAGAGTCACCCCTAACAAAATCAAATCTTGGTGTACCACAAGGTTCCTCCTTATCTCCAACCCTTTTTAACATTTACCTCCTCCCCCTCTGCCAACTATTAACGGAGCTCGATCTAATTCATTATCTGTACGCAGACGACGTGCAGATTCTAATCCCAATAACAGATTCAATTTCAAAAGCGCTCACCCATTGGAATAACTGCCTTCTAGCAATCACAAATCTTCTCAACAGCTTAAACTTGGTTCTCAACGCCTCCAAGACAGAACTGCTCCACATCTCCTCAAATGAAAACAATATCTCCCCTCCATCACCACACATCGCTCATATTACCTGTAAACAGGTCAGAGACCTTGGGGTAATATTAGACAACAGACTAAGCCTGAAGAAAATGGTCAACACAACCGCCAAAGACTGTTTCTACAGGCTACAGATTCTAAAACGACTTAAACCTCTATTATTCTTCCATGACTTCAGGACAGTCCTCCAAGCGCTACTGTTCGCTAAAATAGACTACTGCAGTGCCCTCTTCCTAGGCCTCCCCAAATCCACTACCAAACCACTGCAGATGATACAAAATGCGGCAGCAAGATTGCTGACCAGTACCAGCCGCGGCGATCACATCTCTCCCATCCTCAGGAACCTACATTGGTTACCAGTTAATTTCAGGATTCTATACAAATCAATCCACAAAACCATACATCAACATCTTCAACTCGACCTGGAAATCCCCTTCACACCCTACTCCTCTAACAGACCAACTAGAGATATTCTCAAAGGCACTCTGAAATTTCCACCCACCAAAGCCTCACGCCTCTCTTCGACCAAAGACAGAGCTTTCTCGATAGCTGGCCCATCTATCTGGAATAGCATCCCATCAAATCTCAGATTGGAGCCTTGCCTTTTAACTTTTAGAAAAAGTCTTAAAACATGGCTCTTTCACCAAGCCTTCGCCGATCCACCAGACATTCTCTAATTGTCCTTCACTCTTACCCGGTCTGGCATTGACACTCACGAATGGACTCTGACTCTCCCAGGTTAAAGCACCTCTAAGCTCGTAACCTTACGCTTATGGTATCACTGGTTTATCTCCGGCCTTACCTTCCTTCCAGCTTGCTTGCAAGCTTCCAAGTTCTCTCTCCCTGTTGATTGTAACTTTGACTTATTCCTACCTATTGTTTATCTTTCGCTCATTTGAATTTGTTACTCCTTTTATACCCTTGTTAAATGTAAACCGATCCGATATGGTTATTCACTATGAAGGTCGGTATATAAAAACTGTTAAATAAATAAATACTTAGGGAATAGCCACTGCTATTAATTGCATCAGTGGCATGGGATCTTCTTAGTGTTTGGGTAATTGCCAGGTCTTGTGGCCTGGTTTGGCCTCTGTTGGAAACAGGATGCTGGGCTTGATGGACCCTTGATCTGACCTAGCATGGCAATTTCTTATGTTCATAGGTCTCTCATTTATTCTCACTGGACAGTACTGGCTTCACCCTGTGAGAATTCTCCCTTTGAGACAACTCTCAGCTAAGCCTGCACCTGCCTTTTACCCATCTGAGACCCCATAAAAAGCATAGCTTTTTCAGCTGCTTCTACCAAGACCCTGATCCATCAGTAACAGTTCAGAGAATTTGCTCCAGTTTATTCTGGTCTGCATTTCGCCTCCAGTAAGATCTGTTTTCCTATTTCTTATCTTCAATAAACGTTTTATGAAGCTCATGAATACACCTATTTTTGATTAAGTTGAATGAGAGTTTAGTTCTCTCTACAGCCATACGGCATGATATATAGCAAAAATAGAATAGGTTATTGGTGAGGTCTCCCCTGCATGATTGTGTTTAAATTCTGGGAGGTTGCACCTTCAAAATTACCCAGAGTGGAGGCAGTTCATAGAAAAGCTACCAAATGATGCACCACTAGCTTGAGGCTATTGGAATCGGTCTCCATCAATGTTACCCACTTGGATTTGTCACTAGACCATTCTTTACAAAACTATTCAAGCTGACATGTTCCTTGGGGAGTGCTGATGGACAGCAATCTTCAAGTCATGCCACAGATTTCTAATTGAATTGAGGTCAAAGCTCTGTTTGGTCTACTCCAGGACATTTACCTTTTTGTTCCTTAGCTATTTGCTTTGTGTAGTTATCATGCTGAAAGAGGACCTTCCATCCCAAGGTCAACTTTTTTTTTCCCTTTTGCAGAGCACAGCAGGCATTCCTCCAGGGCTTTTCAGTACTATCCTATCCTGACAAGTGCCCGGATTATAATCCCCTATAACACGAGGCTGCTTATCACCATGATTTATAATAGAGATGGTGTTCTCTGGGTCATGTGCCGTGTTGGGTAATGTGCCAAATGTAACACTTTGCAATCTGACCAAAAAGCTCTATTTTAGTTTCCTCAGGCCACAAAACTTGTCATCACATGGCTACAGAATTCAGTGTGTTCTTTTGCATACTTCAAATGGGATTCAAGGTAGGCTTTTCCTAGTTCCAGCTACTGCCCAGCATCTAATTTTTCTTTCCTACAAAAAAGCAATTTAAAGTAGTAACATCGCACACAACTTTCCTCCAATTTGGAGGAGGTAGGAGGCTCTGGTGCCAGACTAGTTTAAGTAGGCACAACTGTATTGGAAGAAATTGCTGATGAAATATGGTGTAGAGATTGGGGGAGAGGCTCTCATCTTGTTGGATCTGTCTAGCACATTTGATTTGGTTAAGAAAAGGTATTTTATTAGATCAGCAGAAACAGATTTAGAGGGACTGGCGACTGACTGGATAGCGTCCTTTTGTCAGATCTTTTTCTGTCTCAGTTGAAGAAAAGCTGTCTGGGGAAACAGTGATGAGATTTGGGGTTCCACAGGGCTCATCACTATTGCCCCCTACTCTTCAATGTCTTTATGCACCCTTTGGGAGGCTTGGGTTTGACAAGATGTATGTATGCAGATGTCCAGTTGAGCAAGATCTGGCAGCTACAATGAAGTCACTGAATAGTAGGGATGTGCATTCATTTCGGCATTATGCACCGACTTTATAGTATACACATAATAGTATGCATGTACTTTTAATAGCTCAAGTTATACACACACTAACCAATTTTACTCAAGTACTATAAAGTCCGAGTTACATGCATAACTCCAAAATGAATGCACATCCCTACTGAATAGTGGTCTTGCTGCAATCTCTGATCGGATGCTCTTGGAGTCACCTGGGTTTTAAATACATGAAAAACAGATTTTGTTTGTAAATGGAGGGAAATTGGTTTCAAATTCATTGACAATATCAATGGAGCAGCAGTGGGTTGTGTAATAAAAAGGTTGGGGATTTAGGTATGCAGTTTGATAATGAGAAATTACTACATACCTGAGTTTCCTTTTTTCTAGTGAAGACAGGTTCTGCACCCCTACGAGCAGATGGAGACAGAGCAAAGCTGACATCATGGTATATCTACCCCTGTTCTGACATCAGCCCACCAGTAGTTTCTCCACAGGTGGCTTTTGCAGAGAATAACACCACTTGATAACTTGACAACTACTCAGTCAACAAGAAACACTGAGCTCAAAAAAGGGTATCATCACTAATCTAGGGACTAAAACTGACATTTACCAGTTATCTCCAGACACGCAGCCACTCAGGACGACTACAGAACCACAAACCAGCAGCCAAGGGCAGAAAGGTGGATTAACCTGTCTTCACTAGAGAAAAGAAAATATCAGGCAATTAGTAATTTCTCAGCAATCAGACAGGTTAATCCATGATCAGAGGGATATACCACAGCTATTCATGAACAGGGTGAGATGCTACCCAAGGTCCAACCTACACTGCATGCACAGAGGCTGCATCCTCCAGGGCCTGCACATCCAGGCAGTAATTCCTGGAAAAAGCTTGTAAGGAGGAGCACGTCGCAGCTCGGAAAATCAGCGGGAGACAACAATTGAAGCTCCGCCCATGACACTGCTTGAGCCCTAGTGGAAAGAGTCCTAACCTGTTTAGGTAATGGCTACCCAGCATCCATGTACGTGGCCATAACCTCCTTAACCCAAAAGGGCTAACATAGGCCGCAAAGCCGACTCGCCCTGTTTACCTCCACTGTGGAGGACAGGTGGTCAGTCTTCCCGAGAGATTTTAATAACCACCAAATTCACATCAGATGCCTCTTGACTCCCAAGGTCCGCAACAGACAATATTCATTGACATATTTTCCCATTTCCAGCATTAGCAGGGAAATTGATTGGTTCAAATAAAAATCCAAGACCACTTTTGGCAAAACAGGATGTTTGGCGTCATCTGCAGGTATGGTTCCCGGCAAGAAAGAGCCCGCAGCTTGGATCCGATGTGCAGAATAAATCACAGACTTCAAGAAATTAATCTCAAGGAGAGGCTATGCAGAGTTCGAAAAGTGGAATTTGCCAAAATGCTAAAACCAGATTAAGGCTCTATAAAGGCACTGGCAAATGCAAGAGAACAAAAAATCTTCACCCTTTACAAAACCAGGCCACATCTGGATGGGCTGACAAGGGTTTGCTATTTACCTGACCCTTGAAACAGGCAAGAGCTGCCACCTGCAACTTCATGAATTTAAGGACCAAGCCCTTAAGTGAACTATCCTGTAAGAATTCTGAAATGAGCATGATCTTAACTGATTGAGGAAGCACACTTTGTTCTTCACACCAATCCTCACTCTCTAACCCAAACGTAAGTAAAAGAGGGGGAGAACTTTCATGCTCAAAGCAAGGTGGAATTGACAGGAATGGAATATGCACACTTCAGCAATTGAGCCCTTTCAAGGGCCATACCATAAGACAAAACAGAGAGAGATCTACACAAAGAATTGGTCCCCATGGAGTAGTAATCAGGAAGGAGAGTCTGCCAGGAGCCTCTGCAGATCTGCATACCACAGTCTCCTGGGCCAAATCTGGAGTCACCAGAAGCACCAGCCCCTTGTGTCTTTCGATCTTCCGAATCACTCTGCCCAACATGGGCCACAGGCAAAAAGCATACTGAAGCTCGTCTTCCGGCCACTCTTGCTCGAAAGATGCCCAAGGACTTTAGATCTTCCCCATGCCTGAAATAAAGAAGGGGGGAGAAATATTCACATTGTGCAATGTTGCCAGAAAATCTAGAAACAGTATGCCCCAGCGGCCCACTATGAGCTGGAATGCTTCGCTTGACAATTCCCATTCTCCTGGATCCAGACTGTCTGCTGAGAAAAGCTGACTCTTACATTGTCTTTTCCCGCAATGTGGGAGGCAGAGATCTCCTGAAGATGTACTTCTGCCCATTCCAAGTGCTGGACTACTTCCTGCAACAAGTGCTGGCTCTTAGTGCCTTCCTGGAAATTGATGTAAGTCATTGTTATTGTATTGGCCGACATTACTCAGAGAGCTTGACCTCGCAAGCAGTCAATGAACCGCAAGCATGCCAACCAAACAGCACATTTATTTATAAACTTTTTTATACCGATATTCGTGGCAACATCATATTAGTTTACATTTTAACAGCAGGATGAAAATACAATGAACTGGGGAGGGGGGCAAAAGGATGGTTAGGAACAGTAAGATTAGTAAAGGAAACAAGTGAATCAGTCAGCAACATCAATAATAAATAATCATAAAAAACAAGGTAGATATTCAACAAAAGTTGTAGTTGTAATTACAACCACCGTCACAGCAAGCAAGCTAGTTGTGAATGTGATTGCAACCACAACCACCGGCTAGTTTCTAATATAAGTTATCGCAGAGATATGTACAGAGTATATCAATTATTGGCATGAAAGGGATAAGGGGGGGGGGGGGGAGTAGAGGCTATTGGGGGGTACACTTGTTTAAATAGCCAGGTCTTAAGGTTGGCACGGAATTTAGAAGGACAAACTTCGAGCCATAGGTTAGAGGGTAGGGAGTTCCAATAAGTGGGTCCAGCTATGGAAATAGCTCATTCTCTTGTGGAAGTGAGGTGAGCGTGTTTTAGGGTGGGCACATGAAGAGACCCATTCTTGGATGCTCTAGTGAGTCGCTTTGAGCGTTTAGGTTGGAATGGTTCTTCAAGCCAACTGGAACTGTGGATGTGTATGGCTTTGTGGATTATGGTGAGGGTTTTGTAGACAATGCGGGAAGGGATAGGGAGCCAGTGCAAGTCTTTGAGGATGGGAGTAATATGGTCATATTTGCGAGCATTAGTGATAGTGCGTGCTATTGCATTTTGCAGTAATTGGAGGGGTTTAAGAGAGGTGTAAGGGAGGCCTAGATAGAGAGAATTACAGTGGTCAAGTTTGCTTCCAGATGATTGATGCTCTAGAAAGACTCCACTGTACTCTAGCACCCCTGTGCCATCAACTTCTGACAGTGAATCCTCCAACCCTGGAGGCTCACATCTGTCATGAGTACCAGTCAATCCAGTGTTCATAGGGAAACTTTCCTTAGATGATATGCTTTCAATCAGCATGCATTTGGATGCTAATCTCCAGTGGTAACGGAATCCATAGAGAAGTCCTGAGACTGTGGACGCCATCAAGCAAGCAATGTGTGCTGAAAAGGACACATATGCGCCCTTGGCCACGGAGCCACTTCTAGGGTGGCTGCCATCAACAGCACACCTGCAGGTAAGACCATACCACCGGGCAAATTGCTTCTGAAATAGCCGCACCTGCGCCATCAGTTTCTGAATCCAGCCTCCAGCAGGAACACCCTGCCGTGCTTTGTGTCAAAAACGAACACCAAGACACTGCAGTGTCTGAGACAGCTGTACATCGCTCTTGGCCAAGTACACCACCTAACCTAGTTATTGCAGCAAGGAGCCCACCTTGCACAAGGCCTGAAGACTCTCTTCCATTCTCTTAGTCCAAATTAGTTAAACATCTAGGTACGGGTTGATCAGAATGCCATCCCATCTCAACACTGCTGTTACTACCACCAGGACCTTTGAGAAGGTCCTGGGTGCGGTGGCCAAACCGAAAAGCAGCGCTAGAAACTGATAATGTACCCCAAAACAGAGAACCGCAGAAGCTGACTGTTGATGCTCCAGCTGAAGGAATATGTAGATATATGCCTCTGACTTAAGAAACTCCCCCGATTGTACTGCTACTATCACAGAGCATAAGGTTTCCATGAGTAAACGAGCCACTCGCAATGACGATTGACTCTCTTTAGGAACAGGATGGGACGAAAGGAATCCTCCTTCATGGGTACAATGAAATGGAATAATGGCTTTTATTTTCTTGTGACTTAAGCATTGGATTCACAGCCCATCAGCTCAGGGGCCTCGATAATATAACCTCCATTGCCAGGGAGATGCCATGAAGTTGTCTCAAGAATGCAGAAACTGCAGAGCATGGCCGTCCACTATCTCCTGAACCCACTTGTCAGACATGATCTTGACCCACTTCCAATAAAAGGAGACAGGCGAACCCCTATCCCCTGTTCTAGGAGATGGGTCGGCACACCTTCATTGAGGGGGTCGGGAGGCATCATCACCCGAGCCTGCACCCTGTCTTGGCTGCCTGGACCGAAAGGACTAAGATCTACTCAGAGATCAAGTCCTCCAAGTAATTGCTCCTTTGTAGGGTCGAAAACATCCAAAATCCCTAGCATGGCTCCTCACACCAAACGACCGTGGTACCTGCTTGTCATCCTCTGGCAATCGAGGAACCTGGGACTCTCCTCATCAAGTGGCCATTTACTCCAACTCATTCCCAGAACAAGAGTGATCCTTTAAATGGCAATTTCATAAGATTAGTCTATAAAATTGGATCAAGCCAACCAAATTCTCAGCCACAGCTGAAGCCTGGCCGCTAAAGCCAAAGCCACCCCCTGGCAGAGGGACAGACCAAGGCGCAGCCCGCATTCAACAAAAAGACAGTTACCTGTTCAATCACTACCATGGGATTCAAACCAGTCTCATCGATTTCCTGAAATAGAAGCAAGCAAGCGCGAGCCACCAGAGAGCAGAAAGAGGCTTACTGCAATTCACTGCCACCACCTGAAAGGCCTGCAAAAGGATAGCCTCAATTCTCCTATCCGGCATATCCTTCAATGCTGCTCCCCCCTTCTACAGGAGAGGTTGTCCGCTTGAAGACTTGCATACCAGCACATCCACTTTTGGAAAAAGCAATTGCTCTCTCACTGCCGGATCCAGGGGGTACAGCCCTTCCAAAGCTCAATCTCCTTTAAAATTAGCTTCCAAAGCACCCCATTCAAGATCAATCAAGGTAACTAAAATGGGATTCTTCTTTGGCTCAGACATGGAACCAACACCCAGCACTCCCAGCATTGTCAGTGTCTGGGAGATCAGAGCCGGCAACCCATCTACATGGCTCCAAACCCGGAGAGATTTCCCCATCCTCCAGGGAGAAAGGATCACCCTCATCATTCGAGTCATCGGGGTCCCCATCAATAGAACCCACAGCAGGCTGAGACATATACCGACGCTTATCTGTGGCACCAGACTTGCGGGATTCTGCAGCCTGCAATCTTGAACTTCCAGGTTGGGCCAGCTCCACTGAACATGCCTGTAAGAATGGACTGCAGCCCTTAAAAAAAATTCCACCCGAGTGGTGCCCCTTGAGCAGTCCTCCTCTGCTGAAAATCCATTTAGGGAAGCCTCAAAACCAGGCAAAACGTCTGACAGATCCCCCTCCAATCCCATTACCACTTCCTGCTGGGAAGGTCCGTGTTTAGCAAAATCAGTTGGAGACAATTCTCCCTGAGCCTCCAGGCAGTGCTGCCAAAATTAGAGGAGATACCCTGCTATGATGCCCAAATACGGGAAGAAGTGAAAACCACAAGGCACTTAAGTTTGATTGCTACTGGCGCCATGGATAAGCCATCCACTACCACTAGCAGCACACTTACAAACAAGCATCTGACAATTGTGCATCCAACTGAGTGTCCATACAAGGCAAGCCTGGGGGCAGGGCGCTCAAAAAACAGGATGCCTATATTTGAGATAGGATGTCCCATAAGCACGTACTCTCACAAGGATGAAGAACTTAGCCACTAGGATCCGATGAACGCTCTAATTACAGATGCCCAAAATTTGGATGCCCAATCCACACAGTCCAGATGGACGCTCAACCTGAATGCTTAGGCGTGAACAGTCACTGTTTCACGAAAGACTTGCGTAGAAGATGGTGTGCAAACACCACACAGTCTACCGCACAGCGTCTCAAGAGAAACCTGAGAGCGGGGTCTAGCCAAAAGGCTGCTCAACCCAGCAAAACTGCCACGAAGCCCCAATCCCCTCACAGACACAGGAACGAATGTTGGATCGGCATGCTGAGACTCAGAGACCAGACCAAAAGAGGAGGAGAGGAATCCCTAAAAAATTCTCGTACGTATGTATTTTTTTTTTTTTAACCATCTCCTTACCTGAGCTCAGCCTGTCCCAGCCGAGTACAGAGTTAATCTCCGGTTGCAGGGGGAGAGGGCTAATGCCTTTACCGCCGCACTCTACTTTCTGTATCTGCTAGCCTCTCAGCTGATTCTTTCCTGGCAGCTAAGTCCAGAATAGAAAACAGACTATTGGTCCAAGGCACTCGACTGAGAAAGGGATCATCAATATCACCTCAGGAGAACTCAACTGAGGGAGGAACCACAAGGTATTACCTCAGGAGAAGTGATGTGTAATTAATCTCATTTTTATTTATTTAAAAAAAAAAAAAAAAACCCAAGCAATTCCCAGTAGGGCGATGCACTTCCACCATCTGCTGGAGACAAATACTGGCAAACTGATGTCAATGCTAGGGTATATATACTGTGACATTAGCTTTAACTTAAACTGCCTTACTGGGTCAGACCAAGGATCCATCAAGCCCAGCATACTATTTCCAACAGTGGCCAATCCAGGCTACAAGTATCTAGCATGTACCCAAACATTAAGTAGATTCCATGTTACTGATGCCAGTAATAGCAGTGGCTACTCTAAGACAGCTTGATTAATAGCAGTTAATGGACTTCTCCATGAACTTATCCAAACCTGTTTTAAACCCAGCTATACAAATTCCAGAGCTTAATTGTGTGTTGCGTGAAAAAGAATTTTCTCCAATTAATTTTAAATGTAATATTTGCTAACCTCAGAGTGCCCCCTAATCCTTCTACTATCTGAGAGAGTAAATAACCAATTCACATTTACCTGTTCTAGACTTTCATAATTTTAAAAGACTATCATATACTGCTCAGCAGTCTCTTCTCGAAGCTGAAGAGTCCTAACCTCTTTAGCCTTTCCTCATAGGGGAGATGTTCCACCCCCTTTATCATTTTGGTCAGACTTCTCTGTAAACTAACTCCATCGCAACTATATTTATTTTTTTTGAGATGTGGCGACCAGAATTGTACATAGTATTCAAGGTGTGGTCTCACCATGGAGCGATACAGAGGCATGATGATATTTTCTGTTTTATTCACCATTCCCTTCCTAATAATTCCTAACACTGTTTGCTTTGACTGTTGCAGCACACTGAGCTGATGATTTCAATGTATTATCCACTATGGACGCCTAGATCTTTTTCCTGGGTGGTAGCTCTTAATATGGAGCGGTATAACTACAGCATGGGTTATTTTTCCCTATATGCATTACCTTACACTTGTTCACATTAAATTTCATCTGCCATTTGGATGCCCAATCTTCCAGTCTCACAAGGTACTCCTGCGATTTATCACAATCCGCATGTGATTTAACTACTCTGAATAATTTTGTATCATCCCAGTAGAGATCCCTGAGGCACTCCATTGATTACCCTTTTCCACTGAGAAAATTGACCATTTAGTCCTACTCTGTTTTCTTTCAACCAGTTTGTAATCCACGAAAGGACACTGCCTCCTATCCCATGACTTTTTAGTTTCCTTAGAAGCCTTTCATGAGGGGCTTTGTAAAATGCCTTCTGAAAATCCAAATACATTACAACTACTGGCTCACCTTTATCCACATGTTTATTAACCCCTTCAAAAAAATGAAGATTTGTGAGGCAAGACTTCCCTTGGGTAAATCCATGTTGACTGTGTTCCATTAAGCCATGTCTTTCTATATGCTCTGTAATTTTGATCTTTAGAAATCTTTAGAATAGTTTCCACTATTTTCCCAGCACTGAAGTCAGGCTCATTGTTCTATAGTTTCCTGGATCGCCCCTGGAGCCCTTTTTAAATATTGGGGTTACACTGGCCACCCTCCAGTCTTCATGTACAATGGATGATTTTAATGATAGGTAACAAATTTTAACTAACAGATCAGAAATTTCATTTTTTAGTTCCTTAAGAACTCTGGGGTGCATACCATCTGGTCCAGGTGATTTGCTACTCTTTGCTTCATCTCTATCTGCTGGTAGAGGTGCATAACCCTCTGGTCATGGATTAACCTGTCTGAATGATGAGAAAATGTGATTTGGAATCCCATGTTTCCATTGTGACTCAAAGGTTTACTTCAAACTTAGGAAAGCATGTAAACTGCACCCACTACCAAGGGAAACAGCCTTCAAAATGATTCAGGTGTCGATCTTTGTTGAATTACTGTAACTGCCTCTTAATAGGGTCATCTTTGGGTGGCCTAGAAAACAGTGCAGTATCTGAGTAAATTGCACACATTACTAGAGATGGGTAGAGAAAAAAAATTAAGTTGACGACTGATCTTTTGGGTCATGAGAGGTCAAGAGCGATTGAAACAGTATGTCCCTGGCCGCAGTTTGCTATAAATCCTTCAAGGCAGAAGGTGCGAAGAGTATGGTACAGAAAAGCTCTCTGTACCAGGTTTTACATTTTGGAATGCTGCATCATTAGATAGATCAAGACTATATGACTTTTAGAAAAAGGGTAAAGACATGGCTGTTCTCAGGTAGATAAAATGATAGGAATTTTGGTGATTCAGCTTGACATTTTCTTTTGGAACTTTTCTGGATTCTTCAGGTTTTGGATTGGTAACTGAGGATGGTGGCTCAGTAATCAATGAGATAAAATGGTTATGAGCTATGACGACTAATAATAATAGTGGGGGTGATAGAGTTGCAGGTGGGAGGTGGTAAGGTGAGTTTTAATTTTTAATATTTATTTTTATTATTTGCATGTTTATTCTGGTATTTGTATTTGTTATTTTGATGTTATAAATAATAAATAAAATAAACATTGGCTTTCTTCTTGCTACTCTACCATAGAGGTCAAATTTGTGGAGTACTTGGGATATTGTCATCACATGCACCATTTACACTAGTCTTGATCATGAAAGCCTGTAGCTCTTTTAAAGCTGTCATTGGCCTCTTGGTTCCCCCTCTGATAAGCTTCCTTATTCTGTTATCCAGTTTTGGAGGGACAGCTGATCTAGGTAGCTTTGTGATGGTGCTATACACCTTTCACTTCTTAATCATCTTAAATTGTGCTCCAAGGGATATTCAAGGACTTTGCAATTATTTTATACCCATCCCCAGTTCTGTGCCTTATCACAACTTGGTCCCAGAGATCTTCAGACAGCTACTTTGTGTTGAAGGTTGGGCCCTTGCTTTGAAATGCACTACTCAGCAAAAAGAGCCAATAGGAATTGCTGAATTGATCCTGTCATTACATGAATTGATACAATTTAACATATATGGGGCCAACTCACTGTGTGTGTGCTTTTGAAGGCAATTGGTTTCACCAGAGTTTTAAGAATTTAGGATCTGCTACAGAAGTATTAAGTGTGTGAACATTTATCCAGCCAAGCTTTTCCATATTTATATTTCTACTTCATTTTCTAAGCAATTCTGGAATATATTCTTCACATAGCAGTTGGGAGGTAGGATGTATTATATGTTATTGTTCAATGTTCTTTGTAAAAAAAAAACCCGGTCTGACCTCCCAGACCAGGGCAATCTTTTCGTTCCATGTAAACCGGACTGATTTGTATTGATTGTATACAGGAATTCCGGTATATAAAAATTAAAAATAAATAAATAAATGTATATAAAAAACACAAAATAAATAAATGTGTGGATACATGAAAGAAACACTAGGCAGGGACGATAAGACAGAGGTTTGCAATTAGCTCAATAGATATAAATGCAGAAGCAGCAAACCTGTTTCACAGGAAAAGGCTCCAGGAAGGTAAACTCGGAAGTAACATCAGAAATATTTCTTTACTGAAAGGATAGAGAAAGCAAGGAATGGCCTTTAATGGAAATTGTGGAAGCAAAGGTATGGGATAAGCCACAACATCTGCAAAGAAGCTAAAGAAAAGCCAGATATCAAGTGGTGTATAGACCGATTTTAAGAAGCCATGGAGCAAGGAGGCAGATGCTACGTAGAATGCTGCATTTCAACTGTCCCCTGCTTTTGATTTCCTCAGTGTATTGGCTTTAAATGTGTACCATGATTAAAAAGGAAAGAGAAGCTCAGTCTCCCATTTTCACAACCGGCAATGAGCAGCCCTTCGGGACCCCAGGACCAGTTTGTGTAGTGTGGCGTGCCATCGGTCAAGCTGGACGTCTCCAGTACTGGGCTGCTCAGAGCCTCTTCCGAGGCTTCCCAGGCCCTTGAAGCAATCGCTAAGCCCAGAGCAGAGGAAGGTTCCTGAGGGCCCTGTTTGGGAGGGGCTGGAGGCTCAGAGCTCCAGTAACCTCCTCTTGACGACGTCAAAGGAGATGTGAGTTTGCAGCCCCACAGCACAGGAATGCAGACTTTGCAAGATCTGTCATCAGCAGCAGGGTAGGCTGGATTAGCTGGAGTATGGATCCAGGCTCGGTGGGCTCTTCATTGCAGGAGGGACAGATATCGTTTGTTTTGGAACGACCACACATTTTCTCTATAGAAATTATTTGATTGGCTGTAGAGGGGCTAGGGAAAGGAATCTATTCAAATATCGCAAATTGGTAATAGAATTTTGATCAGAGGCTACCAGACTTTCAGAAGAAACCGAAAGATGTTGCTGAGAAAGTTGAGGGTCTGGAACAGGTGTCTCAGACACACTTAATGAATCTCTTATGGTTAAAGATAAGATCACTTTACAATGATGAATGGAAAAGTTTGAGAATTGTGTTAAAACAAAGTCTAAGACTTAATAATTTTCATAAAATAGAATGGTCATCTGCCAAAGAAATGTATAAAGAATATCTGCTGGAGGTACTTCGGACTCCATTAGAGTCCTTGCCCTCCATTTCTAAAGCTTTCTATTTGCCGTTTCCAAAAAGTGATACCCAAAGAGAAGTGAATGAGGGCTTTGTAACTATTTCACCAGAAAGTTTGGATTTTACTACTTTTCTGGAATCATCTGGAGATCGACAAATGCAAACCACAACTTTAGATGTGCAATAAGCTTTGGAACCCAATTGCAATTGGATTCCTAAACTTTTCTTATAACAAAGATTATTTGTTTTTGTTTTGTTTTGTTTTTTTTTTTGGGGGGGGGTTTTAATGTAAAATCAGGATCTTCTCAGATATGGCTGCAGCAATCCAGAGAAGGAAATAATTTCTGCTCTTAAGACCTACTGAGTTACAACTGGGAGCAATGTTTTTAAGTATCTGGCAAAGTGCCCGATTAGATACTGGAATGTGAACTATGTATTTTTTTACCCTAATCAGCTTACCTTCTTCTTAAATGCTGACTTGCTGGAGCTTGACAACTCTAGGTCTACTCCAACTGGTCCACCTGAAATTCAGGCTTAACCCTCAGACAGAAGTCATCGGCTTTGTCTGGGAGGTATCTCAGCTTTTCTTGTCTATTTTTGTGACCTTAGGTCTGCCTCACTGCCCCCCTCCCATTGGCTGTGGATGTTTGCACTATGTTCTTTATATTAATAATTTGCTTTGTATTTTATACTTCAGTACTTTTTTCTCATCAAGAATAATTCTTGTAGTAGTTATGGCAAAATTCAATAAAGTAAACTGGACAGGCTAGATAAGCCTTATGCACCTCACCAACTCTTATGTTTTACATTTCTATGACTTAATGATTCAACACTAGTGACAGATGACTGAAGCTGCAGATAGGTCACCATCTGATAGGAACATTGGCCATCTGCTTCTGAAGTGTCAGTCAGTGCTACGTGTGTCTAGTAGCACTACAAACAGTCATAGTCCTAATCACACATAAAAGAAAGGAATGCTTTGTTCATGTCTGTGTAACTAGCTTGTTTTGGTATTTTATTGATCTATGTCAAGCTGCTATTTTGGCTTGATATCCATGTAACTGCTTTTAAGCTGAAATTGAGAGAGTGGCTAAATCAAATGTAATTAAACATATACACATATAAAATGCATCCAATAAATTATTCTATTCTAAATAATTCCTCAGAACAATTTTATTGCATTTAAAATAAATACCACAGTCCTAGAAGAGATACGGTAAGTTCTGGGGTAAAGTTAATAATTTAGAAAAAAAAATTCACTCTTCATGACTAAAAAGCTTAATATTTTAAAATATTCAACTGAAATAAAAACTTTTATTAATTTTAATTTTTTTAAAAGGCTGTTTTCAGTGTCACGTAACGGAACAGTATCAAATAAGAGCAGGCTGATGTGACTCCTGCTTACCTTTTACAAATATAGTAGAAGAATACCTAACATTGCTGCAAGCAGTCTGAAAATGGCCAAATAGGTAGCTAAACGATCCATCCCAATGATATGGGGCTACCAGGGTGCTAAACCAAAATAAAGCAGGAATGCTGCCACAGAAAAGTATGCAGGTGAATCAGGGATTCTGATAGAAGCCAATCGATGCTGTGAAAGATTGATGGAAAAAAAAAATGAAATTCTAATCCATAGTAGCCTTGAAGCAAAATTGGAGAGTATTATAGATAAAGTTATGCAACTGTTGTCCAAGGTGACTGAGAAGATAGAGGCTGGATAACTTGCAAGACAGGGTGGAGATGTCCCTCACCAGAAGCCCATCAAAAAATTGAGAGGCTGGAAAAATGTAATAAATCTCTCCCGGAACAACAAGAATATTTAGAAACCAGAGCTAGCAAGCAACAACATTTGCATTATCTGTGGCTCTGGGGTTGTGGAGAGAGCCAACCCTGTATCTTCTCCCCCCAACCCCTAACATGGATGTCGCAAATAGATATTCAGACCTGCAAGGGACGGCTCACAGTGGATCCAAAACTGGCAAGAATGACAAACACCCAGGGCCAAGATCATGAGGCTTCACGATTTCACTGACAAAAGCAGAAGTGGTAGAGGGCACCAGAAAAAGCAGGAAGCAATTATTTCAAGGAAAACGTACATTTATTCTCCAGGACTTTTCTACTGACTTGCACAGAAAGGGGCAAAGCTTTATGGAAGTTAATTAAAAAAAAAACAAAACACACAGCTAAGGCAATGTGGGTTTCAGTATGCCCTGCTGTATCCAAGCCCATCTGAAAGTGCTACATACTGGTACAACAGTTTTTGAACTCCCAAGAGACGTGGAGTCTCTTCTGCAAGGTCTTGGGCCAGTAGGCAGGGAGCGAGCTGAGATTCTGGCAGCATGCATGACTGTCCCAGAAGAGAATCAGGAAGCTGATGTTAAACATGGACTGTGAAGGACCGCCACAACTTCTGAGCAAAGTCAGCATTTCAATGCATGTTATATTTTTTTTTTTTGGGGGGGGGGGGGGGGGGCAGAAGAGATTTTTGCTGAGATAGGAGGGCCAGTGGACTGAGAACTGGCTTAACGTTCTGCACTGTGTTCACAGTCTGATTCAACATGATGGATCGACTTTTATGGCAAAGGGGGAACATCAGAGGAACTTATTTCCCTCCTTTCACGATAAATGTGATCCTTAGATTCAGGAAGAATCGAGATGTCAACACAGCAGCAGAGAACGCACAAACCAGGGACATGTAATACAACTTTGCAGAAATTAATGAGAGTCTCTTATCCATCTGCTCCAATTTCTATTCAGGAGAAAGCAGCGATATATTCTCATGAATATCAAATAGCTGGATAAGGCTAAGCTCCCCAATACCAAGAGGTACAGAATAAGAAACCTGCTGAGCCAGTATCACTGCTAGAGATACAGAGAGCTGAAGAGGGCCTCCCAAAGAATAAGAGTTCTGGTCAGATAGCACTTACACTGGGGCTAAGGCTCTTGGAGTACCTTCAGGAATAGCCATGCAATGATGGTTGTTATTACATAAAAAGGATTGGGATCCTGACTCTTACCGTCCTATTACTGCACGCAGATGCTTAAATCCTTGCCAAGGTTTTACATATGTGGCTCGAGTGGCTGATCAAATAGCGGTCATAAAAGGCAGGTCCCTCTGTAACCAATATGCACAGGGCTTTTAATAACCTATCACTACAAAAGAAAAATAAACCCTCAGGAATCAGAGCTGCGCTTGATGGCATTTGAAAGGCTAAAATGCTGGTGGGGGGGGGGGGGGGAGGGAAGGGGTTAGAGTTTTAAATAAATACGGATTCAGTAAGAAGTTTATAGATAGGTTAAGCGCTCTATATGCACACCCAAGGGCTGAGGTTTTGATGAATGATACTATAAGAGTTTTTCCCCTTACTTAAGAGGCATTAGACAAGGATGCCCACTATCTCCTCTTTGACCTCACAATAAAAGGTTATGTTCCAAATAGTTTGCTTCAACCCGATATCAGTAGGATGAGAATGGGGGACGAGACCCTAAAAGAGAAAGATTTTGGCAAGAGCTGAGGGGGCTGGCAGGGTTACGAGGAGGCCTTCTTGACTGAAGCAAATATTAATAAAGAGCATGATGGATGCAAGATCATATCTTCTAGGTAGAAAGCTATTTTAGCAACATTTGACAGAAGGGACTGCCTCCTCGCATGTCGATTTAAGGTGGGTGCGAGGGACTGGAGGGCAGCACAGAGAATGTATTTGCAGTTGACAGGTGACTTGATGTTTAAATTATTGCACGAAACATACAGGTAAACTTCTCGCCCTCATTCTTTAGGCCGGGGCAGAGAGGGTCCTACATACATGTATGGTGGTTCAAGGCTTTCTGGGGAGTGTGGAACTGGAGGCCGGGGACTGCCAGCTCTGTGTTTGCCGAGGATATGGACTGCCTCAAATCTAAATGCAGCAAGATTCACCATAGCCAATATGTGGAAATCTGCACCTCTGATGCCGCTTTAGTGGAAGTTACACGAGATCACCTTAATCAAAAAACAGTTTGTTGGTGAACAATCTAAGGGCATATGAAAAGATATGGGATGTTATGGGACATACAGTACAGCAGTAACCGAATTGGGCTGTTACCTGAAGATTGTCCATTGTACGTTACCTTGATGTGCTCTGCCCAATTTATGACTCAACTATCGCCATTTGAAATTTAGTGTGTTGGAATTTCCTGCACAGACTTTAAACTGCAAGTTATATGCTGTGGTCTGGTTTTTTTTTTTTTTATTATTATTATTATTACATTGATATGTACCTTCTGATTTGTCTATGAGTTTTATTATTTTATCTCCTGCAATGTATTTTAGTGCATGTATACTGTCAGGTACTTTGGCTTTTATTAACACTAAAAATTATTTATTGTTTTAGCATCTAAAATGTAATTTTATGGGTTTTTTTAATGGATTTTAGATGCCACTATATTTGCTATACTGTATGTTTTGTATTTCTTTTATGTTATTGAATGTGAACCGTTGTGAAGGCCATGCCGATGTGACAGTATATAAAAATAAACCATAAGCTTTAAATTTTTTCAAAACAGCATTGCCTTTTATCCAGTTTAAGTGAGTCTTTTCCTGAGAAACATTCTGAATGAATCTGACCTCAGTCTCGTCACATGTATCCTTGGAGGGGGAGAAGGGTGATGATGCAGGTTGTACTCTGGAGAATAACCATTCTATTGAATCCCTTATTATTGCTTAGAAGCTCTGCTTTACCCGTTCTGCTCATCATGATGATGATGATCTAGCAGTACTTCTCATTCACAGGATTAGGAGCACAAGGTGATATTATGTCAAACATTTCAGATTACCTCCACATTCAGGATCTGTTTCCTTCAACAGTTCACGCAAGCTGTTATGACGTCAATTGTTTCATCAACTGAAGACATCATGTGACAAGCACGTACATATGCTATTTAGTTAGATATTTGCCTAGCAGTTTGAATGGCGCTGGTCATATTAAACAATGCTAAAGCAACAGAGTACACTTCTTATGCTGGGTTAATTTCCCCTGCCAGATAAGCACATCAGTCTTAAGAGCATTATTGGCCATAACTTTTAACCATCTCCAAAAAATAAAACAAAAGTATGCCTCAAACAGCTCCTCACTGTCTTCTGGAGAAAAAACTGCAATATTCGTGTCTAAAATCTATCTGTGCCAATCATGCAGTCTAACTATGAAGCTTCCTTCCTGCTACCACCTGCACTGTCCTCATCACTGAATTATTTTACACTATTTTATAATACAGCCACTTAAGTGATTTGCCAAAAGGAGATTTTTTTATTTTTTTTTATAAGTTTCCACTCTGCTTGATTTAGCCAATGAAATATTTTAAAAAAGTAACACATTTGTCCTGTACTAGCCAAAGGATGGAATATTCTCCTGGGCTCTCAAAAATCATTTGTCCCACCGAATCATATATAAAAGTTCCATTACAATTCTTCACACTCCAGTGGTGTGCTCAATGCTACATTATGCCAAGTGACCTTGAAAGGTTGAAAATATATTACTGAAACCACAAATTGACAGTAATTGTTTTTTCAACAGGATATTAATATCATCAGTATAAGTTGGAAGTACAAGCAACCTAGTGTCCTGCTCACAAAACAGCAAATGTCATTGCCAACTTGGGAAAACTTTATCCAACTTCTTAGGCTTGGAATCCCAAGAGTAGATAGAAAATATCTTAAAAGGACCTTCAAATCCTTCATGATAAATTAGCTTACAAAGAAAGTTTCCTCCAACGGAAAAAAAAAAAACAGCAAACAAAAATGTTTCAGGAATGGAGGACTTGAATTACTGCATTTAGTGAGTTAGTCATGCAAAACCAATGGTGGGAATGGAAGTCCAATTATGTAAAGTCTATATGATCCAAAAACACTCACTCTAAATAAAGGAAGGAGTGGTTCAGCTGACTAACATGTCTAGGAGATATCTTACAACCAATGTATGTTTTAATGAAGCAATTTAAGCAAAGGAGTGAAGACTGGTATAGTTCTAAGGCAGAAAATGGAAAGTTCAAATAGATAAATACAAAATGAATACTAAAGAACTGTTGTCATGTTAGTCCAACTGGATGTACAGAATTAAGGGTCAAACAAGCGATACCTTTTTATTAGACTAACTTATACATCTGTGACTAGTTCTCGAAAGTCCAGACCTTGAGCACTTCCCAGCAGAGTGGCCATAAGCCAGTTTATCCTTGTTTGTTGACATAAAACATGGCCACCTGGTTGTCTGTCTGATGCTCTTACCCTAATGAACATGCAAGAACACAACTGAATTTCTTATTGCTCACAACTCAAGCATGTTGATTTGATATTGCCTTTCCTTGGGAGACCAAGTGCCCTAGGTTCAACAAAAGCTGAGATGAGCTCCCTACCACTTTGTCAAGGTGCCCACTCTTAATGTCAGTCTCCATGGAAGCTGATGAAGAGGTGCACCCTCTTGAAAGACATGAGGCTGAGCCACCACTAAAGCTTTTAAACCATCTCCTAGGAAATTTGGACTGCCCTGAAGAAGGGCTGTGTTAGTTGATCCCACTGGGAACGCAGACCCCTACTGAAGGCATCAAACATGCATGTGAGTTAGAGGAGCTACATGAACAGCCTCTGCTATGTATCCAAGCATGACTAGAAGAGAACTTGCTGTCGATCACTGAGAGGAGAACAATTTGTGGATCAAAAAGCATGATGGTTGCTTAAGCAAAGGGTAGAAATGTTCTCTTGTAAGGAATCTATCCATGCTCCTATAAAATTTCAGCATCTGAAACTTCTCAAAGTTGGTAAGAAAACTTAAGCTCTATAGCAAGAATATTGTCTAGTGCTGAGAACTGGAGTATTGCTTCCCGAGAGCACACAGTGATTAACCAGTTAAGGAAAGCTTTGGATCTCCTGATGTCACAGATATGTTGCTATCTTTGCCAAGCATTTGGTGAAAACTCGCGGAAAAACAGAGGCCAAACGGGAGAACCCTGTATTGGTAATGGGAAGAATCCACTTTAAAGCAAAAGGTAGCACAAATATGAATGATGGATGAGTATGTCCTTAAGATGCCCCATGCACATCCATTCCCCCTTCTGAATACAGGGAAGATTTGTGCTGAGGGAGTTTCATTTTGAATTTCTCTCAAAAGCAAGTGCTTGTTCAAATGCAGAATCAGCTGCAAACCTCTCAATTTCTTGGGGATGAGGAAGTGCCAGGAGTAAAACTCTTGCACATGTGACACAGGTAGGCATTCTGAACCTCTAGACATAGTTGCAGAAGAGGGAACAGATCCGGATGAAGTGCCAAATGATGTGGGAGAAGCAGTAGTCGAGAGAAATGCAAGCGGTATCCAAAGTGCACTATTTCAAGGGTCCTGGGTGATAAGTGCCATTTGTCCACAAAAAGAGCTGGATTCTGCCCCAACCATACCAGAGGGGTGTGGATTGAGGGACAGGATCAAGAACTGGGCCCTGGTTTAACATGAGCCAGTTGAGCTGGCTTCATTCTCTTTGCCCGAGCCTGACAGAGAGAGGCTGCCAACGTTGTACTAGAAGAGGCTGTGGATGGTAATGTTGGTTCATCCGGAAAGGGTGCCTGTGAAAATAAGGTTTATTGTAGTGATGCAAATGGCTGCTCAAAAGGGATTGTATTGCCACATTTAGATCCTTTATCTGAGCCATGGTCTCCCTAAGTTTTTCTCCAAATGGGCTATCCCCAAGGCAGGGGAGATCCACTAGTTTCTCCTCCCCTAAGCTCACCTGATACACTCCAATGGATAATGCAGAGGTTCTAGAAACTGAGTCGAACGCTTCAAATACCAACCATAGTAGGTGGCGAATACCTTATTCCGCATTCAGAAACGGCAGATAGCTGACAGACATTTCCTCCGGCTGAAAGAACAGCTTCAACTTTTGCAGACAAGTCATGGTTATATCGCTGCAAACCCAATGGCCATTACCGCCCAACTGGCCATGACAAACAAGTGGAGAACTGATGCTTTACAGTTAAAGCAAGCATGCACGCATGCCACGGTGTTGCCAAATACTGCAAATTTAATTCATTTAGACGTGCACCCTACTAAGCAATCACAGAGAACATGTCTGGTAGCCAATCTCTATTCCCTGATCTGCAGAAGCACTAAATACAGACTTGCAGAGTGAGCTTTAATTATACCCTTAGTCTCAGGAACCACAAAATGCAGCCTTCCTTGGTATAAAGCTAGAGCGTAAAATTATGAATTTTCCCTTGGAAAAAAACGTACATCTGACCATTTTCACAGGACCCTAGGCTCAGCAAATTTTATTCTACTTAACTCTATAATCAAGATTGGAAGCAGAGAACCAAATTAAATTTACTGTTTCAAAGGTAGTGTGCCAGGCCAGCCTTTTTTTTTTTTTATTTGCACAATGTATTTTGGTTTACTGGGGCTTAGTTCTCTTTGGAGCTCAATCTGGAATCAGAAATGTGAACAAATAAACCATTCAGTGGTGAAAGATGTTTCAAAGCCAAATGGCAGAGAATATAGCACAGGAATTACCAAAACACGGTCAGCCCAATGGCCCGCCTATAGCCCAGAGAGAACAGTTTTTAACACTGGCCGGTAGTGGGTGCTCAGGGAACTGGGGATTCCGCAGATGGTGGGATGACAACAGCCTAAAGCTGCAGGTTCATGTGACACTGCTCCCCCAAAGGCAAAAGCTTAAATATAATGAATACATTTCCCAAAGACTCGTCATCTCTATTTGTCTCGCCTAGAGCGTAAGCTCTACTGAAGAGGGATTGTCTCTTATGCGTGTCTGTACAGCATTAGATATATCTAATATCAGTTTAGAAATAGCAGTAATATGCAAATAAAATATGCATGAGAATTTCCTGGATGAGAACATTTTCCTCCACATCTCTAAAAGGACTATTTACTTGTTTGGGAGTATCCAAAATATGATTATTTCCTCTAGATCTCCTGAAAACCTGCCCTGTCTCAAAGCCTGCATCGGAGAGCTACTGCTTTAGGTAGGGCCAGTTGTAAGGTGAACAGGATGCTAGTCCATGGTGCTCAACGCTGTCATTCTGTGAGCCTCACTTGCTTATAATTTGGGGGTTTAAGCATGGACTCTTTATTCTGTGCTAGGTTAAACATTATATTGAGCAAAAGGGGCTTCTTACTTGCACTGTAAGTAGCCCCTTCCTCCTTCATTCCAAAACTACTTGCTGCTTTTATTTTGATCACTTACTCTATAAAAAATTTTCAGAGTTTTCCATTTTCTCTTTGTTATGGGGAGAGCAAATTATGTTTCCGCACATCTGTTATAAAATTGATTCTTAATTAACTAATCTGATGTTATTTTGAAATGGTCCACTTTGAGTATCAATGGAAATTATTGATTAGAAGTCAGCAAGGAGACATCATCTAACCAAACTGCTGACACATCCCAACCTGTATTTCTGGCACAGAATGAGTGCATGCAATTAAACAGTGCAGTGGGTCTAAATTTACCGAAAGCTACAGGAATACCTTTTTGTTTCAGACAACAAAAAGCACAATTCTAAAGCTCCTACAAATATAAACTTTGTAGGTGCTCAATAAGAAGATAGGGTGCCACCACATTAGGGTGGTGGCACCCTTGTAAGTGCAGTGAATTCCAGTTTTTCTTTACAATTACTTAGTTTTAACTGCTAACATATATAGACACGAGGTTATACAGCCAGCAGGAAAAAAAAAGCACCATGGGTGCCTAGAACGTTCAGAAGCAGCTGAGCACAAGTGATAAATATCTTTCCGCAGGTTAAATACTTCTTGTATAGCAAGAATGCTTGTTCTGTGCTAATCAGAAAGTTGCTATATGCAAAGTTTTAGAGTTCCATATGTCTCTCCTCTGCAACTTTTATTACCCCCCATGAAACATGGGATCTGAAGCGCCAAGGTAGGTGGAGGGAAGGGAGTTCCTCCAAAATGCCTGGCCTATATTTTCAGATAAATATGGGAAACATGTAGAATACTCAAACTCATGTATGACCTGCTGGTTTACTGGTGACAGCAGTTACTTGTGAGCATCGCACATAACTATATGCTCAACAGTGTACTCCTCAAGCTGACGGGATTGCGGAGTACACTGCTCATCCAAAGGCTTTCTGCAGTGCCATACTACAGGAAGCGCCTTGCCAAAAGCTAGTAGAATTATTTCTGTTCCAAGATTAGTGGTTCATTTACAATTGTGGCAGAAGATTAATACAAGCTGCTGAGAAACCAATGTGCTGACAGTTCAATCTACTCATCAGCAACTCAGCAGCTACACATCTTGTAAAACCTGTTTCCTGGTTTTCCACACATTGCAGATTCTATAAAATAAATACAAAACTGGCCTTCATTATCAATACGTTGTCACAATTGTTACTTTCTACAAAGCAATCAAGAATTTTAATCACAACGAGCTTCAGATACAGAACCTCACTTTTTTGGGTGAATGCCTTTTCTATGCACCTCGTGGAACACACCAAGTCATCTCAGGACAACTCTTTCTGTAGCTGGGGAGAAAATGTTTGTTCTCTAAAATCTCTGTGCGCACTAGATTAAAAATGCATCTCCCCCCCCCCCCCCTTATATTTTAAACAAATTCTATTTTTACTATGTAGTAGGAAACAAAATATTTCAATGATGGACAAACACAGAGCTGTCCACAGACTGGAATGTAAAGAAAAGAAAAAGAAAGAAATACAAGTGTAGTCACTAAAATGAGTGCATTATATATCCAAAGCTTAACAAATGATTTTTGTTACTCTTTTCTGAACAATTACATTACTGGTTTTTGAAAAATGAGCAGTAATTTTAAATTTCATAAGATGATATATGCCAATTAGTGTCCTGTTGGTTAAAAATAAAAATGTTGACCAGTTCTAACAAGAAATCAGCCTCTAGAAAGTTTACAAAGAAGAAATTGCAGGTATCTTTTTAAGCATATCATATGCTGGAGGTGAGAGGAACCATTAGATCTGTAGGTTGTAGTGTGTAGCATCTACCCTTCATCCTAACAATACATTGTGTGGACTTCCTAGGAGCAGAGAATGTAACTGAGTTCAAATCTGGGGGGGGGGGGGAGAGAGAGAATTCATAAGTCTTCTGGAGTTCCTCAGCACCTTTAACTGTTTAATAAATGACTTTACTAGTTAGCTAATCCATCGCTGATTGTAATAATGATTAACAAAATACCATGCTATCCATTCTGGTATAATATATGTGATTATAAATCTAATAATTACAGAGTTATAAGAAATAATTACATTTTATCCATTCAGAACAAAGTAGTCGATTCAAGATTGGTCAAAAAAATAAGTTTGAGTAGGATCAACAATTAGAAGATCAGACCATGTTACAGAAGTCATGGTTTAAACTGAGAAAATTCTATTGCTGCTTAAAAGACAGCATAGCCAAGGCCGATTCATACACACAAGAGCAATACAGACCTTATAGAAGACTTTGTATCCTACTGTTTTTAATGCATATAGAAAAAAAAGTAAATCAAATACAAATAGCAAAAGAAAAAAAAAGTATAATTTAAAGGTTCTTCCTTTGCGCCATTAAATTCCAACAGCCATCTCTAGCTTCTATTCACAGGGAAACTCGTGCCCGAGGCATGATCAATAGTTATGCCTAGAAGCTATTAAAGTAGACGCCTCAGAACTGCATCTCTAAATTCCTGTCGGGCTGTATAAAAATCTTACTTTGGGGAGATATGGGGGGGGGGGCACAGCAGTAAAGCTGCAATTCTCTCCCAAAAGCACCAGTGCTGCCCAGCTATATTCACCGCTCGCTGGTAATGTGGCAGAGACCTGGCAGCTTGAGTGTGTGACCCTATGAAATGGTTATACGGATGCCAGGTGAAGGGAATGCAGTCTTGCTGCCTCCCGTTTTCTCTGAGCAGGCTCCCCCCCCCTATCTTCTCATCCCACAGAAATGCCCCAGCATAAGCCCCCTCCCCCCCCCAGCGGCAGCGAGACTGACAGCTCAGCTCTGCTTTTCTCCAGGTAACCAGGTGTTTTCCAACAGCTGGAACAAAAGCAGCAGCAGCAGCTCAGCTAAAGCCACGGCAGGAGAAATCGCACATCGGTCCCTCACGGGCACCGAGGAAATAAAAGCAATTTGCAGGAGGAACTGCGGACACATGTCAAGCCGGCTCTATGCCAGCCCTGTAAAAAGGAAGGGGCGCAGCGGCATGCAACAGACCCCGGCCATCGCCGGCTCAGGGCAGCGGCCCGCTCTCTACTTACCAAGTGGTTGAAGCCCCAGCGGAACATCGCGGTGCCGCCCGCCCCCCCCCTAATCGTCCGGGAGCCGGGAGAACAGCCGGGCGGGCCGGGGAGAGCTCCGGCGGAGGGATGCTCCTCACAGCGCGGCCGCCTCCCCCAGCCGCATCGCCCCTGGCACGGCGACTCAAGGGGGAGCTCTGCGCTCAGGCGCTGCGGCGGGACGGCGGCGGCGGCGACCACCTCGAAAAGCGGCGCACAGCGATCCGCCGCGGGGGGGGGGGGGAGGAAGCGATCTGCCGGGCGGGAATCCGGAGCGCACAGCGGCAGCAGCACCGCCGCCTTCCTTCTGTCACAGGAGGGGAGAGGCTACCGACCCGCCTCCTCCGCCGCCGGCACTAACCGCAAACTCCAGAGCCCCACTCGCACACACACTCCCGCGCACTTCCACTTTCCTGCGGCTGCCGGCGCCGCCCACCCAGCGCGCGCGCTGCCGAGGGGGTGGAGCTCCGGCGGCTCCGCCCCCATGGCGTGAAAAAGCTAACGCCGCCGCCGCCCTCGCCGCACTCTGGGACAGGTAGTTTCCAGCCCGGACGTGCAGTGGGGGGGGGGCGGCGTGAACTGAAGTTTCAACGTGCTGTGCTCCAAATGCCCTCCCTCTTTCTCTCGCTCTAAATAAATCGATACACACACACACAAAAAAAGTCTTGGTATTAGGTCAGATTAGGGTCCAAAAATTCATAGGCTAGTTTGCAGGTGGGATGGAGAATGAGTAAGCGACATATTGGGGGGGGGGGGGGGGGGGGAGTTCAGAGGAGGCTCGTGAGCACTAGCTCCTGCAGTTTTTTTTTTTTGTTTTTTTTTGGGGGGGTACTCTCATCCCCCTCCCCCCGCATACACACAGGTTCCCCTCCCTATCCAGAACTATGCTTATGTAACAGCACATGGGTGCCAACATGCGGAATCTCTGACCTGAGAAGATGAGAGAAGCCAAGCCCTACTCTTTGCTGCAGTTTATGTTGTATGGAAGTGGAAAGTCTTCATTCCAGTCCCGGAATATGTTTTGTCCACAACCCTGTGACAATGAGCCTAAGGTTTCTGAAATGTGATCAGGGTCCAGTTACAGAAGGATTTCCGCAGAATCTCTTTTACTTTTACATCTGCTGCGTTCTTTTTTAATAGCTTATGATAAAAGATGATGCGTGCATTTTAGATTTTTAAATGGCTTAGAAAGGTTTTTTTATGTTTAGACTTCTAGCTCACCTCCGACAATCCATAAATCTGTGAAATAACCTCATATCGATGTTGATCTGGAATGCAAAACGTTTCCTCAAAGACATCCTTTCTATTGACTCTGAAACAGCAGGTCCAGGGTGGTAGGATTCTTTACACACAGTTCTGAACGATGTGGCTCCTCTAAAGTTAGTTACCTCTCAAAGAAGTTATCAAACTCCATGGCAGGTAGCCATCATCAATAGTGCTAACCGTGAGGTCAGATGGGCAGTGTCTCTGCAATAAGACTAAGTCAGTGACTATGATTCCTATAGGGCTAAACTGGAAACGTAAAAGTTGATACTATACTGTGCTAAGATGGCTTATAATTTATTTAAAAAATATATATATTCCACTCATATCCATTATTGGCAGTGGATAAAACATTAAACATACATAGTATGTTAATAGGAATAGCCTAGTAGTTAGAACAGTGGGCTACGAACCAGGAGACCAGGGTGTGAGTCCCACTGTGGCTCCTTGTGACCTTGGGCAAGTCACTTTACCCTCCACTGCCTCAGGTACAAAAACTTACGGGCCGATATAGTAAAAGTAGTGGGTGAGCGCCCGCTCGCCCAGTGCACGCACAGGCCATTCTCCTATGTGTGCAATTTAGTATTCAAATGAGGGCCAGGGAGTTTGACAGCCGATGCTCAATTTTGCCGGCGTCGGTTCTCAAACCCGCTGACAGCCACGGGTTTGGAAACCAGACGCTGGCAAAATTAAGCGTCCGGTTTTCAACCCGCAAGCCGAGGGCTGATTTTAAATTATTTTTTTATTTTAAATTTTTTTTTACTATTGGGACCTCCGACTTAATATCGTCATGATATTAAGTCGGAGGGTGTACAGAAAAGCAGTTTTTACTGCTTTTCTGTATACTTTCCCGGTGCCGGCAGAAATTAAAATGTGCGGCTTGGCTGCACATTTTACTTAGTGAATCTCGAGGGAATAACTAATAGGCCCATCAACATGCATTTGTATGTTGCGGGCGCTATTAGTTTCGGGGGGTTGGCCGCGCATTTTCAACGCGCTATTACCCCTTACTGAATAAGCCCACTTGACCCAGCAGAATCATTGTGGGCAGAATGGCTGCCAGACGCTCCGCTAAGATTTTTGCCAAGAGCTTTTGGTCAAAATTCAAAAGTGAGATGGGTCGGTAGGACACAGGCAATAGGGGATCTCTGCCTGGCTTGCTCATAACTTGGTCTCAATGAATTACAAAGCCTGAAAAGCAATTAACTTGAAAGCCAGCACTCCATATAAACGGCTTCAGGTCTCTTCAGCCTGGAGGTTACCTGCCGCCGAGGTTGGACTGGCAGGCAGAGACTGCAGGAACTGCTGGATCGCTGAACTCTCTGGGGCGGATTTTAAGAGACCTGCTCGCGTAAATCCGCCCGGATTTACGCGAGCAGGGCCCTTTGCGCCGGTGCGCCTATTTTACATAGGCCTACCGGCGCGCGCAGAGCCCCGGGACTCGCTTAAGTCCCGGGGTTTTCCGAGGGGGGTGTGTCGGGGCGGGCCCGAGCCGCGCAGCGTTTTCAGGGCGGGACATAGCGTTTCGGGGGCGGGCCCGGGGGCGTGGTTACGGCCCGGGGCGGTCCGGGGGCGTGGCCGCGCCCTCCGGACCCGCCCCCAGGTTGCGTCCTGGCGCGCGGGGATTTACGTCTCCCTCCGGGAGGCGTAAATCCCCCGACAAAGGTAAGGGGGTGTTTAGACAGGGCCGGGGGGGTGGGTTAGGTAGGGGAAGGGAGGGGAAGGTGAGGGGAGGGCAAAAGAAAGTTCCCTCCAAGGCCGCTCCGATTTCGGAGCGGCCTCGGAGGGAATGAAGGTAGGCTGTGCGGCTCGGCGCGCGCCGGCTATACGGAATCGGTAGCCTTGCGCGCGCCAATCCAGGATTTTAGCGGATACGCGCGGCTACGCGCGTATCTACTAAAATCCAGCTTACTTTTGTTGGCGCCTGATGCGCCAACAAAAGTACGCCAAATCGCGCTTTTTGAAAATCTACCCCTCTGTGAACCATCGAACGCCGTTCGCAGTCTGTACTCGGAGTTTGGCCGGGTAGATGATGACAGCTCGTAGGCCTTTTTCAATTAACCGCGAGCAGTATGGTGCTAGGGCTCAGTGCTGTGCCAACAGGGAGGCGGAAAAGTCCTGGAAGATCAAAATTTTTTACCCTCCGTGCAGTAACTGCTCGCCCCACCTAGCTGCTCTCAGGATTGCCGTTTTATGTGCAAAAATAAACATTTTTGCAATGACCACCCTCGGTCTAGCGTTGTCTGCATGCCTTGGGCCGATCCTGTGCGCTCTTTCCACCCGGAGAGGGCCGTGCGCATCCGAGAGGTTTAATTTTTCTGTCAGCCAGCTCTCCAGAAATGGGGCCAAATTGTTGTCCTCTAGCTCCTCTGGCAGACCAACGAATCTTAAGTTGGACTGCCGGGAGCGATTTTCTAAATCTTCTAGCCTGTTAGACTGTTTTGCTACTGCCTCTTTAAGTGCCGCGATCTCGGCTTGCGCTGCGTGGAGTCCATCTTGGTTCAAGGAGACCCGCGATTCCACCTCCACAAAACCTTTTTCCAGCCCAGCCATACCTGCAGTAAGCTTTGTGAGCTGTGCGGAGATCTTTTTCAGCTCAGGGGTAAGTGCTGCAACCACTGCCGTGGTCATGTCTGCAAGGCTCGGTAGCTGCGATATTCCCGCTTCCACCGTCCCAGCGTCATCTTCAGGCAGCGGGTCCAGCTCCCGGGCCTTCTCCTTATCTCTGTCCTTTTTTGTGGTGCGCGATGCCTTCGGGACCCTCCGATATGGCGGCACTGCTTTTTTAAGAGATCCAATTACCCCCAGCAGGTGAAAATCATGGCCCGAGGCGTTAAGATAGGGCCGGATATAAGGAGGCTATGTCCAGGGAAGGGAAGGCACGTCTTCTTCCTTCAGCGTATCATGTGATCTCCTAGCAAGACATCTAACCCAATTATCTTTTGATAAAACGTCTGCACAAAGTTCTTCCCCTGGTTGCACCCATTTTCTTTTCTGACACAATGTATATAAAAAACGCAGTTGAATTGTTTGAATCACTCTCTGCGCACCCTTAACCTCTCTAACTGTCTGCAAACCCCCCCTCCGTGGTTGTCTCTTATAATGTTGAGATGCAATTTCTTATTCTTTCTTAATACTTCAAAAAGTTTATCTGTTCCTTGTAAACCGATGTGATGTGCAAACGAACTTCGGTGTATAAAAGCAATAAATAAATAAAATATCATATCCACATAAGTGTAAAATAATAGGAAATGATGAGGTAATGATGCTCCATACAGTTATTTTAATCAAACATTAATTGTTAAACAAGCAGAATAATCAACCTGACATACCACCAAATGCTGCATTAAAGAGATGTGTTTTCACTGCTTTCTTGAAAGTGGTAATACAAGTTATAGCTCTGATAAAAATCAGAGAGCTTGTTCCACAGCTGTGGACCAACAATAGAAAATGCATGGTCCTGGGCTTCTCTCAGATGGACATTGAATCTGCTGCTTCATGAACTGTTCCATATCATTCCTTCCTTGTTCTCTTCTCCATCTCACTGCCTTGTCTGCTGCTCTCACTTCACTTGGGATGAATTTGCCTTCTCTTATCAGGATAAGATCACCTCCCAGTTTCCTGCAAGCTCTGAGGCGGTGCTAACCTGGATTATGGCCCCCTTTGGGAAACTTTTGATCCCTACAAACCTCAAGAGATTACTTGTTCTAACATTGTGATGGAGATGACGAGGTTAGGTAACTTCATTGCTCAGTTGGTGACTACATTTGTGACTGAAGGTCATTTACCTACCTCTTAAGGAAGCTTTAGTCCATCCTATTCGAAAAAAAGCCAAACCTGAATTCATCTGATTTAGAAAATTAGTTACCATCCTATATCATCCCTACCATTTTTAGCAAAATTCATTGAGAAAGTGGTGCTTAAAAAGTTGCAGCATTTCATTGAGGAGCAGAACTTCCTCGAAGATCTCCAATGTGGATTATCAAGCTTCTTCTTCTCTCCAGTTTTAACCCCTGTTGCTATGATTTCATTTCCTCCCCAGTCTTACTTGCCATTTCCATGGCTTTTGACGCTTTAAATCCCTCTTTTTATTCAAATGCCTTCATGCCATGGGTACTGGCATGTGTCTCACTGGCCTTTCTGTTTTGCACATAGGAGTTCCCCAAGGTTCAACGCCTTACACAAGATCGTACACTGGCTATCACAAAACAAATTTGCCTTAAATTTAAAGAAAAACTGAAATCATGCAGCTTGCTCTCTTCCCCACTTCCAATGAGCCCATGTAACAATATGCGCAGGGGGGTAGCAGCCCCGCTCACCAGGCTTGCACACACAGTCGAACCAAATTAAGGAGGCCACACCAGTATGCAGAAAACTGTATCTTATGGAAAATTATTGGCTGCAGCATATCAATCATCAACCTGATAACAATCTTAAACAGTACATTGTATTCTAACAATCAACAACTACATCTCCTAGAGCAAACTATCCAGGTGACCAGTCTATCTTTGCAACTATTAGCCAGCAGTGCCAAGTATGAAAATTGGACTCGGCCTTAAAAGCCACCCAGCAGTGCCAATGCTATATATACCCCATCAAGAATTGTAGCCGCCGCTCCAGTGAAAGAGGGCTGAGAAAGGCCAAGCCCAGTCTTAAACAATTGTGGGTGGGACTCCCTTCCCCCCCCCCCCGAGCCCTCCCTAAGTTCTACCTGCAACCTATCCTTACCTTTTTACCCTAGTCCCTCCCTCGTCTGCTCCTTTCCCTGCCCTCTTATCCACCCTCGGTTCCCTCCCTCCTGACAAATTCCTGCCTCCTCATGGTTCTGCCTCCGCCCATGTTGTGCCTGCACCACCCTAGGAGAGCTCGCTTGGTTCTTTGCTGTTTGATGGGTTCACTATCCCAATACGTCATCAGGCACGAAACTTAGTGCACAATCCAAGGGAACACCCATCTCTTTAGAAAAAGTCCTTCTTTAAGTTGTGACTTCTTTGATATTTAGAACCATTTTTTAGTGGTCACGACCTTCATATTGTTGCGCAATCATTAGTGATCTCTACTACAGACTACTGCAATGTCCTATATTTAGACCTTCCACAATCCATAATTAAGATAGTTCATTCAAAACTCAGCAGCCCAAATCATAGCTGGGTGTTCCTATATGTGAACATATCATGCAGGCTTCATGGACTTCTGGTGCACTGGATGGTCAAGTTCAAAATCCTAGCATTAATATACAAAGCTATTAATGGCCTCATACCCTCATTGCTTCAATTCTGTTTTAAAAATCTATTGCCCCTCCCCACCCCATGCAACTTATTCGACATGCCCTCTGACAAACTCATTAGACTAGCTGAATCCCGAGAGCAATTATTTGGAGTCACAGCCCCTTAGTTTGGAAGGCATGCCGCAAGGAGATGAAATCTGAAACCTCTGATTCATTTTAGGAAGCTGCTCAAGGCTCATTTATTTACTTTTGCTTTGGTGATGAATCTAGAACAGCTCAACAAATCTGCCACAGCCAATAGGAATGCGACAACCATCCTAATACTTGCTTTTAAACAGGTCAATGCAGATCACTGGATTTTCTTAACAATCACGATCATGTGTACTATCAGTTACTGCCATCTTCTTTTGGTTTTATAACAGATTGCTTCAACACTGTCCAATCTCTGGGACTTTTGCTGTTTGTTTTGTTTTGTTTTAGCTGAGTTGGGTCTATATGTATGTGGTTTATGTGAATGATGGCCTATGTATGTTACACTGTTACCTGTCTAGAAGTGACAACAGAGTGGGCTATAAGTGTTTTTTAAATTAAAAAACAAATAAAATAAAATAAAAATAAAAATTGCTTTAGTCTCACCTGACCTGAGAAACAGAGTAATTGCTCCCAAAAGCTAGTCAAGAAATGTATTGTTATCCCAACAAAAAGGTAATGCCTTATTATCTTTGTTTTTGTTTTGCTTTGTTCTTTGTTACCTTTATTGCCATGCAGCTGATCATAGCATGCAAAAGAAGAGCAGTAATAATGAAAACCAGAATTGGGGGTTTATCATAGGCATTGCAGCACATTCTAGTAGCACTACTTTCACCATTACTTACCGTATTTATCAAAAAAATGTGTAACCTGCTGATCCAAAACTTCTCGCCGAGTGACAAAACAGCATGCATAAAAGAAGCAACATAACATGACACAAATTAACCTGAACAGACAATCAACAGAAGCCACAATCACTCTACCCCAGAATACCTGCAAACTGGTCTGGGCTTATCACCAGCTTCGGGGCAAAGGAAATTAGCCATGAGTATCCGAAGGTAGGGCAAATACAAAGGAAAAAAAGAGAGGCTTTTAATAATTACCTGAAACGCAAGTAGTCATTTTCCAACTTCAGGGATTCGGGAAGCTCATTAACATTCTACAGTTGCAAAATAATCTCCTCTCTTAATTTTCAGATTTGAATTGATTTTTTCCCTGTGAATTTACCAGTGTTTATTACTTCAACAGTTACCAAATAGAGAAAGCACGCAGAAGCATAACTTCGGGAATGCTTTCCAACATAGATTTGTGGAAGGTGTGTGGAGTGTTGGTGGTAGATATGAAAAATCTCAGGGGGTTGTGGGGCTGCAATAGTCTGTGATGTGTGTAAGTGGGGGAGTGGGGTGGGTGTGGAAGTATCTGCATGTGTAGGAATGTGTGGGGAATGTGTGTGGGATATTTTCAGTGGGGTGGGAATTGTGGAATGAAGGACATATATGCGTGTGATAGTTATCTCATATCATCAGGTTTGTCAGCAAGTCTGTGAAATATGCAAAAAATATGAATCTAATGGTGGCACAGGTATTGAAATTGCCAGGCGCATACAGGTAAAATCAATCATATTGATTGCGTTCTGACTGTCTAGCTACATTTTCATATTGAGTATGTTTCAATTTACATGTTTCATTTTACATGTTTCATTTTTTATGTTACCATTTTAGTGTATTTTTAATATGTTTTAATTAATTAATTTTTTACATTTTTCTCTATATGATTTATATATGTCCTTCATTGTCAAGTCATATTTGTTATTTATGTATTTTAGCCCCTGAGGCAGCCCCGTTGTGGGGGCGAAATCTGGCCTGAGTCGGGCTTTTTATCGGTTGAACGAGTCTCCTAATAAAGAATCTAAACTGACATTTCTTGGCGTCTAATCCATTGTGTTGCGCCCACGGCTTTTTTAGATTGCCTACCCTCTTGTTTTATCAGCTCAGCTGAGTGGGGCATCCCTAGGTGCGCGCGCGGCTCAACACTTTTAAAGAGCCCGCAGTGGAAAATCCACTGTGGCGCCCCTGGATGACATCACAGGCCTTTTCCTATATAAGGCCTGCTCTGCTCTGCCTCAGACTCCTTGGCAATAGGTCGAACTCCTCGGAGTAGCTATTTGCCGCTTCATTCCTGGTACCTGTTCCCTGTTCTTGTTCCTGCTTCTGTTCCAGTTCCAGTGCCTTGTCTTCGTGTTCCTGTTCCCTTCCTGCATCTTCGGAGTTCCTGCATTCTTATCTTGTGCTCATCCGTCTTCAGTGTCTTCCTGCTGATCCACCTTGCCTCCTTCTCCCTAGATTGACTTCTTGGTTTGACCTCTGTTCAGATCCCTGGCGTTGTCTTCATTTGGATTCCTGGCTTGACTTCGGACTGCTTCTCGACCACATTTGACCTGCCTGTCTTGTGACCCATGCTTGCATCTCATCTTGTTGAACTCCGCATGCCCCTGACCTTGGCCTGCTTTTGTCTCTGCTGTCTGCCCCGACCTCTGCTCGGACTGACTTTGTTCTCTTCCTGCTGGCTAACAACATCTTCTGTGATGGATTCATTTCTTCTCAGAGGCCCGCACCTAAGTCCAGCTGGCCCTGGCACCCGAGGGCTCAACCTAAGGGGAACGAGGACTGATATTGGCTAAGTTGCTGTTGGGCCTCTGTTCCAGCCAGCTCCACCTGCCAACAGTCAGGACATGCAGGACTCCTCCCTGTGGATAGCGCCAAGCTCACCTTGGTCCAAAGGTCCATTTCCACAACAGATTGCCGAGACCATGGACCCAGTGGCTCTCTCTCAGGCCTCCAGGCCATTCCCGGCCTGGTGCAAAAAATTCTGCAGCAGCAACAGTTCTTTAAGCTCTTGGAGGGCTCCATGGAGTAGCTCAGCACCAGTCTCGACGCAAGTGCAGCCAATGCTGTTTCTCCACCTCCTACAGTATCGTCGGTCCCAGTGGCTGCGCCTATGGTATGTCTCCTGGTTCCTCCTCGGTATGCAGGAGATCCGAAACAGTGCCGTGGATTCTTGAATCAGTGTTTTATGCATTTTTCACTTCAGCTGGCACAATTTCTCAGCAACATACTCTCCCTCCTGGACAGGAAGGCCTTGGCCTGGGCCTCTCCTTTGTGGGAGATGCAATACTACAGAACTTGCAACAATTTGATAAGGCCTTCAAGCTTGTGTTTGATAAACCCGGCCGGCTGGCCACTGTGGGTTCAGATCCTTTATATCTACGAACCTTTTTATATGTTAAAACTTCATTATGTACATTATATTTGTAAACCACTTAGACCTACAATTTGTATAGGTGGTATAGAAAAGCTTTAAAATAAATAAATAAATCTCTGGCAGGGCAACTGGCCCTTTATGAACTATGCCATCGAATTCCGGACCACCAAGCTGGAGGGAGGACAGCCTTCGGAGTATCTTTCTGGAAGGGTTGTCATCTCAGGTGCCGCTTGGGAGCTCCCCAAGACCCTGGACGCTCTCATCGACTTGGCCAGGAGAATCGACCACCACTTCTAGCAGTGTGCCCAAGAGCTGCGCCCTCCTTGTAGGCAAGTGGTGCTGGCCCCGTCCTTTTCATGTCCCCTCTTGGCAGTACCGATGACGGCTCCCACCACTGCACGGGTTGAGGAACCTATGCAGCTAGGACACGGACACCTCTCTCTCTGGAAGAGAGGCTCCAATGCTGCAACCTGGGGCTCTATTACTACTGTGCAGGTCCAGGCATCAGCTGGCATCTTGCCCCCAGAAGCCAGGAAACCAGCAAGACTAAGAACTAGGGGGAGGTGATCCTAAGCTTTAACATTCCTGCTCCTCAACTCACCCTCCCATTGTCTATTTTAGTGGACAGTCCTGAGTTCACCATCTTAGTGCTGGTCAGCTCGGGCACTGGTGGAGACTTTATAATGAAGGCCCTAGTGGATCATCTATGGATTCCTGTGGTTCCCTGAAAGACACCACTAATTATCTCCTCAATACACGGAGAGCCGCTCCATTTGCAAGATGCCCATGTGAAGGTGCAGGGGGACCACAGCCATGGTCCCCCTGCACCTTCACATGGGCATCTTGCAAATGGAGAGTATTGTATTCCACATCATTGACAAGGCAGTACTCCCCATTGGCTGCCCTGGCTGCAGCTTCACTCTCCTCACTTTGACTGGGGTTCACTTCAGCTGGTGAGCTGGTGGGCCCATTGCCACGATACCTGCTTACAATGAATTAAGCCTCACTGACTCTTGTTATGACAGTCAGCTGTGGTCATCCGCGGTTGACCCAACTCACGTCATGTCATGCCTGGCTCTCCAGTCCTTGTGAACTCGCAGCTGTGGCCAGCCGCTACCGCCGCATTCCTCCTGACTCTCCATGCCCCACGTGGTGGGTGGGACGCCGCCGACCAACGCTCAGACTCTGGGCCTCCTTAAGCGCGTGCATGCACCATCTGTCCTCCCTTTAAAGGTCCAATGGTGGGAACTCCAGGGTTGTCCCCGGCTGATGACATCACAAGCCTGAGATACTTAAGCACCTCCTTTGGCCTACGCTAACCAACTTGGCAACAAGTTCTCTGAGCTCCTCTGATGTTTGTTCCTGTTCTCCAGACCTGCAGTTCCTGCCTTGGATCTCTGCTCTCTGCCGGAGGACTCTGGCTCTGGGTACCCGCTCTTCGGGGTAGCCGCTGACTTACTTCACCAGAGATCCTGCCTCTACGCTTCCCTGCTCCTTGGGGCAGCCTCAGCCCTACTACGCCAGAGATCCTGTCTCCACGCTTCCCCACTCCTCAGGATGGCCTGAGTGTTACTACACCAGAGATTCTGTCTCTACGCTTCCCTGCTCCTCGGGGTAGCCTCAGCATTACTACACCAGAGATCCTGTCTCTATGCTTCCCAGCTCCTCGGGGCAGCCTCAGCGTTACCACCTCAGGGGTCCTGTCTCCACACACCCTGTTCCTCGGGGCCTGCCCTGTGCGCTTCTATATTGGAGATCCTTCCTCTGGAATATCCTTTCTCCAGGCCTTCCCAGGACTGCGATATCATTGAACTGACTCTCTCTGTCCCCGCTCCTTGGGGCATTCTGCAGTATTGCTGCTGTGCAGGCGCCTGCGATCACATGGCTGTGACGCAGACAGTTCTTCTTCACCTCCTCTCTCCTGGGCCACAACTCAACCTCGCCTCCCGACGATGGGGACCTGTGGGGTCCAACCCCTCAGGTAGAATCAACTTCCACCTTGGGCCAAGGGTCCACGAAACCTACAAAACCTAACAACTCTGCCCCTGGCAACGGCTTTTTTGGGGCTGCCGCCTCAGTATGCTGAATATGCTGACGTGTTCTCCAAGGGAAAGGTGGAAATGCTGCCTTCCTACTATACGTTCTACAGTGCCATCAATTTACTACTCGGCCATGTCTGAGTACATCAAGGAAAACCTTGACCTGGGTTTCATTAAGCCCTCCACAACCTACGCTGGTTGGGGTTTCTTTGTGTCCAAAAAGGACAGATCTTTAGGCCCTGGATTAGATTACCGGGGGCTGAATGCCATAACAAAGAAAGACTGTTACCTGCTGCTGCTCATTTCCGAGCTCTTTGACCGTCTCCAGAGGGCTAAAGTGTTTATGAAGCTGGACCTCTGTGGGGCCTATATCTAATTCGAATTAAACAAGGCAATGAGTGGAAAATGGCATGCAATATGCGGGACAGGCATTATGAATGTCTGGTGATTCCGTTTGGCCTGTGAAACGGCCCTGCGGTATTCCAAAAAAATGATCAATGAAATCTATAGGGATCTCCTGTACGTCTGTCGTCGTGTGCCTCGATGATATTCTCATCTTCTCAAAGGACCTTGCATCCCACCGTCAGGATGTTTGCCATGTCTTCCAGAGGCTGTGGGCAAATATGTGAAGCTGGAGAAGTGCCTCTTCGAGAGGGAGAGCCTACCCTTCTTAGGTTACTTCATTTCCAGCAGGGGTTTCCATATGGATCGGGATAAGGTCAAGTGTATCCAGGACTGGGCGCAAACTTCCAGTCTTCGCGCCCTTCAGAGGTTTTTGGGCTTTGCAAACTACTACTGGCATTTCATTCCCAACTATTCCCGGATTGCAGGCCCACTCATGGCGCGGAAAGGGAGCCAATACAAAAACTTGGCCTCCTTAAGCAGTCACTAATTTTCTAGAGTTGAAGAAGGCTTTCCTCTAGGAACCATGACTCTATCATCTGGACCACACACATCCCTTTATCCTGGAAGTTGACGCCTCCTCCTTAAGCATAGGGGCTGTGCTGAGCCAGCACTCCAGTACAGGGGTTCTTTGCCCCTGCTCCTTCTTCTCAAGAAAGTTCTCCTCCACAGAGCAGAACTATGGAATCGGAGATAGGGAGTTGCTGGCCATCAAACTGGCACTTGAGGAGTGATGGCAATGGTTGGAGGGTGTGCAACACCATATTATGATATATTCTGACATCAAGAACTTGGAACATCTTCATCATGCACAACGACTGAATGCACACCAATAGTCCCTGTTCTTCGCATGTTTTGACTTTGAAGTGAGGTACTGGCTTGCATCTGAGAACACTCGGGCGGACGCCCTCTCCCAATCTTTTGAGGCAGAAGACACATCTGATTCCCTTGGGCACTTTATCGATCCAGTCCGGATCCTCTTGGCCTCCTCTGTGACCATCCTTCAGGGAAGATGGTTGTTCCACATGTCCCATGACTCGTGTATCGTAGTTCACCCTGGACAGGCTCAGACTCTCGCGCTGCTCCAACAGTATTACTGGTGGACCCAGATGCAGAGAGATGTCAGGGACTATGTGGACTCTTGTCCTACCTGTGCTCAGCAAAAAACATTGATGGAACAATTGTGGGGGCTGTTACAGCCATTGCTGGCACCCAGGGAACCTTGGACCCAAGGGTCCACCGATTTCAAGGTGAACCTTCCCCTCTCTAATGGCTGTAGCACTATTTGGGTCGTGTCGACCGATTCTCAAAGATGGCCCTCCTTGTTTCCCTTCCGGGCCTTCCCTCTGCACCTGAACTGGCCCGGCTGTTTACTCATCACATTTTTCATCTGCATGGCTTGCCCAAGCATATCGTCTCAGACCGGGGCACCCAGTTTTCAGCCAAATACTGGCGCTATCTTTTCAGATGTTTAATATCACATTGGACTAAACCACTGCCTACCATCTACAAGACAACGGCCAGACAGAGCGGTCTAACCGGACCATGAAAAGCTTCCTCAGGGCCTACACAAATGATCGCCAGGACAATTGGGCCACCCTCCTCCTGTGGAAGTGTGTGAGGGTGTAGGAATGTGTGGGGTATGTGAGTGGGCTGTGTACAGTGGTGTGGGGGTTATGGGAGCTGAGATGCTTTGTAGTGTCTGCTGGTGGGAATGCAATGAGTGTGGAAGTTAGTGAGGGTGTAGGAATTTTTGGGGTATATGTGTGGGTTATGAGAGCTGGAATGGTATTTGGTGTGAGTGTTGGAGAGTGTGGATTTGTGTGTGGGTATAGGAAGAGGTGAGGAATGTGTGATGGCTGTGTGCAGTGTGTGGATGTTGTGGGAGCTGGAATGCTTTGTAGTGTTTGCTGATGGGAATGGAATGGGTGTGGAGGTGTGTGAGGGTGTAGGAATTTTTGGGGTATGTGTGTGGGTTGTGAGAGCTGGAATGGTATTTGGTGTGAGTGTTGAAGTGAGTGTGGATGTGTGTGCAGGTATAGGAAAGTGTGGGGTATGTGTGAGGGCTGTGTGCAGAGGTGTGGAGGTTGTGGGAGCTGGTTTGTTTTGTGTTGTGTATATGTGTGGGAGTAGAGTGAATGTGTTGGTGTGTGTGTTTGGGTATAGGAAAGTGTACGGGTACAGGTATGTGTGTGGGCTGTGTGCATGTTGAATGTGTGGGGTATGTGTGTAGGCTGTGTGCAGTGGTGTGGGGTTTGTGGGAGCTGGGATGGTATGTGGTGTGAGCGGTCGGAGTGGAGATGAGTGAGGGTATAGGAATGTGTGGGGGCTGTGTGTGGTGATGTGGAGGTTGTGGGAGCTGGTTTGGTTTGTGTTGTGTATATGTGTGTGGGAGTGGAGTGAATGTGTTGGTGTGTGTGGGTATAGGAAAGTGTGCGGGTAAATATAGAAACATAGAAATGACGGCAGAAGACCAACAGGCCCATCCAGTCTGCCCACAAGCTCTCACAATTATTTTCCCATACCTTTCTGTTACCCCGACTGCTGAGTTCAGGGCCCTTATTGGTAACATTTTGATTCCAATTTCCTTCCACCCTCGCCACTGATGCAGAGAGCAGTGTTGGAGCTGCATCAAAGTGAAGTATAAGGCTTAATGTTTGAGGGTAGTAACCTTCGTAACGAGAAGTTACCCTGATGTTTGTATACTGATACTGCTCAGATCAATGCCTTGTTAGATGTTGTCTGGATGTAAATCCTCTTTTCCTCATTTCCCTCCTGCCGCTAAAGTAGAGAGCCACGCTGAATATGCATTCAAGGTGAAGTATCAGGCTTGATTGATTTAGTTTAGTAACCGCCTCAACAAGCAAGCTACTCCCATGTTTATTTGTTTAACCAGACTGTGCAATTCAGTCCGTGTTGGTTGTTGTCTGAATGTAGATCCTATTTCTTAATGACCCCCTGCCGTTGAAACAGTGAGCTGTGTTGGATATGCATTCAAAGTGAAGTATCCAGTTTAATTGCTTAGGGGTAGTAACCGCCGCAATAAGCAAGCTACTCCCACACTTATTTGTTTACCCAGACTGTGCAATTGAGTTCTTGTTGGTTGTTGTCTGCATATAAATCCTCTTTTCTCAATTCCCCCGCTGTTGAAGCAGTGAGCAATGCTGGATATGCATTCAAAGTGAAGCATCTGGCTTAATTGGTTTGGGATAGTAACCACTGCAACAGCACACTACACCCATGTTTATTTGTTTAACCAGACTGTGCAATTCAGTCCATGTTGGTTGTTGTCTGAATGTAAATCCTATTTCTTCATTCCCCCTGCCATTGAAACAGTGAGCTGCTCTGGATATATAGGTATGTGTGTGGCCTGTGTGCAATTGTGTGGGGTTTGTGGGAGCTGGGATGGTACATGGTGTGAGCGTGGGAGTGGAGATATGTGAGGGTGTAGGAATGTGTGGGGGCTGTGTGTGGGCTGTGTGCAGTGGTGTGGGGTTGTGGGAGCTGGTTTGGTTTGTGTTGTGTGTATGTGTGGGAGTGGAGTGAATGTGTTGGTGTGTGTGGATATAGGAAAGTGTGCGGATATAGGTATATGTGAGGGCTGTGTGCAATCATGTGGGGTTTGTGGGAGGTGGGATGGTATGTGGTGTGAGCGTGGGAGTGGAGATGTATGAGGTGTAGGAATGTGTGGGGTATGTGTGAGGGCTGTGTGCAGTGGTGTAGGGATTGTGGGAGCTGGTTTGTTTTGTTTTGTGTATGTGTGGGAGTGGAGTGAATGTGTTGGTGTGTGTGGGTATAGGAAAGTTTGTGGGTATAGGTATGTGTGAGAGCTGTGTGCAATCATGTGGGGTTTGTGGGAGCTGGGATGGTACGTGGTGTGAGCGTGGGAGTGGAGATGTATGAGGTGTAGGAATGTGTGGGGTATGTGTGAGGGCTGTGTGCAGTGGTGTAGGGATTGTGGGAGCTGGTTTGTTTTGTTTTGTGTATGTGTGGGAGTGGAGTTGAATGTGTTGGTGTGTGTGGGTATAGGAAAGTTTGTGGGTATAGGTATGTGTGAGAGCTGTGTGCAATCATGTGGGGTTTGTGGGAGCTGGGATGGTACGTGGTGTGAGCGTGGGAGTGGAGATATGTGAGGGTGTAGGAATGTGTGGGGGCTGTGTGTGGGCTGTGTGCAGTGGTGTGGGGTTGTGGGAGCTGGTTTGGTTTGTGTTGTGTGTATGTGTGGGAGTGGAGTGAATGTGTTGGTGTGTGTGGATATAGGAAAGTGTGCGGATATAGGTATATGTGAGGGCTGTGTGCAATCATGTGGGGTTTGTGGGAGGTGGGATGGTATGTGGTGTGAGCGTGGGAGTGGAGATGTATGAGGTGTAGGAATGTGTGGGGTATGTGTGAGGGCTGTGTGCAGTGGTGTAGGGATTGTGGGAGCTGGTTTGTTTTGTTTTGTGTATGTGTGGGAGTGGAGTGAATGTGTTGGTGTGTGTGGGTATAGGAAAGTTTGTGGGTATAGGTATGTGTGAGAGCTGTGTGCAGTCATGTGGGGTTTGTGGGAGGTGGGATGGTATGTGGTGTGACCGTGGGAGTGGAGATGTATGAGGTGTAGGAATGTGTGGGCTATGTGTGAGGGCTGTGTGCAGTGGTGTAGGGATTGTGGGAGCTGGTTTGTTTTGTTTTGTGTATGTGTGGGAGTGGAGTGAATGTGTTGGTGTGTGTGGGTATAGGAAAGTTTGTGGGTATAGGAAAGTTTGTGGGTATAGGTATGTGTGAGAGCTGTGTGCAATCATGTGGGGTTTGTGGGAGGTGGGATGGTATGTGGTGTGACCGTGGGAGTGGAGATGTATGAGGTGTAGGAATGTGTGGGGTATGTGTGAGGGCTGTGTGCAGTGGTGTAGGGATTGTGGGAGCTGGTTTGTTTTGTTTTGTGTATGTGTGGGAGTGGAGTGAATGTGTTGGTGTGTGTGGGTATAGGAAAGTTTGTGGGTATAGGTATGTGTGAGAGCTGTGTGCAATCATGTGGGGTTTGTGCGAGCTGGGATGGTACGTGGTGTGAGCGTGGGAGTGGAGATGTATGAGGTGTAGGAATGTGTGGGGTATGTGTAGGGCTGTGTGCAGTGGTGTAGGGATTGTGGGAGCTGGTTTTGTTTTGTTTTGTGTATGTGTGGGAGTGGAGTGAATGTGTTGGTGTGTGTGGGTATAGGAAAGTTGTGGGTATAGGTATGTGTGAGAGCTGTGTGCAATCATGTGGGGTTTGTGGAGCTGGGATGGTACGTGGTGTGAGCGTGGGAGTGGAGATATGTGAGGGTGTAGGAATGTGTGGGGGCTGTGTGTGGGCTGTGGTGCAGTGGTGTGGGGTTGTGGGAGCTGGTTTGGTTTGTGTTGTGTGTATGTGTGGGAGTGGAGTGAATGTGTTGGTGTGTGTGGATATAGGAAAGTGTGCGGATATAGGTATATGTGAGGGCTGTGTGCAATCATGTGGGGTTTGGTGGGCGGTGGGATGGTATGTGGTGTGAGCGTGGGAGTGGAGATGTATGAGGTGTAGGAATGTGTGGGGTATGTGTGAGGGCTGTGTGCAGTGGTGTAGGGATTGTGGGAGCTGGTTTGTTTTGTTTTGTGTATGTGTGGGAGTGGAGTGAAATGTGTTGGTGTGTGTGGTTATAGGAAAGTTTGTGGTATAGGTATGTGTGAGAGCTGTGTGCAGTCATGTGGGTTTGTGGGAGGTGGGATGGTATGTGGTGTGAGCGTGGGAGTGGAGATGTATGAAGGTGTAGGAATGTGTGGGGTATGTGTGAGGGCTGTGGTGCAGTGGTGTAGGGATTGGTGGGAGCTGGTTTGTTTGTTTTGTGTATGTGTGGGAGTGGAGTGAATGTGTTGGTGTGTGTGGGTATAGGAAAGTTTGTGGTATAGGGTATGTGTGAGAGCTGTGGTGCAATCATGTGGGGGTTTGTGGGAGCTGGGATGGTACGTGGTGTGAGCGTGGGAATGGAGATATGTGAGGGTGTAGGAATGTGTGGGGGGGCTGAGTGTGGTGGTGTGGGGGTTTTGGGAGCTGGGATGGTACGTGGTATGAGCGTGGGAGTGGAGATATGTGAGGGTGTAGGAATGTGTGGGGTATGTGTGTGGGCTGTGTACAGTGGTGTGGGGATTATGGGAGCTGGGATGGTACGTGGTATGAGCGTGGGAGTGGAGATATGTGAGGGTGTAGGAATGTGTGGGGTATGTGTGTGGGCTGTGTGCGGTGGTGTGGGGATTATGGGAGCTGGGATGGTACGTGGTGTGAGCGTGGGAGTGGAGATATGTGAGGGTGTAGGAATGTGTGGGGGCTGAGTGCGGGGTGTGGGGGGTTTTGGGAGCTGGGATGTACGTGGTATGAGCGTGGGAGGTGGAGATATGTGAGGGTGTAGGAATGTGTGGGGGCTGTGTGCGGTGGTGTGGGGATTATGGGAGCTGGGATGGTACGTGGTGTGAGCGTGGGAGTGGAGATATGTGAGGGTGTAGGAATGTGTGGGGGCTGAGTGCGGTGGTGTGGGGGTTTTGGGAGCTGGGATGGTACGTGGTATGAGCGTGGGAGTGGAGATATGTGAGGGTGTAGGAATGTGTGGGGTATGTGTGTGGGCTGTGTGCGGTGGTGTGGGGATTATGGGAGCTGGGATGGTACGTGGTATGAGCGTGGGAGTGGAGATATGTGAGGGTGTAGAAATGTGTGGGGGCTGTGTGCGGTGGTGTGGGGGTTTGGGGAGCTGGGATGGGATTTGTGAGTGTGTGTGTGAGTCTCTGTCTGCTTGTGTTATTCTCTGATAACGTGCTGGATAGGGGAGGGGGAAGGGGGGTGCATTTGAAATGGAATGCTGGTGAACATTCTAGAAGCAATGGGGATTTGTTTTCAAGGCTTTTTTCTCTGAAACTATTGGCCCAGTCTGTCTAGTTTATGAACTTATCCATACTTGAAGCACTGTGGCAAATCACCAAGCAGCAGTCTGTTTGATGCACTGCTGACGGAGTTCTCTGTTGCTGCTAAGGGTCAAGGGGTCAGTTGTCACGTGATGCCCAAGCTGCACGCCCAGTGCCTGTCAGTTGAAGAGGGAGAAGGAAGCAGCAGTGCCTCTCCGCCATGTCTGTAGCCGGTCGAGTTCTGGTGTTCCTCTCCTTAGCTTGCTTGCAATGGTTCAAGAAGGGGAAATGTTATGCTCTCCTGCAACATACAGTGAACACCTTATTCACTTTCACATTGGCGCAAGGATTAGTGAGTCTCTGGTGTGGTCTGCTGAGTGAGAACGCATTTCAGCAGTCTGAAGGTGGAGTGATGCACACAGGCAGAGCAGGGATGGAGGAAGGCAGCTACATTCAGGTCAATAGGGAGTACCTACAAGATCAGGATGAGAGCCATGCTGCGAAATGTTAAGACACTATGAAGATATCACTAACACCACTGAAGGCTAAAATACCTCCAGCCCTTACCCAATAGAGCAGAAGCAGCCAACCCTGGTCCTCAAAAGCTACAAAACTGGTCTGGTTTTCACTTTTCAGGACATCCGTAAAGAATATGCATGAGGTATATTTGCCTACAGTCCAGGCAGAGCATCATTGATATCTATTTCATGCATATTCATGTGATTGGAATTGGCCACGCCAGCAGTAGTCTCTGGAATCCAAGGACACATTTAGTCATAGAGGGGGTTCTGCCTTAATGTATGGGCGTTATATGTCAGGGGCCACCACATTCGTAAATGATCATTACAGAATATTCAGACTGAGGTAATATTTACAATTCTGGTAAATGCCTGGCTTCTTGGTACTTTAGAGGAAAGAAGTCCATGCAAATATAACCAGTAGTTCCAATGACAAAAGAAATGAACTGCGTCAAATAGGTTCCTTTGTATCTGCTTTCCCTGCTACTTAATTTGTATGGAGTTACTAGAGGTAGTTAGGCATGTAGGCAGGCACGGCCTCAAAACAAAGAGCTGACACCTCTAGAAATAGAGGACTGAGTGTTGTGTGTCATAGCTCTTGCCAGTCTCTAGAAGGAGCCAGTAGCCAGATAACCTAGCAGCCATCACTTCCACCTCAACAAACAAGCTATGTGGTTTACTGTGAAACAGTACTCCGGATTTATGCAGGATGCACCTTTTTATAAATACACAAAACAAATGAGCGTTTTCCGGCTGCATAGCCATAAGCCTGGTAAATATACTAAACATGAAAGCACCCACTCCATCCTGTTGTATGTGATGTCAGGTGTGAGTTTCTAGCAAACATTTTGAATACATGAGTAAAGTCATCTCAAGCAATTATTAATTTGCATATCGTCAGTGACCTCTGCCCCAAAGGCTTTGATTCATCCTGCAAATCTAAGTTAGATTTAGGATAGAGTAGCTCTAGAAGTGTTATACTCTTACATGTTATAGACCCCCCCTTTATTCGCAAATGAGCTTCTCGTCTATTTCACAGATTTTTCACTCCTAAAACCAGAAAAACATTTCTATTGTCTCTGTTTCCACCACAAACTTCTTGTTCTAAGCAGCATGCTAACAGCTAGCTTTCTGCAGGGAGTTCTCATTTGCCTCGTCCAGGTCTGGCTGATACTGTATCTCGGGAGAAATTTGAAAGTATATCCATTTGCAGTTTATTTTACTTTCTGTCTCCAAGCTGATCACAAGATTACTCCATAATGTGAAAAGATGGTTAGTTAGGTGAAGCCCTTGTAGAGCTGCTATCAATAGCAAGGCTTTTAATACATTTGCAAAGATTAGGCCTTGCTTCGGTGTATCGGTTTGGACATATTGGAGAGTTGTTTAATGATTCCCGTCGCTCCCAGTCACTATGAATTGCTTTCTGTGGAATCCATGTAAGAAAAAGGAATAACAAGGCAAAATGAAACATTTCTTGACTACTTTTGTGCCTTGAGATCTGAATAATGATAGTATTTTTTTTTCTATAAGCAACAGCATAAAGGTATCATTGCTTTCTTTTTCTTTGTGCTAAGTATTGTTCTCCTGCACTGCAAAAGGGCACGCTCAGGATGGGGAGGGCAAAGCCTGTTAGTAATGGGGATACTTTAAAAATTGCTCCCAAACCACATATTGTATTTTATGGTATAACACAATATACTGCTATTGGATTCTGAATATGTTTTTGTCTCTTCATACTTGTGTAAAGCTGTCTATGTGGATAAATTAGGTTACTATAAACATTTACTTTTTTCACTTTGAATGTTGTTTTCTTGATCTCCATTCAGCCCTGCCAGCAACTCAATAAAGAATAATCTTCTTTCCTAGAATTTGCACCTAACTGTTTTGACTTTTGAGTTTCTGGTCAGTAACAAAGACAGATGCATCTCGGCACCCATTCTGTTAAGCTGCCATGTAATGAAGCAAGTACCTTTATCTTTAGAAGAGCAGAGAAATGCTGCAGTGCCCTGGACATCAATGTACATCTTGATTATTTTGCCACCCTGTGGCCAATAAAAATACTGCACTATAGATCCTATTTCTCATTGGAATGCTAATTTGTTCTAAACATATAGGGGCAGATTTTCAAAGGGGTACGCGCATAAGAATCGCGTGTACCCCCCGAAAACCTGTCCCAAGCTCCCCCTGCGCGCACCGAGCCTATGTTGATTAGGCTCGCCGGCGCGCGCAAGCCCCGGGAGGTGCGTAAGTCCCGGGGCTTTGCTAGGGGGGGGGGTGTGTTGGGGGGGGCGTGTTGGGGGCGGCGCGACGTTCGGGGGCGTTCCCGGGGCATGTCAGGGGCATTGTGCCAGCCTGGGGGCATTCCGGGGGCGTGGCCGAGGCCTCTGGACCAGCTCCCGGATCGGGTAATGGCACGCCAGCAGTCCACTGATGCAGGTGTAACTTTTCAAACAAAGGTAGGGGGGGTTTAGATAGGGCTGGGGGGTGGGTTAGGTAGGGGAAGGTGCGGGGGAGTGGAAGGAACGTTCCCTCCGAGACCGCTCCGATTTCGGAGGGGCCTCGGAGGGAACGGAGGCAGGCTGCGATTTTGCGCAGCCTTGCGCGTGCCGATTTTGCGCAGCCTTGTTCGCACCGACCCCGGATTTTAAAAGTTACGTGCGTATCTATTAAAATCCGGCGTACTCTTGTTTGCGCCGGTCGCGCGAACAAAAGTACGCATGGGTGTACTTTTTAAAAATCTGCCCCATAGTTCTCTGATCATTTGTTCTCTGTTCCTTGAAGCAGTGTATTCTGGCCTTCTTATGTTTATGTTCTTTAGATTGACACACAGCACCCACACTACCATAATAATCTTCTGGAATCAATGTTGACACCTTTCATCTTCAAACAATGTCAATGAGGTCATTCGATTCAAAAGTATTCATCATCATTTACAATAACAAAACATTGCTCCCCTCTGTCTTATAAGTATAGCAGGCATATGCCAGGAAGTCCTGTAGAATGGCAGTTCTCTTAAACTGAGGCAGCCTGGTAGTGCCCAGGGCACGGCCCATCACCCACCTGCTTTCTCCCTGTTTGTATATAATCCCCCTTCTTCTGTTCTGCTTCTCCCGGCCACCCGTCACAGCTATTCCCCCACATCTTTTCTCCTGCAGATCAGGTCCCGTATAGAATGATACTGTAGCTTCATTCTCAGTCTTTGTTAATAGAGGATGCCCATTTTCCGCCTTACTTTGCTGCTGATTTTGGAGACTAGTTGGAGAAATCCTGCCTCATTTAGAGTCCAGCAGTTCGCTGTTGTCGGGCATATCAGCTGAAAAGGATCCTGCTCACTGGTACCAAGCATAGCTGAAATCGGTCCTGTGCTCAAACCCCTCTATCATTTTCAGTGGCTCAGAGAGAAAACAAAGTCTGATTGGCTGAAGTGATAACACGATGACGCTCTGAGAGGAGGACAGGTTTTTTTTTTGGGGTCCGGTCATAACAGACAACGTGTGACAGAAAGTATTTGAACAGTGGCGACGTTTTCTTTCTTGCAGAAATGCCACAGGCAAGATGATGTCACGCATGTAGTGAATTTGCAAAATCTCCCTTGATGCAGGATGATCTCTGAAATGCAGCCTGTGCTGGGATTGTTATAAAAAAGATGACTGGGTCTTTATATGATGAAATACAAGATAAGCAATTTCGTAGTTTAAGCATTCGGTTGCTATTGAACTTGAATGATGTTAAAGAAGCCGATGGGAACACTTTACCAATTTAGGATAAATGATTTTTAAATGAAAACATTTCTTTAAAAAAGAGACTTTGAGACCAATGGTGAAAGTTTGAATGGCATAACACACACAAAAAAGTGGTGCATAACGAGTATTATACTTGTAGTGAATTTTGTGAAATAAAAACAAACCATTTGCAGAAGATCTGGGAAAGGTTCATTTCTTGCTGTTCAGGTCATGGGAGTAGATATTTTTAAAAGCAGCATAATAATTTAATTAATATACATTGGAAGAGAAAAGAGTTGCATACCCTGTAGAATCAACAAATGGCAAGCAAACTATTTTAGGGCCATTGAAAGCAGGAAGTTAAAGCTAATACTTTTTTATTGTCGTTTGTACTAAATTGCAAATGATTTAACAAATGGGATAGTGTACAAAATAAATAGTGCACATAATCACAGTGGAGAATTTGCACGCACACTATTTGTAGAGATCTTCAATTTCAGTTTTTATCTTATGTTGCTTGGAATCTCGATATTAGAACAAAAATGAAATCAGTGGAAAATAAGACTTTTCTACTGATTTTGCTCCTGTGTGTTATATCAAAGTAATTTTTCCACTGATTTTTTGTTATAAAATTGAAATAGTCAGGCAAAATAAAATAAAAACTGAAAACGAAGATCTCTAATTATTTACCCTTTTTTTGCTTGTGCTATTTTTCGCTTGTGAATCATTGCACAAAATTAAGGGAAAGACTTTAATGAAATGAGAAATCATGCAAGTCAGCTCATTAGTGATTTTGCAATAGTAAATAGGGATGTACATGGTCAAAAAATGTTGTTTTACTTTGTTCATTCATTTCATAGGTCACACTCATTCATCAGGTTTGTTTGAAACAAAAAAGAATATTTTTCATTTCATTCATTTTTTTCATTTTCCATTGACATCAATGGGGGAAGACCCCCTTTGACGTCAAAGAAAAAGAAAAAATGGGCTGGGGCCCAGGACCAGGCCTAATGCTACAACCATTCATAAGGTTAGATCGGTTATTTACTCTTTCGGATAATAGAAAGACCAGGGGGCACTCCATGAAGTTAGCATGGGGCACATTTAAAACTAATCGGAGAAAGTTATTTTTTACTCAACGCACAATTAAACTCTGGAATTTGTTGCCAGAGGATGTGGTTCGTGCAGTTAGTATAGCTGTGTTTAAAAAAGGATTGGATAAGTTCTTGGAGGAGAAGTCCATTACCTGCTATTAATTAAGTTCACTTAGAGAATAGCCACTGCCATTAGCAATGGTAACATGGAATAGACTTAGTTTTTGGGTACTTGCCAGGTTCTTATGGCCTGGATTGGCCACTGTTGGAAACAGGATGCTGGGCTTGATGGACCCTTGGTCTGACCCAGTATGGCATTTTCTTATGTTCTTATGTTCTTATCCTGTTGCTGAGGCCCAGGCCCAATGCCAAAGTCCGGCCAAGGCCAGACCCCATTGCAGAGGCCTGGGCCTGGACCTAGGACTAGGCCCAATGCCAGGACTCAGCCAGAGGTAGTATCCTATCACAAAGGCACAAGCCTAGGCCCGGGCTCGATGCCAGGGCCTGGCTGGGGCCAAGTCCCATTGCCAAGGCCCAAGATTGATTCTAGGCCTAGATTTGATGCTGGGGCCGGCCTGAGTCTGACTTGGCACTGGTACCCAGCCTCATCTGGGCTTCAGTCAATCACTGGAGCTCAGATGAGGCTGGATACCATTGCCAAGGGGAGGAACAAGGCCTAGGCCCAGGCTCAATGCCAGGGCCAGGGTTGAGGATGGGTCCTGTTGCTGGGGCCAGGCCTAGGCCCAAGCTCAAAGCCTAGGCCTGGGCTAGTTGCCAGAATCTGGCAAATGCCTGATCCCATTGTTAGATCCCAACCAAAGCCTAGGCCCAAATGCCATGTCCTGACCAAGACATGACCTCAGCCAGGCCCTGGCATCTGACCTGTGCCTAGGGCTGGCGTCCATGACAGAACCTAGCCTTGGCTGTTCTCTGGCATCAGGCCAGGGCATCGGCAACAGGACTTTGAAGGGAGTAGGCTGAAGGCTAGTCACTCCAGAGACCCTTTGTTTTTGTCTTTTTTAATGCGTACATGTGAAAATACCCCAACATTTTCAGGTATTTTTGTCTGAGGCTAATTTTTGGTTCCTTCCATTCAAATGAACTGAAAATGGCATAATACATTTTGCTCATTCATTTAAAACTAATGTATATCCCTAATAGTAAATCCATGCACAAGAAACACACAAATGGTCCTTTTCCTGCACATCTTAACTACACCTCAGGAAGATGGTTTACTTTTTTCTGTGAATAAAAGCAATTTCTTGCATAGATAATCGTTGCAAACCTCATTTGCATGAATGAGGCTCATTGCTGCAAAGGAATTCACAGCTTAGTACATCAGGGCCCTAGAAATAAAGAGAAAAAGCGGTTAAATTGTTTATAAAGCACTGTACTTTTTTCAAATGCTGTAAGAAAATGATTGCTATATAGATTTGTATTTGCATAAGAAAAGGCAAAAAAATTGATTTTTTTTTTTTTTTTAAATCTGAAATTTTCATATGAAAATGCAGTGATGTATTTTCTGAAGAGGGTGGGTTGGCTTCTGCCTTGAACCCTTTTCATCTTTAATTAAGATGGTATTCTGGCTTCTTCAGGCAATTTAGCTGCCTTCTTCAGGCAATTTGATTCATTTTCTAAAGGCCGAGCCTCACTGCATTCCCCAACGTAAGAGATTAATTTCATCTCTATGGACTTGTTATCACTGGATGGGCAGCATTTCCTCTCCAAGTCTTTCTGAAATGCAGCTATTCTCAGAAAGCTAAAAAGAAAGTAAATTTATATTTAATTTCACTCATGTAAAGCGCATGAAATATACTTCATCGATCTTTTATATGTAAGCATCAGCTTCTGCATCATTCAATTACAAATTTTAATTTCATTTAAAGATGCTTTCCTAGGCTTTAACCTCAGTTTGGAGGCTTTATTAGGACTCTGAAATGGGACCAAATATAAATAAATATCTTTAAGAAAATTATCTACCTTTGGGCCTCATTTACTAAGCATTTTTCCCATAAGCACAGAAGGGGAGAAAAGCCTTAGTAAATCAGGTCCTTGCTAGGAAGGTTTGTGCTTAAATTTCATACACATAGAGAGGTTCATATTCAAAGGCATTTAGCTAAATAGCTCTCAATTTATCCTCCTAAATGCCGACTTTTGATTATTTCCCCCTACTTATCTTCCTAAACCTTTGCTGGATATCTCATTATCTCATTATCTAGCTAAGACTTAGTCATATAACTTAGGGGCATTCTGGGAGGAGTTAGGTTAGCTAACTGGGAGATTTTTCAAAATGCTAAAAATATAGCGGAAATATCACCCGCGATGAAAAAAATGGGCATGGTTAGGGTGAGAGCCTCTGTATAGTCAATATGACGTGCTATGTATGTACCACTGTAAGCGGGACACTTTCAACTCGGGGCGGGTTTGGAGAGGGGGGGGAGGGGGTTTACATACACAGACAGAGGAATTAACTGCAAATGTGAATTCACTGAAGAATGTCTACTGTTTGAATCGATGAAAGGTACCAACAAGAGGAGTTGATTTGCACAATTCAAGTCTCCTCTTGTTGGCATCTTTCATCGATTCAAACGATAGACATTCTTCAGTGAATTCACATTTGCAGTTAATTCCTCTGACTGTGTATGTAAACCCCCCTCCAAATCCGCCCCGAGTTGAGTGCCCCCTCTTACAGTTCTCCATTTTCCCTGCCAATGTGTGTGTGTGTGTGTGTGTGGGGGGGGGGGGTCATGCCATAGAGCTGTCCTGAGTTAATCAGCTGTCTTTAAGATTGTCCCCTCCAGTTAGCCGGCCATATGGGCCTCATCGTTCTTTCGCTGCCTTGACTATCATTTTCTTTCTGTTTTTTGCAAACTGCATATCATATCAGGGATATAAAGTGACATTGTGTTGTGTTTTATTTTTTTCCCTTTATTTCATTGTATTTGTTGTCTCATTTCTTTCATCTTGTTTATTTATAATGAAAAATTTAAAAGAGAAGGACAAATTAAAGCAAAAAGACAATGTTGGGCCTTTGGAGAAAGGTATAAAATCCCTCTCTGCCCTCCACTCTGATCCGTTATCCCCTCTTATTTTTCGTTTTCTTCACGAGACAGACATGAATGCCAATCACATCCCCTTCAATTGCCTCAGGTACAAACTGGGTCATTCATCAAGCTGTGTTAGGTTTTTCATGCACGTTATATTGCGTAAATAGCGCAATATATGCAATAATTTGCATTTCCCCGTCCAGATACCCTCCCCATATACAATGACCTTCTTTGCATGCAATTTGCATGCATGAATAATGCAAATGCATGCAAAGAAGGTTATTAATAAGCAACTTGTTGCCAATATTCTATCTCGGCCGCGATAACATAACAACGCCTCCTAGGAAAATGTTGGATGTCTGGTGGGAGGCCCGGGACCCTAACACGGGTCCTCAGGCTCCCACTACACATTTAAAATAGCCGTAAAAAAATAAAAACTACGGCCAAACTGGGAAGTTGAGGAGGGGGAATCAGTGCTAACCCCCATTTCAAACCAGGGCCGCTGGTTGAGGCAGCCCCGACTCCTCAAAAATGAAAAGTAAGTGCAAATATTCACGCGGCAGCAGTGGTCCATCCCCCTGCCCCCCCCTTCATAGCCCTCCTTACCTTATCCTAGATCCTCTGTCGGGGACAGGTGAACCCTCGCACCCATCCTGGTCATCGCCATTTTCCAAAATTGTGCCGACCTGACCTTGCCCCAGCATTGTTACTGGGGTAAGGTCTGGGGATTGGATCCAGGCACATGTCCCTGATGTGGGATCTAGGATAAGGGGGGTAGGGGTCTGAGCATTTGGGGGGGGTCCAGGGGGTGGGGTGTTTGGCTGGAGCCTTCAGTGGCTGGGGGGGGGCGCTGGTCAATTTGGGGGGCTGGGAGGTGGGAGGTTTGGCTGAAGCCTTGGGGGGGTTGGGAGGTACGCTGGGGCCATCAACACCGCACACATATTTGCACTTATTTTTTTGCTTTTGGGGAGTCGGGATCATCTCACCTGGAGACCCCGGGTTAAAACAAAAGTCAGCATTGATCTCTGCTCAACCTTTCCATTTGGCCACAGTGTTTTGTTTTTTTTTTTGGGGGGGGGGGTGTCGGTGGCTCTTTAAAACGATGGTGATCCCGTGAGGTTTGGGGCTGCTTGTCACGTTAAAGGGCTGCTTGCAGCATTGTTTTATATCATAGTGTTTGGCCGTGACACAAATGTCACTCCATTTGATGCATTTTTGAGGGAGGGGGTCCTACTATCGCAGCGATATCCCCCCACGATAGTGGGACCCTCTCTTGCGAACAAACAACGCAACTTGATGTGAGCCCTCTGGGGGACAGGGAAAATACCTACAGTACCTGGATGTAACTCGCCTTGAGCTGCAAAGAAAAGGTGTGAGCTAAATACAATGCATCTGCCTTGCAAGAGGTATGCTTAGAAATGGTGGAAGTAGGCCAAAGCCTGGGCCATTAATTTATTCCATACAAAATGGTGCCAGCCTGGGTCTTGGACTGGCTGGAGCTATTTTGTCTGGAAGAACTTAGCAATGGCACCAGCCTCAGTCTGCGTGCATCATTTCAAAGCATAATACTTGCAGGGTAGGAGCAATCGGGCAGCACTCCTGCCCATAAGGAAAACAAAAAAAATATGGTAATAGGGTTCAGGAGGTGGGAAGATCGGAAGGCAGACCTGAGAGGTGCATTGTTTCTTTATTTTATTGTCAGCTGTGGTGATATTTTGGAATGAATCAATTAAAAATGAATGACATTTAATTTGCTTTTCTTTTGTTTCATTTTAAAAATTATTTGAAACGAAATGGGGAAGTTCATTAAAAATGGCCTCTTTTGTTTCACACCAATGCAAAATCTCTTCTAAATATTTTATGATGCATAGTTTTCTTTTATAAAGTAACACACATTAAGAAGAAAACCGAATAGATTGAAATCAAATGACATGCAATAATAATTTCTTTAAAGCACCATTCCATCAGATTGGCTAATGTGGAGGCAGATTTAAGTACTGGAAAACAAATAAGCACAAAATAAAAGAGTACAAAAAGAGTACAGATCAGAACTGTGAATGCGGATTGTCCTCTAGTTCTGAGCAGGGCCTGGTCCCTTCATCAGGGTGCAGCGAATAAGTTAATACTAAGTGCTGGTAGGCTCTTGCAGCTGCCAGGAGTGATAGAAAAGCACCACGTCAGCTGGGAGAAGGATAAAAACCTCAATCCTCACCCGTAGTCTGATTGGGAAGTTTTGGATGGGGGCTTCTGGGGAGGCAGGGGGTAGGGTGAAATACTGTCTGCCCTGCAAAAGTAATTCATCATCAGGTGGTGGGAGGAAGGAATGGGGGATCTATCTGCCCTGGGGACTGAATTTTTTCATCTGTGAATAGAGAGAGGATTCTTGTCTGTTGGTCAGCCAGATCTAGGCCTGTTATTGCCAAGTCAGGTGCCTAGCACTAGAAATCAGTGCTAGGTACTTAATTTGCTTTCATCAACCTCACTACACCTCTTTCTCATCAGAATTGTAAATTTAGGAGCTCATACTTAGTGGATTTTCAAAGGATCAAAATTATGTTCTTAATGCGGCCCCTGTGTACCACAGAAACAATTGCAGAGTGTAATGTGCAGAGAGTGCATTGTAGTTAATATGATTTCTCCCTATGGGAAGTCCTAGAGAGGGCAAAAGAGCAGGGAAGGTTCCAGGTAGTAAAAGGTTATCTTTTGGTCAGGAGGTAGTTCTGAATCTCTTGACAGACAGACTAGTTCAGGTTTGAAAGGTAAATATAACCCTGCTCAGAGCAAGGGTGGGGCTCCCCTATAGTGACCAGGTGAAGAGAAGGCAGCAGCTGGAGCCCTCTCCAGGGATTTCAAGGGGAAAAGAGGAGAGTTTGGCAGAGATACTCCAGCAGTGTCTCAGGGAGCCTGAGCGAAGCATCTGAGAGAGTTACCCCAGACTCCCCAAAGCAGAGAAGGTGATCCCCAATGGACAGGGGGTTACACTAACTTCCAAAGTTAAGGGTCTAAACACTGTGAAAATTGACCAGTATGTTACTATGAGGCCAATATTCAGAAAGCCGGTATGCAAACATGTTATTAGGCTAAAGTTATCTGGATAATTTGTTCCGGATATTCAGCAGGATAAACTCCTCTGAATACACTACACTCAGGACCGGATTTAGGCAAGGGCACTGTAGGCAATTGCCTCCAATGCCAAATTCTTCTAGGCACCAGAGCATCACTGATGCTGCCTACGCCTAAATCCACATCTTCTGCCATGTTGCCATTTCCCTCCTCGGGTGGCATGGGCTCCGGTTAGGGTAAGGAAAACTAAGAAAAATCAAGGTGAGGCCTTCATCAGCCCTCTCGCAATGACTGACCCTGGGGGCCCCTGCCCTTAACATGGGTTTCCCTGGTAACAAGAAGCTCGCCACTCAACAAGATCCTGGAGACCCCCTCCTGGTTCCTCAAAACCCTTGCTGGGAGCGTGGGAATCTTCTACCTGCTCCCAGCCACTTCCAGTGTTGCTCTGACGACAATGCTGGAAGCACACCATGCTGTTATGGTTTGCTTGCAGAGGATATTACAGTGTTCCAGGCAGGGATTTCAGGGATCTAGGAGGAGGGTCGGGGAGGGGGTCTGGGGGATTGGAAGGGTACAATGGAGGTAGTGGATGGGTAGGAAGTGGGGAAGAAGGGGATCACCATTTAAGTTGAAAACTGGGGAAGGGGATGGGCTGCCCTCAGCTCACTAGCACCAACTGGATTTTTTTTATTTAGTAGGTTAGGGTGGGAGTGAGGGGGATAGTGTGTTGCACTCATAATTATTTGTATATGTTTTAAGGGGTGGGGGCCTGGGGAATGGGATCTATGGACCCCAAAACTTTATTTTAGTTCCAGTTAAGTGGCAAGTTATCCAGCCACATGCAGCTGGGTAGCTTTAGGACTACTCTTCGGTAGTCCTAGAGTTATCCAGCTAACTTAGCAGGATGCAGCTGAATGTTGGTTAAGTTAGCCAGATAACTGCTCTGCTTAGAGATATGTCTTTATCCAGCTACAGTTTAGTCTGATAATTACTTATCTAGCTAAAAGTTGACCAGTCTGGGGGGGGGGGGGGGGGGGGTATGTAAACACCATGTTTATGGGGCTAACATGGTCATTTATCAATAGCAACATAGTGTATGGTGATGCAAATCAGAAAAGGAGGTGGAGTTTTGTAAAGTGCTGCTGAGAGAGAGAGAGAGAGAGAAGCCATAGTATCCTCACACTAGATAGGTATTTATAACTCTATGGGAAGCCCACCTAGTAACTTGATGTGAGGTTTAGTTATTAGTGTAGGGTTAGGGACCACTTTGACATTCAAAGTGAGATGTACAAACAGCACAGTGCTCTCTTGTGAAGATTTGATGACCTTCGGAGTGAGGAAACTCAGCCAAAGATGAGATTTATGCAATGTTCTCTCAACTTAGATTGATGTTACCCAGGTAGAGAGTCCATCAAGCTAGGTTGAGAGAACATTGCACAAATCTCATCTTTGGGAGAATTCCCTCATGCCGAGGGTCATCAAATCTTCACAAGAGACCACTGTTCTGTTCGTACGACTCACTTTGAATGTCAAAGTGGCCCCTAACCCCTACACTAATACCTAAACCTCACTACGAATTACTAGGTGGGCCTCCCATAGAGATATAAATACCTATCTAGTGTGGGGACATCATGGCTTCTCTCTCTCTCTCATAATAAACATGGTCCCCTCAGTGGTTGTATGTAGGAAATACCACAATTCTAGTACTTATCTCAAAGTGCAAAAAACTTAGTACACTGCCTATTACCATAAAACATACCCCTTTTTCTATCACATGCATTATTTAGTGCATTTTGATAAATCCAGGCCTAAGTTTGTAACTTAGTTGGACAAATCCTTTTGATAAGTTACTTGTGGTAAAAATGTGATTTTTCAATGGACAGCACAGCCTTCACCATTCATCTTCAGTCATTACAAATTCCATGCAGTATTCTTTCCCTCCTTGGTATACTGATTTTCTACAATTCCATTTTTGTCAATATCTATATATATATCTATATATATATATAGATATATATATATATATAATTTGAAAAATGTGAAGATTTATACTGTTTGCTGTATCATTTCGAACTTACATATTATTTCTTGTTGCTGCATTGTCTATGAAAAAGCAGCACAGCAAGATGAACAGAGAGGTTAGCAGGGCTATTAACATGCACACAATTATTATGTGGTTTCTGGAATGATGTCTGGTCAGCAAAAATGATGCAAGAAGATTGTCTTCTTCTTGATTCACAAGAATTGTTTCTAAGAAAATAAGAAATATGTATGGTTACATTATCAGACAGTATGCTCAAGATACTCATGAATGTCTGCTAGATTGGCCTATTTATTGTATCAAGTAAAGATATTTGAAATTTTACTCCAAAATCAAAAGTGTGAAAACATTTTGCTCCTTGCAAATTATCTGTAATAAATAATATCCTTTTGCTGCCTGAATGTTTTCACTCCAACCGCAGAGCTCCAGCTTTACTGCCAGCGCTGCTGCTGAGGTCAGCACATAGGGACCACATAATCTGGCGGCCCCGTGCTCACAAGCCCCGCCTCCAATATGGAAACCCGGAGAAGGTGGTGACACTTCAGTGCCTATGAGCGTGAGCCTGCAGGCTTTACTCGCTTCCTGCATTGCTTCCTGCAGTGCCAGCACTGGAGCTGGAGCTCCAAGGCTGGTTTTGGAAGAGAGAACTGAAGGACCGGCTGAAGGCAAGGGGTGAAGGGGGGAGGTTATCTCAGACAACTGGAGGTCCCCTCCAACAATGATAGTGTCGAGGGACGGCAGAAGGAAAGTTTGTCCCTGACTGTCATTTGATTTTTCATTATTTGTCTCTCAAGAGTTCTGCCATAATTTTCAAGTTCGATATTTCTCCTGGACACTTTACACACAAGTTTTCACCTTTATATCAAAACCTACACCAGATTTTGACTTTTAGCATGAAAGCTTTTCCATTAAATACTATATAGAGTAAACATAAAACTTGCACATAGCCAGCAGCTAAGACAATGTCAAACTTTGATTTGTTCTTCATATAAATCCAAGCATAAGAAAAAAGATAAGATACAAACTATATTTCTAGCATTGCCTTCTTCATATGGTTTGGATGGCTGTGAAGAATAAAGAATCAAAGCTTTTACATTTCTTAGCAGCTGGCCATTTGCAAGCTTTCTGTTCTCTTAACCTCCGTGAGGCTCATCTACAACTGGTTGGCACCAGTCCTAATGCTTGCAGGCAAACAGGATAGCATATAAGAACTCAATGCCAAGAGGTCAGCAATAAAGACTTGAGAGCACCCCTTACTGGTATATGTCATTTCAAAACTCTCAGAAACATCTGAGTATGCTGGCCCATAATTACCATTCTGGATTCACAAATATTTGAACTCAAATCTCTGACTGACATAAAAAAACTTAAAGTAGTCAGACACATAAAGTCCAGAGCCTTTCTCTGAATCTTGGCTGTAAATAATTTTTCAGTGGCCAAATAGCTTTCTCTAGCTGCAAGAAATATTATGGTAATTTTTTTTTTAGCATGCTGAGGACATCATTTTTAATCTACTTTCTTCCACTGGTACAGATGAGACTGTGTTGGGTCTTTCGGAGTCATTTTGTGATCATTAGTTTGTGGATATGTTCACTTTGGGGAGAAGTGAAGAAAAAAATCAAAAATCATATGTCTGTGCCACCCAATAAAGGCAACTGAAGAAAATTCTTACCAAAAATGTATGTACATGGTATCATACAGACCGGATCATTCATCAAATTGCGTTAAGAACATGCCATACTGGGTCAGACCAAGGGTCCATCCAGGGGCGGATTGTGGGAAAATAGTGGCCCAGGGGATTTTTCTTCATACTGGCCCATGGGTACCCAATTACACATACAATTTGGTGAGTCACCAAATACAGAATAAAGGGACTATAAAATATACACAGAAATGCACAGACAAACTGAACTGGAAATCACAACAAGTTAGACTGTATGTAATGCAGCAATGGAAAACTGAAAATACCATCATTTCTCATAAAACATCAAGCAATAAAATCAATAACTATAAAACATCAATCACAATAGGAAAATCATACTAAAAATATACATTTCAAAACTGCTGATGAATAGAACCTCCAGTAATTTAACTCATTACAAATTTTTGAAAACTTCCCAAACACAAATAAAATATTTCAAAAACAGCAGACATCAAATAATATTCAATAATTAAAACTAATAAGGATATAAATCAATCCCCGGTTCTCCATACCTAAGAACTTTTAATTCCAGTCACCTTGAGATGGTCATGAATTAGTCGTTCTCTAGCACACATCACCCTCATATGCTCACTCATGCATACACACACACAGTCTCCCTCTCTCACTGATGTGCTTGCTTGCTCTCACACAGATGCTTACTGACACACATGCTCTCACTCACGGCCTTATGCATGCTTTCACACACATGCTGACTCATTCACTCTCCCTCACACACATGCTCACTGACACACTCACCCTATCTCACTCACACATGTTCAGTGGCACACAAACTCTGACTCATCCGTCCAGTCATGCTCATACACATGCTCAGACTTATGCACACTCACACATGCTGACTCATTCACATGCTCACTGACACATTCGCCCTGTCACGCTCACAAATTTCAGTGGCACACAAACTCTGTCTCATCCATCCAGTCACGTTCATACACATACTCAGACTTATGCACACTCACACATGCTGTCATTCTCTCCCTTGCACACATGCTCACTGACACACTTGCACTCTAACTCTCACACATGTTGATGTACACACCCTCACTGCCTCATACATTCAGACATGCTCACTTATGTTTGCTTTTCTCCCCCTCGTTTTCCGGACCCCCGCTGGACCCCCAGGGACTTTTGGCCAGCTTGGGGGGGCCTCCTGACCCCCACAAGACTTGCCAAAAGTCCAGCGGGGGTCCGGAACGACCTCCTGCAGTCGAATCGTGTTGGTCTATGGCCGCCGCCATTTTGCGCCGCCATTTTGAAAAATGGCGCCGGCTGAAGACAGCACAATTCAATTGCAGGAGGCCGTTCTGGACCGCTGCCGTTCCGGACCGCCACTGGACCCCCAGGTAATTTAAGGCATTTGGGGGGGGTTCGAGAGGGTGGGGGATTTAATTTAAAGGGTCGGGGGTGGGTTTTAGGGGGTTTTAGTGTGCCGGTTTTCCTGCCCTCCCCCTTCCCCCGATTTACGATTTTTTGACGATAAATCGGGGGAATTGGTATTGTATCGTGGCCCTAACGATTTTTGACGATTTAAAATATATCGTACGATATTTTAAATCGTCAAAAAACGATTCACATCCCTAGTAACTGGGGAGAGTGCAGGCTATCAAATAGGTGGGTTCAGAGGACCTAGCAGTTAACTGGGTAAATTGGTAGACAAACTGGTGAAACTGGCAATGGCGTGGACATGTGCCCATTATAAAAATCCCTATCTTATGCTATAGAATCATTAATTGTGTGCCCAGGCGTGTTCCCACTTAAAACTGGGCACAAATGTGTGTGAATCTAGGCTATTTTATAATGGACATGCATATATGCGCGCAAGTTATAAAATGGCCACGTATCTGGTCATACGCCAATGCACACGTGCCAAAGTGCACCTGCGCGCTGGTTTGAAAGATATCGTCCCTGCATATAACCATGTTACTACAAGCAAGCTTTACACGTACAGCTTATAGTCAAAGCTTTCTCAACAAATAAGATCATCAGCTGTTCAGCAACACCAATTTATGACAGCACCGTGCTTGGGACTAAATTTCCATACATCGAGTTATTGACAATGTATGCACTTCTCAAAGGCCGACAATGCTGGATTGTTTATATCCCAGTGAATATTTTTTAGGGGCATCTCTTCTGACTTCAACTTTTATTTTGAATGATTTGTTTCTTTTATTTTAAATGGAAGCGATGCTGCATTTTTTTTTCCCCATCAGCAGCAATTGCAGATGGAAAGACTTCTTATTGGAATGGTTCCACTGCTTAAAAGCGATTGAGATTTAAAGAAAACAGTACCCACTGCACACCGGGGTAAATATTTCCTTATCTTCAGGCCCTGGATATTGCCGGGCCATGCCCTTACAATTATTTGACCTACTGATTCAATGTAAATGGTTATATGCTCAGGGTTTTATTCACAAGTGGGAATTGTTATCTTTGGAAGATTTGTGAATGCACGGTGGCATAACCGTTTAGAGGTTTATTTTACCTCTACATGGATATGGTATTCAACCTTGAAGGTCGGTATAGAAAAATGTTAAATAAATAAATAAAATACAGCCAGCAGTGAATTCTGTTTATTAAAACAATCTGCTGTCCTTGCTTCTTTCCACTAAATGAAACTCTGATATTCACCCAGAAAAATGATGAATAATTATTTTCCACTGATGTTCTCCCATTTTTATTCATGTCCCAGAAAAAATAAAAAAATACCCCCCTCCCCCACCCCAAATGAAGGTCCCATTTATGTACAAATACCCCTCAGGATAAGGCCTTTTCTGTCATTCAGCATTTTAAATCAGAGCTCCACACCTACTACAGTAGCTACTGATTTTCTTTGAGAACAGGCCTTGTTTATATTTGACTAGGATTTTTTTTTCTACAAATCAACGGGGGGCTGCATTAGTCTCCAAAATAGCAAATCATTATGTTGGAGATTTTGAATATCTCTTTTTTTTTTTATATTGCTCTCTCTATTAGGATATTCAGTTTTGGCAGCAGTACATAGATGATATTTTCATGATCTGATCAGGTAACCAAGTTGTCATTACTGCTTTTTTCATGTGGCTTAATCAATGTGATGCAAACTTACAGTTTCCTCATCCAATTAGTACACACTGTATGGCATTTTTTGACATATTGATCTCTTTGCGACAAAATTTCTGTTATGTTTTGGCGGTCTGCAGGCTCCTCTCGTGGACCACCACACTCACATCTGGATCCAGGCCACCCCTCATGATGCTGCTAATGCTTTCTCTCCTGCCCGCGCAGCAGGACGCCACCAATTCTCTTCGTGATGGAATGCCACTGCCTTCCTGCCAGGCTTCCCTAGGTGTGCACACACTCAACAGCAGGTGATTAAAGGGCTTGCAGCAAGAAATTCCCTGTGGTACTCACTGATTACCTCACAGGCTTAGGTCTATTTAAGGACCTTCTGCTCAACCCTTCCTTCCCTTGGCAACAGGTCTCCCTATAGGAAGTGTAGTGTGAGTTGCCTCAGCGTTCCCAAGTTCCTCCATCTTGTCTTCAGTTCTTGGACCTCATTTTGTCTCCAGTTTCAATGGTCATTGTCTTTATCTTCAGTTCCTTTTCAGTTCTTGTGGTCAGTTCTTCTGTGTTCTACGTCTCCTCTTCTGCTGTCCATCGGTCTCAGATGGCTTCGACCCTTGTGCCTCATCTTTTTCTCTGCTCTCCCCACTAGCCTTGGGAAGATGGCTGCTGCCGCGTCTGCAAGCGTGTTCTCCGGCGTCCCTGGAACGGCTATGGCAAAGCCTCACGCCATGTTTCTCCTAAGGGCCTCCTAGGGTGCACGCTTGCACGCCACCCACGTCTTTATCCACGTCATGGCGGGAACCTCAGGGGGGGGCATCCCCCTCGAGTGACGTCACGTCATCCGGGTATTTAACCTATGCTTGCTTGCTAGCTTGTTGAGTTAGCAAGGATTGGATTGGATTGTGATACGGATCGATTAGGATTAGACTCGTCCAGTCTAAGCTACTCTGCCGCTTCCTTGCTGCCGCTGGAAGCCCTCTCTGCCCTTCGGGGTATACTCTAACCTGGGTACCCGCTCCTCGGGGGCCCTCTGCTTTCTTTCAGGTGCCTTACTGGAATCAGGTACTCGCTCGAGGGCCTGCTTTCCCTGCCTCGGTGCCTGTTACCATCTACTTCTGCCTGGTGGAATCATCAACCTTACAGCTACCATCCAGTGAGTAATCTAATTCTCAATCTGTCTCATCTACAGCTCTGCCGTGCTGGGAAACTTATACCTGGATATCCTTATACCATCTTGGTGAGACGGGTTCCCTCTGCCGAGGGTCCCTGGGCTGCTACCTCTGGATCACCTCACTACTGCCACCTCTGGTGGTATATCTCAGCTGTACACTAAAAGACAAAACTCTGTGTTTGTGCGTCCTGAGTCTAGCCCAGTACAGTGGCTTCCCATGGTGCTCCTCCCCGTGGGCATGGTCATCTCCCACAGTACCCAAGAATCCACTCAAACACCTCGAAACCATAACATCTGCCCATCTGTGCTGCTTCTGCCTTCTTGCCTACCTATCTGTCCCACCTTCCCTTGGAGAGATACTCAATACTGACCTTAGCTCATCTTCTGGACTTTCTTTTAATGCCGCCTGCCATTGACCTCTGCCGCTTACTGGACCTTTCTTGAATGCTGCCTGCCACTGACCTGAGCTTGCCTTTGACTTTGCCTGCACACCCGTCTCTTTTATGGAACTTGTGACCATCAGCAGAGGCCTCACCTAAGACCTGCCGACCCCGGCACCCAAAGGTTCAACCCGAGGGGAACAAGGGCAGCATGGGTGAAGCTCCACCTGGGCCTCTGCTTGATTCAACTCTACCAGCCAATGGTGGGGACCTGCAAGGCTCCACCTTGCAGGTTGTGCCAACTTTATCTCGGTTCAAGGGTTCATGCCCGCAACAATCTGCTTCAGTTTTTGATCTTTAGGAAGAGGATTGTTACAACGTATTGAAATATTCTAGTTTTCATCTGTGTAGACTTTGAGATAATTTGATATGTTTTTCTATATTAATTAGTTTTTGTTGCTGCAACCTTTACGTTATTTTTAACAATAATTTTATTGCTTATGTCTGAGGAAGGTTTTCGGATGCTGAAACGCTATTGGTGTTGGATGTTTATTAACATTTTCTAATTAACATAGTACATCCATGCAGTTTGTCAACATTTCAGCAGAATGACCAACTCTTGTTTTAGGCTTATATCAACCCTTGAAGAAAACTCATTATTTACGTTTTGGATTTTTGTCAATGTTTCCTTTTAAGGCAAGTGAAGATAAGTGAATTTATACTATTTGGATTGATTTTGATGCTGCTTATTTGCAGATTGAAAAACAAACAAAAAAAACCCCAATGGCATGATAGATAAATATAATTTAGTGCTTGATATGAAACACTATCTAACACAGAAATAATATAGCACTCTGCAAGATACCATATACATTATTGTTTGGTAAGAATTTTCTTCAAGTTAATTTTATTGGGTTGCAGGACATATGATTTGTGTTTTTTTTCCTTCACTTCTGTTTTATGATAATTGTATGATAGTGAAAAGTGCCTTGCTTTTTTTGTGGTGGTAATTTACTTTGGGAAGTACATGCTTTTACATTTGATGCCTCACTGATTCTTTGTTTCACTTTCAAGGGTACCTGAATAGAAAGAATTACATTTAAAAAAGTTTCAGATAAAGGGGCTACTAGGGCTATAATTATAACCATTGAGTAAGAATCTTTTCATGCATCTAATTGTTTCATGCATAACCATACAACAAAATGGCACTGGTCTGAGATCTCAAAACTGGCTAATGCCATTTTCAAATTGGGACCCAATGGAGAAGAAGAGGCTGAGGATTACTCTCTCATTTAGGCTACTGGGACCCCAAAGTCAGAGGAGAGGGAGATAAGGGAGAACTTGAGGGTGGATTTATTTAATTTATATTGGTGGTGCTGGGGGGCAGAGGCTTTGGGTTTGGAAGAAGGGAACTTGGTTCTTTCCTTTAATTTTTTCCCCCATTTTTTTTCACTTTGGTGTTTATTTTGGGTGAAATAAAAGAAACAAACTGAAATAAATATCAAAGAAACAATGAAATGGAAAAACAAAATAAAATTAAAAATACTTACATGTACAACCCTCATTCTCAGTATAATTAACAGTCCACTATACCACTGTTTACTGTGTGACTCCAGTGTAGTATTATACAGAGATCTGTCTTTTAGATACATTTCTAAAGATCTACTTGACATTTAAGGTCCCAGAATTGGTTAATTTCAACAACTATAGAGTGGAATGCATCACATGATTACTGAGATTAATAGGGTTAATCATGAAAATATGGATACAAAACATTTTCTGACAATGTCATAAATAAATACTACAGTGTTTGCATTGTAAATATAATTCCTTACCCTCTTCATGTTCAAAATTGGCTTCTTCATTCTCTGGTTGTTGCATAACTTTTTCATCGGCATTTAATGAGGATTCTGAGTTTGCTGTCATGATAAAAGGTCAAATTAATTTTCTTGTATTACTAAACATAGAGGGGGTCATTTTGCAAGACCAGCATTGCTTTTATGGCAGTTGTGTTCATATTTTATGCCGGTTTTCAAAGGGAAAGTGCATGCATACTTTCCCTTTGAAAATTATTCCATCAAAACTATCCACACATATTAACAGCAGCTAATATGTGTACATAAGTTTTATCAGGAAAATGTACATGCTTACTTTGAAAATGAAGAAGTATACGTGTAAATGCAAAGCCCTCCCCAATTCCACCCTTAGGAACGCCTCTGCTTACTGTTTGGAAACTTACGCTAATGCTTGCCATGCACATGTAAGTTTACCAACATATTGGGTGGGCAATTTTGTAATGGGCAATTTCTGTGGGAAAAGCAGTGTTTTACCCACAGAAAAAGCTTTGAAAATTGCCCTCAGTATCTGGCTTTATAATCAAAATTTCTACTATTTAGCTCATTGATTTACTGAAGTAGACTGAACGTATGCCTTGCTAACAGTAACTAAACAATTCTTATGTGCCGAATCATTTCCAGGAAACAACCTGTGCACCAGCCTGGAACTAGTAAAGTACCCAAGATTAAACTGTAACTCAAACAATAATATTAGACCAGGGGTAGGCAGCTCCAGCAATGGAGTGCCTCAAACAGGATATCTACAATGAATATGTAGGAGGTATATTTCCATGCACTGCCTCCAAGGTATACATATATATCTCATGATTATTCATTGTGGATGACTTGAAAACCAGACTTGTTTGCGGCTTACCAGGATAGGAGTTGCAACCCCTGGATCAGACTGTCAACAACATTTTTCTTTTCATGCAGATTTTTAAAAATAATTTTTGCATAGGTGGAGAGAAAAAAAGAACTATTTGAAAATGGATTTGCTTTTTAAAGTGCTCTAACTATAAAGTAAGTACAGTATCTGCCTCATATTGTATTCTGACTCAGGTACTGAAACAAAACAAAAACAATGCTTGCTGATAAAACTAGGGATCATACTCTGGCTTAGACATCAGAGCAGTTTATTCAGGTTTAGATATCTGACTCTAGGATCACAGTAGTACATTCTGGCTCTGGTATTCTTTCCCCAATATCACAGCAGGGCAGACCTGGAGTTGCTGTCTGGTAGTTCTGGCAAATGCCATAGTGGCTAGTGCCAGCTGGAGCTGATTCTGTCCTTGTGAAAAAATATGGTATGTTTATTGGGAAACATTACTATCCAGCAGATTGCAGGTAGCTCACCAGTGTCCCAAGGGAAAAAGGGGACCTTGAGCTGCGAGGCATAATACATCACAAATGCATTCCTAGAATTCGTCAGGTGCCATCATGCGGCAGGTTCCTAGAATTATTTGGCCAGCATCCTGCATGCCGCGTAGCACAGGTTTTCTCAGATGTGTGTCAGCGTATCATAAGAGTTGTGGCATTGGAATTTGAAAACATCTTGCTGAGAAAACAAACTGAACCTGAGGCATATTATATTCATAGAAAGGTGACGATGAATGGGAAAGAGGGAAGGGCTGTGATAAGGTTCATGTCTGTGAAAAAGAATGGGGAAATGAAGTAGAACAGGACTTTGCTATCTTGTTGTGTATGGAAAACTTAGATTTTAAGTCCATCTTCAAATTCTGGTTTGCCCATCTGATCAGTTCATGTTTTTTTAACTGTCATTCAAAACAAGACCCCAGTGATGTTGTTATAAAAGAACGTGTTTTTTCAGGCCTGGATTTGTCAATAAGCAGACTAAGCCTCTGCCTAGGGTAGAAAAGATTGGAGGGGGGCAGCAGGCTGTCTGAAGATTTTCTGCCTTCCTGCAGTGCAGAATCTCATTCTGCAGATAACAGCCCCCTGCCTCCTGATCCAGCCCCTTCCCTCCCCTCCCAGGCAGCGAGCAGGAAAAAGGAAGAGAGGGGTGCGCCTGGAGCAGATGGTTAGGAAAGACTGAGTGGGAGATCATTGAGGGATGAGAGGGACATGTATCTGTGTGTGTAAAAGGGGAATGGGGAAGGGAGGCAGCGTTTCTGTGGGTCAGAGAGAAGAGTTGGTGCTGGGTGGGGGTGGGGGCGTCTGTGGCAGATTGGATGAGAGGTTAGAGAAGGGATGCAAGGGAGAGCAGTATAGGGAAACCTGCTTCCTCCTCAGTCCACTCTTTCCCCCACCTCCTTCACCACTAGTGCAATTCACATCCTATTCCCCAGCTCTAGGAACCTCTGATCCTTCCTACCTCTTCCTTCTCCCCAGTTCCTGAAACCCACTCCCAACCCCTCCCTCCTTCCTCCCCTCCTTCTCTTCTTTCCCAGATTCCTCATCTTCCCCAGATCCCATCTCTGCTCCTTTTCTTCTCCCCATTCTAATTCCTCCTTCCTTTCTCTTCCAATCCCTGATTCTTGCTGTTATGAATCCTCCTGTAGCGGTGCTACGGGAGGCTCCTTACCTCTTACTGGAGGCTGCTCCGAAGCTGGGGTCTTGCCTACGAACTATCCAGGATTTGCTCCAGGGCCTGGGAGGCCTCGATGTCCTTGGGGCCTGCCTGAGGCTTGCTTGGGTCTGCATGGACTTCCTGGTTTGAGCCATGCCCTTCTCCCTAGGGGCCGGCCCGAAGCACTTCTCCTCAGTTATAGGGCCAGCTAGGTGTGGCCCATCAAAACTCCTCCCAGGGAGTCGCCTGTCTGCAGCCCTATAAAAGGGCTGTTCCTGCATTTCTTCACTGCCTTGCATCGTAGTGTCTTCAGTCCTGGAGGCTCCTGCCTGCCAGTGCTCCGACAGGTCCCTTTGTCTTCTTCGTGGAGCTCCTAGTCTCGTCTCGTCTGCTTCTCTTCATGTCTTCATTGCCTGAGGTCCCCGTCCAAATGTCTTGGTGTCTTGTCGTCTGATGTCCCACTTCCTGATGTTCCTGGTTCCTTGGTGTCCTTGTTCCAGTGCTCTGGAGCCTTCTGTTCTGCCGGCCGTGAATCTCCGTGTGATTCTTCTCCGTCTTGGGAGATGCCGGCAGAGGACTCTGTCCTGTAATCCTAGCCGTCCTGTCCTGCCAGCCTTTGTGGTGCTCTGGATGACACCGGCTTTGTTGTCAAAGTCCCGCCTCAGCTGGATCCCTTCCTGCGCTCATCCTGCTCTCCTCATGGTCCGTGACCAGCCTCCTTGGGCTGTGTAGGGCGCGTAGTGGGACAGGGTGGTCCGCGACCAGTCCATTGGGTCCGCCCGTGAAGGTGGGCTGAGTAGGGCACCCTGAGACAGTGCCAATGTCTACCTTCCCAGCTTCTTGTCTCGTCTGGACTTCTTCAAGTTCCTCGTTTCGTCTCTGATGCCGTTGCATCAGCCTTGGTGTCATGCCTGCTCATCATTCTTGGTGTCATGTCATCGCTTCAACCTTGGTGTCATGTCTTCGCATCAACCCGTGGCTGTGATGCCGTTGCTTCAACCTTGGTGTCATGTCTTCGTGTCAAGGCCTTCATCTGCCCCTATCCTCAGTCCGGCCTGCTGCTCCATGCCAATCCCAGCGGCAGGTCTGAAAGGGCTTGGAACGATCGGAGGACCGTTCCCCTACCAACATCATCTTGTTGTTGGCTCTGGGAGCTTGCAGGCCTGGCAGAGTTTAAGACTGTGTTCTGCCATGCTGGGACACGTTGCCAACCCTCGGTTTGGTCCTGGATTCGTCTGGGGTCGGGCTGAGGCCCAAGGGCACACTAAAACCCGCCCTACACAACACTTGCTCCCTCTTCTTCTCCTCTCCCCATCCCTAAGATCTCCTCCCTGTATTGATACTTGAGATCCCTTTTCCACACCCAATAAAAGGAAAATAAATGATATAGGCACAATGTAATATAAAAGACGGAAAGGTTTGTCAATGTACTTCAGAATTTTCCCGTTATTGCCACAGAATATACACTGAGGTTCAGCTGGAATCTCTAGGACTGTATCTTAGATCTACTCCTTTCTGTTCTGTTCCCCTTATCGGAGAAGGCAGGGGGTGAGGGAGCAGGCAAACAGCACCATCAGTGCCTAGGGGCAGCAAAATCCTAAATCTGGGCAGCAAAATCCTAAATATGTCTCTGGACTCAGCATAAGAATGGAACAAACTGCAAGCAGCCGATCTGGAAAGAAAAAAAATGACATCTTTTCTTCAGTGTGGTTGTCCTTTTCCAAGAATGCTGAGAGAAGTTCATTTATTGAAGGAATAAGACACAAGACATATCCAGCAAAGGATCAAAGAACCTGAAGAATGGATATTGCAGAAAGGTTGTACTGAAGCTTACTTTTTGAAAATATAGGAATATTACAGTTCTCAAATCAAATGTGGACATGGCGAGAGCAAGTGTGGAGTGAATTATTTATACTGCCACAGTAATAGGCTAGCGCAGACTTGATATAGGGAAAATAAGTCAGAAGATGCCTACATATTGGAGAACACACATTTTTTGGAACTTGTTATGCTTCTTAGTAAATACAGTCTTTGCCCTAGATTTATCAAATTGCTGTAAATATTGCATGTGGTAGAAAAAGGGGTGTGTTTTATGGTAATTTCCTAATTATTGCTATGCATTACTGTAAAGTGTGTTAACTTTTTGTACTAATACCTACATAATTGCAGAGAGAGAGAGAGAGAGAGAGAGAGAGAGAGAGAGAGAGAGAGAGAGAGAGAGAGAGAGAGAGAGAGAGAGAGCGAGCACCTCTCTCCAAGGCCCTTGTAGTAGTTAGCTTTTTATATCTCTATAGGAGGCCCACCTAGTAACTCGAAGTGAGGTTTAGGTAGTAGTGTAGGGGTAAGGGGCTACTTTTACATGCAGAGTGTGACATACGAATAGAACAGTACACTCTTGTGAAGATTTGATGTCCTTCGGAGTGAGAAAACTCACACAAAGATGAGATTTGTACAGTGTTCTCTCAACCTAGCGGGATGGACTCTCTACCTGGGTAACATCAAGGTAGGTTGAGAGAACATTGTACAAATCTCATCTTTGTGTGAGTTTCCTCACTCCGAAGGACATCAAATCTTCCCAATGGTGTACTGTTCTGTTCGTACATCTCAGTCTGCATGCAAAAGTGGCCCCCTAACTATTACCTAAACCTAACTTTGAGTTACTAGGTGGGCCTCCTATAGTAGAATAAATAGTTGCTTATTATGTTGCCACTCCCAGAAGCACACACTCTCTCTCACCCACCCTCCCTCCCTCCCCCTTCTCCCCCCACATTCCGGCCCTTCCCCATTATTTTCAGTGATATCGTGCATTATAGCTTCGCAAAGTGTGAAGCCAGCCCACTTTTTGAGAAATCCTGCCCCAGACTTCTCCCCAATCCCTCCCCTTTTAAAAATTTGCATCGCACCATGTGTTATGGTGCTTATTGTGTGCGTTAAAGCATTTTTCGCATGCGAAAACGCCATAACGTGATTGATAAATGACCCTGTTTATTTGCAAAGGTAAATAACTTACTGCTAAGAGAGAAGCAAAACGTTACATTCCTCAGGAGAAAAAGACAGGTGGTCTTTGTAACTTTGCTCTCCAAAAGTACTGTTCATGCAGTTATAGAAACAATTTGACAACTTTTTCAGGAGACTGTTGTAAGTGGTATGACAGAAGCTGGAATGTGCTCAGTACAGATTGACACCGCACAGGACATCATTTTTAAAGATCAGTGCTCTGATATTGTTTGCTACATAATAGATCAAATTCTTGACAAGCTGCCTGCAGATGCTAATATAATAGAAGCAAATACAGGGTTGTTGTTTTTTTTGCATTTCAAATACATCATGCATCAAGACACTCTTGACAAAAGAACAAGCAAGTTCTTCAAGGTTGAAGCACAGAGGGTTTTTCTTTTTTTGCCTACATGAGACAGTTACATACAGGGTTTGTCCCCTAAAGTTCGAAACTGGATTCTGAATAAATAAACTTGGATATCTTATTTTGACTTCACTTGAAAATCTACTGCAGAGAATAGATGGAGGAATCTTGGGAATGGAGGTTGGGAAAAGGATGGGTAGATTGAGGAAGGTGGGGATAAGGGGAGATGCACAATGATCATTACATTGAAAAATGTTTATAAAGTATTGGATTCCATTTGTTACAATACTTGGTGGGGGTAGCAGAACCCACATTTCCTGCCATTGTGTTTTATGTACATGTTCCTTTTCTATGATTTCTAAGATATGATAATGTAAAATAGTTGGCAGTGATATTTTGATTTTCAATAAAAAGATTTAAAGCAAGAAAAAAACAGGAATTAAACAAAGATGAAACAAAATTTATAAGAATCTGTTTCTGCAGAGAAAGGGGCAATTCAAAGAAATAATTAGCACATAAGAAAATAGAAAAAAAATTTAGACAAGAAGTAAACAGCCTGCAGTCTATATTAAAAAAAGACCTAAATCAACTGTGTAGTCTACATAATCTCCCATCACATTCAAGCTTTTGGAATCTAGGAAATAATGTAATTGCGAAGTCTCAAAGAAAATATAACGATACTCAGCAAGAACTAATACACATGTACAAGGAAAGCTAATAAATATTTCAGCGCCCAGTATCTTTGTGCATCTCCAGAATGTTCTGCCTACATGCTGTGTGACCTTACATACATCAGGAAGTATCCATATTCTCTGGCCATAAAACAATTCCTGCTGCTTCTTAGAAAACTAATGCAGAATGGCGTCCCTCTCTTGAGGAAATATGAAAGACACCAACAATGCTTCAAAGTCCCGTCCTTTTGGGATCCCTTGCAAAAAAATAGTCAGTTCCAAACTATCAATGGACAGTTCTCTATCTTACACCCTTCCAGCTTGATTTTCTCTCCTTTTCCCAGATGGTAAATAAAAAGTTGTACTAAAAGGAGGAACAGCCTTCCCTGAGATTCCTAACTTCCCACTGTTGGTGTCCCTTTCAGAGGAAGGGCAGTCCTTGACAAGCCTTGCAGTTCTCAGCCTGTAGCAATGAAAGGGGCTGAGCTGAGAGGAGACTTATTGGATGTTCTGAGATGCTATAGGACTGAGGTGATCCTATCGATCCTACTAAAGGGGTCTGGTAAGAAAGAGAAAACCTAGTGGTTAGAGCAGCGGACTATAAACCTGCAAAATTAGGGTACAAATCCCACTGCTGCTCCTTCTAACCTTGGGCAAGTCACTTTACCCTTTGTTGCCTTTTAGAAACCTCAAACATCATATACAAGTAATGACACATGAATAAATTTGCTCATATAAAAAGGGAGTGGGCCAGAGATATTCCAGGACAGGACAAACATTTTACACATATAAAGTGCTATTTTAAAACCTGCGAATGCGACGCGCGCATGACATACATGAAAATAAGAACATAAGAACATGCCATACTGGGTCAGACCAAGGGTCCATCAAGCCCAGCATCCTGTTACCCACAGTGGCCAATCCAGGCCATAAGAACCTGGCAAGTACCCAAAAGCTAAGTCTATCCCATGCTACTGATGCTAGTAATAAGAGTGGCTATTTTCTAAGTCAACTTAATTAATAGCAGGTAATGAACTTCTCCTTCAAGGACTTATCCAAACCTTTTTTAAACACAGCTACACTAACTGCACTAACCACATCCCCTGGCAACAAATTCCAGAGTTTAATTGTGCGTTGACTGAAAAATAACTTTCTCCAATTAGTTTTAAATGTGCCACATGCTAAGTTCAGGACGTGCCCCCTAGTCTTTCTATTATCCAAAAGAGTAAATAACCGATTCACATTTATTTACCCATTCTAGACCTCTCATGATTTTAAACACATCTATCATATCCCCCCTCAGCCGTCTCTTTCGAAACTGAAAAGTCCTAACCTCTTTAGTCTTTCCTCATAGGAGAACTATTCCATCCCCTTTATCATTTTGGTTGCCCTTCTCTGACCTTCTCTATCACAACTATATCTTTTTTGAGATGCGGCGACCAGAATTGTACACAGTATTCAAGGTACGGTCTCACTATGGAGCGATACAGAGGCATTATGACATTTTCCATTTTATTCACCATTTCACTGAATCGACAATTTCAATGGGTAATCCATTATGACACCTAGATCTCTTTCTTGGGTGGTAGCTACTAATATGGAACCTAACATTGTGTAACTATAGCATGGGTTATTTTTCCCTATATGCATCACCTTGCACTTATCCACATTAAATTTCATCTGCCATTTGGAATCTCAATTTTCCAGTCTCACAAGGTCTTCCTGCAATTTATCATAATCTGCTTGTGATTTAACTACTCTGAATAATTTTGTATCATCTGCAAATTTGATGACCTCACTCACTGTATTTCTTTCTAGATCATTTATAAATATATTGAAAAGTACGGGTCCCAATTCAGATCTCTGAGGCACTCCACTGCCCACTCCCTTCCCCTGAGAAAATTGTCCATTTAATCCTACTCTCTGTTTCCTGTCTTTTAGCCAGTTTGTAATCCACGAAAGGACATCGCCACCTATCCCATGACGTTTTACTTTTCCTAGAAGCCTCTCATGAGGAACTTTGTGAAATGCCTTCTGAAAATCCAAACACACTATATCTACTGGTTCACCTTTATCTACATGTTTATTAACTCCTTCAAAATAGTGAAGCAGATTTGTGAGGCAAGACTTGCCTTGGGTAAAGCCATGCTGACTTTGATCCATTAAACTATGCCTTTCTATATGTTCTGTGATTTTGATATTTAGAACACTTTCCACTATTTTTCCTGGCACTCAAGTCAGGCTAACTGGTCTGTAGTTTCCCAGATTGCCTCTGGAGCCCTTTTTAAATATTGGGGTTACAATAGCTACCCTCCAGTCTTCAGGTACAAAGAATGATTTTAATGATAGGGTACAAATTTTACCAATAGGTCTGAAATTTCATTTTTTAGTTCCTTCAGAAACCTGGGGTGTATACCATCCAGTCCGGGTGATTTATTACTCTTCAGTTTGTCAATCAGGCCTACAGCATCTTCTAGGTTCACCTTGATTTGGTTCAGTCCATCTCAATCATTACCCATGAAAACCTTCTCCGGTACGGGTAACTCCCCAACATTCTCTTCAGTAAACACAAAGCAAAGAAATCATTTAATCTTTCTGCAATGGCCTTATCTTCTCTAAGTGCCCTTTAACCCCTGAATCATCTAATGGTCCAGCTGACTCCCTCACAGGCTTTCCGCTTTGGATATGTTTAAAAAGTTTTAATGTGAGTTTTTGCCTCTACAGCCAAATTCTTTTCAAATTCTCTCTTAGACTGTCTTATCAATGTCTCACATTTAACTTGCCAAAGCTTATCCATTATCCTATTTTCTTCTGTTGGATCCTTCTTCAAATCTTTGAATGAAGATCTTTTGGCTAAAATAGCTTCTTTCACCTCACCTTTTTAACCATGTCGGTAATTGTTTTGCCTTCCTTCCACCTATCTTAATGTGTGGAATACATCTGGACTGTGCTTCTAGAATGGTATTTTTTTTTATAATGACCATGCCTCTTGCACACTTTTTTCCTTTGTAGCTGCTCCTTTCAGTTTTTTTCTAACTATTTTTCTCATTTTATCAAAGTTTCTCTTTTGAAAGTTTAGCATTAGAACCATGGATTTGCTTACTGTCCCCCTTCCAGCCATTAATTCAAATTTGATCATATTATGATCACTATTGCCAAGTGACCTCACCACCATTACCTCTCTCATCAAATTCTGTGCTCCACTGAGAATTAGATCTAAAATTGCTCCCTCTCTCAATGGTTCCTGAACCAATTACTCCATAAAACTGTCATTTATTCAATCCAGGAACTTTATCTCTCTAGCATGTCCCAATGATATATTTACCCAGTCAATATTGGGGTAATTGAAATCTCCCATTATTACCACACTATCAATTTGGTTAGCTTCCCTAATTTCTTTTAGTATTTTACTGTCCGTCTCACCATCTTGACCAGGTGGACAGTAGAATACTCCTATCACTATAGTCTTCCCCGACACACAAGGGATTTCTACTCATAAAGATCCAATTGTGCATTTAGTCTCGTGCAGGATGTTTATCCTGTTGGACTCTATGCCATCCCGGACATAAAGTGCTACACCACCTCCCGGGTGCTCCTCTCTGTCATTTTGATTTAATTTGTACCCTGGTATAGCACTGTCCCATTGGTTATCCTCATTCCACCTTGTCTCTCAGATGCCAATTAAATCTTTGTCATCATTCACTGCTATACATTCTCCCATCTTAAATCTTAGACTTCTCGCATTAGCATATAATCATTTCAAAGTTTGGTTTTTGTTTGTATTTTCATTCTGCTTTTTAATTGATAGGGATAAGTTAGAATATTTTAGCTCAGGTGAGTTTTTAGTTACAGGCACTTGGACTACTTTTCTAATTATTGGAACCTCACTGTCGGGATGCCCTAATTCTAATGCATCATTAATATCCTTTGAAGATACATCGCTCCGAACCTTGTGCTGCTGAGCGACTGTCGGCTTTCCCCTTTGTTCTAGTTTAAAAGCTGCTCTATCTCCTTTTTAAAGGTTAGCGCCAGCAGTCTGGTTCCACCCTGGTTAAGGTGGAGCCCATCCCTTTGGAAAAGACTCCCCCTTCCCCAAAAGGTTCCCCAGTTCCTAACAAAACTGAATTCCTCTTCCTTGCACCATTGTCTCATCCACGCATTGAGACTCTGGAGCTCTGCTGCCTCTGGGGACCTGCGCGTGGAACAAGGAACATTTCAGAGAATGCTACCCTGGAGGTTCTGGATTTAAGCTTTATTTATTTATTTATTTATTTTTAGTTTTTTTATACCGATTTTCCTGCATAGAATGCATATCAAACCGGTTTAGAATGAAACAGAATAAGCAGGAAGTAAAATTCCTTAGTCTAATACATTTAAATGTCAATAATGAAATAATTTTAAACAAAGCAAAAAGCTAAACAACATTAATAAAAGTTAAATTATTAACAAAAACATAAATACAATTATATTAGAAGGAGCACAAAGGTTAGCCCGAAGGGGAGCACAAAATTTGGCTACCAGAACCTCACTCCCATGTTTTCCTGTGTCATTGGTGCCCACATGTACCACGACAGCCGGCTTCTCCCCAGCACTGTCTAAAATCCTATCTAGGTGACACATGAGGTCCACCACCTAATTATCAGGTCTAAAGTCAGAATATAATTATATGTAGGCAAATACTGACTGGTTGAGGGTTCTGGGTAAACTGGGGGGTGTGCAGATTAAAGAATGACCTAGACTGGGCAAATTGGTGGACAAGTTGGTTTAACTGGTAATTTCCTTCATGCACACATCTCGAGAAGTGCTAAGGAATATATGCAAGTTACATTTCCTTGTTTAAATGATTAAAATCAAGAGCATAATTACTTGTGTATAGCATATGTCCTCCACTGACCTGGATAATTTTTTAGTTATCTAGATAAATCTTAAAGAGCACTCCATAATTCTATTTAGGTCAAAAGCTGTAATTAGAGATACCAACAGCGTTCCTTTATCAATTATTTCTAATTCAGAATTTTCAAGAAAATTTGTCAAATCATTTTGGGACTGGATATTGCTGCACTTCCTGGCCGTGTCCGCTCACAGTTGGTCACAGGCTTTTTTTCCACCTTCCCTTTCTTATTTTTTTTTTGCCAATTCCTTTTATATTGTCTTTTTTTCTATTTCTTTTCTCTCCATCTGTCTTCTTCCCTCAAACACACAGTCAGTTTCTCATTCTCACATGCTTTCTCTCTCTCTCTCTCTCTCTCACACACACACACACACACACACACACAGGCTCTCACTCTCACATGCTCTCTCTCATACAATCATTCATACTCACAGTCTCTCACTGGCACATGCTGTCTGACTCTCACACAAACAGGCTCTCTCTCATACAAGCATTCATACACACAGTCTCTCACTGGCACATGCTGTCTGAGTCTCACACACACAGGCTCTCTCTCACTCCCACATGCTGTCTTGCTCAAGCACAGGCTCTCACTGTCACATGCTGTCTCTCTCTCACACACAGAGGCTCTCACATGCTGTCTCTGCAAACATTCAGGCTTCACTCCCACACACAGTCTCTCAACTCATCTCATACACGCACACATACACACTCTACACAGGCCCTCAGCCTCTCTCTCACCTCTGGGCCTCTTCTTTACGGGTCACCACAGGTAACCCGTAAAGAGCCCATCTCTGCAGTGGCCCTGGTCTTCTCGGGCCGCGCTGCTCCTCTTCTGCACGTGGCTGATGCTACTCCTCCTTCCTGCCCGCGCGGCTCCAGCTACATTTTTCTTCTGGGGCCGCGCGGGCAGGAAGGAGGAGGAGATTCAGCCACTGCTGGTGCTCCTCCTCCTTCCTGCCAGCGTGGCCCCGGAAGGAGGAGGAGCATCAGCCACTGCGCAGGCAGGAAGGAGGAGGAGCACCTGCATTATGCAGGGCGTGATGGGGCGGGGCAGCGGACAGCATCCACCCCACAAAGTGTGCTCTGAACTGCCGCAGAGCAGAGCACACTGTCAGTGTTTAGTGCTGGTCTGCGGTGGCACCGCGGACCGGCAAAAAACCCCCAACGGCCCGGTCCTGGTCCGTGAACCGGTGGTTGGGAAGCCCTGGTCTAGGGTCACCATGGTTGGCCGGGTTGGGACTCCCACGGTCTCACTGCTCACGATGAGGAGAGGTGATGGTCTGGTCTGGTGGTATCGGGTGAGTGAGCTGGATCACAAGGGCAGCCCATGAGGCGGCAAATGTAACAGGACAAAATGAACTACCATGTTGTCATGGACCTCCAGACCTAACCCTGGCCGCATGACTCTTAGAAGTAATTTGCCTGAACCACCTGAATCGATTTCCCTCCATCTTGTCTCTGAATTGCTCAAAATAATTGAGCCAAGCCCTATCCTCATAATCTCTATAAGCTCCCAAAATGCTGTCTGCATAAGTCAACAATGCCCCATACTGTGATGAGTCATAATGACCCACCATACTGGCTAAACATAGGAAACATCTAACCCCCAATTTAAAATGTTCCTCAGAACTTTCAAACCTTTGCTCCCTTCCTTACTCCTTTTCTTGCCTTTCTTTCTAGCCTGCTTGCTGCCTCTCCTTCCCTCCAGTAACCTAACTGTATCAGTGTAAGATTTCTTCTTAATTTTTCTCCATAGTCTCCTGAGTACTCCCTCCCACAGATCAGTCAGAGCCACTAACGCAGGATGACTCATATTGTGCCGCAGACACCCCACCTGATCACCCATTGCTGCCTCTGGCCTGGCATCAGAGGAACCGGATGAAGACTCAGAGGACGACGAAGAACTGGATGAGGACAAACTGCACCGTCGTGGATTCTTATGCTTAGCTGCCTTTACTCTCTCTCCTTCCAAGGGCCCACTATCTACTGTCTGCCCACTTGGGACACTGCTTTGCTCCTGACCACTAGTCTGCTCCTCTGGCTGGAAGCCTGCCTGCCCTATCGCACACGCACGCGCCAGAACCCGAGGACCGGCTTTTCACACTGAGTCATGGTCGACCTGTGACATTGCCTCTTGCCCGCCACTGCCTGACGCACCACCATGCAGCAAATCATTCTCACTCAAATTCCTCCAGGCCTTCTGCTGCGACATGCCCGGCCTATCTGAAAAAAACAGAAGCACAAGCAGTGCTACCTGTTGCAAATGCCCCTCCAACAATTCCCACCTCCCCTCTGCTCCTTAGCTCCTCCCAGTTTGACTCCGCACCTTGCTTTTCCGATGTAACGAAGGCATCAGAGTCTCCCGCTTCACACCACTCACTCCTACCCCATCCTCTATAACCCCTCCCCCATACACATTCATACATAGAAACATAGAAGTGAAGGCAGAACCTTTTGGTCCATCCAGTCTGCCCAGCAAGCTCCCATAGTTACCAGTTTCCCATACTTATCAGTTATTCAGTCCGCCAAAGTCAGGGCTCTTGTTGGTTACTGTTTGAGTCCAATTTCCTTCCCCCCCTGCCGTTGAAGCAGAGAGCAATGTTAGAGTTGCATCAGAAGTGTAGTATCAGGCATTTTGGTTAAGGGTAGTAGATGGTAGTAAGTTACCCCCATGCTTATTTGTTTTCCAAGACTGTACAGTTCAATGTCCTTGTTGGTTGACTGAATCCCATTCCTCTTTTCCCCCTGTCATTGAAGCAGAGTTGCATCAGAGTATGAAGGCTTATTTGTTAAGGGTAGTGTCCGCCACACCAGTAAGTTACCCCCAAGCCTCTTACTTCACTCCCCTTCCCCTTGCCTTTAGGAATCCACAGTGTTTATCCAATGCCCTTTTGAAATCTTGTACAGTTTTTGCTTTCACCACCTCTTCTGGCAAGGCATTCCAGGCATCCACCACCCTCTCTGTGAAGAAATATTTCCTGACATTGATTCTGAGTCATTCTCCCTGGAGTTTCTTTTCATAACCCCTAGTTCTATTGGATTCTTTCCAGCAGAAAAGGTTTATTGTTGATCGTGCATCATTAAAACCTTCAAGTATCTGAAGGTCTATATCATATCTCCCCTGCACCTCCGATCCCCCAGAGTTACATATTTAGGTCCTTCAGCTTCTCCTCATAAGTCATTTGATGGAGAACTCCCACCATTTTGGTTGCCTTCTCTGGACCGCCTCTAACCTGTCTCTGTTTCTTTTGAGATATGGTCTCCAGAACTGAACACAGCACTCCAGATGAGTCCTCACCAAGGATCTGTACAAGGGGATTATCACTTCCTTTTTCTTACTAGATATTCCTCTCTATGCAGCCCAGCATTCTTCTAGCCTTGTCACATTGCTTTGCCATCTTTAGATCACTAGACTATCACTCCAAAGTGAATGACCCAACCACTCAACCCCTTTCAAGATCCCTGCTCCCTTTGCCTTTCCAATGCCTGTCACTCATGGCCAGGCACTATTCCACTTGATTCAATGGCCTGATGCTGCAACCCCTTCGATCAGACTGCCGGCTGTATGCTGTCCCCGACCACCTGAAACGCCAAAAGCATGATGTGACAGCTACCGCCCTAATCCCTTTGCCAACATCATAATCAATAGGCCTCGCTTTCCCCGCTTCCACTACCTCAGGACCGGAAGCACCACTAACTATACTGCTCCTCAATCCAAGACCCTCCCACAGCCCTACCTCTGCAAATTTGCTTTCGGTGACACTGGTGACCCGGGCAAAAGCATTAGCAGCCCCCCCCCCCCCCACACACACACTTACCACTTCAGCAGTGACTGTGGGACCCGCCCACCCACAATGCTTCATGACAAATTGAATCATCCCCCATGAACAGAGACTCTGACACAGAATCCAGCCGCTGTGGGCCTCCCTTTGTCCTGCCATGCCAGCTTAAAACAGAACAACAAGACCAGCACGAAGGAGAAAAGAGAAGTCTCCTAGGCTCCACCGCAGGTGAAGTGAAATGATTGCCACCAAGGTAATGACAAACTATCCATACTCAAAGCCCCACCCCCTCCCACAACCAATCAGATGCTCAGCTTTCCATGTTCAAAAAACAACCCTTAAACAAGCAGGAAAAGCTGCTCTCACCCTGCACAAGGAGGGAGTGCATGCCCTTACCTAGCGCCATGTTAATAGCGGTGGATATTGCGTAATACCTTCCCAGTCTTACGCTAAATTCCATCATTTTAATAACCAGTTAGGCTTTGTTGAAGGCAGTTTTTATTTATTTATTTATTTATTATTACTTTTGGGGGTGAATAGGGTGCACTAAAAATGATAGAAAGGAAAAACCAAGATTTCATATGTTCTATTATTGTTTCTTTTTAAGAATGATATGAAATATGATAGTCAACATGTTGACATTATCTGTTTCATTTCAAATGAAAGTACATCTTTGTAAAGTTTTTTTTTTTTTTTTTTTTCAGAAATCCTTCAGTCTACTTGAAGTAGAAGACAGTTTTGTTTATTTTTTCATTCTACCTCTGGGAGATATATCAACAGGGTAGGATTTCCCCAAAATTTCAAGTAACGTTGTAGAGGTGTAGGATTGTGGGCATTGCAGTTGGTTACCCTCTTGTGCAGGCCTCTGGAGAAAGGAATCAGGTGCTCAGTACTTGCATTCAATATTGCACCCAATGAAACTCCGCTGTGCCACCATGTCTGACGGAGCAGCAAGAGGAACCCAGGAGTCTGCATGAGCACTTGCCCTTCTCCAAGAAATTAACACTAATTGAAGTGCCCAAAATGTATAACATCAATTTAAGGAAATGCATTGCTAATTCAACTGATGGAATAGCAACTATGCAAAAGTATAGGGTTCTATACATGACTGTCGACAGCATCCCCACATTTAATTCATGAAAGGTGCTATGCTCAGGGATTGACTCTGCAGTTTGGCTAAGCACTTCACTATGTATGTACCGTATATGCAAGCTTTCTCAGAAATTATGATCAGCCAATAAGATCTTGTTGGACATTCCTATGTTGAAGGTGGCAAGATTGGACATTACTTAGGAACCGTGCCTTTTCAACTGCTGGGCCAACATTGTGGAACTAACTTCCAGAAAACTTACAAATGACCAGAGATGTAAAAGATTTTTAAAGGGACCTCAAAACTTTGTTTTTTTATACAGACCTTCAGTACTTAATATTCAACATGACTGCTGTTGAACTGAGCCTAATGGAAGAGGAGAGGATCACCTTGCTGGTGGTTGAAAGGAATCAGTAAGTTTTTGCTTGGGACATTGTCTTTTTTAAAAGTATTGGGGCAAAGTTAACTATTTGGGAATATTATTTAGTGTGTTTGTGCCTTTAATAGTCAGAAAGGCAGTGAATAAACAAGTTAGACTGTTTGTATTTTTAAATAGTCAGTCAATAAGGTAGCAGTAGGTAGTGTGTTTATTTTTAAAAGTCTGCAGAACTGAGTGTTCTCCAGACTTTTAAAGAACTGAGTGTTTATATTTAATACTAACTGAGTGCTTGTATTGAAAAAAAAAAAAACCCACAAAAAAAAAAACCAAACCCAAAAAGTAGCCAGAAGCTAGAAATAAGCTAGGAGCAGTGTATACCTAAGTAAAAAAGTTGAATAGTTCAGCTCAGTTACTCACCTTGGAAAGGTGTTGAGGTAGTGTGATTGGGTTTGAATAGGGACCAACATTTGTTAATCAAGAGAGCAGGAGTCACTCAGGCTGACTAACTGAAGTTAGTCTGTATTTCCCACCCCTAGCTCATCCCTTAATTTATAGGCAGGTGCCACTTTCACAAAAAAAAAAAAAAAAAAATCAACAAAAACTTTATTGAGAATTCGATCAGACCCCTGTAGGCCACTACCAGACATATAGTGAATTCACTAATACATTTAAAGGACGTTAGACACATTCCTACTCCCATAGCAACCTAAAACTTAACTAGGAACTGATCAAAATTGAGATGAAGGCAGCAGTCCAGCAGCAAGAGGGGGGCTTCCCAGTCTTTTGCATCGAGTGTCACATGTATGATTTTTTACCCACCGGTGAGAAGTTATACATGTGCATGCGATGCAAAGAGCTCCTGGCTCTCAGAGAACGAGTCTGATCTCTGGAGGCTAGAGTGGCAGACCTGGAGGAGCTGAGGCAGACAGAGAGGTATATAGATGAGACCTTCAGGGACATAGTAGTCAAGTCCCAACTTCAGACTGGCAGCCCTGGTGCTGCCTTGGAGGAAGAAGGTCTCATGATGGGAGAGCACCAACCAGGTGCAGCAGGAAAGGATCCTGTAGCAGCAGGAAAGGATCCTGTAGCAATGACCTGCTCTCCAGGTGATGCATTGTCCTTTCGCACTGAGGATATCTCCCCAAGGCCTACTGCCCAGGAGGGAAGGGTTAGGTCGGCCGTCATAGTTGGTGATTCGATTATTAGGAATGTAGATAGCTGGGTGGCTAGTGGGCGTGAGGATCGCCTGGTAACATGCCTACCTGGTGCGAAGGTGGCGGACCTCACGCGTCACCTAGATTGGATTTTAGACAGTGTTGGGGAGGATCCGGCTGTCGTGGTACATGTGGGCACCAACGACATAGGAAAATGTGGGAGGGAGGTTCTGGAAGCCAAATTTAGGCTCTTAGGTAGAAAGCTTAAATCCAGAACCTCCAGGGTAGCATTCTCTGAAATGCTCCCTGTTCCACGTGCAGGTCACCAGAGGCAGGCAGAGCTCCGGAGTCTCAATGCGTGGATGAGACGATGGTGCAAGGAAGAGGGATTCAGTTTTGTTAGGAACTGGGGAACCTTTTGGGGAAGGGGGAGTCTTTTCCGAAGGGATGGGCTCCACCTTAACCAGGGTGGAACCAGACTGCTGGCGCTAACCTTTAAAAAGGAGATAGAGCAGCTTTTAAACTAGAACAAAGGGGAAAGCTGACAGTCGCTCAGCAGCACAAGGTTCAGAGGGATGTATCTTCAAAGGATATTAATGATGCATTAGAATTAGGGCATCCCGACAGTGAGGTTCCAATAATTAGAAAAGTAGTCCAAGTGCCTGTAACTAAAAACTCACCTGAGCTAAAAAATTCTAACTTATCCCTATCAATTAAAAAGCAGAATGAAAATACAAACAAAAAACAAACTTTGAAATGTTTGTATGCTAATGCCAGAAGTCTAAGAAGTAAGCTGGGAGAATTAGAATGTATAGCAGTGAATGATGACATAGACTTAATTGGCATCTCAGAGACATGGTGGAAAGAGGATAACCAATGGGACAGTGCTATACCGGGGTACAAATTATATTGCAATGACAGAGAGGAGCACTCGGGAGGAGGTGTGGCGCTTTATGTCTGGGATGGCATAGAGTCCAACAGGATAAACATCCTGCATGAGACTAAATACAAAATTGAATCTTTATGGGTAGAAATCCCTTGTGTGTCGGGGAAGACTATAGTGATAGGGGTATACTACCATCCACCTGGTCAAGATGGTGAGACGGACAGTGAAATGCTAAGAGAAATTAGGGAAGCTAACCAAATTGGTAGTGCAGTAATAATGGGAGACTTCAATTACCCCAATATTGACTGGGTAAATGAATCATCGGGTCACGCTAGAGAGATAATGTTCCTGGATGGAATAATGATAGCTTTATGGAGCAATTGGTTCAGGAACCGACGAGAGAGGGAGCAATTTTAGATCTAATTCTCAGTGGAGCACAGGACTTGGTGAGAGAGGTAATGGTGGTGGGGCCGCTTGGCAATAGTGATCATAATATGATCAAATTTGATTTAATGACTGGAAGAGGAACAGTGTGCAAATCCAAGGCTCTCGTGCTAAACTTTCAAAAGGGAAACTTTGATAAAATGAGAAAAATTGTTGGAAAAAAACTGAAAGGAGCAGCTACAAAAGTAAAAAATGTCTAAGAGGCGTGGTCATTGTTAAAAAATACCATTCTAGAAGCACAGTCCAGATGTATTGCACACATTATGAAAGGTGGAAAGAAGGCAAAACGATTACCGGCATGGTTAAAAGGGGAGGTGAAAGAAGCTATTTTAGCCAAAAGATCTTCATTCAAAAATTGGAAGAAGGATGCAACAAAAGAAAATAGGATAAAGCATAAACATTGGCAAGTTAAATGTAAGACATTGATAAGACAGGCTAAGAGAGAATTTGAAAAGAAGTTGGCTGAAGAGACAAAAACTCACAGTAAAAACTTTTTAAAATATATCCGAAGCAGAAAGCCTGTGAGGGAGTCAGTTGGAGCGTTAGATGATTGAGGGGTTAAAGGGGCACTTAGAGAAGATAAGGCCATCGCGGAAAGATTAAATGATTTCTTTGCTCCGGTGTTTACTGAAGAGGATGTTGGGGAGGTACCCGTAATGGAGAGGGTTTTCATGGGTAATGATTCAGATGGACTGAATCAAATCACGGTGAACCTAGAAGATGTGGTAGGCCTGATTGACAAACTGAAGAGTAGTAAATCACCCGGACTGGATGGTATACACCCCAGAGTTCTGAAGGAACTAAAAAATGAAATTTCAGACCTATTAGTAAAAATTTGTAACTTATCATTAAAATCATCCATTGTACCTGAAGACTGGAGGATAGCAAATGTAACCCCAATATTTAAAAAGGGCTCCAGGGGCGATCCGGGAAACTACAGACCAGTTAGCCTGACTTCAGTGCCAGGAAAAATAGTGGAAAGTGTTCTAAACATCAAAATCACAGAACATATAGAAAGACATGGTTTAATGGAACAAAGTCAGCATGGCTTTACCCAGGGCAAGTCTTGCCGCACAAATCTGCTTCACTTTTTTGAAGGAGTTAATAAACATGTGGATAAAGGTGAACCGGTAAATGTAGTATACTTGGATTTTCAGAAGGCATTTGACAAAGTTCCTCATGAGAGGCTTCTAGGAAAAGTAAAAAGTCATGGGATAGGTGGCGATGTCCTTTCGTGGATTGCAAACTGGCTAAAAGACAGGAAACAGAGAGTAGGATTAAATGGACAATTTTCTCAGTGGAAGGGAGTGGACAATGGAGTGCCTCAGGGATCTGTATTGGGACCCTTACTTTTCAATATATTTATAAATGATCTGGAAAGAAATACGACGAGTGAGATAATCAAATTTGCAGATGACACAAAATTGTTCAGAGTAGTTAAATCACAAGCAGATTGTGATAAATTGCAGGAAGACCTTGTGAGACTGGAAAATTGGGCATCCAAATGGCAGATGAAATTTAATGTGGATAAGTGCAAGGTGATGCATATAGGGAAAAATAACCCATGCTATAATTACACAATGTTGGGTTCCATATTAGGTGCTACAACCCAAGAAAGATCTAGGTGTCATAGTGGATAACACATTGAAATCGTCGGTTCAGTGTGCTGTGGCAGTCAAAAAAGCAAACAGAATGTTGGGAATTATTAGAAAGGGAATGGTGAATAAAACGGAAAATGTCATAATGCCTCTTGTATTGCTCCATGGTGAGACCGCACCTTGAATACTGTGTACAATTCTGGTCGCCGCATCTCAAAAAGATATAATTGCGATGGAGAAGGTACAGAGAAGGGCGACCAAAATGATAAAGGGAATGGAACAGCTCCCCTATGAGGAAAGGTTAAAGAGGTTAGGACTTTTCAGCTTGGAGAAGAGACGACTGAGGGGGGATATGATAGAGGTGTTTAAAATCATGAGAGGTCTAGAATGGGTAGATGTGAATCGGTTATTTACTCTTTCGGATAGTAGAAAGACTAGGGGGCACTCCATGAAGTTAGCATGGGGCACATTTAAAACTAATTGGAGAAAGTTCTTTTTTACTTAACGTACAATTAAACTCTGGAATTTGTTGCCAGAGGATGTGATTAGTGCAGTTAGTATAGCTGTGTTTAAAAAAGGATTGGATAAGTTCTTGGAGGAGAAGTCCATTACCTGCTATTAAGTTCACTTAGAGAATAGCCAGCCACTGCCATTAGCAATGGTAACATGGACTAGACTTAGTTTTTGGGTACTTGCCAGGTTCTTATGGCCTGGATTGGCCACTGTTGGAAACAGGATGCTGGGCTTGATGGACCCTTGGTCTGACCCAGTATGGCATTTTCTTATGTCTTATGTTCTTAATTCCAGGTATATATATTTTTTTTTTTGTGCAAGAATAAGTTTTGTAATTGTTATGATTTTCTGTTTTAAATTTTGTTTCTATTTTGTATGTATTTTGTAAACTGCATCATGCGATGTAGTAGACTGCGATGTATAAGAATTTTAAAATATAAATAAATATATATAAGAAGTGTGATTGCAAGTGTATTACTTTTTGGATTGTTAATTAATGTTGCAATATTTCATCATGAGCCATGTAAACTCATGAATACATAGTAAAATATCAGCCAGGGTTTTCACCACAAAAAAACGTGATTGGAAAATCTCACTGGTGGCCTAAGGATACAGTGCTGAAAAAAGTATTTAGATCATTTTGAAATCTAGATTCTGTTTTGTATGTGGAAATTATTGTTATATTGGAAAGGATTCAAAAGAATTTGGGATCAAAACCTGAAGTACATGTAAAGGCAAAATCATAAACAATTTAATAGTGAAATTCAACGCTGTTCTCATGGCTCAGATCTTTCATTGCATATCTGAATTGACATCACTATTGTCAAATTATCTACAAATAAGTGGATTATATATTTTGAAAACACATCACGTGCTGTCTGGAAGACAAAACAAACTGAAGACATTTAGAACAGATTTTAATATTGATATAAGACCTGCTCATGGTTTCATACATTGGGAAATGTCAAAAAGGGAGAACTGGAAGTTTGTGAATTTGAAGTACAGACTGTTCTGCCAGAAAAAAGAGTAAGGAAAAAGCAACATATGTCAGGCAAATTCACTCAAGATGAAGTCACATCTGATGCTGATAAAACCTCTGAAATACAAGTTCATGACATCAGCATTGACCCAATCACTGACAGCATGAATCATCGTCTTCTTGCAAACAGCACACTCTTCTGATTTCTCTTGTTCAGACCCAAGAAACATTTCTAATATAAGAGATTTTGGACTTTTTGACACAGGAACGGTAGCTTTCAAAGGGGCATGCGGGTGCTCATTGACGCGTGTACGTCGGCACACACTCAGGGACGTAGCTATTGTATAACGTACGCAGAAATAGCCGCGGTGTGCATATGTGTGTGACCTATTTTGCAAATGGTTGTGCACAGCTGTGCATATCTGGATATGAGCCGCGCAAGCGGGGGAATATTATAATCGGCATTTATCCATGCCATGACCAGTTTTATCAGTTTGTCCACCAGTTCTCCCAGTGAGGAGCTAGGTCCTTCAAACCCCCCTGGTTTAATAGCTTGCACTCCCCCGGTTACCCTACAGCCTTTAAATCCCTCAGGATGGCTTTTATTTTTTTTAAACTTAATCTTCCTCCATAGCAGAAGTAAAGTTACGTGGCACAGAACCTGGGTGAGCGCCCAGGCGTGTAAGTATTTGTACTCACATCTCTTGGCCCTGCCCCAGAATATCTACACCACGCCCCTTTTTGAATCAGAGTGAGATATTTGCGCATTGGGAGATGCGTGCACATGTAGGCAGATTTTCGATTTCTCCGGGCACGTGCAGGTCCTGCATGTGCGCACATTTCCTAACCTTTATTGGAAGCCTTATGCAAGCGGTACTGAAATTTGATGCAAGAGACACAGTAAAAATGTATATAAGGTCCAATGTATTAAAGCCCACGCTAAAATCGGAGCTAGATTTTAGCGTGGGCTTTATTTAATGTGGGTGTTATAAAATTCAGTCCCCATCAGAAGCAGTAAGCTAATGACATGCAAATAGACCAGGATTTAATAAGCATGCTAAACTGAAAAAGCATGCTTTTTTTGACTTGTGGTCTATTTGAATGCCAAACAAACGGCACTAAAAAAAAGGTTTCCCCCACCCAAAAAAACCCCAAGTTTCCCGACCTCTATCACTCCTTGTCACAAAATCTGGTCTGGCGGTTAGATCCTCCCAGCCCCCCTCCCTTCCTCTCTTGTGGGTATGGCTCACCTTTCAAAGTTGTCCGGCATATCCGCATTACTTTTCCTTCCAGCCCCTTCCAGGTCCCGGTAGAAAAATTGGGCCAGCAAATTCCTGGCTCCCTAAATCCCCCTTCTGCATCTGGGAACTCCATCCGGAGAAGACTTTACCTCCTCTGGCAGGGTTGTTCCCTCACTGACATCTGTTTGGTCTTTTCACTGATGTGACAGTGAAAGGACCAATCCCCTTTCAGAATTCTGTAAAGACAGCCTTCTGTAAAAGGGGATTGGTCCTTTCACTGACATATGACAATGGAGAGAGCAATCAGCAGACAATGAATAAATGAATATTAAAACCATGTGATGGGGCAAAGTCTAGGGACAGGATCTAGGGTGATAGGGGCAAGGTCAGATCGATGCTATTTTGGAAAATGGCATTGACCTGACCCAGAGCAAGGGGGCATGCCAGGCCCTCCACTGACTATCAATGCTTTAATTTAGATGTACGGGGGAGTTTGTGAGTAGGGGTGGGGCTGGAGGTTGGAGGTTGGAGTGCCCTCCCTAGACCAACAGGGTCCTTCTTTATGGCTGGGGCTTGGGGGCCCACTAGACCCCAGGGATATTTAATTATTGGGACTGGGGGAAGGGATAAAGATGATGGAGCAGGGTCCTTGGAAAGGAGAAGGTTTCTTAAAGCTGTGGGGGTACGGGTTGAAGAAGAGAGTGGGCCATTCCCGCATGTTTTGCCTAGTACCTGTTTGCATTTTGGGGTCCAGAGCTGCCTCAGAAGGCAGAGGAGCCAAAGACCCAGGAGTGATTTGTGAGCTTTGGGGGGGGGGGGGGGCGGGGCGGAGAGGGTTTTGGGGTCCTTTGGCCTTTTAAAGTTTCCCTATGCTATCCGAGGAAAAATAACTACACCTCCCTCAAATGCAATAAAATAATGGGGCTGACTTTTTTCTAGGGGTGTGCATTCGGATTGACCGCATTAGTAAAACGCAACTCATATTTTTTTTTTACTTAAAAAATTGATTCGACATAAACGATCGGATTTCCCACATATCGAACATAGATATGTTCGATATGTGGGAAATCGCGATTGTTGAGCCAAAATAAAAATTTAAACCCCCTCACCCTCCTTAATCCCCCCCCCCCAGACTTACCACAACTCCCTGGTGATGGAGCGAGGAGTGAGGACGCCATTTCTGCAATCCTTGGCGAGAAGCATGTGACGTCGGCGGCACGTCGAGTGACGCCGGCGTCACGTGATTCCCGGCTCGTTCGCGCCGGACGGCTCGTTCGGCCCAAAAAGAACTTTTGGCCAGCTTGGGGGGGTCAGGAGGCCCCCCCCAAGCTGGCCAAAAGTTCTTTTTGGGCCGAACGAGCCGTCCGGCGCGAACTCGCCGGGAATCACGTGACGCCGCGTCACTCGACGTGCCACCGACGTCACATGCTTCTCGCCAAGGATTGCAGAAATGACGTCCCCACTCCTCGCTCGATCACCAGGGAGTTGTGGTAAGTCTGGGGGGGGGATTAAGGAGGGTGAGGGGGTTTAAATTTTTTTTTGCACATATGTACATATACCCAACTCATTGGATTTTTTTTATGTCCATATTGGCCGCAAGTGGGACCCCCTTTCGGACATAAAAAATATGAACATAAAATTTTGCTCTGCACATCCCTACTTTTTTCTACATCAGCCATGATATCTTATTAACATAGAATTTCCTATGCATAAGTTGTTTTACATGTATTAAGAAATTTTATTTGTGCAAATGCATGCAAAGCAGCTTATTTGCATAAGGGGAGGAAATCTTCGGGAATATCGCATGATATCGTGTGATATCAAATGATAGTGCAGCAATATTAATTAATTAATGACTATACCACGCCCTTCGATAAATATTGATTGGGGCGGTTTACAACGTTATATTCACAGCACAGCAACATAAAATCAGTTTAAAAGAATAACAACATATACAAAAAGAGAAATGGCATAAAAATTACATTTATAAATAGATTCTATAGAGATGTCTCAGCATAACAAAATGTTGACAAAAATCTAAAAGTATTGTAGTCTATATTGTCAAAAACGTTTTTAAAGAGATCTGATTTCGATTTTTCTCAAACTCTTTGATATTAGGTGTTAAGCGAAGAGAGTCTGGCAGAGCATTCCAGAGAGTGGGACCAGCAGTTGAGAAAGTGCACTTTCTGGTGAGGTCTAGTCTTTCTATTTTAGAGGTGGGAATATCCAGGAGGCTTTTATTAGCAGAGCGGAGGTGTTTTCTAGGTGTGTAAATGTAGAGAACCTACATAACCAAATGGAGGAGTTATTGTGAAGCAAGTTATGAATCATTGTAAGAATTTTACACTGGATGCAGAAAGATACAGGTAGCCAATGTAGAGAACAAAGGATAGGTGTGATATGTTCTTGGCAATTAGAATTAGACAAAACACATGCAGCTGTATTTTGAATTAGCTGCAAAGAATGGATTACATTTGCTGGTAGGCCTAGCTATAAAACATTGCAGTAATCTAGGCCTGTAAGAATTAATCCTTGTAAAACTAAACAGAAATCATTTGAGTTTATAAATAGCTTTAAACATTTAAGTAAGTGAATCTTGTAAAATGAGGATTTGACAACTGAGGATATATGATGAGTCCTTGACAACACTGCAACCAATGTTACACCAAGGCTTCAAGCATTTTGAGTTGTGGGAAAGGGTAGCCATCAATTGTTATGGTGCTGGGGTGGGGAGCAATGAGATGAATTTGTTATTTAGACAAATGTATAATTTCAGTTTTAGAAGTATTGTTAACATTTAATACAAAGAGTAACAATGGATATTATTAGAGATGTGATTCGGCTGAACCTTTTGGTTTGGCCTTCGTTATTGGTCCGCCGTGGGAAATTTTGTTTTCCTGTGGTTCGGGCTGATTTTATTTCGGCTGCCCCGAAATGAAAACCGAAATCCACCCCAAGCCTTCAAATTTTATTAATTACAACCCCCCACTCTCCCAAACCCCCCAAACTTGCCAAAAGTCCCTGGTGGTCCCTGGTGGTCCCGGGAGTGATCTCCTGCTCTCAGGCCGTCGGCTGCCAGTAATCAAAATGGTGCCGATGGCCATTTGCCCTTACCATGTGACATGGGCTATCGGTGCCATTGGCCGGCCTCTGTCACATGGTGGGAGATTGCTCCCGGGACCCTGTTGGATCACTAGGGTCTTTCAGTAAGTCTTGGGGGAGGGGGGGAGGGCAAGTCTTGGGGGATCGGGCAAGTCTTGGGGGGTTGGGAGGGTGGGGGGTTGCAATTAATTAAATTTGAAGGGTTGGGGTGGGTTACTGTTTTTTTTTAATGTACCCTTTCTCCCCCCCAAAAAAATGATAAGAAAACCACACAAAATTTCATGGGTTTTCCTATTGTTTCGTCGGCCCCCCGAACCGCAACAAAATAGGAAATATTGTCTTTATTTCCTATTTCGTTGCAAACAAATGCACATCCCTAGATATTATTATTATTATTATTATTATTATTATTAAAAATATTATATTCCACCTGTAAACTGTGTTAACCAAGTGGGGGTACAAAAAACATAAATGGAGCTAAAATCAAAATATAATAAACAAATGGAAATACAGTATAAATAATTAAAAAAGAAAGTCATAACAATAAACACAATAAAAAAATACAATTTTAAAATTTAAATTTGAATTACAATTCAATAATCACAAATGATGTACATAAACTTAAAAATATCTGTGGCCACCTAGTTGTTACAAGATGTTATCAAATGCCTGAATAAAAAACAAAGTGTTTACTGCCTTTGTAAACTTTACATAATTTGCTTCTGAATGAAAATCAAATGATACTGTATTTCACAATAAAGGAGCCTAGTTGCTAAAGGAAGAATCCCTAGTTGATTCAAGACAAATCACAGACAGCGGAGGAATAGATATTAGACCCTTCTGAGAAGAACGTAGGGAACATAATGAAGTACAAAGAATTAAAAGTCTAACAAGATGTGATGGATAACCAGTGTGTAACGCTCAAAGTGTGAGACATAAAATGTTAAATCTAATACGATAGATAATCATAAACCAGTGCAACTGTAACAAAATAGAGGTAATGTGATCAAATTTCTTAAGGCCATAAATTAATCTAGCTGGTGTATTCTGAAGCAATTGTAATCTTTTCAATTGATAATTTGGTAAGCTTAACATAAAAAATTGCAGTAGTCAATTCTTGATGTTATAAGTGTATGAACTAAAGTTTTCAAGTCATGATGCTCCAAAAAAGGTCTTAAACGGTTAATATATCTGAGATAAAAGAAGGCCGCCTGCACAATAGATGAAACTTGATGGCCCATATTAAGCTGAGAATTGAGGATAATTTCCAAAGTTATTACAGTATTTTTCAATGGAATAATAGTTCCTTCCATAACAGGAGACAATAAAGAAAGAAATGATCTAAGATTGAACCAAAGTGCCTTAGATTTTGCAGGATTAACTTGCAGATGATGATGATCAAATAACCAAGAAGCAACATGATCCAAACAAGAATTCAAAATATTAAGATCAAAACTTGAATGAGTTTAAAGTGTTGTATTATGATGTGTTATAGGGAATGAAGAGTTGATTATCATTGGCATTCATCCCAGAAAGAAGATGACAGAGTGGGAGTAAATATATATTAAAAAGTAAGGTTGAAAGAGAGGAGCCTTGTGGGACACCTGAGGGAATGGAATACCAATTTGATTTGTGTGGACCAATGTTTATTTATTGAGGACAGTTGAATAGTAAAGAGGTAATCCATTAGAGAACTGTACCTGTTATTTCAATGGATTCTAGACATGCAAGTAAGATTTTATGATCCAAGGTGTCAAATGCTGCAGATATAACTAGTAAAACTAGAATGTAGTCTACATTTGAGACAAAGCCTCGTATGATGCTGTCGAATAATGATAGGAGCAAGGTTTCTGTGTTGTGGCCTTGCCTAAAGCCATGTTGGTTTGGGTGTAGAATAGAATTCTTGTAGATAATGTCTGTCAATTGGTAAAGAACTACAGATTCTATACTTTTCACTAGGGTAGTAAGTGAAGCGACTGGCTGAAAATTGGTAAATTCAGTTAAGTCAATGATATTCTTTTTAGGGATAGGCAATATCAAAGTTTGTTTTAGCGTGTCAGGAAACACCCGTGATCTGAGGGATAAAATCACCAAATGAAACAATGTTGAAGAGAGATGGTAAAGAGCTGCTTTTAATAAGTAAGTTGACATGGGTTTACTGGGTGTAATGATGATTTCATTTTAGATAATATTTGAGAAATCATTAATGAACCAACCTCTTGGTGATATCATGGTGATATAATGTGAGAAACAGCATTTACTGAGTGTTACACTCTGTTTAATGTCTTATATCGCCTTATTGCGACTTAGTAAAATCTAGACCAATGCTTATTAAGAAACAGTGTGCACTATTTACAAACAATGCATTATTACAAATTTTGCATGCTATTTCTGAACACTGTGCACTATATGCAAATAGTGCATTTGATTTTTGAAAAGAGTGCAATATTTGCAAACAGTTCATTCTATTTCTGAACAGTGTGCACTATTTATAAATAGTGCATGCTATTTAGAAATAGTTTACACTAAAAATGAAAGAGAAAAAAAAGTTACTTTTCAATTTATGTTTCTTTTAAGAATGAGATGATATGATATAGACATTGTCATTGGCCTTTCAAACAAAAGCACATACCTATAGAACAGCACTGCTTGATTTAGGACATGTATCATAGCAACATATCCTGTACACATGGAATACTATGATAAAGTATCAGCAAAATTGTAGCCACATGTTTTACAAGTTAGGAGATTAACTTAAATCTGCTATATAACATGTTCTCCAGAAATCAATAGCTGCTACATGAAAAAAATAGGTAAATACTAGTCAGACATACAATATTAATTCCTACCAAACATCCAGAACCTGAATTTAAAAGAAATTTCTTTCATTCTGCGGATATAACAAAAATGTGTATCTCATCTTTCACAGAGCGGACCTGTTATCAATATGATCCAGGCAGATTCAAACCCCACATATTCTCTCTTTTATGTGTCCTCTGTTGTGCAGCTGGGAAATGTTTGTCATCAAATTTGAATCAAATAAACATAGAACATGGCAAAACTTACTGCGTTCTTCTTGATTTGGAAAAACCATTGGGGATTTTGATAGTTGCTGTTCATCTTTTTCAGCTTTCAATCCGTTTTCTGAATGGAAAGAAAAATACACAATTCTAGGAATCTTTTAAGTTTCCTAAGTCTGAAATAACTGGGTCAACTATAGGTATGAAACCATGACAGAGATATTTTTGTCCAGCTTAACACGGTTTTTCTCTTCTTTAGCAGTATTTCTGCCATGCAGTTAATTCAGATGTTTCTATAGTGGAATAAATTATGAAGTCAATATTCAAAAGCCATTTAGATGGATAACAAAAGTTATCCATCTAAATGGCACAAGTGGCATATTCAGCCACTTATCCGGCTAAATTCTAGCCAGATAACTACTTATCTGGTTGTAATTTAGCCTGATAAAAATGGGGCATTGCTGCAGCATTCTGGGGAGGAAGTCAATTATCCAGCTCACTTAGCTGAATATCGCATATATGTCTGTTATGGGCTCCAGAGTCCAGAGAAACCACCTGGGACGTGGCACAAGACTGCAAGGCAGGACTCTGAATAAGACAAGGGACAGTCTTCCGCCTAGCTAGCCCCCTCCCCCACAGGTTGAGCCCTTGGATTCAGGGAGCCAGCAGGTCTCTGTGGCAGCAGTACATCATAGTGATGAGTCCACACTGGCTGTGACATGACTAGGCATGGAAAGGCCAGACAGGCCAGGCAAGGTTGGACAGGCAAACCTTGGGCAAGCCAGGTGTGGCAGGCAGGAGGACAAAACAAGGCTGGATAATAAGCAGGACCTGGAACTAGACAAGACAAGGCAAGGACAGGACTCTGGTACAGGCAGTTCTCGATACTGGAACAGACAGGACAAGAGCAACAAGGCAGACTAGGGCAGGACTTAGACAAGGCAGATAAGGGAAACACAGAAGCCCGAAGGCAGGAAGGCTTGAAACAGACAGAATAGGCCTGAAGGCCCCAAGGCAGGATACAATAGGCCAGAAGCCCCAGGACAGGCAACAAAGCAAGATAGGCCCAAGGGCATCAAGGCAAGGCAAGAGATTAGAAGGCCAATCTCTTTTCAGGTTATTTCCTGTTTCGAATAGCTTCCAAACTAAGCATATGCTACTGCCTTAAATCTCTGAAATATAGCCAAAAAGTTTTATATATTTGATTGTTGGTGTGTCTTTGAAGGGACTGCTGAGATTGCAGCACTGAAGGGCTGAAGGTGTGGATTATAGATATTGATTGTCAGCAGTGCTAAAGAGAGGATTTAAAAAAAAACAAACCAAAACCCTTATTTAACTATACAGAGGATTTAACAAAATCTCTATAACTCCATGTAAGCTAAAATTATAGTAGCTAATATCAACTAATTCTCTCCCACCCACCCCAGGGCTTGTTCTTCTAAGATAGTCTGGCTGGGATACATAATTGACAACTAGATAATTTGGGAATTCTTTAGGTGTTCTCTATCAAATCAAATAAGCAAAATGAGGACTAGTCAATGTAACAATTGTAGAGTCTTTATCTTAAGGCAAGCCATCTGGAAACTTAGGGCTTGCCCCATTTATTCAGAACTCTCTTCCATGAAAAAGGAGTTGGCTCACCTTAAAGCTGAATTAGCTACAAAAAAAAGAAGCATTAGCAACCACCAAGGAATCCTCACTCACATTACAGTATTCAGGAATCATTTCCTGTTACCTCAGAAAATTCAGAAACCCAGAAAAAAGTGTTTTGCAGTTGGCTCAGGTAGGATAAGACCTGTGACCCAAAGACACCCATTCTTCACAATCGTGCAACCCGCATATCTTCCCCCACTTCCACTTCCACAGAGCATACAGAAACCCAAGAATAATTGGATTACAGTGGGCTCTGGTAGAATAAGACCTGTGATGTGGAGACACCCATTTCTCTCAAGTGACACAAGTACAAAATGCCTTCTCTGCATTGGATAATGAAGAAGCTCTAGCAATGGAGACTGAAGTGGTATCAAAGAAAAGAGGAAGTCCAATGTATGCAGAAATTCCATAACTCAACCAAAAACCATAAGAAAAAGCTCATTGTGTTGGGTGACTCAGTAATTAGAGGCACTAATTTGGGAACTCTTTTCAAGAGCATCACTATAGTTAAACGTCTTCCAGGAAAGTAAGGACCCTGAAGTTGATATTATCATCCATCTGGGAACCAACGACTTTGCTAGAAACAATATCCAAGCGGTTCAGAGAAATTTCCGGACTCTGGTGAAGCAGATTAGTCACATGGCAAAGACTATTGCCTTTTCAGAAATGTTACATGTTCATGGAAAGGGGAAGGAGAGGCTAAGCCATATAGATAACTTCAATGCATGGCTGAAACTTGGTGTAAGGAAAAACATTTTGGATATATTGGGGGCAAGGGCCATGAATGGAACAGTAAAAGGCTCTATGTCAAAGATGACTTACATCCATCTGTGGCAGAAAAAAAGATCATAAGTGATAAATTCAAATTCTATGCTATAAGGCATTTAACGAGAGGACAGGCTGACAGAAGGAAATTAGAATGTCACCCCTGAAATGGATAACAAAAGTCAACTGAATAAGGATCAAAATAAGTTCAAGAAGATCAGTAATCTGAAGGAGAGAAGCTGGAAAGCTATGAGCATAAATGCTAGCAGTCTGGGCAATAAAATCCAAGACCTGCAGGCTCTAATAGTGGAAGCATCATTGCTGTTACAGAAATATGATTCTCAGAGTCACATGACTGGTATTTGGACATTCCTAGCAGGAAAGGGGAAGAGTAGCGCTTTTTGCCAAAAGCAATATCCAAGCAATTGAAATACAGGAGACATGGGGTAGGGAAGAAGCATTATGGGCTAGCTTAAAAAAAGATGATGTGCTTCCATTTACATTGGTGTTGTCTTAGGACTCCAATTCAGACAGAAGAGCCAGACAGAGATCTGATTGAAGACATAGAAAAGATGGGAAAGAAGGGAGAAGTGTTACTCATTGGAGATTTTAATCTGCTGGATGTAGACTGGAGTAACCCTTCTGTGGAATCTACGAGAAGTAGAGAGATAGTGGATGCCCTTCAAGGGGCTATGCTCAAACAAATGGTAATGGATCCCATGAGGGAGGGTGTATTCCTTGACCTAGTGCTCACAAATGGGGATAATGTCTCTAATGTCCGGACAGGTGCCCACCTGAATACAAGTGATTATCAGATGGTATGGATTGATATTGCGAATAAGATACAAAGAAGTCACACGAACACCAGAGTTTTGAATTTCAAATATACGTACTTTGCCAAAATGGGGATGTACCTGGAGGAATAACTAGAGAAAATGGGGGAGATGGAACAACAGTAGGCTAAATTAAAAGGAGCTATTACAAAGGTAACAAATCTATATGTTAGAAAAGTAAACAAAAGCTCAAGGAAAAAGAAACCAATTTGGTTCTCAAAGGAGGTGGCTGCAAACATAAAGGCTAAAAGATCAGCGTTCAGGAAGTATAAAGGAATCCAAAAAGAGGACCACAGGGAACAATACCGGGGGAAAATGAGGGAGACTAAGAAAGAAATCAGAAAATCAAAAGGTCAAGCGGAAGAAAGGATTGCCCAAGAGATAAAGAAAGATGACAAAACATTTTTCAGATATAGGAGAGAAAGAAGGAAAGCCTGAAGTGGTATAGTGAAATTGAAAGGTGACCAGAAGCAATGAGTCAAGGCAGACAAGGAAATGGCAAAAATAGTAAACAAATACTTCAGTTTAATGTTCACTAAAGAAGACCCTGGAGAAGGACCATTGTTGGTTGACAAGTCTGTAGAAGGGAATGAGCTAGTCATATCTCCTTTTACAGAAGAGTATGCATGGGAAGAGCTAGGAAAACTGAACGTGGACAAGTCCATGGGGCCAGATGAAGTACATCCCGAGATACTACGAGAACTCAGAGATATCCGGGATGAGCACATGGGCATGCAAATCCTTCTTCTACCACGTAAGCTGGGGGATTTTAAAAGGGGCCTGCGCCCACACCATTGACAGTTTATCCACCAGTTTGCCCAGTTAACAGTTAGGTCCTCCAACCCCCCCCCCCCCCCCAGCTACCCCAGACTCTTTAAATTCCTCAGAAATGGCTTGATCCTTTTATTTTATAACTTATATATCATCCATAGCAGAAGTAAAGTTATGCAGCAGGGGACATTGGTGCATACCAGGGTGCATAGGTATTTACGTGCACATCTCTTGGCCAGGCTCTGAAATGCCCATGCCACATCCAGTCCACACTCATGCCCCGCCCCTTTTTGGACACTTTTCAGATGTGCCTGCAGTGGGTTTTCCGCGGGTATCTGTGCACTTTTTAAAAATACGGTTGGCGTGCACAAGTCTACCTTCTTCGCTTGTCCCCTAACTGTTGCACACACTGAGCTTTTAAAATTCACCTTTATTTATTTATTTATCTGTTTATTTATTTATTTATTTATTTGTTTATTTAAAAACTTTTCTATACTGTCGCTAAGTTATGTACCATCGCAACGGTTTACAAATAGGCACAAAAATAAGGTATGTATAGGTAGGTTATCATATATTCTAACAGGTGCCAATTAAGTATGGTTACAAACTCATTAATAAAATCAATGTTTGAGTAGTGATGGTCTAGTCCAGGTGTATTATTGAGTTACTCTTTATTTTTAGTTTTACTTCTTAGTTGTAGTATCATGCACTCTTACGGCCGGATTTTAAAAAGGTTAAGCGCATAAGTTATGCGTGTCACCCTTTTAAAACCCCCCTGCGCGCGCCAAGCCTATTTTGCATAGGCTCGGCGGCGCGCGCAAGTCCCGGGACGCTCGTAAGTCCCGGGCTTCGCAAGGGGGGCGAGTCGGAGGCGTGCCGGGTGGGCGGCGTGATTTTTTGGGGCGTTCTGGGGGGTGGCATGTCGGGGGCCATGGCGCCGTCCCGGGGGCGTGGTCGCCATTTGGACCAGCCCCCGGGTCGGGTAATGGCGTGCCAGCAGCCCGCTGGCACGCACAGAGTTACGCCTGCCTCCGGCCAGCGTAACTTTGCCAACAAGGTAGGGGGAAGGGTTAGATAGGGCCGGGGGTGGGTTAGGTAGGGGAAGGGAGGGAAAGGTGCGGGGGGTAGAAGGAATGGGCAGCGCGCTCAGGGCTCGGCGTGCGCAAGTTGCACAAATGTGCACCCCCTTGCGTGCGCTGACCCCGGATTTTATAAGATACGCGCGTATCTTATAAAATCTGGCGCCTGGTGCGCGAACAAAAGTACGCGCATGTGTAGATTTAGAAAATCTACCCCTTAGTATTGTTGTTGTGTTCATTGTCCATATACAGTCATGTTTATTTTGTAGTACATAGCAACTGATGTCCATCTGTAGTAATTTTGCTACACGCACCTGTCTACATTTTCTTCTGTTGAAGTCAGCATATTGCCTGCTGTTCAGATCCTCATTAGTTCTTATCAATCTTCAGCATATCTCTGATCCATTGTTTTGTATTTGAACAAATGTAGGAACTTCAATCAAAGCTTTCAGCCCATTTTGTTATTAAACATTTTCAGTATTTGCAGTGTCAATGCAGCAGACATAAGAATCAAACACTCCTTCATCACTCTACTTATATCCCAAGAGAATGTATATGAATGAGGGATCTCATGCAAATAAAATGCTACAGTAAAAGAGCTTGTAATACAATAGCTGAAATTATTCATAAAAGTAATATTGCATGTGGAAATTTTGAAACATCAAAGTAACAATATGTTATTGCATGTCTAATAGCAGATGAGCAGCAAAATAAGAAAGAATATGACTAGTGTAGCACATATAATAATTAGGAGAATTAAGAAATCATAGTAACATAGTAATGACAGCAGAAAAAGATCAGATGATGCATCCAGTCTGCTCAGCAAGTTTCTTATGGTAGTAATAAGGGAAATTGAAACAGAATTCCACCATGGAAAACAAGCATTTGTGATAAAAAAAAAAAACAAAAACCTTCCTCATTCTCCAGTTTAATGGTATGTCGGATGTAGACATAAGTCTTTTGCCAATGTGTGAAAGCATGTTTGAGAGCAGTAAATGTCACAAGCTGATGGTAGATATTTGTACCCAGTCCCAATGGTAAACAATAACATCGTCAGCAGGATTATATTCAATAGAAGCTTCCAAAAAATATTGAAATGCATTATGCAAACAGGGAGATAACGCATTAAGTGATTGACTATCAGAAAAAGAAAATAATATGAAGGAGTTGAATTATTGTATACATTATCATGTGGTAAAACCCAATTTAAAATATCACCAGAATATAAAATATTATGTAATTAAATAACAATTGGAGTAGGATAAATAAAAATGTTGTTGCACTTGGAGGTGGACCCTTGTCCTGGAGCAGTGTAGAACGGCTCCCTGCTAGGGACCAGGAAGCACCTGTCCCCGGGGGGGGGGGGGGGGGGGAGCACAGGAGGAGACAGAGGCTAGGATGAGCTTCACCACTGAAGCCCGCGGTCCCCCCGGGTGGAGCCCGTAGGGACCCAAGCTGCTTGGACTTAGGTGAGCCTTGCAGGGTCTCCCGGAGAGGTAGTAGAGAAGTGTGCCCATGAGCAGCAAGGGAGCGTGGTCGGTCACTAGGCTGTAGGTCTGGAGAACCAAGGAAGGCCAGTACAGCGTAGGCGATGACAAGGCAAGGGACAAAGCCAGAATCAGGAGACGTGGTCAATGGCAGCCGGGGTCAGGTTATGAGGATCAGTCCGAGGAGTAAGCATCAGTCCGAGAGTAGTCAACGAAGTAGGGGTCAGGTTCCAGAGGTCAGATGAGGTCACAAGGCAGGCAGAGGTCAAGATCCAGGCAGCGAGCAGAATGGTCAAGGAGCAGGCCGAGGTCAGTACCAGAGAGATAGTCCGAGGGTACTACCTGGGGAGACAGGACAAATGCTAGAACAAAAGGACGCTGGAACAGTAGGACACTGGAACAAGACTGTGAACACGGAGGCAAACTAGTGCACTTACAGTGCCCACCCGATTGCCAAGGCAAGGAAGTGCAGGGAGGGACTTCCTTATATCGTACGTTCAATCAGGGCGCGCCGCAGAGCTAGGACCCACCCCTGGCCCTACAAGAGGCCGGGCAGTCCGTGCGCGTGCGTAGGGGCGTGGCCAATGCCACTGAGGACGCCGAACTCCAGTGTGAGGCCTGGTGCGCAGTTGTAGGCCCGGTGACTGCCGCCGCGGGACACCGAGGCCTGGAGGTGCTCGCGGCTGCTGCTGGGGAGGCCGACTTGTGACCTACAGAGGAGCTAGCGAGGTGAGCAGGCCCCTGCGTGGGCCGGGCGCGGATATGGGGCGCGCAACAACTGTGTTCAGCAGACCAGGTAAACAATGTTCCAATAGTATAACCAATACATCATGTTTAGCCAATTGTATGAGTAAAGTGAAAATAATCTTTAGTTTTACAATAACTCTATTTGTACCCATCCACAAATTAATTTCCAAAATAAGTATTTGAAAAGATTAAAGTGATTTTTGGTCATGATAACAATTTGTCACAAAAGAATGCTATTACTAATAATTTGAAGGTGAAAGGAATTAAGGTTAATAAGCATCTTGAGACTTCAATCCATTAGAATCATGTTGAACATAAGAAGTCACACTATTATACCACAATAAAAATGAGAATGACAAAATTAAAAATATCAGTTTGTAAAGTAATCAATCTGCCATGTAGAATCATGAGCATTCTCACAATAGATTTTCTAAAAATAATGCTAATCTATGAGAATAATCAAAGTATAACACTAAGATTTAGGAGATTGGTAATATTTTATGTCTTGTTCAAAAGAAACATAGCAAGAGCAATACAGCTATCATTATACAAATTATAAAATAATAATACAAAACGTAAGTCCTAATACTATTTGAATAACCATTCCCTATCACTCCATCATATCTCCAATTTTGTTCTCTATTCTTTTCCAAATGATTCCTAGCATTTTAAGTCAGCACTGAACCCTAAGTTGAGGATTTCAAAATATTGTCCACATTGACTCTAAGATCCTTTTTCCAGTATGATAACATCTAGTATTATGTGACTATAGTTTAATATTTTTTCATATGTGCATCACTTTACACTTGTCCAAATAAAATTTCATTTGTGACATTGTATCTATAGATACAAAATGTAAGACCAGTAAAATATATATATCTTATTTACAAAAAGAATGAAAATGGTAACAGCTTACTATGCTTCTTTATTTGCATTGCCATGCTGACTGGACAAAAATCTAATTAGTCTGGAGGGGTGTTTTTTTAATTCTTCACTGCATAAAAGTAGACATCAATGTACTTCCTGGTTCTATACCAGTAAGAGATAGTTAATGTTTAATTTACTATTTATATTATTTTTGGGGATAGATGATAAGACTTTCACTTTGTTTCATTAAAAAACAGATACGATTTAATAAATATTTTATATGAAACAATTCAATCTGCCTTGATACTTCCAGTTAATGAATTAATGATGTCATTTCTGGAGGAACCAATACAGAATAAGAATCAAACACAGGAAAAATCAGTTAACATTGTTAATTAAATAAAATCTTACAATTTGGCCTAATACAGCTAGACTGAGTTTCTTTTTTTTTAACGGACATTACCCCTCTCATAGTGTAATGCAGCAATTCTGAACCAGTGTGTCGTCAAGCAGATGCAGGCGTGTCGCCACACTTCCTGGTCCCCCACTGGCTCAGCTGCTCCCCCTGCCCCAGCGAGATGAGTACTCTTCCTTCATCTGGGCCTGAAATGCTGATAGCCCAGGCACAATGCGGCAGGAGAGCTGGAGTCAGTGGCACTCGCAGCATGGTCTCTTCTATACCACTCCCCATAGCCCGAAGAGGAAGTGGTGAACAGCAGCTGCACGTGCAGGAAGAAGAGGCCATGCTAGGTAAAGTGCGTGCAGCATCAGCCCAAAGGAGAAGATGTTATGCTCGCCACCTGCGGCAGCCCCGTGGTTCGGCCCTCTCACCTTTCTAAGCAACTTCCTGGCTCCAGCTCTCCGTCGCTTGAGGCAGTGGGCCGCCAGCTCTGACCTCGGACTTCCACTGGTGCTTCCGGCCCTGTTCCAGTTCCTGGGACTTCCAACCAGGATGCCTCCATCTGTCGGGCCTCTCCCCAGGTCCGGAACCCCCGCTGAACGACCTCCTGCAGTCGATCTCCTGCCGGCGCCATTTTCCGTACGGAAAACGATTCGCGGCAGGAGATCGTTTTCCGGACCCCCAGGGACCCCCAGGGACTTTTGGCCAGCTTGGGGGGGCCTCCTGACCCCCACAAGACTTGCCAAAAGTCCAGCGGGGGTCCGGAACGACCTCCTGCAGTCGAATCGTGTTGGTCTATGGCCGCCGACATTTTGTGTCGCCATTTTGAAAAATGGCGCCGGCTGAAGACAACACGATTCAATTGCAGGAGGCCGTTCTGGACCGCTGCCGTTCTGGACCGCCGCTGGACCCCCAGGCAATTTAAGACATTTGGGGGGGGTTCGGGAGGGTGGGGGATTTAATTTAAAGGGTCGGGGGTGGGTTTTAGGGGGTTTTAGTGTGCCGGTTTTCCTGCCCTCCCCCTTCCCCCGATTTACGATTTTTTGACGATAAATCGGGGGAATTGGTATTGTATCGTGGCCCTAACGATTTTTGACGATTTAAAATATATCGGACGATATTTTAAATCGTCAAAAAACGATTCACATCCCTACAACTCAATACATAATTCAGATTAATTTTGGAATTCAATTCACATATTTTTTTATAGATATCCCTCCCCTTCCTGCAGGCTTGATACCCCTCAAGTCCAGCTACTACTACTCTTTATTTCTTTGGTTCTTCCAAGTTATGTTCATCCTAGTTGTTCGCTTCCCTGTTCCATGTAAGACAATTTTTGTCATTGTTTGCTTGCTTGTTGGAATGTAAACCGAACTGATAAGTAACCCTGTTACTTAAACTTCAGTATATAAAAGCTATAAATAAATAAATAAACAAATATGGACACAAATTGAAAAAAAACTAGTTTTAGAGAAATCAAATGAATTCTGTTGTTAACAACACAACACATTTATTTTAAATTTCTATCTATAATTCACATTCTCTGAACATGTCCCATTCATTCCTATATTCATACATTTTATTAAAATTGTGAACAATTCCATTTTTTCAAAGTAAAATATTACATTTACAACATCAATTCTCTCTGTCTGAACGCCCTGCATTTTTCTTATTTAGATCTCTGCTATTTCTCTTGTTCTGATGCATACACACTTTTTTTTTTTAAATTCTTGGACAGCATGCACAGATAGGATTATAACTGTAATAATTATAAAGATGGTCGTTGACCCCAGCTCTGTGGCTCCTAGCTGCTAAGCACACATTAGTGTTCTATAAAGGATTTAATTATTTTTCTAAATTTGCAAGATCTCATAATTTAGACCCTCTTGATTTATTCAAAAATTTTTACTTTGTGCCTCTATTTATATTTTTGGTTCAGATAATTTAAGTCACATTCAGCGAATATAATCAGAATCCTAACTCAAGCTTCATAAAACTGAATAACAGAAGACAGTTTTACTTATATATTTCCCCCTTTAACAAATCAATTTTTATTATTATTATTATTATTATTATTATTAATAAATCAAACAAATCACAAAGACAAACAGGACACAGAAATCTGCTTATAATCCTTCAGAAAACCAACACAAGATTGAGAACAAAGAAAGGGTTCTATATGTCCCTATGGACAAGCCTTCAACTATGGTGGTCTTTGCGGAACTTCAGCATGTGTGTGGTGACACATGCATATTTTATAACATGCATGTGTCACCACACGCATGTTATAAAATATGATTCCTGTGCGCACATGTATGCCTGATTTTTATATCAGCGCGCTCATGTTCGGGCGGGTCATAGCTCGTGCCTGCAAGGGGAGAATTTTAGTTAAAAATGCACGGCAACATGATTGGGCCTACACCAGTTCCCTCCCAGTCTACTCCAATTATGGAGCAGCTGAGCGGGAACTTTCCTATCCCCCTACCTTACCGTTGGCCCTTTTCCCTTCTCCTCCCTGACCCCTAAACCTACCCTAACTAACCTGCTCATGCTGGCTGGCTGCCGGCGCGTACTTCCCCGGGACAGGACGTAATGATACGCGCATGGCTGGATCGTTGTGAAAATGCACTCGATGCGTGCACAGACTGGCCACGCACATACCTCCCAGTATTTGTGCGTGCCTGACTATTAATTTGGCCTATTAAATATACCGTATAAGTAGCTTTGCTCATAATATTGTGTAGGGATCTTTAAGGGTAAAATGTGGAGCATTTCTAAATTCCAGTCTTTCGTCTCTGCAGTGACACTTACTCTGAATCATTCTGATGGGCCAAATCAGGAGCTTCAAGAATATAATTGTGGAAACCGACTGCATATGCAGAGATGTCTACTTTCTTCGATTTCATCTTTGTCTCCTTTAAATGCCATGGAGAACCCTTGTCTCTTTCTGATTGGATGTGTGTTCAAATTCTCTCTCATAAAAGGACTTCATATATATCATCCATATATAGTCATGGCCATTTTGTAGTATTTAGCAACAGATGTTTATCTGTAGTATTTTTACTACAGTCTCCTGTCTACATTTTCTCCTGTTGAAATCAGCATACTGCGGTTCAGATCCTCATCAGTTCTTATCAAGATTCAGAAATGTTTTGCATCTGGACAAATGCAGAAACTTCAAAGTCTTCAAACCTTTGGGCCAGATCTTAAAAAATACACACGGGCGTAGATTTGTTCGCGCAACCCGGCGCGAACAAATCTACGCCCGATTTTATAACATGCGCGCGCAGCCGCGCGCATGTTATAAAATCCGGGGTCGACGCGTGCAAGGGGGTGCACACTTGTGCACCTTGCGCGCGACGAGACCAAGGAGAGCCACGATGGCTTTCCCCGTTTGGAGCGGCCTTGGAGGGAACTTTTTTTTGCGATCCCCCCCTACCTTTTGTTTCTGATGTTACGCCTGCCTCAGGAAGGCATAAATTGTGCGTGCTGGCTCGCCATCCCCTGGCACAGGCTGCTGTACCGGAGGATTCGGGACCGCCCCCGAACTGCCACCACGCCCCTGTCCCCACCCCTGGACCGCCCATTTTTGAAAGCCTCGGGACACACGCGCGTGCCGAAGCTTGCACGCTGCCGAGCCTATGCAAAATAGGCTCGGCGTGTGCAGGAGCAGATTTTCTCGGGTTACGTGCATATCTTACGCGTGTAGCCTTTGAAAATCTGTCCCTTTTCGTTATTAAATAGTTATTTGCAGCTTTTGTAGTGTCAATGCAGCAAACAAATATAAGAATCAAACAATTACTCCAGTATTACTCCACATGCTTTCCTTATGTTTTCTCTGTGCCTCTATTATCCTAATCCCTTATTTCTCAGTCCCTCTTTCCTAAGATCCCTTCTTTATTTTCCTCCTCTGAAAATCCTTTTTCCTCTCCTGAGAGACCCTCTCTTCCCCATCTCAAACCCTTTAACCTCCTTCGTCCCCAGCAATAATCACTAAGGTCTCTTTTACTGCAATAAAGAACCAAATAAATTAACTGGACACAGAAATATCAGAAAATGACTTTATTATTTTAAGGTAAGAAAAAATAATGCCAATTTGCCACATAATTGTCACAGAATTTGCTAATTCTTGCTGCCGAATCTTGAAAAGTCTGCCACAGGAAACCAGGGTCACTGTGTATGTATAACAGCATTTGGTTATGGTTTCTTTTCTGAATTAGCTGCAAAGAAGAATATAAATAAAATAATGCCAATTTAGAAGATTTAAGTTTCTATAAATCAAGAAAAATACATTATTTATTTATTTATTTATTTGTGGATTTTTATATACCGACATTCGTCGGAACATCATGCCGGTTCACATTACAACTGCTTAAACAAAAAGAGCGAAAATACATTAAACAGGAAGGGGGAGCAGTGGAGATAAGAGAGAGGACGGCAGTAGGAAGGATAGGGAAAGAGAGAAACTGATAGGAACTGTAAAGCATACATATTAAAAACTATAAGCAATAAATATACAAGTTAACTGGAGGAGTACATGACCATTGATGGAAAGGGACTACGAGACGTAGGGGGAGGGAGGAACAAGGGAGAAGGAAAACGATGAGAAGGATGAGAGAACTTATAATTTTTACTTTTTTAAAAAAAAAACTCTGCTCGGGGCGAGAAAAAATGGAGGCAGGGTAGCTGGGGGGAGGAGGAGAAAGTGAGAAATGGAGGCAGGGTAGCTGAGGGGAGGAGGAAATGGAGGCAAGGTAGATGAGGGGAGAAAAGAAATGGAGGCAGGGTAGCTGTGGTGAGGAGGAGAAAGTGAGAAATGGAGGCAGGGTAGCTGAGGAGAGGAGGAGAAAATGAGTGGGCTAAGTGATTAGTGGTCTAAGCTATGGTCAACATCTGGGTATCCCATTTTAAAAAGCCATGTTTTGAGTCCTTTAAATTTGCGCAGACTAGGTTCTAGGCGGAGATCAGTGGTCAGGGTATTCCATAGGGAAGGGCCAGCAATGGAGAAAGCCCTTTCTCTGGTGGAAGTGTGGTGTGCAGTTTTTAGGGTGGGGGTGTATAGAGTTCCAGCAAGGTTGGATCTGGAGGGGCGGGTGGATGATCGGAAGTGTGGTGCGTTCTCGAGCCAGGTATGATTTTGATTGTACAGTAGATTGTGGAGAATGGTGAGTATTTTGTATTTTATGCGGGAGGCAATAGGTAACCAGTGGAGGTCTTTTAGGATAGGGGTAATTTGGTCGGATTTACGGGTGTTTGTGAGGATTCTGGCCATAGCATTTTGTAATAGTTGGAGAGGTTTGATCGTGGAGAAAGGGAGGCCCAGGAGTAAGGAGTTGCAATAATCCAATTTAGATAAGATAGTAGCCTGTAGGATTGTACGGAGGTCTTGGGTACATAGTAGGGGTTTAAGTTTCTTTAGGATGTGTAATTTGTAAAAACCTGCTTTTATGGTATTGAGGATATGAGATTTGAAATTTAGGTGTTGATCAAGAGAGACACCAAGGTCTCTCACATTGCAGGTGGCTGCGTCAGGGAGAGGAGAAGAGTTACTTAAGGCTGGGAGCGTGCGTACTGAGGGATTGGAGATCGTAAGGAGCTCCGTTTTTGTTGCATTTAAGGTGAGATGTAGGTTTGAGAGAAGGGTGTTGATTGAGATAAGGCATGATTCCCAGAACTGTATGGTTTTGGAGAGGGATTCTTGAAGCGGGATGAGGATTTGAACGTCGTCAGCATACAAGAAAAATTTTAGGCCAAGGTCAGAGATGAGGTAACAGAGGGGAAGGAGGTATATATTGAAAAGTGTGGAGGAGAGGGAGGAGCCCTGAGGGATGCCCTAGGTGAGAGGAATGTAGGAGGATTCGCAGTTAGCTATTCTTACAGTGTAATTTCTATTGTTGAGGTAGGAGGAGAACCACTGAAAAGCTGTGCCTGAGATGCCGATCTCTGAAAGGCGGGTGAGAAGTATGTTATGATTGACGGCGTCAAATGCCGCAGATATGTCAAGGAGGGCAAGTATGTATGATTGACCATGGTCCATGCCCTTAAGTATGGTGTCAGTGAGAGTAATAAGGAGGCTTTCAGTATTACGGGCTTTACGAAAGCCAAATTGAGCCAGGTGAAAGGTGTTGTGTTCTTCAAGGAATTCGGTAAGCTGTGCATTGAATATTTTCCCCATTATTTTTGCTATGAAGGGCAGATTAGAAATAAGGCGATAGTTAGCTGGATTACTGGGGTCGAGATTAGGTTTTTTAAGGAGGGGCTTGACTACTGCGTGTTTAAGGGGGTCGGGTACTTTACCATGTGATAGGGAACAATTGATTATATCAGCCAGGGGTTTTGAAATGGTAGCGGGGATAGTAAGGAGGGTCTTTGTAGGGATTGTGTCAGAGGGGTGTACGGTGGGTTTAGCCTTTTGAAGGATGCGTTCGATCTCTAGGAGAGGTGAGCTCAAGGGACTCTACCTAGTGCTAGAATTGTTGGGGAGGGTGTGACAGGAGAGGGATTGGTGGGGAAACGTTGAAGGACATTTGCGATTTTGTTTCTAAAAAACATGGCAAGTTCCTCACGTTTACTCCCAGCATTTTCTTCAGTAGACAGGGGGGGGGGGGGGGAGGAGTTCTGTGACGTAGGAGAAAAGCGCATTGGCGTTAAATTGGTATTCATGTATTTTTGCGGAGTGGTAGTCTTTTTAGCTTTTAGTGTGGATTGTCTGTATGTGTGAAGAGAGGATTTGTAGGCAGCTGCGTGCGCTGGGAAAAGGGTTTTCCGCCAGGTTCTTTCTTTATTTCTCAATTTGTTTTTTAGCTTTTTTAGTTCAATAGTGTACCAGGTTTTTTTTTACTGACTTATTGTGGGAGATTCTTTTCTTGACTTGACTTCATTGGCTATGGTGGAGGTGAGATTATTCCATGAAAGAAGGAAGGCATCGGGGTTGGTCAGGTCAATGCTCGGTGATCTTTCATTGAAAGCTGTAATGAGATTTTCGGTTGAGCAGGATTTGCGGTAGGAGATGATGCTATAGGGGGAGGTGGGGGGGGGGAGTGTTTATGGTTAAGAGTGCATTGATAAGGGAGTGGTCAGACCATGGGATGGGGGTCGAGGTAGCGATTGCTGCCGGCTTTCTGAGACCCACCCTCCGTTACCGCTGGATTCACCATTCTCTGCAAGAATGGAAAATCCAGGCCTAAGTTAGCCAGCTATTTTCAAACGTGTGGCTGCAAAGACAGTTGGAAATACATTGAAATCTTCTGCTCAGTGTGCAGCAGCAGCTATGAAAGCAAATAGAATGCTAGGGATTATTAGGAAAGGAATGGAGCATAAAACAGAGAATATCATAATTCCTCTGTATCGCTCCATGGTGTGACCTTATCTTGAGTATCATGTGCAGTTCTGGTCACCACATCTCAAACAAGTTATAGCAGAATTAGAAAAGTTACAAAGAAGTGAAACCAAAACGATAACGAGGATGGAATGAGACCCCCAATGAGAAAAGGCTAAAGAGGTTAGGGCTCTTCAGCTCAGAAAAGAGATGGCTGAGAGGAGATATGATAGAGGTCTATAAAATAATGAGTGGAATGGAACAAGTAAACATTAATCAGATGTTTACTCTTTCGAAAAGTACAAAGACCAGGGGACATACAATGAAATTACTGGGTAACACATTTAAAACTAATAAGAGCAAATATTTTTTACTCAATGCATAATTAAGCTCTGGAATTCATTGCCAGAGAATGTGGTGAATGCTATTAGTACAGCTGCATTTAAAAAAGATTTGGACAAGTTCCTGAAGGAAAAGTCCATTAACATTTATTAAGGTAGAGTTGCAGAAATCACTGCCTATTCTTGGGATAAGCAGCTTGGAATCTATTTACCCTTTGGGATCCTGCTTGGTACTTGTGAGCTGGTTTGGCCACTGTTGGAAACAGGATACTGGGCTTGATGGACCCTTGGTCTGACCCAGTATGGCAAGCCTTATGTTCTTATGTTATAAGTTTATATGGCTAACTTTGCTATCCAGACTGTTTCTGAATATAGACCTCAAAACTTCCAGATACAAGTTGATAGCTGTAGTATTATGCAGAGCTATTTTTGATGGAAATTACTTTAAAAAAATGTTCTCAGGTCCCAATTGAATTTAAATTTCCATGTTGCATAAATTGATCAAGAAAAGTGCACTTTGAGAATCAAATCATTAAAGTACATTTTTCTCTGAGGCAATTCTTTCATTGTAAAGAATGTACCTTCAATGACCTTTATGCAATATTCACCCATAAGTTGAATTTAATGTAATGAAAGATGTAGAATGTGCCAAAGGACAGACATAATGCTGCTTATGCTTTACCATAGTTTGAAGGACATCCATTTGTAGCGAGAGAGAGCATTTCATTCGCACAAAAAAAAAAAAAATCTTTCATGCAGTCTTATACTATTCCAGTCCTTGTTGCTTGTATAATGTACATCACAGTCCTTTCAATCAATCGTTCCATTTCAGTGCATCTGTCACTGCTTCAGCAAAAACCTCTGTCTCAGTTGAAGAAACATTCTATGATGTTCAAACCTTCTAGCTGTCAGTTTAAAGCTGTTCCAGATAATTTGACAGGAGTATGGTATTCTCTTTCAGCCTTGATCTTATATGCTTGACCTAGCCCAATTCAGTTCTAGCCACTAGAGGGCACACATAAGAAAAAGAAAACCTGAATCACAACTTTGGTAAGGGCAGATAATTAGGAGGAGATATTTGGATGAAAAAGAAAAAAACAAAGGGTATATAATGGCATGTAATATGCTGTAGGAAGAGTCTATTTAAGCTTTTCCTTATGTCCATAGACTTATCTGAAGACACTCTTTCACCCAAATACATATATGCCTTTTATGTGCTGCCTGATGGCTGTCACATTGCGTGGCTGACATCCAGGATTTTTTCTGCAGGGTAAACCCAGTGTGCATCATGACTCCTGACATATGGCATGTGAACATGCCTTAGGCCAGCTCATATTGGGAAGTCTGGACTGTGATTTGGGGGCCATGGAGGTGCATAGGCTGGTGAAGCTGGGAGATGATGAAGGACGAAGAAGACTGGGCAGTGCCATAGCATCTTGCATCCTTTCTTCCATGCTGCTCCTACCTCCTTTATTCAACCATTCTCTTTTGACATGAATTGCACCTAGGAGGAGTATGGCTAGGTGATTAAAATCATGAGAGGTCTAGAACGGGTAGATGTGAATCGGTTATTTACTCTTTCGGATAGTAGAAAGACTAGGGGGCACTCCATGAAGTTAGCATGTGGCACATTTAAAACTAATCAGAGAAAATTCTTTTTCACTCAACGCACAATTAAACTCTGGAACTTGTTGCCAGAGGATGTGGTTAGTGCAGTTAGTATAGCTGTGTTTAAAAAAGGAGTGGATAAGTTCTTGGAGGAGAAGTCCATTATCTGCTATTAATTAAGTTGACTTAGAAAATAGCCACTGCTATTACTAGCAACGGTAACATTGAATAGACTTAGTTTTTGGGTACTTGCCAGGTTCTTATGGCCTAGATTTGCCATTGTTGGAAACAGGATACTGGGCTTGATGGACCCTTGGTCTGACCAAGTATGGCATGTTCTTATGTTCTTCAGTTCTTAGGGAAGGGTTGAGTAAGGATGCATTTGTTCCATGGTTCTCCTTCGTGCATTATGGTAATGGTTACTTGATTAAATTGTATCTGATATGTGATTTGGCAAACTACATGGACATTGATTGTAATGTATCTATATCTGATTTGGTAAAAGTACGAAATGTCTTATATTGGAGGGGATGGGATACTCGAGACGAGGAGAAGTTAGTTGGGGAGAAAGGGCTGTGAAAGCCTTAAGAATAGAGGTCCAGCTATTATTGTGGCATTAATCAAGGACTTCTTTGGCATGGCTGTGACCTCTCATGCTCACATCTTTTTTCCCTGCAGCATCAAGTCTGGGAAGAATGGCGGTCTTTGTTAATCCCCGCCGACCTCTCCGGTATTCCTGGGACAGCGTGGGTGCTGCCGACTGCCATCTTGGATCTGGAATTACTTAGGCACGTGCGTGCGCGCAAGGGCCTCCTTTGAACACGTCATGGCGGGAACCTCGGGGGCGTCCCCTCCCGATGACGTCAATCCGCTAGTGTATTTAACCTGATCGGCCCTTGTCTTTTACGAGTTAGCAAGGAGTTCCGTCTTGCTGAATCCACCTCATTCAAGGACTTCCTGTTCTTGACTTTGGTCTTGCCATCTAACGCTCTGAATACCCGCTCCTTGGGGACTCCCCTGCATTTCCAGCTATCCGCTCCTCGGAGGGCCTACCTGCCTGATTGCTACCAGACCTGCTTCTCAGGTCTCTCTCTTCTGGAACCATCTCTTGTGAGTACCTCTACTGACTTCTACTATACAAAATATATTGAGGATTTCCCGTGGTGTACCCCGAGCCTCGGGCCACTACTTACTTCAGTAGAAACAATTCAGCTTTCCTGCGCTGCAGAGTATTGACACACCAACTACGGGAGCCACGTCTGGGTTGTGGCATCTCTACCAGTTCTTCAACATCTACTGTACAGACATCCTTGGCGTACCCTGCTCCACGGGCCACTACCGGATCTGTATTCCTGAGATGCCTACACTCTTCAGAAGGGATCCCTGGCATTCCCCGCTCCGTGGGTCACTACCGGATCTTCTCATCTGTGGCCTCGCTCTGAGTATTCCCCATTGCTCAGGACTGTATTATTACATCTCCAACTCTGTAGACATTAGGGGTGTGCATTCGTTTTGAACTTAAATGTAAAACGCTACTTTTTTTTTTTTTTTTAACTTAAAAAAGTGATGAGGCGAAAACGATCGGATTTCCAACTTATTCAACATAGCTATGTTGAATACGTTGGAAATCGCGATTGTTGATCCAAAATAAAAATTTAAACCCCTCACCTTCCTTAATCCCCCCCCCCCCCAAAGACTTACCAAAACTCCCTGGTGGTCCAGCGGGGTCAGCATGCCATTTCTGAATTCCTTTGCAAGGAGCACGTGACGTCGGCGCCACGTCGGAGTGACGCGGTGTCACGTGATTCCCCCGGGTTCGCTCCGGGACCCTCGTTCGACCCAAAAGGAACTTTTGGCCAGCTTGGGGGGGTCAGGAGGCTGGCCAAGCTGGCCAAAAGTTCCTTTTGGGTCGAACGAGGGTCCCGGAGCGAACCCGGGGGGAATCACGTGACGCCGCGTCACTCCGACGTGGCGCCGACATCACGTGCTCCTTGCAAAGGAATTCAGAAATGGCGTCCTGACCCCGCTGGACCACCAGGGAGTTTTGGTAAGTCTTGGGGGGGGGGATTAAGGAGGGTGAGGGGTTTAAATTTTTATTTGCACATATGGACATAGACTCAACTTATGGAATTCTCCATATGTCCATATTGACCTCAAATGACCCCCCCTTTCGACTTATGGACTTATGAACATAAACATTTGGTCTGCACATCCCTAGTAGACATTACTTTTTCCTTCCTTCATAATAAAGTCTCTATTTCTAGCTGTGTCCCACGCCACTGAGACTACGCCTGCTGACGGTGAGGCTCACAGGGCTCCTCCCTGTGGGCAGAGACACCTCTCATCTCAGCCCAAGGTTCACATTCTTACCAAAAACATAACATTTTATTTACTTTATTCCATTTCTTGTTTATTATTATTTTATCCCATAGTGTTGCATTGTAGGGCTCACTCATATTTTTAGTGAACACTAAATTGAATTAGCATGATGTAAATCAGTTTAATGCACACTAATTTGATTTAGTGCATGCTAATTCAATTTAATGCACACTAATATATTAACACAAACTAAACAGAAAAGAAACAAAGCAAATGACAATACATTCCTACTTGGCCATGGTGAAGTGGTAGCTTGATTAACCCCTGATGCAGTTGTGGCCTTGAGACTACCCAGTAGCACCTGCCAGGAATAAACTCCGCAATAATACTACAGCTTTCTGTTGGTTCCAGAGGTGCACATTCCTTGAATCTCCTAGCCAGTCTTCTCCTTCTTCTTTTCTAGGAATATAGATGGCTATGTAGGAAGGCTTGCCAGGAATTAATAAAGCTGTGGCCTGTTATTTTCCACTCAATTAAGAAGGGCCTGCTTTTATTGAATGCATATTGTGTCATGCTTCATAAGGGGCTAGGGCAGGCACGGGTTGCTCATGGTTACCTATGTTAAAATAACAACAAATTTTTGCTGTGAGTCTCATACAAATCTGAAAAAGCCAACAAATTTGAATGAGGCTGAAAACTACTTGGCTAGAATTTTACTTTGAATTGTTTCATTCATCTCCAGTCAGAAAAACAACTCTGAAAAGGGGTAAGAAAAGTGGAAGGTCATGAAAACTGCAATAAAGCTGATGCTGCAATATGCTATTCAAAGTTAGATTCAGTGTAAAAATCCAGATACAATTAATTTCTATACTTTTATGCATTATTTAGGGACTGTGAGCCACTTAAAAAAAACTAAAATATCATTGTTTTTATTTATTTATTTAATTTAGATTTTTTTTTTTCTATACCGGCATTCGTGAAAATATCACATCAAGCCGGTTTACAATAAACAGTGGGGTGATAACCGGAACAGAGTACGAGATAATATGTACTAAAACATACTATAGATGTAGTTACAATAAAACAAGGAGGCGTACAACTAGGAGCAAGAAGAAGAGAAGATAGTAACTTTAACATAGTATATTAACCCGTAAAATGGTAGAATTACCAAGCAGGGAACTGTGTAAACAACTCTTGACCTAAACATTTTTTAGGTCCTGAATATGATGGGTCTGTGGAGCCTGCAAAAAAAGGACACTTTTAGGCACACTTTAGATATACTAGAATGCACATACCTACTGTCATTTTAATTCTGTCTCTCACAATAGTTGTTCGTATACATCTGAAGGTTCCTACAAAAGATAGATTAGCTATAAATCTGGCTACTATTTGGCCCGCTTGACATCTTCTTTGATCAAGAGCAAAGGCTTAGTTGATGGATGAACACAATAGGGTCAATATTTAAAAATCCACTGAGCAGATAAAATAATCAGATCATTGTACCCCATTATTTTTTCACTGATATTCAGTAGAAATGCCTTTTTGTTTCAAAATGAAAGAGAAAACAAAACAAAATTGTTTTCTTTCATTTCTGAAACAAAACAAAAAATGCTGAAATATTGTTGCTTTTTAATTTCATTTAATTTTTAGAAATGGCACACATTAAGTTGTTTTAGTGCATTATATTGCTAAAAATGAAATTAAAAAACCCAAAATAGAGCAAAATGGGAAAAAAAATGAAACAAAAAATGAAGCAAAAACAAACATTTGGGGCTGTAGCCCCTAATATTCATCCACACTTAACACAGCTAGTTGTGCTGTGAAATATCTGGCTAAATCTGACCACACATACCTTGAGCAGGTAGATTTGGCCTGCTATTTGCATGGCCAGAGTTATCCAGCTAAATTGAGCTGGTTAGTGTTGAATATTGCACTACCCATCTAAGGGCCCGATTTACCCCTTCTGTGTCTATGGGAAAAATGTTTAGTAAATCAGACTCTAAATGTAAAAGCTCACCTCAGGAGCACCTCTTATCTGGCCCCTTGTTTGTCCAGCCAAGTTTGTGTGGGTAGGATATAACCACATGCATTCACCCTGTTAAAGGGGCCACGTTTTAAAACAGGCAGATTTACAGGGCTAAATACTTGATTTTATCTGGGTAAATAATATTTTGCATATGACCCCCCTTTGCATACAGTTTTAGCATTATACTGCAACATATTGAAATGCACTCCTGTGGGGGTGTGGTATAACTGTACATGGCACTGAAGAATGTTCTGCACCGTTAGACAGTAAAAGAAGCTTGGTAATAAAGAATTGTTTGCTTTGATATTTTAGGGCAAATTCTTGCTTGTGCTTGTTTGCTGTTTTATTCAAATTTGAAATTATTCTCGTACTTTCTACCTTCTCATGAAGGGGAGCTGTTACGTAGACCCTTCAGGCTGAATGTGACTGGAGCCCTAATTCCTATTAAGGCTGATTCTGCAATAAGACCTCTGCGAATGAAGTATTCTAAGTGCTTTATAGACAACTTAATATTACTGCATGGTTGCTGAATCTGGTGCTTTAGCATTTAATTAAATTGTCCTTCATGCTGTTCAGTTACCCATTGCTTAATTTATTATTGGTAGCTCCTGTGCAATTTTTTTTTATGTAACTCACCTCAGTGAAGAGAGTGAGTAATATAGTTTTGATAATAATAATAATAATTTAGAGAATCCATGTTTTGTGTGTAGTAATGAGTCTTGGTAAATCAGTATTAAGATGTCTGAGTGCCACAAGCCCTTTAATAATTTATGGAACTCGTGTATGTAAAGAGACCTCAGTATACTAAATCAGGAGACAATGTGTGAATGTGTTTTGGATCCTTTAATGCTGGCACTGTATGGAGAGATTGGGCAGTTCCAGAAAGAAACAAGAGTGAACATCTCACCAAGCTAGCGCCAAAACCATCATGAAAAATTCTAGCAATTTGCCATATTCCTAGGTTGGACTGGCTAATTGCCTCCTAGGAAGCTAATAGAGCAGAACCTCCTCTTTCCAGAAGCAATTTCTAGTGTCAGCATCTGAAGGGAGTAGCAGATCCTAGAAGACCCAGCCCTCTTAAAGTTTATATTTCTTGGAGGTACTCAAGATCTCTCTCTCCCCCTTGGCTCTGTCTCTCCCCATTACCCTCCTTTGGTGCCTTTTTGTTCTCTACTTTGCTGTCTACTACGTTGTGTAGGAGGCATAAAGTTAGCTTAAAAAAACAACCCAGCACACAGTAACCAGTGGAAGCAAGACATGGTATTGTAGGAGAGCCAAACTACCGATGTCACTGTGCTTAGACAATCCTCGGAGGTAGTGTGTTATGTGTGCCATCTGCGGCACAGCCCCCTCACCTTTCTACAGTGACTCCAGCCTCTGTTTCCACCTCGCTAGTGGCGGTGGGCCATCAGCTCCGTCCTCGGGCCTCCCCCGGTGCCTCCAGCTCTGCCACAGTCCCCAGCATTCCCGGTCTTGCTTCCACTTATCATCGGGCTTCTCTGCGTGGCCCACGGAGAGACGCCGCTACTCAAGCTGCACCCCTCCCTAGGCGTGCGCACACGCATCATTGATTTTTAAGTAGGGACCGCAGCGGGAACCTAGCCACAGCCCCGGATGATGACATCAACCTAACTACAGTATTTAAGCTCAGGCTCCGCTCCCTAGTGTTGCCTTTGCAACAGGTCTCCTCGTTGGTTGAGTACTCATTGCTTCCTAGAGATTCGTCTCATTCCTGCGTTCCTGTTCCTCATTGTTCCTGTCTCTTCATTCCTACCCTGCTTCATGCTTTGGATTGACTACATGGACTTTGACTTTGCTTTGCCTGACTTTGCCATTGATTATCTCCAGACCCCAACCTCTGCTTTGCCCGACTACGCTACTGCCTATCTCCAGACCCAGACCTCTGCTTTGCCTGACTACACTCCTGCCTATCTCCAGACCCAGACCTTTGCTTCGTCCGACTACACATTGCCTATCTCCAGACCTCTGATTTGTCCGACTACGCATTGCCTATCTCCAGACCAGACTACGCATTGCCTGTCTCCAGACCCGACTACACATTGCCTGTCTCCAGACCCAGAACTCTGCTTTGCCTGACTACGCTTTTGACCATCTCTGTGATCAGACCTCAGCCTTGCTTGCCACTGCCTTCGGATTGCCGCCAGCCCTGACTCAAGCCTACCATTGGACCCTCTTCAGCTTACTCATTGGACGTGGTTTCTTCAGGCTTTGGCCTACTTTTGCTCGAGTGCCCCCTGTCTGCCTTCGTTCCATTGGCGCCTGAGTTTCCAGGATATTACCCACCTCGGCCCAAGGGTCCACCTCCGACGCAACATAGTGAGTAACTGTATGGCTTGACAGGGAGACTAGGGAGGAGGCATAGTGATGGGTGTGGCATACTGCAGACTAAGCTAGGCCGGGGATATCAATCAGTTCAGCACACTGGGCCAAGTAAAAAAAAAAAAGAGAAAAGAGGGAGGAAGCCTAGAGAATGCATAGAGGTTGCATGTTCTTAAGGTTGCTATGTCTTTTTGCCTGGCATGTTCACTGTGGTTCAGCCTTATGAGGAAAAGTCCAGCGGAGTGGAAGGGATTCAGGAAAGGGCTGGGTCGGTAGCTATCTCACTGCATAGTATGCCGGGGGAGGAGGAGCTCTGCAGCATCCCAAATAGAAGAGGAGCCTGGGCAAGGGCCTATAGACAGTTTAGAGTTCCTGACGCAGGGCCTTGGGCTAGATTTAACAATGGGCCCATTGAGAGCTCCCCCTAGAGGATGTTCTCCTGAATTTTTGATAGAATGCAACAGGCTTTCTGCACTGTGCAGAAGGCTGGCTCTGTGGCAGGGTTAAGATCTCCTAACCAGGGACTAATGGAGGACAGGGGCGTGGCCACCAAATGCCCATGGGATATCATCCTCCCAAGCATCACCTGCTTTCAAAGTCATCCCAGATTCTGAAGAAGGGGACTGGTTGATGGAGTCATCGGAGTTCAGTGTGTCCCAGAGCCCACAAGAGGGGAGCAATGCTCTTCCAAGGAGGACAACTTTGCCATAGTAAGATGGTTCCACAAAGAGAAGCTATTAACTTCATCACTAGTATGCAGGTAGCCCTAAGGATTTCAGATGCTACACAGGAAGTGGACCCATTCTTCAGGAAATGAGAAAACCGTCAAAATCTTTTCCCTTATATGAAGATGATGCTGGCAGAGTGGAACTCTGCACAACAGGGCCTCAGGAGAAATAGGGTGATGGGAAACTTGTACCTCCTCTCTGTGCAGCATAAGAACAAGCTATTGTGGGTGCCAAATGTAGATGCACTTAGTATCTGCAGTAACCTGTAGAATCACCATTCTGGTGAAAGAAGGGACTTCCCTAAAAGACTTGCAGGATAGAAAGATCGAAGCAATATTAAAACAAGCCTTCTCCATAGGAGTCATGGCCATTCAGTCCTTGATTTGTGGAGGATATGTGGCTCGAGCAGTAATACACTGGAATTAGCAGCTACCCAAGAACCAAGAAATGGTATGCCTGGTGTACTCAGTAGTCATCTTGGTGAACACAATGCATGATATGATCAGATTATTCTCCAGGTAAGTCATCTCCAGGGTGGCAACCAGGAGGCTTCTTTTGTTCCTCAACTGGGCAGTGGACTCGGTGTCCAAATCATGCCTCTGTAAATTCCCTTTCAGAGAGGGAATGCTATTCAAGAAAGATTTTGAGAAAATTGTAAAATATTTTGGGGAAACTAAGCCCCAAAATCTCCCACAGGATAGAGGCCATTTGGTTATGTATGGTCTGCACCAGCAACATTTTAAATACCAACATAGAGGAAGGAGTGTGAGGCTCTCAGCCTTGCAATCAAGTCATGGAAAGCCTCTCAGTCCTTTCAAGGAACTAAAGACCAAGGGGGACCCTTCTGCAACTGTAGGAAGCAGTCACACTTTTCTGAGTCATCCTCCCTGGAGTTTCATTACATGAAACTCATTACTGGTTTCTCTCCAAAGGAAAAGGTTTGTTGATTGAACAACATTAAAACCTTTCAGGTATCTGAAGGTCTGTATCATATCTCTCCTGCACTTCCTCTCCTCCAGGGTATACATATTTAGGTCTATTAACCTCTCCTCATAAGTCATTTGATGGTGACCCCCCCCCCCCCATTTTGATCGCCCTTCTCTGGACTGCTTCCATCCTGTCTCTGTCTCTTTTGAGATATGGTTTCCAAAACTGAACACAGTACTTCCAGTGAGGCCTCAACAAGGACCTGTACAAGGGGACTATCACTTCCTTTTTCTTACTGGTTATTCCTCTCTCTATGCAGCCCAGCATTCTGCCTTTAGCTATCACCTTGTGACTTTGCTTTGTCGTCTTCAGATCGCTAGACACTATCACCCCAAGTTCCCTCTCTTGCTCCGTGCACAACAGCCCTTCACCCCCAAGACGTACAGCTCTTTTGGATTACCACACCACAATGCACTTTATTTTCATTGAATTCCAGCTGCCATATCTTCAACCACTGTTCAAGCTTCCTTAAATCATGTCTCATTCTCTCTACTCCTTCCGGCATGTCTACTAGGGATGTGAATCGTTTTTTGATGATTTAAAATATCGTCCGATATTTTTTAAATCGTCATTAATCATTAAAGAGTGCGATTCAATAGAAATTCCACCGATTTATCGTGAAAAAATCATTAATCGGGTTAGTGCACACTAACGGGAGTTAGGACACAACCTAAAAACCCACCCCGACCTTTTAAAACCGCTCCCTTAGCCTCCACCACCCTCCCGACCCCCCAAAAAACGTTTTAAAATTACCTGGTGGTCCAGTGGGCCACGGGAGTGATCTCCCGCTCTCGGTCCGTCGGCTGCCATTAATAAAAATGACGCCGATGGCCCTTTGCCCTCACCATGTGACAGGGTAACCGTGCCACTGGCCGGCCCCGTCACATGGTAGGAGCACTGGACAGCCGGCACCATTAGTGGCAGCTGACAGCCCGAAAGCGGAAGATCGCTCCCGGGGCCCACTTGACCACCAGGTAATTTAAAAACATTTTGGGGGGGGGGGTCGGGAGGGTGGTGGAGGCTAAGGGAGCGGTTTTAAAGGGTCGGGGTGGGTTTTTTGTTTATCGGATCGGGCGCAGCCGATAAAAAAAAAACAAAAAACGATCTGGCCGGACGAAAAAAAATGCACGATTTGAATCGGAACCGAACCGATTCCGATTCACATCTCTAGTGTCTACTCTAGTGTAGATCTTAGCATCATCCACAAAAAAGACAAACTTTACCTTCTATCCCTTCCGCAATGTCACTCACAAAGATATTGAACAGGACCGGTCCCAACAACGATCCTTGTGACACTCCGCTTAACACCATTCTCTCTTCAGAGCAGGTTCCATTTACCATCACGCGGTGTCTTCTATCCGTCAACCAGTCTGTAATCCAGGCCACTACCTTGGCACCCACTCCCAAGCTTCTCATTTTATTCACAAGCCTCCTAATCGGGACCATATGAAAAGCTTTGCTGAAATCCAAGTAGATGACATCAAGTGCTCATCCTCGATCCAATTCCTTAGTCACCCAATGAAAAAAGTAGGGATGTGCATTTGTTGTGAATGAATGCGCAATCCGCAACGTATAGGTCCCTATTCGTTGCATTCATGGGTTCGCGAAACGTATGGCGAACTCCCACGAATGCAACAAATCCTGAACGAATAAACCCCTCACCCTTTTGACCCCCCCCAAGACATGCCAAAAGACCCTGGTGGTCCAGCGGGAGTCCTGGAGCGATCTCCTGCAAGCGAGCCGTCAGCTGCTAGTATTCAAAATGGCGCCGATAGCCTTTGCCCTTACTATGTCACAGGGAGCAATGGATGGCCGGCACCATCTTGTGCTCCTACCATGAGACAGGGGCCGACCAATGGCACCGGTAGCCCCAGCTCCTCTTCTTATCACAGCCAATATCCTCTCTTCCAGCTTGTATGACCTTCTTCCAGTTCTTTTCACCCTCACAGCCAGTCTACTCAACTATCAGCCCCTCGTCTCCTCAAAGCTCCTCTCCCAGACAATATCCCCTTTTGCAATCAATCTTCCTAATTCCCATCCAGCATTCCCTTCTCCTTTTTGCATCTCTCATCCCCTCTCTCACCTCCCCTCATTGTGCCTCTGTCCCTCTATCAGCAACCCTACCCATCTCCATAAGAACATTAGAATTTCCATACTGGGTCAGACCAAGGGTCCATCAAGCTGAGTATCCTGTTTCCAACAGTGGCCAAACCAGTTCACAAGTACCTGGCAGAATCCCAAACAATAGACATCCCATGCTGCTAATGCCAAGGAATATGTACTATACTGACTTTTTCCAAGTCTATCTGGTTAATAACAGTTTATGGACTTCTCCTCCAAGAAGTCTACTCCAAATTGTTCATTGAGTGAAAAATTGTTTTCTCCAATTTGTTTTAAATGTGCTATCTTACTAACTTCATGGAGTGTTCTCTAGTTTTTGTATTTTTTTTAAGAATAAATAACCAATTTACATTTACCCATTCTTTTCCACTCATGATTTTATAGGCATCTGTCATATCCCCCCTCAGAAGAGTTATGGTTAAGCGGTGTTTGGGTGGATTCTTGGGTACTGTGGCAGATGACCACGCCCACGGGGAGGGGCCCCGTGGGGAGCCACAGTACTGGGCTAGACTCAGGGTGCACAAACACAGAATTAGATCTTTAATTGTACAGCTTGATGTATACCACCAGAGGTGGCAGTAGTGAGGTAGTCTGAATGTAGCAGTCTCGGGACCCTTCTCACCCCGTTGGTATAGGGGAATTCCGGTGTAGGTTTCCCAGCAAGGCAATGCTGTAGATGAGACAGACTGATAGATTACTCACTAGATGGTAGCTGTAGGTATGCGATTCCACCAGGCTGAAGTAGATGGTACTGGCATCAAGGCAGGGAGAGCAGGCCCTCGAGGAGTGAGTACCTGATCCCTGTAAGGCACCTGAAATAAAGCAGAGCAGGTACCCAGGTTAGTCAGTACCCCGAAGGGCAGAGAGAGAGCTTCCAGCGGCAGCAAGGAAGTGGCAGAGTAGCATTGACCGGCACAGTGCTTTTCAGAATTTAGCTGTGAATTGGGTTCCTCTGTCAGAGACGATGTGCTTTGGCATGCCGTGTAGGCGAAAGATTGAGTGATGAAAAGCTTTGCAAGCTCCATGGCTGACGGCAAGCCAGGGAGAGCCACGAAGTGACTCTCCCTGGTGTTGTTACCTCCCGAGAGTGGTAAGTCTACCACAAAGTCTGTAGCAATGTGAGTCCAGGGCTCATCTGGCACTGGCAAGGGTTGGAGTAGGCCCCAAGGATGACAGGGTGGCAGTTTGTCTGGCATAATTGGAACAGGAAGCAACATAAGAGAATGTGTCTTCCTTCATGGTGGGCCACCAGTAAAACTTCTGTAGTTTATCCAGAGTTCTGCGTTGACCAGGGTGTCCAGCCAGTTTAGAATCGTGAGCCCAAGCTAACAGCTTTTTCCTTGGGTACAAGGGTCTTACCCGCAGGTACTGGGTGTGCAGTTGATAGGATCTCTCTTTTCGGGTCGATGATATGTTGAGGTTCATCAGGTATGAGAGGAATGAGCAAGATAAGAACATCAGAGCAGATGCCCTATCTCCAGGGTGGTATTTCAGCACAAAGTCAAATCTGTTAAAGAACAGGGACCATCTTGCCTGTCTATGGTTTAGGCGCTGAGTGTGACGGAGTTACTCCAGATTTTTATGATCTGTGAAAACTATGATCTAATGTTGTGCACCCCTCAAGCCAAGGGCGCCACTGTTCAAATGCCATCTTTATTGCCAGTAGTTCTTTATCCTCTATGCCGTAGTTCTTCTCTGTAGGTGAGATGCATCGGGAGAAAAAAAGAACATGGGTGTAAGGCCTTAGAGTCACCGGCCTGGCTTAACACGGCCCCTACGCCTACGTCTGAGGCATCAACCTCTACGATGAAGGGCACAGTCGGATCCGGATGTCGGAGGCATGGCTTGCTCAAGAAGGCGTCTTTCAGTTTCTGGAATGCTGTTACTGCCTCTGTAGACCAATTGGCGATGTTGGTACCTTTCTTAGTCATTCCTCTAAGCGAAACAGTTAGTGAGGAGTAGTTCTTGATGAATGTTCTGTAGTAGTTGGTAAATCCCAGAAATCGTCTAAGAACCTTTAGACCTGTGGGTTGTGTTCATTTTCGAATGCTCTCCAGCTTCTGTGGGTCCATCTGTAAACCTTGATTGAAAACAATGTACCGTAAGAAAGGCACTGATTCCTTGTGGAACTCGCATTTAGACAACTTGGCTTATAGACAATTCTCGCAGAGTCTTAGCAGCACTCTTGACATCTTCCAGATGAGTGTTCATGTCCAGGGAACATATCAAGATGTCATTCAAATACACGACAAAACATTTGTAGAGTAGATCATGCAGAATGTCGTTCATCATGGTTTGGAAGACAGCCGGGGCATTGCACAAGCTGAAGGGCATCACTAGATATTCAAAGTGCCCATCCCAGGTATTGAAGGCTGTCTTCCATTCATCACCGGAGCAAATGCGAACTAGATTGTAGGCTCCCTTGAGATCAAGCTTGGAGAATATCTTGGCTCCCTGTAGTCTATCAAATAGTTCTGAGATGAGTGGTAAGGGATAGCGTTCTTTCACCGTGATCTCGTTTAGACCACGGTAGTCTATGCATGGACGCAATGTTCCGTCCTTCTTCCCCACAAAGAAGCCTGTGCCGGCAGGAGACTTGGAGGGTCTTATGAAGCTTTTCTGAAGGTTCTCCTGTATGTATTCAGACATAGCTTTATTTTCTACCAGAGAGAGGGGGTAAACCCTTCCTTTGGGTGGTTCAGTGTTAGGCTTCAAATTGATGGCACAGTCATAGGATCTGTGTGGAGGTAGTACGTCTGCAGCTTCTTTGGAAAATACATCTTGAAAAGATGCATACTGAGGCGGCAACCCTCAGTTGCCGCCTCAGTATGCATCTCAATGGGGTAGTTGGCATGCAGGGTATAGGAGAGACCGTCATTAGACATTTACCATGGCAATCTGGACCCCAACGTGAAAGATCCAGAGTGGCCCAATTGAATTGAGGCATATGCTGCTGCAGCACGGTAGCCCCAGTACTACAGGGTGCATGGCCTTCTCTAGTACAAAGAAGGAAATAGTCTCTGAATGGAGAGCACCGGTCTGTAAACTCACTGGTTCGGTGAGCTGGGTTACTTCGCCCGGTAAGGGCTCCCCGTGGATTGAAGATAGGAGTAGTGGAGACGTCATTGTGGTGGTGGGAATCTGCAAGTGCTCCGCTAATTGTTTCAGAATGAAGTTGCCCCCTGCCCTTGAGTCCACTAGGGCAAAAGTCTGAAATTCTAAGGTTCCGCAGATCAAGGATACAGGAAGAGAGAGTTGAGGAGAGGGTACAGTTAGACCTAAGAAGAGTCCTCCCGCAGGAATTAGGTCTGCCAGTTTCCCGGACATATAGGGCATTATTGTACAGCATGGCCAGCTTGTCCACAATACATGCACAGTCCCAACCTTTACAACATTCTTCTCTCCTTTGACTTCAGGTGACTGTGGCCTAATTGCATTGGTTCTTCTTTGCCAGCAACTGGACCTGAGGGAACAGACCTGGCTGTAGTCTTAACTCAAGTTTCGCCCTGAAGGGGTCTTCTGGGAGTCTTGGTCTCTTGAACCTTGTCACGAAGTCGGTGATCAATCCTGGTTGCCAACTTCACCAGTTCGGCCAAGGTCTCCGGCATCTCGCGAGCTGCCAGCTCGTCTTTAAAACGAGAGTTCAGTCCCTCAAAGAAGAGGGTCCTCAGGCATTTAGGGTCCCAATGTAATTCAGATGCCAGTGTCTTGAATTCTATGGCGAAGTCCGATAGAGGTTTATTACCTTCCTTCAGGTGAACCAACAAAGATCCTGCAGTTGTGTGCTGGGCAGGGTCATCAAAAACTGATCTGAACAGTTCAAGGAACCCGGCAAGAACATGTAGGATAGGAACATCATGCTCCCACAGCGAAGAGGCCCAAGCCAACGCTCTTCCATCCAGATAAGACAAGATGTAGGCGGTCTTGGCATAAGGTGTAGGAAAATGATTAGGTTGCAGGGAAAAGTGCATGCAACACTGGTTGATAAATCCTCTACATTTCCAAACTTCTCCTGAGAAGAGTGTTGGAGCAGATAGAGGTACAATGGTCTTGACTTCTGACATTGTAACTTCTTTACCTGTGGTGGTCGGTGAATTCATCTGTGCGTGTAGCTGGTTAAATGCAGCAGTCAAATTCTCCAGCACATTCTGCTGTTTGGAGATTTGCTGGGCCAGGCCTGGAATGGCCTGCAATGCGGTGAGCTGAGCCAAATCCATGGTGTTAGCAATCTGTTATGGTTTAGCGGTGTTTGAATGGATTCTTGGGTACTGTGGCAGATGACCACACCCATGGGGAGGCGCCCCGTGGGGAGCGACAGTACTGGGCTAGACTCAGGATGCACAAACACAGAGATAGTCTTTTATTGTACAGCTGATGTATACCACCAGAGGTGGCAGTAGTGAGGTGATCCAGAGGTAGCAGTCCAGGGTCCCTAGGCAGAGGGAACCCGTCTCACCAAGATGGTATAGGGATATCCAGATGTAGGTTTCCCAGCACGGCAGAGCTGTAGATGAGACAGATTGAGAATTAGATTACTCACTAGATGCTAGCTGTAATGTTGATGATTCCACCAGGCAGAGCTGTAGATGGTAACAGGCACTGATGCAGGGAGAGCAGGCCCTCGAGGAGCGAGTACCTGATCCCAGTAAGGCACCTGAAATAAAGCAAAGGGCCCCCGAGGAACGGGTACCCAGGTTAGAGAATACCCCGAATTGCAGAGAAGCTTCCAGCGGCAGCACGGAAGCGGCAGAGTAGCTTTGACCGGACGAGTCCAATCCTTGCTAACTCAACGAGCTAGCAAACAAGCGTAAGCTAAATACCCAGATGGCGTGATGTCACTCGAGGGGGACGCCCCCCAAGTTCCCGCCATGATGTGGATAAAGACGTGGGTGGCAAGCGTGCGCGCACCCTAGGAGAAACATGGCGTGAGGCTTTGCCATAGCCGTTCCGGGGACGCCGGAGATCGCGGCTTGCAGACGTGGCGGTAGCCATCTTCCCAAGGCTAGCGGGGAGAGCAGAGAAAAAGGTGAGGCACAAGGGTTGAAGCCATCTGAGACCGACAGACGCAACAACAGGAAGTACTTGGAGGAGGAAAAGTGAATAAGGTGGGGAGAGGAGTAAGAATAAATTAGGAGAATGTGGTAGAAAAAGAGGGCTTGAGGGAGAGTGGTGGGGACAAGTGAGAGTGGGTTGGAGGGACTGTGGTGTGAATGGGCTGTAGGGACTGGGAGGAAACTGGTGGGGATGAGCTGAGGTTGTGGGGGAAGAATGCTGATGGGACTTTGAGTACTTTCCTAGCTTTTGTGTTTTGGCCACATGAGGCTTCCCCATGCCTACATTTTCTGTTCTTCTTTGGATATTTAAATACAGGCTCATGACCCACTGTGTTTGTTTTTCCTTAACTTTTTTTGCTGGGTATGCTGTAATTTGTGTTGAGTTCAGGCCTCCTGATCATTTTGAAAAATTGACTCCTATTCATAATTATACGGATTCTGGACTGCTTAGCTGGATTATCTCAATATTTGGGAATGGCCAATTAATTTGGGAAAAAACCCATCAGCTCACGACGGCAGATAATCAGCTCACCACTAATGAAACCCTGATGTACTTGTAGGTGTGGACTTTAAGCTATAATGGCTTTTGTGTTGATGCTTCTACCACTGTCACAAAGCTTGAATATAAGTTGTGTTTACTATGAACTTTCTTGTGACTTGGTCTTTGTAACTACTACGCTTGGAAATAAAACAGACCAGTTGGAAGCATAAGGGATTGTTGTGTGAAATTCTTACCAGTCTGTTTTTAGAAAGGAGAATTAAACCATCCAGAGAGAGATCAAGTTAGCCTTTTCCAGTAAATGTTTCACCCCTTGGTGCACTTCAATTTCTGATCGACTATTGGGTAATTAGAATGCTTAACATGGCCAGGAATTACTCTCCCTTCCCCCAACTAATGTTTACATGTTCTCATAGTTTGGAGGCAGAATGGGTCAACATTTCTTCCAGCTCAGACTGAACTCAGCTTCACGTGCAGGATGGCTGGGACTTTATTGGCTAGAGTATTCTATACTACACTACCATACCGCAGCGTTTATGCTTCTGCTTTGTGATATTCATCAGCGTAGGAAGGTAACCGAATTCACTGTCAAAGTGCTCCTGTGGCGGTAGGTTCTCGTGCAAACCTGCAATATAAAAAGAAAAGAGAATAATTAAGAGCCTTGGACTCAGAGGTCAGCAATCAAAGGCTTTTCAAAATTTCCCCCCCCCCCCCCCCACTACCCAGCTAAATTCTACCGAGGTAACTCTTTCCCGAACAAAATTTAGCCACAGGCAGTGATGGAGGCATTTCAGAGGTAAGGTTGAATTTTAGCTGCTGAGCCGTGCAAAGAGATTTACCTGCTTCTTTGCCTGTGATTTCTGTTGCTTCCTGGCCAGGTTAGCTGCCTTGAATCTCTCCTGCAGTCGTCATCAAGAGGCGCCCATATACCAGCATATATAAGTGCCTGTGGCGCGCCACCACTGGCATGCTGCCAAAGACGCACACCTAAGGGGCCATGTCCTTTCTGGCTGCTTCTTCTTTACTTTTTGGCATTGGGGAACATTTCTTGAGACTTTGACCCTTCCTGCAGGGTTTCCTTGGCAATATGATGCTTGGCAATATGATGAGGAAGGGTCATGTCCAGGCTTATTATTTGTCTTTATCTGCAGTGGCTGGGATCGAAGAGAGTGGTGCCAGTTCATCTGCAGCGGTGCATAAGACCAGACAGCCTTCTACTGTCCCCTGGGATTCTGTCTTGTGGAGGTCAGCTAACATAGGTTTAGAAGATGTATGGAAGACAATTGTTTTGCTCGAGTGAACGGTGAGTAAAAACTGGATGATTTTTCTTCTTCTATGGACTTCAACGAAAGTTATCTATTATACAAAAATCTATTTCTGACCATGATGTGAGGATCCAAGCTTTTGAATCTCCATAATTCTGTTTGAGGAATTTAAACTGGCTTCCACTAAAGACGCTTTGACCATTAATAGCCATTGAGACGTTTTTGAGAATAGATGGAGGTCTCTTAATATTTGTCTATTAAACTTTCCTCAGTCCCATTTAATTGGACCTGAAGAAATTGTAGTACATTATGTGAAAGAAATCCTAAATATCTCTGATGAATCTTTGTCTTCTCTGTCTAAAGTTTATTTGCCTTCTAGAAAGAAAGATGATAAAGAGCCTGAGGTTAATTCATCTACTTTTAATTTGGCTAATTTCTTAGAACAATTTAAGGAAATGATAAACAACAGGGCTTTGTTATTGATCTCCTGCTCCTCTCTGAGTCAGGTAGCTTTTTCATGAGGTTTTACTTTAATAAATAAAGACACCTCCTGTTTGGGTCAAAAGATTTGGATTTTTTTTCCAGATGCCTCTAGACAGACTCAGTTTAGAAAGAGATCCTGTCTACAATTTTAAGAAACTGTAGCCAGTCTAAGTGGAGAGGTTTTTTTTTGCAATCCTGCAAAATGTTTGATTAATCTTGATGGAGAGAGAGAGAGATGTCAATTTTGCTGTTCGTACCTCCTTTAAATTTATTTATAGACTGCACCCTCCAAAGTTCAGGACGGTATGTAAAACCACCCCCCCAAACCTACCCCGCCATCAAACCCCCACACCGAGTTAAAAGCGCCCCCTCTTAAAGTGGTATAAATAGAGAGTGTCATATTGCTTTCTATACAGACGTTCTTTCTCTCTCTAATAAAAACCTTTTCACCCTAATGCTCTCTATGTGCAATAAAAACCTTTTTTACCCTAACATCCCCTGCAGTATATTCAATGCATTAAGCGAAACATTGCACAGGTGTGATAAATTTATCACACCTTTTGGAAATTACCTATGCGATGCTGGAGCAGGGTAATTAGCCTAACCGAGCCCCCTTTTTTTTTTTTTTTTTTTATCATGTGTGCTATTTCTGCTATATTTGTAGCATTTTGATAAATCTAAGCCTAAGATTGCTATCAAGCATGCTTCTATCCCTGATCCCATTTGATTTGTTGGATAGTGGTTTTTATTTGAATGCTCCAATAGTTGACTGGTTCCTTAATTCATGCACTGTTTCTTCTTCACACGTTTAGTTGTGGACTTGGAGAAAGATGCAATATTTTTGTTCTTGCTTTATATGATTTTGTTGGCTATTCTAATATTGTATCTTATTTTACTTTCAAGCTTTATTTTGCTTGTTTGAATATGCAAGAAAATATAAATAAAGTGCTAAAATAAATTTGCTGCTGAGCAGTTAGCCAGGTATATCTGGCTGGAAAAATACCTGTCCTAAAGTAACCCAGATAAATGTATTGGATAACTAAGCCAGGGATATTCAGTACCAGATATGTGCATTTGTCCTGTTCTTTTTGTAGGGTTTATGCACCTATATTTTTTACATGCATAAAATTAGATTTTTTGTGGGCACTGGCCCGGATACACATGTGCACCCAAATTTAAATGGGCACTTGCCTAGGCATGCATATCCTGATTCTACTGCATAAGTAATGGGGGCACGTCCACGCCAATGCCAGTTTCCCCAGTTTGTTCACCAGTTCCCTCAGTTAAGAGCTAGGTTCTCCAAACTCCCCTAGTTGGATAGCCTGAACTCCCCCCAGTTTACCAACCTTTAAACTAGGCCGAAAAGGCTGGTTTTAATTTTTTTTTTAAACTTACACCTCCTCCCTAAAAGAAGTAAGTTTACCTGGCAGTGGACCTGGGCTGATAATTATTTATGTCCACATGTCTTGGCCACACCCTTAAACACCCAAGCCCTGCTCAGACCCTGCCCAGATCTTACCCCTTTTTAAATGAAGTGAGATGTGAATGCAGCAGGAAATATGAGGGCATCTGAGTGACTTAAAATTCAGTTGGCGAATGTAAGCTCAACTTACGCATGCATCCCCTAATTTATGCATACTCCGGGCTTTTAAAATTCACCTTTAAGTGCATAAATTTCAATTGTATACATGCAAAATGGTATTTACACTTATCAACTTCTGGACATGAATGGACATTTCAGAACAAATAGGCAAAATTTGTATTTGATTTGAAAACAAATCAAACAAATTGTTTTCCCTTGGAAATCCTTATCTCAACAGTAGACTTATCTATGTAAGTGCAGCTGAAGTTCCCTGGGTAATTTTCTCACTCACTGGCCCACTAAGTATCTTTAGGTTTAGGGGTGGAATTTTACAAGATGCGCACGGCGACGCGATAGGCCCTTTCCCCAGTTCCCTCTCAGTCCGCTCCAGTAAAGAAGCAGACTGGGAGGGAGCTTCCAAAAACCCCTAGCTACCCTGCCTCCCTTTTTACCTATCCGCCCTGACCCCTAAAACCTCACTAACTTTTTTTTTGTTTTGTTTTAAAACTTACCTGCTCTCCGGAGCAGTAGCAGGTAGAGCGCCGGACAGCTGCCGGCACGCTTCAGCGGGACAGTGCCTAATGGTGCTGTCCCGGCCCGCCCACGCCCAGACCCCACCCCCGGCCAACCCCTTTCTGCCGAACCCATTCTTCTGTGCATGTGGGCAAAGACATGCGTGGCCACGGACATTTGAAAAAAACCCGCGACACGCGTGCAGCCCGGCCACTCGCGTATCTGCCCGTTTCAGCGCGCGCCAGGTTTTTAAAATCAGGTCTTAAATTCCTTGTTTCTGTGAAAGGAAGACAGTTGTAGGACTTGATCACTTCTTATCGAGTAGAATTTATTCTCCAGAGACTTTTCTTGCACCTAATATCTCAGCTCATTTGTCCAGTTATTGCACTGTAACCTGCTATGGACTTTATTCACAATGTTCCGGTGCGGTACTAGTTGGCAACTATTTTTCATCGTTGGAGACAGACCTATTGAAGCATCCTTTACTTCTGCTATTGAATTGGGTTTTTTTTTTTACAGTGTTTTTTCCTTGTATGATTATTTTGGGGATTTTTACTGATGGTATGGAATATAACTGCATTGTTCCCATCTCATATAGGGCCTTATTTTCTAAGGCTATCGCAGGCTTGCGCTAACAGAGCGTGTGCGATAGCTAGCGAAGGTAGCGCATGCCTGTGCTACCTACATCGGGGCGGAGTCGGCCCCGGAAGAGGAGGAGTCGGGGCGTCACCGGGGTTGACTCTGCAAGGACGGCGTGGACAGCGAAAAGGTAAGGAGCCTTTTCGTGCCCAATAACTATACCTTTTATAGTGTAGTTTTCAGCGTGATGCCGGCAGCCATCGCACCGCGGTGGTGCGATGGCTGCCGGCTAGCGCAGGACTGCCCCCTCCGTTTTGCCCCCCCTGCCCCCTGTGACCACTGGATTTTCTAAGCTCTGCAAACTTAGAAAATCCAGCCCATATTGTTTTATCTTCTATAATGTTTCACTATTCTCATAGCGATTTATATTTAATTATTACTTCCTCTTCTTTTTGACTCTTACCTCAGATATCAGTGAGGTTCCAGGTTTAATGCATTTCATGTTAAAAACTGTGTGCGACGTGATTGCTTATGTTCCTTATATATTTTTCACTTAGCAGATCAATTTACTTTTTTTCTCAGGAATCGTGATAGCAATAGGGGTGTGCAGTGTTTTTTTTTTGTGTCATTTTCATCTGTCATTTTTTGCTCAATTTTGTTTTTAAAATAGTTCACTTTTTTTCCTGTTTTCTTCCCTAATTTCGTGGTTAGTGTGCACTAATTTCCATATAGTGTGCACTATGCTGACGTGCATTGGTATCAGTAATAAGCAGTGAAGCACCTCCTGTTTCCCTTCAACCTTTTTTAAATTGAATGTTGTTTTAGTCACCCCTCAAACAAGTCTCTCTCTCGTCACCCCCCACTCCTGTCTTACACTTTCTCACCAGTCTCTCTCTGTCACCAGTAAATCCCACATCAGTCTCTATCTCACCAGTTATCCCCTATACCAATCTCTCTCACTAGTCACCTCCTCATTAGTCTCTCTCTCACCAGGATTTAGTCACCCCCACACCACTCTTTTTCTCACCAGTGTAGTTCATTCCCTTTCATGCCGATATCTCTTTCACCAGTCATCTTCCATCCATCTTCCTCACTAGTCATCCCCTATTCAAGATTCTCTCAGTCACCCCCTAACCAGTTACCCCCTACTCTAATCTCTCTGTCTCTCTCACCAGGCCACATAAGAGAAAAAAACTCACCTTAGCTAGCAAAGATTGTGTGATACTCCCTCCAATAATCAATCAATGACGCATATTATACACTCAGAAAATTTAATTTTCAGTGCCTACTGCCTGCCTGCCCAGTGCTACAAGTGCATAACTGCTACACTATCTGGTGTATGTATGAAGTGCCGTACTGAATTTTATAATTTAGAAAAGAAAACTGGCACTGTATAGTTTGTGGCTGGGTGCACCCACCACCAGAAATTAATATAAACTGGAGTACTCACTGAGATCAGTGGGCCACAGGCCAGAGGGCAGAGGCCAGGTCACAAGACAAAGGACAAACAGAAACCTAGAATATTAAAGTTTCATACTAAGGGTAAAGCAGACAGTGAGACTTTGTCAGATTAATGACAAAGTACTGCAGCAGTTAGAGTAATGCCACACTGCTACTATGTTCTGTGCTACAGAGCCTATTTACTAATACCCTATTTTGCAGGCCTAGTGCATCCCGAGAATGACAGTAATTAAATGGAATCAATTACCAAATATTAATATTATGATGATTAATTTGAAATCTCAAAAAAGTATTAACTACTATCTCAAAAGAACAAAGAGCTATGCTGTTTCCTCAATTCACCCAAAGCAAAGCAGCAGACGACTAAAGTCCCTTTAATATATCTGCACTCAAGCCAAATTAGCAAAAAAAGAAAACAACCACATAACTGGCAGAATCAAAATACTCTTTTACCAATTACCAAGTAATCTTAAATAAAAGAAGCAGGATTGGGTGATTCAAAGTATGCATATCCCAAAATGAATATTGATTGGCAAATTCAAAGTATGCACTTCCATTACAAGCTTACACTAACTAGAACTTAATGCTGTTATTACTTGTTTGTTTACATTTGAACCAGCCAAGTGGCACCTTCCCCCACTCTCTACCTTGCAACCTTGGCTAAACAAACAAGTACATAAAGAAACAGCCATTGGGAATGCAGAACCAAAGCTTTAGCTAATGAATTGCTCCTCCAGTTGACACTTTAAAACCTAATATTTCTAAAATTTTCAGTTAGTGCTCAAATGAAAAAAAAAACCCAAATTTCGGCATTTTTGCTTTCATTTTGAGGTATCATTGAAATGAAATGGACAAATGTCATTGTTGGGAATTCCGGCCACAGTCCGCCGCAGCCGGGCTCCCTTACCTGTCCCGGCAGGTGCCGACTCCAGGCTCTTACTCCGGTGGCACGGGGCGGCCCTGACCTGAGCCCTGACACGGCGTTCCACACGGCCTCAGACACTGCCGACATCCTCCCTAGGCGCGCGCGGCACTTGCCACTTCTTAAAGGGGCCGCGGTGGGAAACATCAGCCCGGCCCCTGAAGATGATGTCATCTCTATGGGCTATTTCAGCCCAGCTCACATCACTGTTCCTTGCCTTGGCAACAGGTCCTGCTCGGAAGAGTGATTTGTTGCTGCGTTCCAGTGTTCCTGAGTTCCTGCCTGTTCCTGATCCTGAGTTCCTGCCTGTTCCTGTACCCATGGTTCCGCTTGCTCCTGGTTTCCTGCTCCTTGGATTATCTTCTTGGTCTTGACTTCGGCTTGGTTTCCTGATTCTGCTTGTCTGCTGCCCGTCCTGACCCTTGGCTTGTTTTCTGGTTCCTGTGTGTCCGCTGCCTGTCCTGACCTCCGGCCTGGTTCCTCGTGCTGCCTGATTGCTGCCTTCCCTCGACCTGGACTCCTTGATGCTGTTTCTTCTCTTGGACTTCTCACCGCTGGGAGACCCGCGCCTAAGTCCTGCCGGTCCTGGTACCCAAGGGTTCAACATGAGGGGAATGTGGGTTGGTATAGGTGAAGCTCCAGTCTGGTCTCCCCTTCCTGTACTGCCTCCTGGCGACGAGGACCACTGGTGGTTCCAGCTCTCGTCCCGGCTCAAGGGTCCAGAGCGCTAACAGTCATTGACATTTGTCTAATTCATTTGAAATGATTGCACATCCCTAGTTAAGCATGAACTTAACATCTTTGGAAAAATCAGAAAATTTATGGGTGAACATTGGTTTAAACTAAAAATGAAGGTCCCTACATGGAAAGATACAATATCAATAATAAGTAAACATATATTTGTTAGAGAACCAGATTTTATTGTTTAAGTCCATAGAATTGTCCCCCAAGGAAAGCTTTTTTGGATGCTGAAACACCATTATTTTATTTTATTTATTTATTATTTTTTTATATACCGACATTCGATCTGAGATATCACATCGGTTTACATTCAGGCACCCATTAGTGTTGGGTATTTATTTGCTTCTTCTGACCTTGGTTGAATTTGGAATGAAGGACTGCCCTTTTGGCAATGTACATCCATACAGTTTGTCTACATTTTAACTGAATGATCAACTTATATCATCCTTTAAGGACAACTCATTATTTACACTTTCAATTTTTGTCAATATTGTCTTTTGAAGACAAGTGAAGATTAGTGAATTTATACTATTTGGATTGATTCAGATGATGCTTCTTATATGCAGATAAAAAAAACAAAGAAATAAGAAAATCAATGGCATGGTAGATAATTATAATTTAATGCTTGATGTTCAATAATATCTAAGATTGAGAAATAATAAAGCGCTCTGCAAGGTATCATAGACATCATTTTTTTGTAAAAACTTTCTTCAAGTTAACTTTATTAGGTTGCAGGACACATGATTTGTGGTTTTTTTCCTTCACTTCTGGTTTATAGTAATTGTATGATAGTGAAGAGTGCCTTGCTTTTTTTGTGGTGGTAATTTACTTTGGGAAGTACATGTTTTTACATTTGATGCCTCACTGGTTCTTTGTTTCACTTTCAAGGTGTTATGCTTGACAGCCGCAGAGCCCTGCAACCGGCTTCTCTCACCTCCTGCTGCCCCGCAGTGGTGGCAGCGGGCCTGGGCTTTCTGGCAGAGTTGGGGAGCCACCGCCAACGCGAGCCATCCTGTCCCGGGGCTTCAGGAGTCTCCTCCCTCTTTTCCATGGCTGGGACGCTGCCGACTGCTGTCCTTCTACGGGTTCCTCCTTGGCACTCGCACGCGCCTTCTTCCAGTCCTTAAAGGGCAGTTGGCAGGAAAATGCTGCCGGCCCTCCTTGATGACATCACAGGTCCAGCCTTATATAAGGCTGCATCCAGCTCCCAGCAGATGGCTTGGCAACAGGTCTCCTTGCTTCCTTCGAGTTCCTGAAAGTTCCTGAGTTCCCGCCTTCGCACCTGCCCTCCCTGCCTCTTCTGCTTGACCTTGGCTTGACTTTGGACCGGACACTGACTATGAGCAATGCTGCCTGTCATAACCTTTGCCTGGACCATGACAACGAGACACGCCTCCTGTCAGAACTTTTGTCTGGACACTGGCTATGAGCTACGCCACCTGCTATGACCTCAGCCCGGACACCGATTTCGTTCTGCGCAACCCTCGGACTCCATCCTTGCAGAGACCCCACGTAAGTCCAGCCGGCCCCAGTACCCTAGGGCTCAACCTGAGGGGAACGCGGGCTGGTGGAGATGAAGCCCAGCAGGGGTCTCTGCTACTCTCCAGCCTACAGAGAGGATCTGTGGGGGCCCTCCCTACAGGTGGTGACAACTCCTCCTCAGCCCAAGGGCCCACCACCAGAACAGCTCATGGACCCAGTGGAGGCATCCACCTTGCAGGTTATTCCAGGCCTGGCACAGAAGATCCTCGAACAGCAAAAGGTCTTGGAAGTGCTTGTAGTGTCTGTGGAACGTCTTAGTACCCGTCTGGATTCCACTGTCTTGGCAGGCTCTTCAATCCCTTCTGCTCCAGGTTATGCAGTCTCCGCATCTACTACATGCCCCGTCATACCACTTCCAGCTCCCCCACGCTTTTCCAGGGGATCCCCAACTCTGACAGGGCTTTTTGAATCAGTGCAATATACATTTCTGCCTCCAATCTGCACTCTTCCCTGATGTGATTATGCTACTAAGACCACTTACATCCTCTCGCTCTTGGATGGCAAGGCCTTAGCCTGGGCCTCACCCTTGTGGGAATACTCGGATCCCTTCCTATGGGACCTGTAAAGCTTCTTGACCCTCATCTGGATGGTCTTCGATGATCCTGGTCGACAGACTGTCTCTGGCTCAACTCTCCTCCACATACACCAGGGCACCCATTCCTTCATGGACTACGTCATATAATTCCGGACCCTGGCCTCGGAGCTCCACTGGGGTGAGGACTGCCTGAGTTCCATCTTCTTGGATGGTTTGGCTGCCAGATTAAAGGATGAGTTGGTGGCTTTTGAACTACCGACCTCCCTATGTATTCTTGTAGACCTTGCTGACCGGATAGACCGCTGACTCCAAGAGCGGAACTGGGAGTTGCAAGCTTTGAAGAAACATCTGTTTACTTTCCATCACTCCCGGTGTTCCTCTTCACTGATGGAAGGTCCTATCTCGATAGGAGCCACAGTGGAGGAACCCATGCAATTGGGCCGCAGCAGGTTAACCTCAGAAGAACGCCTCCAGCGCTGGCGGGCTGGTCTCTGCCTTTACTGTGGAGAATCAGGGCATGTAATAGCCCATTGTGCGGTACATCAGGTAAACTCCTGGGCATAGGTCTCAGTGGGGGACTGTCCCTAGACCTGACTTCACCAGCTCCCCCACTAATCCTTCCTGTGACACTCTGTGGACAGCCAAGATTTCCATACTCTTGCCTTAGTGGACTTCGGGACAGGAGGCAACTTCATCTTGAAGCCGCTGGTGGAACACTTTCGGATAACTACTCTTCTCTTTCTGGTGCCACTGGTTCTCTCATCCATCCATGGCGAGCCCCTATCTGGGAGGATTACTCATACTACCGTTCCTGTGAAGCTTCACACGGGCTCCCTCCACGTGGAGCATTTGGCGTTTCAGTCATCAGCAAAGCCATTCATCCCTTGGTTCTCGATCTGTCCCAATATGCATCCTTTGCTGATGTTTTCTTAAAGAAAGGAGCGGACGCACTGCCACCTCACTGTAAGTATGATTGTGCCATCAACCTCCTACCAATACTGAGCCTCCATGGGGTAGAGTCTACCCTCTATCTCTTACTGAGACCCGGTGATGTCTGAGTACATACAAGAAAACCTGGCCAAAGGCTTTATCTGGCACTCTTCATCCTCTGTGGGGGCAGAGTTCTTCTTTGTGGCCAAGAAGGATGGGACTCTTCGCCCATGTATTGATTATCGGGGGTTGAATGCCATCACCAGGAGGGATGCTATCCCTTGCCGCTTATAGCAGAACTTTTTGACCGCTTGCAAGAGGCTAGAGTGTTCTCAAATCTAGACCTCCGGGGAGCCTATAACTTAATCTGTATATGCAAAGTTGATGCGTGGAAGACGGCCTTCAACACCAGAGATGGCCATTATGAATATCTAGTTACGGCGTTTGGACTCTGCAATGTGTCAGCTATCTTCCAAAACATGATGAACGAAGTGTTCTGTGGTTGTATATCTTGATGATATCTTGGTATTTTCCAAAGACCTAAATAGCCATCGCCGAGATGTCTCTCGTATTCTCCAATGCCTCTGGGATAACCAGTTCGCCAAACTAGAGAATCATTCTTTCGAAAAGTAAAGTCTGCCATTCTTGAGCTACATAGTTTCAAAGCGAGGTTTCCAAATGGATCCAGAAAAGTTCAAGTGAATTCAAGATTGGCCACAACCTACTGGCCTGCGGGCCTTACAGAAATTCCTAGGCTTTGCCAATTATCATACCTTCATTCACAACTACTCTAAACTGGCAGACCCACTCAAGGCCTTGATGCGAAAAGGGGCAAACCCTAAACTGTGGCTTCCTGAGGCCGTAGCAGCCTTTCAGTTCTTAAAAGCAGCCTTCCTCCAGGAACCTTGTCTCTGGCATCCCGATTCTCAATGCCCTTTCATTGTTTATTTATTTTATTTAAACAGTTTTTATATACCGTTGCCCCTCCGAAGGGGTAGGGGCCGTCTTAAGCCAGTACTCATCCATGGGCACTCTACACCCATGCTCCTCCTTCTCTAAGAAATTTTCCTCAGCAGAGCGGAACTATGGGATTGGCGACAAAGAACTCTTGGCCATTAAACTCGCCTTAGAAGAGTGGTGCCAGTGGCAGGTGTTGCAACGCTGCTCGCAGGCCTAGCTGTGAGCAGCCTCTTACCTCTACTGCCAGCCCGCCCCCGAAGCCGTCTCCATGGCCCGGAGGCCGCCGACATCATCCTCCCTCCATGTGGCGGCAGGAAGCCATCGCCGTTCTTCCCATGGCAGGTGGTCACCTTTGACCTGCTCTTGCTTCGCAGCCTAGGGCCACCTCCAGCCCTCATCTCTGCGGCGTGGACACCACCGTCGCTGTCTCAGTCCTGCCCAATCTCTAGGCATGTGGCTGTGCCTCTTCTGAGTATTTAAAGGGTCCACAGTGGGAAAGGCCCCACGGCCCTACTTGATGATGTCATCCAGGCGTCTCCTCTTCAGCCCTATAAAAGGGGCCTTTGCCAGTCCTTCAGTGCGTTCACAAGGAGCTAGCCTGCTCCTGGATTCTCTGCTGTTCCAGCCCTTCATTCCAGGAGGCTCTGAAGTCTATCTTCGCTTCTTCAAGGCACTTTGTTCTTCGTGGGAATTCCTGTCTTAGCCCATGGTTCCTGGTCTTTTGTCAGATCCCGAATCCTCATCTTCAGATATTCCAAATGTTCCTGTATTCAGATGTCGTCGTCTTCTGATGTTCCAGATGTCCCATCTTCAGACCTCTCATTTCTTCTGGCTCCTCTCTTTGAATGCCCTTGTCCTCGGATGTTCCTGGTTCTGGATTTGTCCTAGCTCTCCCACCGATTCCTGCTTCCAGATGGCCTGCCAGGTGAATCTACCATGCCGGGTCACTGAAGCCTCCTTCAGCTGGACCCTGCTACGATAGCCACCTGGATCCTCTCTTCATCCTGAGCCCCAACCCTGCCTCTGCCTCATCCACCGCCTAGTGTCTTCACCTCATCCAAGTCTCCAAGTGTCTTTTTCTTGTCCTTGTTCCAGTGCCATCGCTTGTCCACGACCTCTGTCCGTCCTGTCGCATTTGCCATTTCCAGGCGGCAAGTCCGAAAGGGCTATTGAGTGGCCGGAGGGCTACCCCAGAGACCAGCATTGCGTTGTTGGGTCTTTTCCATTGCGTTCGGGTTCAGCAGAGGTCAGGGCCTCTGGTTTTCAGCCTGTCCGCCCATGCTTGGACATGTCTTGCCTACCTTGGCACTTCCTCGGAGCTCCTCTGCAGTCATGCCGTGGTCCAAGGGCACATCTATCTCCCCGGAATCGGGACAGCTCCCTAGCACGCCTTCAACAGCTGGAAGGTGTTGCATCCATAGGTCTCAGATGGCTTCGACCTCTGTGCCTCACCTTTCTTCCTTCTCTCTTCACAAGCCTTGGGAAGAAGGATGCTGCCGCATCATCATGCTGTCTCCGGCTTCCCCGGAATGGCTACGGCGTTTGCCATGTTTCTTCTGAGGGCCTCCTAGGGTGTGCATGCGCACGCCACCCACGTCTTTATCCACATCATGGTGGGAACCTCGGGGGCGGCCCCTCCGAGTGATGTCATGCCATCTGGGTATTTAGCCTGCCCTTCGTTTGCCTACAAACTGAGTTAGCAAGGATTGGAATGCCTCCGGTCTAAGCTACTCTGCCGCTTCCTTGCCTCTGATGGAAGTTCTCTCTGCCCTCCGGGGCCATTCACCTCTAACCTGGGTACCTGCTCCTCAGGCGCCCTATGCTTTCTTTCAGGTGCCTATCTGGGATACCAGGTACTCGCTCCTCGAGGGCCTGCTCTCCCTGCCTTGGTGCCTGCAAATCCAACTACTTCTGCCTGCCAGGATTTTCATCAAATACAGCTATCTATTCAGTGAGTAAACTAACCTTGTCAGCTTGTCTCACCTTCAGCTCTGTGAGTCTACATCCAGGACTGTCTCCTCTACCCAGTGCAGCCTACCATCATTGGAGTGTGGGATGGGTCTCCTCTGCCGAGCACCCCTGGTTTATTCTACTGGGTTACCTCACTGCTGCCACTCCCTGGGCAGTACCACCAAGCTGTATAATAAACACAAATTCTGTGTCTGCATGTATAGAGTCTAGCCTAGTACTGCGGTTCCTCATGGGGCTCCTCCCCGTGGGAGTGGCCATCTCTGCAGTACCCAAGAATCCCTCAAACACCTTGAAACCATAACAGAAGGAGCCCAGCACCGTATCACCATCTACATGGATCATAAAAATCTGGAATATTTACACCAAGCTCAGCGTCTGAACCCACGTCCATGACCGTCCCTCCTGAGAAGATGGTCGTTCCACAGAAATTCCGCAACAAAGTGTTATACCGGTCCCACGATTCCCGTGTCACAGGCCACCCTGGATGAACCCGAACCCTCGCTTCTCTCCAGTGATTCTATTGGTGGCCCAATATGCAAAAAGATGTCTGGGCCTATGTGGACTCTTGTCCTGTCTGCACGCAGCAGAAATCTCTAGTGGGGTGACCGTAGGGGCTGTTACAGCCATTGCCAGCCCCCAAGGAACCTTGGACACACATTTCCACGGACTTCATCGTGGATCTCCTGCTCTCAAACGGCAAAATGTTCATCTGGATGGTAGTTGACCATTTCTCTAAGATGTCACATTTTACCACCTTGCCTGGTCTGCCCTCAGCGCCTCAACTGGCACAGCTCTTCATCCAACACAAGTTTCGTCTCCACGGATTCCCCAAACATATTCTTTCCGATCGCGGAACTCAATTCACAGCCAAGTACTGGAGAGCCCTTGTAGAAAATTTGACATCACATTGGATTTCATGACTGCCTACCATCCACAGGCAAACGGGCAAGTGGAGAGGACGAACCGTACACTGAAGCACTTCCTCCACACCTACGTCAGGATGATTGGGCAGCATTGCTTCCCTGGGCAGAGTTCTCTCTTAACTCTCATCCTTGTTCTGCCATTGGATCTTCATCCTTCCAGATCGTCGCTTCCCCCCCTGCCTCTACCACTGACTGTTAAGAACATAACATGCCATACTGGGTCAGACCAAGGGTCCATCAAGCCCAGCATCCTGTTTCCAACAGTGGCCAATCCAGGCCATAAGAACCTGGCAAGTACCCAAAAACTAAGTCTATTCCATGTTACCGTTGCTAGCAATAGCGGTGGTTATTATCTAAGTCAACTTAATTAATAGCAGGTAATGGACTTCTCCAAGAACTTATCCAATCCTTTTTTAAACACAGCTATACTAACTGCACTAACCACATCTTCCGGCAACAAATTCCAGAGTTTAATTGTGCGCTGAGTGAAAAAGAACTTTCTCCGATTAGTTTTAAATGTGCCATATGTTAACTTCATGGAGTGCCCCCTAGTCTTTCTATTATTCGAAAGAGTAAAAAACAGATTCACATCTACCCGTTCTAGACCTCTCATGATTTTAAACACCTCTATCATATCCCACCTCAGCTGTCTCTTCTCCAAGCTGAAAAGTCCTAACCTCTTTACTCTTTCCTCATAGACATCAGGAGGGATGGTCATGGATGTAGGTTCAGACGCTGAGCTTGGTGTAAATATTCCACGTCCATTCCCTCACCTGCAGCTCAGTTGATGACCCAAGAATTACACCTCCCTTGGAACCATACACAGCAGATGCTTCATGAAGAAGGGCTTCAAGCCAAGAGATTCGCTGATGCTCACCGTAGACCAGCCCCTCAGTTTAAACCCGGCAAGAGGGTCTGGCTCAGTACATGATATATCCAGCTCAAGCTCCCATCCATTCGGTTAGCGCCATGAAATATATGTCCCTTCCTGGTGCTCCATCAATTGGGTCCAGTAACCTACCAGCTCTGCCTGCCTTCATCCTTAAGGATTCACAACTCCTTCCACATCTTGCTCCTAAAGCCCCTGGTTCTCTATTGGCTTCTAGGAGGTTATCCGAACTGCAACAGCTCACCTCTGAGAGCGACACCACCTATCAGGTGCATGACGTACTTGATGAAGTTGAAAGTGGGAGTATCTTCTCACCTGGGAAGGATTTGGCCCTGAAGAAAACACCTGGGAACCAGCCTCCAACATATTAGATAAACACCTGATTAAAAAATTCCATGCCTCCTAGAAGGGAGAGTACTGTTATGCTTGCCGGCAGCGGAGCCCCACGACCGGCTTCTCTCACCTCCTGCTGCCCCACAGAGGCGGCAGCTGGCCTGGGCTTTCTGGCGGTGTTAGGTAGCTGCTGCCGTTGCAAGCCATTCCATCCTGGGGCTTCGGGAGTCTTCTCCCTCTCTTCCGTGGCCAGGATGCTGCTGACTGCTGTCCTTCTACGGGCTCCTCCTAGGTGCTCGTGCACACCTCCTCCTGGTCTTTAAAGAATGCATCTGGTTCCCAGCAGATGGCTTGGCAACAGGACTCCTGGCTTCCTGTGAGTTCCTGAAAGTTCCTGAGTTCCCGAGTTCACGCCTTCGCTCTTGCCCTACTAGCCTCTTCTGCTTGATCTTGGCTTGACTTCGGAATGGACACTGACTATAAGCTACACTGCCTTCAATGACCTTCGCCTGGACACTGACTTTGAGCTACACCACCTGCCACGACCTTCGCCTGGATACCGACTTTGTTCTGTGCAACCCTCAGCGTCCATTCTTGCAGAGGCCTCACGTAAGTCCAACCAGCCCCAGTACCCGAGGGCTCAACCTGAGGGGAACACGGGTTGATAGTGGTGAGGCCCGTCAGGGGTATCTGCTACTCTCCAGCCTCCCCAGCTAATGGAGGGGACCTGTGGGGGCCCTCCTTACAGGTGGTGACAACTCCTCCTCAGCCCAAGGGTCCACCACTAGAACACAAGGGTACCTGAATAGAATGAATTACATTTTCAAAAAAAATTCAGATAAAGGGGCTACAAGGTTTATAATTATAACCATTGGGTAAGAATTTTTTCATGCATGACCATACAACAAAAATGGCACTGGTCTTGGGGCTGGCAAGTGTCATTTTCAAATTGGGACCTAGTGCAGAAGATGAGGCTGAGGATCACTGTCTCATTTAGGCTACTGGGACACCAAAGACAGGGGAGAGGGAGATATAAGGGAGAACTTGAGGGTAGATTTAATTGATTTAATTGTGCCAGGAGAAAGAGGATTTCATTGAGAATGAGGGGAGTCCACACTTTCCTTTTTTTCTATTTGTTTTTTATGGGGTTTTTTTGCTTTGATGTCTATTTTGGTTGAAATAAAAGAAACAAACTGAAATAAACAAAGAAAAAATGAAAATGAAATGAAAAAACAATAAAACAAAAAATATTTACAGGTACCTAATTATAATATTTGTCCCACTTTGTCAGTATAATTAACTAGTCCACTGTTTACTGTGAGACTCCAGTGTGACATACAGAGGCCTGTCTTTTGGATACATTTCTAAAGATATCAGACTGCAGTGTTTGCAATTGTAAATATAATTCCTTACCCTGTGCATTTTCAGAATTGGATTCTTGATTCTCTGGTTGTTGTTGGTCGGCATTTAATGAGGATTCTGAGTTTGCTGTCATGATAAAAGGTCAAATTAATTATATTGTACTACTAAACTTAAAAGGGTAATTTTGCAGCAACCAGCATTGATTTTCCAGCAATTGTTCCTCATATTTTATGCCGGTTTTCAAAGGGAAAGTGCATGCATACTTTCCCTTTGAAAGTTACTCCATCAAAACTATCCACACATATGAACAGCAGCTAATATGTGTACATAAGTTTTATCAGGAAATGTACGTGCATACTTTGAAAATGAAGGAGTATACGTGTAAATGCAAAGCCCTCCCCAATTCTGCCTTCAGGAACGCCTCTGCTTACTGTGTGGAAACTTACGCAAATGCTTGCCATGCACATGTAAGTTTACATGTGCATGTGCATGGCACATATTGGGAGGGCAATTTTGTAATGGGCAATTTCTGTGGGAAAAGCAGTGTTTTACCCACAGAAAAAGCTTTAAATTGCCCTTAATATTTGGCTTCTTTGACTTAGTGGAGTAGACTGAATGAGTTGTTAATCCTGTGCTAACTAAACAATTCTTAAGTGCCGAATCATTTCCAGGAAACAACCTGTGCACCAGCCTGGAACTAGTAAAGTACCCAAGATTAAACTGTAACTCAAACAATAGTATTAGACAGGTGAAGGCAGCTCCGGCCATGGAGTGCCTCAAACAGGATATCTATAATATCCATGCACTGCCTCCAAGGTATACATATATATATCTCATGATTATTCATTGTGAATGATTTGAAAACCAGACTTGTTTGCGGCGTACCAGGATAGGAGTTGCCACCCCTGGATTAGACTGTCAACAACATTTTGCTTTTCATGCAGATTTTTTAAAATATTTTTTGCATAGGTGGAGAGAAAAAAAGCTATTTGAAAATGTTTGAAATTGCTTTTTAAAGTGCTCTAACAACTATAAAGTAGGTGCAGTATCTGCCACATATTGTATTCTGATTAATGTACTGAAACATCACAAAAACAATGCTTGCTGAGAAACTAGGGATCATACTCTGGCTTAGACATCAGAGCAGTTTATTCAGGTTTAGATATCTGACTCCAGGATCACAGTAGTACATTTTGGCTCTGGTATTCTTTCCCCAATATTACAGCAGGACAGACCTGGAGTAGATATCTGGTAGTTCTGGCAAATGCCATAGTGGCTAGTGCCAGCTGGAGCTGATTCTGTCCTTGTGGAAAAAATATGGTGTGTTTATTGGGAAACGTTACTATCCTGGAAAGTCCAGCAGATATTGTGTATGGAAAACTTAGATTTTAAGTCCATCTTCAAATTCTGGTTTGCCCATCTGATCAGTTCATGTTTTTTAACTATCATTCAAAACAAGACACCAGTGATGTGGCGATAAAAGATTGTGTTTTTAACATCTCTGATTTCATCACAAGGATGGCACAAACTGCAGGTGGCCAACCAGGAAAGAAAAAAATGGCATTTTTCCTACAGTCTGGTTGTACTTTTCTAAGAATGCTGAGACAAGTTTATTCATTGAAGGAATAAGACACAAGACATATCCAGCAAAGGATCGAAGAACCTGAAGAATGGATATTGCAGAAAGACTGTACTAAAGCATACTTTATGAAAATATAGGACTATCACAGTTCTCAAATCAAATGTTGACATGGTGTGAACATGTGTGGAGTGAATTATTGATATTGCCAAAGTGATAGGCTAGCGCAGACTTGATATAGGGAAAATAAGTCAGAAGCTGCCTACATACACATTGGAGAACAGAAATGTTTTGGAACTTGTTATGCTTCTTAGTAAATACAATATTTGCAAGGGTACATAACTGACTGCTAAGAGAGAAGCAAAACGTTACATTCCTCAGGAGAAAAAGACAGGTGGTCTTTGTTAACTTTGCTCTCCAAAAGTACTGTTCATGCAGTTATAGAAACAATTTGACAACTTTTTCAGGAGACTGTTGTAAGTGGTATGACAGAAGCTGCAATGTGCTCAGTACAGATTGACACCGCACAGGACATCATTTCTAAAGATCAGTGCTCTGATATTGTTTGCTACATAATAGATCAAATTCTTGACAAGCTGCCTGCAGATGCTAATATAATAGAAGCAAATACATTGTTGTTGTTTTTTTTGCATTTCAAATACATCATGCATCAAGACACTCTTGACAAAAGAACAAGCAAGTTCTTCAAGGTTGAAGCACAGAGGGTTTTTCTTTTTTTGCCTACATGAGACAGTTACATACAGGGTTTGTCCCCTAAAGCTCGAAACTGGATTCTGAACAAATAAACTTGGATATCTTATTTTGACTTCACTTGAAAATCTCCGGCAGAGAATAAATGGGGGAATCTTGGGAATGGAGGTTGGGAAAAGGATGGGTAGATTGAGGAAGGTGGGGATAAGGGGAGATGCACAATGATCATTACATTGAAAAATGTTTATAAAGTATTGGATTCCATTTGTTACAATACTTGGCGGGAGTAGCAGAACCCACATTTCCTACCGTTGATTTATGTAGATGTTCTTTTTCTAGGATTTCTAAGATATGATAATGTAAAATAGTTGGCAGTGATATTTTGATTTTCAATAAAAAGATTTAAAACAAAGAAAAAAACAGGAATTAAACAAAGATGAAACAAAATTTATAATAAGCAGTAAACCCCCATAATCTGTTTCTGCACAGAAAGGGGCGATTCAAAGAAATAATTAGCACATAAGAAAACGCAAAAAAAATTTAGACAAGAAATAAACAGCCTGCAGTCTATATTTAAAAAAGACCTAAATCAACTGTGTAGTCTACATAATATGCCATCACATTTAGACTTTTGGAATCTAGGAAATAATGTAATTGCAAAGTGTCAAAGAAAATATAACGATACTCAACAAGAACTAATACACATGTACAAGGAAATCTAATAAATATTTCAGCGCCCAGTCTCTTTGTGCATCTCCAGAATGTTCTGCCTACATGCTGTGTGACCTTACATACATCAGGAAGTATCCATATTCTCTGGCCATAAAACAATTCCTGCTGCTTCTTAGAAAACTAATGCAGAATGGAGTCCCTCTCTTGAGGAAATATGAAATACACCAACAATGCTTCAAACTCCCATCCTTTTTGGATCCCTTGCAAAAAACAGTCAGGTCCAAACTATCAATGGACAGTTCTCTATCTTACACCCTTCCAGATTAATTTTCTCTCCTTTTCCCAGATGGTAAATAAAAAGTTGTACTAAAAGGAGGTCATGACAGCGGTATATATTGTGAACCTCACAAACCAAAACCACACACCGCAAAATAGACCATCTGTAAATATCTCAAATAAATAAGCTCCCTTTAAAAGGCAACAGTCTACATCAATAACTACTCACAATTTTTTTATTTAAACACAATTGCTTTATTCTTTTGTCATTGAAAATCTCTGCCATCTCACACTATACTATTTTACACTTATATTACTCATTTATTTAGATGTATATTCCGCTTTTTGCACCTTTTTCAGTGCTTCAAAGTGGATTATATTCAGGTACTGTAGGTATTTCCCTATCTCCAGAGTGTTGCGCTGGAGGTGGACCCTTGGCCTAGTGCAGGATTGGTACGGCCCTCTGGTCGGACCCAGAGAGCACCTGCCACCAGGAGGCGCAGCACACAAGGAGACAGAGGCTAACTGGAGCTTCACCAATAACAGTCCAGGGTTTCCACAGGTTGAGCCCTTGGGTACCCGGACCGTTTGGACTTAGGTGGGCCTCCGGTGGTCTCCCGGAGAGGTAGAGAAGGGGTGTGCCCACCACGAGCAAGGGTTCGTGGCTGATGCAGAGTGGATGGACTAGACCCGAACTGGAAGCTCCGGAGACCTCAGGGAGGTAACAGTTCAGGAAGATTCTCCGGGCAAGGCAGGCAGCACCTGCGGATCTAGATTTTGGAGAGGGATGTTGGTATATTGAGTGTTATATTGAATGTATGTGGTGAGATGCATGTGAGTGTGATTTGAGTGAATGTGTGGGCTATAAGGGGTGGGTTTGGGATAAAAAATGTGCACTTTTATGATATAAAAATGTAATGAGTAATATAAGTGTAGTTAAATAGCATAGAGTGATATGGCAGAGTTTTTCAATGACAAAAGAATAAAGCAGTTGTGTTTAAATAAAGAAAATTGTGAATAGTTGCTGATGTAGACTGTTGCCTTTTAAAGGGAGGTTTTTTATTTGAGGTACTAAAAGGAGGAACAGCCTCTCCTGAGATTCCTAACTTCCCACTGTTGGTGTCCCTTTCAGAGGAAGGGCAGTCCTTGACAAGCCTTGCAGTTCTCAGCCTGTAGCAATGAAAGGGGCTGGGCTGAGAGGAGACTCATTGGCTGTTCTGTGATGCTGTAGGGCTAAGGTGATCCTGCTGGGCTGAGAGGATCCTGCTAAAGGGGTCAGGCAGGTCTAGTTCCTCTCTGGGTGTTGAAGTGTGAACCATATCAGTTGGAACAAAGACTTGACAATAGGAAAACATCTGCTACATTTTTGTGCAAGTGGATAAAGGTGAGCCAGTTTACTTATTTTATTTATTTTAGATTTATATTCCGCTTTTTGCACTTTTTTCAGCTCTTCAAAGTTGATATAGTGTATCTGGATTTTCAGAAAGTTTTTGAAAAAGTCCCACGAGAGACTCTTGAGGGAATTAAAAAGTTATGGAATGCGGGCAGTGTCCTAGTGTGCATTGGGAACTGGTTAAAAGATAGAATACAGAGAGTAGGACTAAATGGTACATTTTTTCAATGGAGAAAGGTGAATAGTAGAGTACCCCAGGAATCTGTTCTGGAACCACTGCTTTTTAATATATTGATAAATGACCAGGACATAGGAATGAATGACGTGATCAAATGTGCAGATGACTTCAAATTATTCAAAGGTTTTTAAATCAAAAGAGGATTGTGAGAATTTGCAAGGGGACCTTGCACAATAGGGACCCTGGGCATGCAAATGGCAGATGACATTTAATGTTGACAAGTGATGCACATAGGGAAGACCAATCTAAACGTTAGTTACACAAAACAAGGCTTCACATTAGGAGTCATTACTTAGGAAAAGGATCTAGGCATCACTGTTGATAATACATTGAAATCCTCTGCCCAGGGTGTGACCGCAGCCATGAAAGCAAATAGAATGCTAGGAATTATTAGTAAAGGATTGGGGAATAAAAGAGACTATCATAATGCCTCTATATCACTTTTAGACTTAGTCTGTGGAAGATCGTTTAGGTGCCACCCTAGATATTTGTTTTCTTCTTTTGGGTTTTTGTATTAGAGATGAGCTTCGTTTTTTTCTACCGGGTAGTTTTTTTGAGTCTGACGCTTCGGGGTAAAGTTAGTTTTTCCTCGGTTTGTTTTTTCGAAAAACGAACAAAAACTAAATGGGGAAAAACGAAACGGGCCCAAAAAACGACGCGGGAAAACGAAGCTCAAAAAAACCCACCCCAAGCATTAAAATCTACCATAATACATTAAATACAACCCCCCCCCACCATCCCGATCCCTCCCCAAGACTTACTAACATCCCTGGTGGTCCAGCGGGGTCCCGCAAATGATTTCTCCCTCTGTACCGTCGGGCTGTCCGGCCTGCCTCACATCAAAATGGCGCCGATAGCCTTTGACCTACTATGTCACAGGGGCTACCGGTGCCATTAGTCAGCCCCTGTCACATGGTAGGAGCACAAGATGGCACCAGCCATCCATTGTCACAGGGGCTACCACTGACCAATGGCACCGATAGCCCCTGTGACATAGTGAGGGCAAAGGCTCCCAGACCCCCGCTGGACCACCAGGGACTTTTGGCAAGTCTTGTGGGGGCTGGCCATCCATTGCTCCTACCATGTGACAGGGTCTGACCAATGGCAATGGTAGCCCCTGTGACATAGTAAGGGCAAAGGCTATCAGCGTGATTTTGATTACTGGTAGCCAACGGCCCGAGTGCAGGAGATCGCTCCCGGACCCCCACTGGACCACCAGGGACTTTTGGCAAGTCCTGGAGGACCATCCATTGCTCCTACCATGTGACAGGGGCTGACCAATGGCACCAGTAGCCCCTGTGACATAGTAGGTCAAAGGCTATCGGCGCCATTTTGATGCGAGGCAGGCTGGACAGCCCAATGGCATGGAGGGAGAAATCGTTCGCGGGACCCCACTGGACCACCAGGGATGTTAGTAAGTCTTGGGGAGGGATTGGGATGGTGGTGGTGGTGGTGGTGGGGGGGGGGGGGTTGTATTATACAAAATTTTAATGCTTGGGGTGGTTTTTTTTATTTAAAACAATAAAATGTGCCCCTCCCTCCATACAAACCCAAAAAACACATTTTTCTCATAGTTCGGGGAAAATCCATTTCGGGGCGGGGCCTCCGTACCACGATGAATTAGGCAATTTCATTGAAATTTCCTAATTCGTCATAAACGAATGCACATCTCTAGTAAGTATAGGGAGCATGGATACAGCTCAGAGTAATCCCTGAGATCCAGAGTGCAGGACTAGACAGAAAGGGATAAAGAGATCACCTACTGTGAGGACCCCATCAACCATGAGCTCACAATTGTTGCAGACATACCACATTTCCTGATCTCAAAACATTTTATTAATTTAAATAGATCATACAGGAGATCACGTGATGTGGTGGGCTCGATAGCTGCGTGCTGACTGAGCTCCGGCCATCACCCCAACCTAACAGCCTCTACAATCTGCAAATTTGCTGACTAACTCTTCGGAGCTGTACTTATCCTTCTTCCAAGTTATCAGGGCACCTCTGCGAATCCCCTCCGACGACTTATGGCTACGAGAGCGGTAAAAAAAGACAAAGAGAAATCGCGGGCCCCGGAATCCAAAATGGCGGCTGCTCCGGCTTCGGGAGAGGACATCGGGGAGGAATCCCTGGAGGAGAAAATTTCTAATGCGGTGGTCTCGGCCTTAGATGTCCGTTTACACCAGCTATCCGAACAAATTGCGGAGGTTAGAGCCTCCTTTACTGAGATAGACGCCCGCGTGGATAGAGTTGAAGGCCGAGTTTCACTCACGGAAGATGACATCAGTGCCTTGGAACGCCGTGTAGATGAATTAGAAAAAACCGCAAAACTTCGAGACGAAAAATTGGATGACCTTGAGAACCGGTCCCGCCGGAATAATCTCCGGTTCGTGGGTTTTCCGGAGGCGGTACTGGACGCAGACATCCCGCGAGTGCTCGAGGCCTGGCTCCTAAGCGTGGTACCCTCTTTAGCGTCCCCCTCGGGAGGCCTGCTGGAACGGGCGCATAGACTTGGCCGCAAAATGGAGGGCGCTCAGGGGGGTCGCCCGCGAGTTGTAATAGCCAGATTTCTTCATTTTGCTCACAAATCACTGGTCTTACAACACTTCAGGAAGGCAAGGGAGTTACTTTATGAAAATCATCGGATCCTGATTTTTCAGGATTTTTCTCCCAGAGTGACTCTCCTACGGAAGGAATTCAATGGCGTTTGCTCGGATCTCTATAAGAAGAATATTCGCTTTGCGCTTATGTTTCCTGCTCGCCTGAGAATCTCCCATCAAGGTTCCACTAAAATTTTTACATCGGCGAGTGACGCACAGAGCTATGTTCGCAACATGCAAGGCGCAGAGACTGCAGCGCCATCTTGAGTTACTCTTCTCACCGCCATATTCAGATTTGAATACTTGCGCAAGGTCTGAATAATGACGAACGACATCTTCATCTTTTCTTAACTTTTCCATGCTGCTGTTGGCAGCAGTTGTTGGTACTTCAGCTCCTTTCACTGACCAAATGGTGTGGTATCTGTCTTAGTGATGTTTTTGCTGGGGTGTTCCTGTTTACATCAACCACATGTTACCCATGGTTTATACATAGTTGGTATTAGAATAAGGAAAGCTGAGTTTCTATGCTTTTCAGTTATCAATATCATATGTTAATTCTGTGAGTTGTGGTAGAGGCAGCTCACTACATAATGTATATCATGCTTGGCTTATGTCAGCTTATTTTGAATGCTGTTTGGGGGGATGGCTGAGCACATTGTGACACCTCGTGCTCTCCAACCCTTCGGGGTACTATTTCGATTGGTAAGGGGAGGGGAATATCTATCTGTGATTCTGCTATGAGTGTTCTGGGTGTCATGAACATGCGGAGGACTGGCAGGAGAACAGACTGGGGCGGGGAGGGGGAGGGGGGGTAACAGGGATGGTCACAGCGGATCTCTGTGGTTTTGTCATGGCAATGTTGCACATATTACAGGTATTAAAGCCAGTTGTGGTGGGGGTGGTACACTTCAATGTAGAGGAAGATATGGGAGCGGTCCGCCATGCGCACCCAGATAGTATAAGTTTTATAGGATGCCTAACGGCACCTCTGCAAGATCTAACTGACACACGTGCCCAATGACTTCTCAGATTATCACTTGGAACGTGGCCGGCTTGGGCACACCGGTCAAGCGAGAGAAAATTCTCACTAGACTTAATAGATTACATGCAAATATAGCATTTCTCCAAGAGACCCATCTTCTCCCGACAGAAATTATTAAACTGAAGAAAAAATGGGTAGGGCAGCTATACTATGCCACGGGGAACTCCAAAAGCAGAGGAGTGGCAATTCTACTTCATAAAAACATTTCTTTCACATGCCAAGTTCAGGTGGCTGACCCAGATGGCCGTTTCATTCTCTTAAAGGGTCTTCTCATGGGTTCCCCTATTATTTTGGCATCGGTTTATGCCCCCAATTCATACGATCATGCTTTCTTTTTGCGTCTATTGACTTCTCTGACTTCTATGGGAGATTTTCCGATTATTATGGGAGGCGACTTTAATTTTGTCATTGATTATGTACTAGACAGACATCCACCGAGGAAGGGAAGACAACTTAGTGAAGCCAAGGGCCCCAACCTTTTATGTAGGGATCTCCACTTGGTGGATCTGTGGCGCGCCCTCCACCCTGAGGAACGAGAGTTTACTCATGTGGCACGGGCCCATCCAGTATGCTCCCGCATTGACTATCTTCTCATATCAGAGAACTTGTTCCCTTGTTTTTCAGCGGCATCTATAGAAACTCTTGCCGTCTCAGACCATAGCCCAGTAGTAGGCACTATGGGACAGCGAGGCGGTGCCTCTAATAGTCAGTGGAGATTGCCCTCCCATTTGGCGACTGACCCTGAATTTCCTAAGTACTTACAACAGAAATGGGTGGACTTTATGGAATTTAACAGCCAACATAGTGATAACCCGACGCTCTTATGGGAAACAGCGAAGACAGTTCTGCGGGGGGCCATAATCAGCTATTCTAGTTTCAAAAAACGTCAATTAAATGCGGAGATCTTAGCGTTAGAAACACAACAACGTCTCTTGAAGAGACAAATTATTGCTTCTGGAACTGAGGCGCTGTTACCCCAACTCAAAACGCTTCAGGTAGCGCTAAATGACTTGCTCCATACACGAGCGGCAAGGACCTTAAGATTTCAACAGTTCCAGTTTTTCCAACATGGCAATAAGGCGGGGCGGCTCCTAGCCCGATTAATTAAAGCGCAAGAAGCTTCCAAACTGGTAACTAACATGAAAACTGCCTCGGGAAAGATAGTGACGACCGCCCCAGATATTGCACACATTTTTTCTCAATATTACAAAACACTCTATTCGGCGGAACCGGTGACAGAAACTGATATAGACCAATTCCTTGCTACACTAGCTCTGCCTCAATTATCAGGGGAACAATTAGCGTCCCTTCAAAAGCCCATAGACTTAGCGGAAGTGGCGGATGCCATAAAAGCCCTTCCCGACCACAAAGCCCCGGGACCAGATGGTCTGACAGCCTTATTTTATAAATCTCTATCCACAGAGTTGACCCCACTGCTTCAAAACGTGTTTGAGAGGATGGTCGATACACAGAAAATGCCTAGCACTATGAGAGTGGCCACTATTGTGGTCCTCCCTAAATCGGGTCGGGACCCTATGATACCTTCATCGTATCGGCCAATTTCACTCCTCAATCTAGATATTAAATTGTATGCTAAGATTTTGGCGACCAGATTGAAGCCTCTGATACCCTTGCTGGTATCTGCCGATCAAGTGGGATTTGTGGCGGGCCGTAGGTCCACGGTCAATGTACACAAGGTATTAACTGCGTTAGAGACATGTCAACTTTCTGCGCAGCCGGACCCTTTACTTGTCACATGTGATGCCGAAAAGGCGTTTGATAGGGTGTCTTGGCCCTTTCTGCGGAAAGTTTTGGCAAAGTTTGGGTTCTGCGGCCGGATACTTGACTCCATTAACGTTTTATATTCAAACCCCTCAGCCCGCATTTTAGTTAATGGGGTACTTTCGGAAGAATTTTATTTGGCTCGGGGTACACGGCAGGGATGCCCTCTCTCGCCACTTTTGTTTATATTGACTGTGGAGCCATTGGTGAGCGCATTAAAGTCCACTCCTGGGGTGAAGGGCATAGCGATAGGTCCTCGGACCTACCTCACGCTGTTGTTTGCTGATGACCTTTTGCTCTTATTGTCTCAAGCACGCACTTCTCTCCCAAGGGCATTGCGGGTATTTACTAGATACCAGTCATTGTCTGGCTTCAAACTTAATTTGGACAAGACGGAGGCTCTGGACATCTGTGGTACCTTGCGTGATTCATGGCCGGATTTTCCGGTTAAATGGGCAGACAACACAATTAAATATTTGGGTATTATTATCCATTCCAACCCTAAACGTTGGTACTCTTTGAATATTCCCCCTACGATCAATAAGGTTATTGCAAAAATGGAGGGGTGGCACTCTCTCCCGATTTCTATTCAGGGTCGCATTGCGCTCATAAAAATGGTAATTGCCCCACAAATTCTTTATAAATTTCTGATGCTACCATTTATTATTTTGTCTAAAGATCTTCATACCTTGTATAAGGGGTTGCACCGTTTTCTATGGCGGGGGAAAAAAGCACGTCTCCCATTGCAAACTTTAATGGCCCCGAGATGTCAGGGTGGATATGGTCTGCCAGACTTTTTGTCTTATTCCTGGGCGGCGAACTTGAGGTTCTTGGGAGACTGGATCTACGGCACAGCCGAGTACACTGATCCTCAGCTGATTCAAAATATTTGCACCCCGTGGGAACCCACATATCTCCTACATTCACCTCCACCAGGGTCTCAGACTATAACAGTGAAATACCAATTAGTACATACTGTTCGAAAGGTTTGGGGCATAACACGTAGATTATTAAAACTGTCGGATCGTGTATCTTTCCAATACCCTATGCGAATCTCGAGCCTCGCTCAACATACTCCGCTACCTATGACGCACACTTTTCAGATTGCTTCTAATTGGCCCCTGGCTGATTTAGTGGATAAAACTACAGGTGATATCTACTCTTTTGCTCAATGTCGGGAGAGACTGGGTTTACGTCCTGCTCATTTTCTGCTTTATGCTCAGTTAAGAGCCCAGGTTCGACTATTGTTACAAGATACACGTGGTACTATTGATAATACGTGTTATGCTGATTTATTATCATGTTTTCAAGAAAAGAAAGGCAATTTATCTTGTCTGTATTCTTTTTATTGTGCTAACCGTTCTTATGGAATATACGAAAGACTGCTGGCGAAATGGTCCGAAGATTGTATGGAAGAGCTGACGGTATCCATGTTAGAACACTCGTATACTGCTCTCTTCCACGTGTCTGGTAATGTGGCGCTACGGGAATTACAGCAGAGAATCTTCCATCGGATAGTTTATTCTCCGACACGAGCTCATCAAATGGGTGTTACTACCTCACCTGAATGTTCTAAATGCCCTCAATCTCCTGCTTCACTGATTCACTGTCTCTGGGAGTGTCCAAGAATACAGGCATTTTGGGAAAATTTGAGAGCTTTCCTTTCCAAGCTTTTTCGCATGGAGGTTACATGGTCCTGTTCTTTTTGCCTACTGAACAATGATAATGGTGACAGTAGTACCAATATTGATAATGTCCTTTTTCTATCCAAAGCGTGTCTCATTGCTAAAAAGTGCATCTTACTACGTTGGTTGGATCGGGATGCACCCACAGAGCCTCTGTGGATAAGCCTAATGACAGAGCTTTATCAATTGGAACATGGTACAAAATACAAACGTTTTTCCTATAAGAAAAAGTGTTTTTTTGCAGACATATGGAGGGTTTATTATGATTCCTTGCCTCCTCACACGCAAATCTTGGCTCCACTCCCGAAGGAGAAACTTTGATAGGGAGTTCTTTGGGAGGACCACTATATGTGGCGCTAGATAGTCTGCCATCCATTAGGGTGAAGTTTGTTGTTTGCTATTTACTTTATTTTATATGCGAGATTGGGTGTGCCACCCTGGCCATACATACATTTGTTTATGTATATTACGTGCCTGTTATCTTTTGTTGGTTAGTTGTTTCTGGACGATGCCATATGAGTACACATGTTTTTGTTTTTTTTTTGTTGAAGTGGTGATCGCTGTTTACATCCGAGGGAGGGGGGTTGGATCTGGGGATGTGCAAATGTAAAAGAAGGTATGTACTTTGTTGTTTTTGTTATTGTTTTTATACTTATTGCTTTGTCTTAGTACTTCCTTCAATAAAAAACTTTATTACAAAAAATAGATCATACAGAGCTCTAACAAAACAGTAATCTGCAAACTGGGCAAAACACTAAACATATTACCAATAGCTGAACATACCTTCTGCCAGGGTAAAACCTGAAAAAGCATAAACATAAGAGGATTTAAGACAAAGAATCGGGTTCCAATAGACCACAAATATACAAGGCAGGAGTGACTATCGGATCTTAAATCTTCCCTGATTGTGATCCTGTGTGCAGTATCTGCTGGAAGAGAAAGAAGAAGAAGGAATTTAAAGGGAAAAGGCGAAATAATTTACAGCATTGATTGTTTAATGTTTATTCCTTCTTACCTGGAAAAATGTTAAAACCTGCGAGTGAAAAGAAACAGAAAGAGATTATTGCAATAACATGTTAAAGCCCAATGTCACTAGAAGAAAATAAGAGGGAGAACTTACCTTTAGCAATCCCTCTTCATGGAAGAAAAGCAATACCTGTTAACAAACAGAAGTGTACTTGTTGGCAAAATAAATATGTAACTCAGCATGAATGGCCTTTGGCTTGCTAGAGGACAGTGGCCTACACTCTGGCCAGTCCTCTAGACTTTTATTATATACAGGCAAAAGTCAAACAATCCAGAGCCTGCTTACCTCAGCAGTGTTGGAAGCTAAAGTGCAGTAGGCCTAGAGACAAGCAGCTTTAGCAAACTGCTGCTTCCTTCTCCGCACGTCTGTGGCCTCTCTCTTCCCCCTGGCCCTAGCAGCTTATCCCTCTCCCCAGGGAAAAGGCTATGTGCCCAGGATTCCCTTCTGGCTGTCTTAACATGGACCAGGCTAAATGCTTTTTTTTCCTGGGCTTTTATGGAGGGTCTAACAAAGACCCCTTTAAAAAGATTTCTTTTATAGTGCACTTAAAAATGGTATGCTCGCATACAAACATTTCCGTGACTTACCTGTCATCCAGTAAATTCCATCTTTCTAATAAACCATCTACTCTTCTTTCTTAATAGAAAAGAATAAACAAAAAGAACCAGAATTTAGATGAGTGCTTAATAATGGGGGGTCTAGCCATATCATTTTGTATCATGTCATTTTGTTGGGGGGGGGAAGAGACGAAGACCAGGGACACAGGAATGAAGACCAGTATCATGCTGAGGCAACTTGCTCTACTTGCAGTAGTGGACCTGCCCAAGTGCTGCCCTGATCTCGCGACATCCTCCTCTATGTGTTCCCACCCTGGCCTCTGGTGGGAAAGGTACTCAGAAGAATAGAACTTCACAACGGGCCGGTCATTCTCGTAGCAGCAGAATGGCCTCGGAGACTGTGGTTCGCGGATATTGTGAACCTCGTGACAGATGGTTCTCTTCGACTCGGTCACCTCCCAAACCTACTGAGTCACCTCCTGCACATCTCTAGTAGTTAGAGTTCATAAAATAGCATGCACTCATGTATATGCTATTTTAGATGCTTAAATCTTAATTTTACATGTGCAATCTTTGAAAATGCACCTTTAAGGTTGGAAGCCTTAAGCAGCTGGGTACTGACATTTGATGCAAGGGCCACAGTTGAAACTTTAGATAGTGAATTAACAAGTTTAGTGCAGCACTAGGATAAGCTAAAAACTTAGATTAGATGCAGACATTAGATGCAGAGCACGGGAAGAAATAGTGGTGGCAAGCAGCAGTGAAGAATCGGGTGGGGAAAAAAAAGAACTCCACTTGCAAAAAGTGCACTATTCAAATGTTATGACTGCCCTGTTTATTAAGCGATGCCTATAATGTGATAGACCCAACATACAAATTCCTTCCAAGTCCCTCACACGTGTCTCACGTGAGGAAAGCTTCCCCACACTGCCGTTCATTAAGAACCCAGCTGATTCCCAGGAACACTGGGAAGCCTTCCTTGTCGATAGTAAGAAACGGCCTCCAGAAATCTTGATTTCGACTGAGTTATATGCAGAGTTGCAGAAAGAAGTGAATGCATACAGAGTTGTTCATCCCATAGTGCTAAGACAAAAATAAGATAATACATTGTAAAATATATACTGGATATATGCATGTTCTTTGTTTGTTGCAGTCCACTTTAATAGAATTCTCTGAACTTCAACCTTTTGATTCATTGTATAATAAAGTGATATTTTATATAGAGCATGTGGGTATGTGTGTTTTAAGTGCCAGGGCCACATTTTAATCTTGGTCCATCGTCACAGTGCTCTCACAGCCGTGTATTGCTGCAGGTTTCCTGGCTTAGGTGTAGCACTGCATCCTGGTTATCAGAAGAGCAACCTCGTCTGCCCAGGCAGCACAGTATCACATTCTCATTCACCGCAGAACAACGGGAATGTGCAGGATAAAAAAATGTCATTTTATTTTGTTTCAATTTACTTCATTGGAGCAGGAAGGATTTTTGTTTGTTTGTTTTGGTAAATAGTCGCATTGTATTTCTTTATTTATTCTGTCACATTGGGTGGAAGGTGGTTAGTTAATGCGAAAGCTTGCTGGGCAGACTGGATGAGCCGTTTGGTCTTTTTCTGCCGTCATTTCTATGTTTCTATATATTATAAAACAAAGTTAGACCAGATAGCAACATAAGGATGGTGCTTTCTTGAGTGGTCAATAGATGAAACTATCATTTTTCTACCTTACAATTATTGTTTTTTGGTTTAAAGATTTTTTTAGGAACAGATATAATCAGACATTTTTTTTTCATAATTGAAAGTGGGGGTTAAAAATTACATTTTCTATGATTATAGACATTGTCAATGTCCTTTCAAACAAAAGCACTTCCCTATAGAACATGTAACATTTAGGACATGTAACAAAGCTACTTATCCTGGCTCAGGTAATAGAAACATATCCTGTGCACATGGAATACTTTGATAAAGTATCAGCAAAATTGTAGCCACATGTTTTACAAGTTAACCTCCTAACTTAAACCTGCTATATAACATGTTCTCCAGAAATCAATAGTTGTTACATGAAAAAAAATAGGTAAAACCCAGTCAGACATACAATATTAATTCCTTCCAAACATCCAGAGCCTGAATTTAAAAGAAATCTTTCGTTCTGCGGATATAGAAAAATGTGTATCACATCTTTCACAGAGCGGACCTGTTATCAATATGATCCAGGCAGATTCAAACCCCACATATTCTCGCTTTTATGTGTCCTCTGTTGTGCAGCTAGGAAATGTTTGTCATCAAATTTGAATCAAATAAACATAGAACATGACAAAACTTACTGCGTTCTTCTTGATTTGGAAAAAACATTCGGGATTTTGACATTCGGGATTTTGATGGATGCTGTTCATCTTTTCCAGCTTTCAATCCGTTTTCTGAATGGAAAGAAAAATACACAGTTCTAAGAATTTTTTTGTTTGTTTGTTTGCTTCCTCAGTTTGAAATAACTGGGTTACTATCAGGCATGAAACTATGACATGGATATTTTTGTCCAGCTTAAAAACCACAGTTTTTCTCTTCTTTAGCAGTATTTATGAGATGCAATTAATTCAGATGTTTCTTGTTGCTATAGCGGAATAAGCTGTATGTACAATATACATATATCTATATATCTATATAAATAAAAGTTAATAATAAATTAAAAGAAAATAATAAATAAATAAATATCCTGTATATGTATATCTATACATTGATGGCAAGGTTCCATGAGCGACAAGAGAGTAGCATTTTATATTAGAAAAAAGAATGAAGGAGAAGGGGCTGTGATCTGAATTTGGAAGGAGGTGGACTCAGAGGAAATATCTGAATTTGGAAGGAGGTGGACTCAGAGGAAATATGTTGAAATATTTCTTTCTGGAGAAGGCTTAGATGCTTATAATTGATGGGAAGGAAAGGAGATGGGCAGAAACTGGGCTGACGCTTAGTTGAAGGGATGCACTATTGTATTTAAATGACAGTGATGGGGCAAAGGGTGACCATCAGGCACAATTTGGTCAGTCGGGGGGGGGGGGAGTGGTCAGGAAGGTGGGTTGGGTTGGCCCATGGGGAGGCTGGCTCTGCAGAAGAGGGGAGGTTAACAAAAGGGAAGGGCTGGGAGTGGGATGGGAATTGTGATGGGGTTTTATGTTTAAAAAAAAATTACTTTTTCTTGGGGTAGTGGTCTCTTCCAAGCGGGGTGGGGTGGGACCCCGGGTTGTGCCATTTATTTTATGTTGAAATATTTTATTGATTTTCACATCAAAAATACAAACAAAAAATATAAAGAATAGAACCACAAATATCTGACAATCTTACCCAGATAAATCAATAAGGTACATGGCAAAAAGTATAAAATAAGAAAAAAAATGATTAACTAAAGATAATGAAGAAACAGAGGAGAAAAACAGGGATAAAAAATAAAACACTAGCGGATACACCAGAAGGAGACAAAAGAATCAGCACACCAATGAACAAGTATAATTAGAGAGAGGCAATATAGTCATCCAATGGCTTCCACATTGAGCCCATTTACCTAGATGACCAAATTTCTTTGCCATAGCTTTCTCATATTTGGAGAATAAACATACGGTATTCCACCATAAATGTTCTGACAAAAACTCACTATGTTTCCAGTTTGACATGATATTGTATTGAGCTATGGTTAAAAGAAAATCTACCAATTTACGATGTGGGCGTTGGAGGTGTAAAGAAGGGTCCGCTCCTTTCAAAATTGTTAAAGAGTAGTAAAGTGAAAGAGTAATCGGTAGGATACAGACAATTGTATGCCAAACTTGATTCCAAAAAGCATACACTAAGGGACAATGGAAAAACATATGGCTAAACGTGGCTTTAGGGGCCGAGCAGGACCAGCAGTCATGAGATGTGATCATGCCAGCCCGGTGTAACTTCCAAGGAGTCCATATCGCTCTGTGGATTATGAAAAAGGAGGACTGTACTAGACTCACGGATAGGGAAATATGAATGGTAGATGACCAAAAATATTTCCACATATCAGACGTAATCTCCATCTCAAGATCAGAAGACCATACTTGGGTTAAGGATTGTATAGCAGAACGCTGAGAAAAACTTTTAAGAAGTTTATAGATCCCAGATGCTAAATGGCCTTTTGGACCCTGGGTATAATAAAATTCCAATAATGGGGAGGCTTTGTCCATTGCAAATTTACTTAACACGCTTCTCTGAAGCAGAGAACGCAATTGTAACCAAGCATAAAATTGAGAGGAGGGTATACCATATCTAGTACGTAATTGCTGAAATGTCATGAGGTTACCAGAGTCTAGTACAGAAGATAAGAGCCATATATTGCAGGTTTGTCAAATTGGCCAACTAAGCGGCTTACCTCCTGCAGTTAGCATGGCATTCCGCCAAAGCGGGGCGAGACCAGATGTACGCCACTTAGAAGCTATATCAGGTATTTGTGAATCAAACTCCAAAAAGGCTCTATTTGGGACCTTAATATGGGGTTAGCAGCAGCATATGGAAGAATTCTCATGCCCGGAAAACAATACAAGGGAAAAGGAGCATTACACAAACGCTCAATTGATAGCCAGCGGGGCGATTCTATATTAAGCTGTTCAAAATCAAAGAAGTGATATCCTTGTTGCAGAATATATGCCTGATGATACATATAAAAATCGGGAAAGTTGACTCCTCCTCGTAATTTAGTATTCTTGAGTTTAAATAAAGCAATTCAAGGCGTTTTGTTTTTCCATAAAAATTTAACCAAAATTCTCTCTATGTTCTTATAAAACTCCACTGAAAAAAAACGGGGAGCATGGATAAAGTATATAACACTTTTGGAGCTACTACCATTTTGATCGTATCCAATCTACCCCACCAGGTTAAATGCAGGGGAGACCAACGTAAAATTAAATCTTTTACATTCTGTAAAACGGAGTTTTCTCCCTGAGTAATAGTGTCCAAGGGATTAGTAAAAAATCGTATTCCCAAATATTTCAAACCTTTGGTTACCTTTTGTATGGAAAAGCAATTGAAATCTAGGGAAGAAGCAGAATAGTTTAAAGGAAGGAGTTCAGTTTTATGCCAATTAACCTTATAATCGGATATAGAAGAATAAGAAGAAATAAGATGGAAAAGATATGGAAGAGTTACATCAGGATTCTGTAAAAATAGCAGAACATCATTGGCATAAGCTGACAATTTGAATGTTTCATCACCAATGCGTACTCCCTGAATCTGATCCGATTGGCGAATGGCAGAAAGTAATGATTCCAAAGCCAGGTTGAATAAAAGTGGGGAGAGGGGACACCCCTGACGGGTTCCCCGAAACAGCGGAAAAGAAGAAGACATTTGTTGATTAATATATAAAAAAGCAGAAGGAGACGCATATATCGAGCGTATCCATGTTAAGAAATTGGGTCCTAAACCATACCATTGAAGGATATGAAATAAAAAGGGCCATTCAACATGGTCAAAGGCTTTTTCTGCGTCTAACAACACTGCCACAGTTGGAATTGGGTCTGAAAAAGCCTCTTGTTGAATATGCAGGAATAGACGAGCATTGTTATTGATAAGGCGATGCCTTATAAAACCTGACTGGTCAGGGTCTATTAAAATGTTCATGATTCGTGAAAGACGGATGGCTAAAATTTTGGCAAAAATTTTATAATCTGTGTTTAATAATGAAATGGGTCTGTAATTAGCAGTACAGGTATCGTCTCTACCTGGCTTTGGAATTACAACAATACATGCCTGTGAAAAGGAGGGAGACATACCATTAGGAGACAGAAATGAAGAAAAATAATCATGCAATCTAGAACTGAGTGATGATTGAAAAGCTGAGTAAAAGTTCGAGGTAAATCCATCTGGACCAGGTGCCTTATTAGGAGCCAAGGAAGCAATGGCCGCTTCTACTTCTTTCAAAGTGATGGGATCATCTAGCTGAAACCTTTGTTCCATAGATAAGGATGGATGAGCTATTGATGCTAAAAAGTCTGTAAAGGAGGCAGTCATTGGGGAAACTTCAGATTGATATAAAGACGAGTAGAAGTTCTGAAACTCTTGCAAAATTTCTGCTTCATCTGTTAATGGTTTATTAGAAGAAGACATAATGGTGACAATACGTTTTTTTTTTTTATTTTTTCACTAAATAGGAAGCAAGTAAGTGACCACATTTGTTGTTACCAGCATAGTATTGAGCTTTGGAAGAAAAAATACCCAAATTGACTCTAGAACTAAGAAGAAGATTATATTGATATCTAGCTTTAGTCAGATTCGTCAAGGAAGCTGAGGTAGTACGATGAAAGTACTCTGCCTCCAGATCTGCAACCCAACATTGAAGAGCCAACAATTCTTCCTTGCGTACTTTATTGCGACGAGCAGTATAACTCAGAATCTCTCCCCGGATGGTTACTTTGAAAGCCTCCCATAAAGAAGATGGAGAGATGTCCTCAGTAGTGTTGAAGCGGAAATATTCAGTGATTTTTTGGTCAATAAGAGGCTTAAAATCGGATTCTTCAAGAAGCGCCGCATTAAATCGCCATTGATGCTGAGTTTTAAGAGGTTGTAGTAGAGAGCAGGAGACAGTAACTGCGGCATGATCGGAGATTAAAATGGGACAGATCTTAGCAGTAACAATCCGAGAAATCAATGAATTAGAGGTAAAAAAAAAATCTATGCGTGAGTAAGAAGAATGCGGTGAAAAATAAAAAGTGTAGTCTCTTTCTGTTGGGTTAAGTAGGCGCCATGGATCAGAAAAACCATAAGCGGTATTGAGATGTCTTAATGTTTTAGTAGATTGAGATATATTGACGCGTGCAGATGACGTTTTATCTAATATGGGATCTAATACTTGATTAAAATCTCCTCCTATTATACATTGAACAGTGTCTGGGTGTAACAGATGCTTGAACGTGTCTTGAAAAAAAAGCGGAGTATCCAAGTTTGGTGCATAGATATTAAGGAGAAGAAATGATTCATTTTGAATGGAGAATTGAACCAGATTCCATCTGCCTTCTACATCAGCAAGTTGATGGTAAACAATCACAGGAAGCTGTTTATGAAACAAAATGGCAGTTCCCCGTTTTTTCTTTAAGGCTGGACTAAAGTATACTTGACCGACCCAACCTTGTTTGAGTTTAAGAGATTCAGCAGCTGTAAGATGGGTCTCCTGCAGTAATGCAACATCAGTGCTAAGGGTCTGAAGGTACGTAAGAATTTTCTTCCGTTTAATCGGATGTGAGAAACCATTGACGTTTTAAGAAGTCAATTTGATTGTAGAAACATTGGACGCCATGAGATAGTCAAGTGCCAAATCAGATAACTGGTATGCTCTTCCTTCATCTCCGATATGGAATATAAGATGTGCAGGGAATACAGAAAAACCTGTATCACCAACACAAAAAAAAAAAGGTGCTAGAATCAGGTTGGCTGTAAAGACAGCTAAGGTCCAAGAAAACAAACCGGTAACTAATCCAAGATGGCTAACAGCAAACAAACAACAAGGTGGAATCGGTAAAATGGACTTTATTGAATCTTGCCCGACTCTGGCCGAGTTTTGCTTACCGAGCTGCCTCAGGGGCTTTAGAGCCACTTGAATTGGCTCAAATTAGCACGGACTTCACATACACTGTGGTCCCAGAATCATTAATCAGCAAACTGACATCAGTAGAAATGGCACTCGCGTATTCGCCTCTCAAACAAATGCTGCAGCATTTGTTTGAGAGGCGAATAAACAGCTATAAACATAGAAAAAAAACAAAAAATATAGTAACCAAATTGCAGATGCATACTTTGCCTTGACAGCTGCGAGGCTGTCTACCACAAAAAATAAAGAGCCTCAGGGCGAACCAGATGACCTCCTGGTCCCCTGCTCCATTGTGCGATGCTAGATTCATAACTGGACCAAAATTAGAAAAAGAAAAAAAGAAATAGGTTAAAGGAATATTCAAACCTTTTGCTTACCCACAAAAAAAAGATCAAGTAAGCTTCAATAACATATTGGATCTTGAGTCACGTCCAATATACATAAGGGTACATATGAATGTATAGACATCCCTAGGAGAAGAGCAACACAAAGACAGAGCAAAAAGAACAAAATCTGAATTCAGGTGATCATAGCTGCATTCGATTCAGAAGAAAGGAGAAAATCCTCTAGGTCTTGAGGATTATGAAACATCTTGGTTTGATTATTGTAGGTAACTCTCATTTGAGCTGGGTATAATAGCCCATATTTAGCTCCTAGAGCCTGCAAACGAGGCCTCAACGCCAACAGCAATTTATGTTTTAGAGCCGTAGTTTTAGCCAGATCAGGAACAAAAAGAATGGTGTGCCCCTGGTAAGTAAGAGGTGTCTTGCTTCACGCTGCGGCAAAAATCTGAAGGACCTGCGGATATCGCAAGATCTTAAGAATCAGTGGTCTGGGAAATCTGGAATGCTTAGGAGGCCGCAATGGTATCCTGTGGGCTCTTTCCAGATCAAATGGTTGATCAAAAGAAATTTGTAAAATAGTAGGAATAAATTTTACCAGAAATTGTATACAATCCGTTCTTTCTGCACCTTCCGGAATACCCAAAATGCGGATATTGTTCCTGCGATTACGATTAGAGAGATCCTCAAAATCTGCTTTGAGTTGCTCCAATTCTTTAGTTAAATTGGGGAGTGGCGCAGTTGTTAATAAAAGGGTCGAAATCTGCGATTCAGCGTCATCCAGTTTTGTTTGAAAGGAATCCATGCAGTTAGTAAGTAATTGAAGATCGGAGCGTATGGCGGTAGTATGATCGACGTTAAGTTGTATTAAATCTTTCAATTGTTTTAACTCAGTTTAAACTAGATCCGCGGAAGCCATGTTTTTCATAGAAGGCGCTTTGTCTGGAGTAGGGGGATCTTGTTTAGAACGCTTCGTACCTGCTGAGGCAGCAAAGACAGCTTCAATTTTCCCTGGTTTCGATACCGCCATTATTGAAGAGACACAAAGTCCATTAAAAAAAAGATAGAAAAAGCGATGGTCCAGTTTAAACGAAGAAAGACGGAGCGGGGACTCATGGAGCCTTAGACTCAGGCGGCCATCTTGTGCATTGCGCGAGAGCGCCCCCCCTGTGCCATTTATTTTAGGTACTTGAACACACTTTTTGCAAACAGTGCATACAAAAACAAAATGAAATAACAGACAATGTTGTTGATATTGTCTAGGTCAATTAAAATGAATGCATATCTCTAATATGTACAATAGACACAAAAAGAGGGAAAACCAAGTTGAAAATGGGACTTTAATAGTACAATCCTTTCCTTCTTAAAGGGTGCTATGGTCTGTTCAAACATGTTAGGCACTGTATTGTAGAGATGTGAATCGTGTGCCAGATCGTCTTAACGATCAGATTTGGCTGGGGGGGGGGGGGGGGGGGAAATCTGATCGTTAAGATATGTGAATTGGAATCGTTTCCGATTCCAATTCACATTGCTAATTTTTTTTTTAGGGAGGCCCGTGCCGCTAAAAAAAAACCAACCCACCTGACCCTTTAAATCGACCCCCCCCTCCCGACCCCCCCAAAACCTTTTAAAATTACCTGGTGGTCCAGGGGGGCCTCAGGGAGAGATCCAGGGGGGCCTCAGGGAGAGGAGAGATCCAGGGGGGCCTCAGGAAGAGATTTGCCGTTCCCAGGCATCAGCTGTTCTAAAAAAAAAAATGGCGCCGATGCCCCTTTGCCCTTACCATGTGACAGGGTATCCGTGCCATTGGCCGGCCCCTGTCACGTGGTAGGAGCACGGGATGGCCGGCGCCATCTTTAAAGATGGCGCTGGCCATCTTTACTCATCAGCCTCTATTATAGAGGGTCGGGAGGGTGGGGGGTCGATTTAAAGGGTCGGGTGGGGTTTTTTTTTTATCGGGCCATCAGTGCCATTTTAATTAGTGGCAGCCAAAATGGCGCTGATGGCCTGAGAGCGGGAGATCGCGCCGGGACCCCCCCCCCCACTGGACCACCAGGTAACTTAACATTTTGGGGGGGTTCGGGAGGGTGGGGGAGGGTAAGGAATTGGTTTTAAAGGGTCGGGGTGGGATTAGGGGTTGTTTTGGTGTGCCAGTTTTCCCGCCCTCCCCCAAATAATTCCTGTGCCCTATTTAACGATACAATACAAATGCCCCTGACGATAAATCGGGGGCATTTGTATTGTATCATGCACTCTAACGATTTAGAACGATTTTAAAATTATATGACTATAATTTTAATCGTTCAAAAACGATTCACATCCCTACTGTATTGCACCACTCAGTTCAGTTTTTCTCTCCAATAATCTCTAGGATGATCTGGAACAACTCATGCAATCTTCATATGCTTAAGCCTTAAGGGGCAATTTTCAAGCTTCCCACATTGCTAGGAAGTCCAGGAGTAAATGTACATCAGTTTTCAATGTGAAAGTACAATGCATACATTCATTTTGGAAACTGGCATAGGTAGAAAACAACTACAGTCATTTGTGCCTGCTTTTTCTGCAGATTCTTTTCTCATGGAAAAAAATAACTCACCTAGATCAAAAAGAGGGGGGCGGAGTCAAGATGGCCGCCGGACTGCTTAGCTCGGCGTGAGACCTCTGGCTAAGAGTCAAAAATTTATTTTTCCTGCGAAACCTTACCTAAAATGGGGAGGAAGCGAAAACCGAGGGGACAGTATCCTGCACTGACCCCCAGGACGCCCGTAACCGGTCCAATGGACTCTAACGTTCGTCACAGCGAAATTGGAGCGGGGCAGCAGCCGTTGGAGAGTGGGGGAGGAGAAGTTGAGCTCCCTGCTCTCCCGGGCTCAACATCTTCGTTCAGCTCCGCAGAGAGGACTCCTCCGGTAAATCCTGTGGTTGCAAGAAGAGCCTCATCGGAGGTGTTTGCACTCAAGACCGGAGTGTTTTGGGGGCGAGCCAGTCAGGACCGGGTGAGACCCTAGCTGCAACCCAGAGCCCGCTCGAATCAACAGGGCTAACCGGAGTGGAAAGGGGAAGAGCACAGGAACCCGTGGGAGTGAGTGAAGTAAACGGAATTGTAACAACAGCAGAAATTCCCCCTCTGGTAAGACCTATGACTTTCTCATTAGAAACGCTGTGGGAGGCTATAAATGATATGAGAAACTCCATTCTTCAGCAATTAATTCCGGTAACAGAGCAAGTAAAACAGCATGACCTTAAAATTGAAGTGGTTTCAAATGAATACGTACAAATGGGAAATCAGGTATCAGCAATTAGAACTGAGCTGGATAGAGTGCAACAAAATCAAGTGGCGATTCTTAAAGAAAAGCATAATATAGCTTTAAAGATGGAAAGTCTGGAAAATTTGGTTAAAGGCAGAAATCTGCGATTTATTAACTTTCCTCAGTTACCTATGAGATCTCCTAGAGAGGTCTTTATGAGTTACCTAAAAGAATTTCTTAAAATCTCAGACTCTGGGCTACCACCAATAACCAAGATATTCTATCTGCCTAAAGCAAGAACATTATCGGGAGAACAAGGAGGAGAAGTTGAAACTTTGAGACCTGCAACTAACCAACCTTTGGAAATGGATTTATCAGCAATCCTTGAAACATCAGATTCAGAGATGGCCGTCCCGGCAACTCTTATAGTGACTTTGGCGCTAGAGACAGACAGGGAATGGCTTCTGAAATTAGTACTGAGGAATCGGAATGTAAACTATTTGGGTTGTAGAATACGTGCCTTCCCAGATGTATCTAGAGAAACTCAGAAGAAGAGAAAGGCTTTTCTGCTGTTAAGACCACAAGTATTATTAATAGGAGGGACTTTTCTTTTGAAATTCCCGTGTAAATGTGTAGTCAAATATTCAGGGAATACATATGTATTTTTTGACCCCCCCCGCAGTTGACCCAATTTTTAATTGGGAAAAATCCGTTGCCTCCAGTAGCCCCCACGGAATCTTGTATGGATACCCCTAGTCTCTCATGAATGGATAAATGTTCGCTGTAACAGTCTGGTAATTACTTTAAAAATTATTGTTATTATTTTCCTTAGGTTGTGGATACTCACCCCTCCACTAATTAGGGGACTTAAATGTTAGAGAGTGGAAATTCAAAATGTTTTTCTTATATGATGTATCAGCAATGTGGTATTTTTTTTGTGTATACCCTCTCTACTTTTCTTTTTCAAGTTTGATCTTGATAAATATCTGTAAAATTGCACAAATAATAAATAAAAAAAAACAAAAAAAAAACACCTAGATTTTCCTCCCCTGACTTAAGTGAACCTCTGAGAACATCTCCTCATGCAGCTACAAGTAGCGAGTTGTGGAACCCTGAATTAAAGGCAGGCAATTTTCTGATAGCCCATTTCACCCCGGAAAAGCAGAACTTATTTGGGTAGATGGCTTTCAAAAATTACTCTCAAATTATAAGGTATTAAAAGCAGGGATTGTACTCACATACATAGTACTTGAACAAGTCATCATAGCTGACCTTGTTAAAATGCTGCTCTAAATTTATTTATTTATTTGTTAACTTTTTTATACTGACATTCATGGGAACATCATGCCGGTTTACAATATAACTGAAAAAGGCAGAGAGTACAAAAAACAGGGAGGGGGGAAGGGGAGCAGAGGTAAAGAGAGGAGAACGAGCGGCAGCAAAGAAGGAAAGCCGTAGGGAAGACGGTAAAAGGAACAGTACCTGGGAGAGTAGGTACAAGCAGGGATAACCTTATTATAGGCACAAGAGAAGACAATATTATATGCATAAAAAATTAAAACTTTACAGAAGTCAATACTGGTTTCATGCCTTAGATTTTGTAAGTACAGTGTACTTTTTGACTGAGTGCTCTGGCATCTTGCCTAAGAGACCCGAATGATGCACAACATGTCAGTTACACTCAAAACAATTAAGCAACCTTCTCTAAATATTTAGATCTAGAGTCATCCATTTTTGGGGGACCTCGATTCATCCATTAGTGACATATGGTATTTGTTTCCCATTAAAGTTGAAAAAAACCCCATCCCAACCCTTTAAATTTAATTAACTACAACCCCCCAACCCTCCTGACCCCCCCAACACTATATATACTTAAGCACGCGACGTGCCACACACTTTCTTTGCAGGGGTGGTGTGGGGAGGTGGTCTCTGCAGAAGAAGGCTGCACTTAGAGCTAACTAGGCTAGTTAGTAAAGAGAAAAAAAGATATTTATTCTTTATTTGGCTGCAGTGCCTGTGCCAGCTAGCCCTGTTTGTTTTTTAAGCAGCTTATTTAGGTGATCTGAGACAGTCTCTCTGTGCAGGGAGAGAAGCTGCTAGCACTAGCAGTGCCATTTTGTTTTTCATGCTCTGGGCTAGGCTGCAAGCAAGCACCATTTAGGTGTTGTGGCTGGGAGAGATATATTCCATTTTTAGCTAGTTTGCTAGAATTTCCATTGGAAAATATATTTCATTGATTTTCCTGCTGTGCCAACAATTCCAACTTTTTTAAACTGAGTTTGTATAATTCAACTCAGTCTCTCTGTGCACTGGGCTTCAGTGGGCTGACAGTTTAGCAGACTGAACTTTATTATTGGGACAGTCTGTGCAGTGAAATCCCCAGTCTGCCTCTTTTGTGCTTACAAGCAAGCTGTGTGTGTGTGCACACCATACACGTTACATTAGTGCATAGCAAGGCACTGTGACAGTGGGCAGTTTAACAGACTGAACTTTATTATTGGACAGCCTGTGCAGTGAAAGCCCCAGTCTGCCTCTTTTGTGCTTACACGCAAGCTGTGTGTGTGTGCACACCACACATGTTACATCAGTGCATAGCAAGGCACTGTGACAGTGGGCAGTGGGCAGTTTAACAGACTGAACTTTATTATTGGGACAGTCTGTGCAGTAAAATCCCTAGTCTGCCTCTTTTGGGCTTACACACAAGCTGTGTGTGTGTGTGCACACCACACATGTTACATTAGTGCATAGCAAGGCACTGTGACAGTGGGCAGCCAGTAGGCACTAGGCAGTGACATTAAATCCATAATGTCAGGGAAAGCTAGATGTGGTCGAGTGATTGGGACTGGCAGAAGAGGCACTTCAAAAGGCACTAGTGCCAGTCCCCCATTAAAGTTAAAAAGGGACCTGTTGCAATCTAAACTCTTTGGAGGGGCAGGCAGTTCCATCTGGAAAAAAATGAAATCTGACCATGATGCATCGCCATCGCCACCACCTGTTTCTTACCCTGTTGTTTTGGAGGTGAGGGAAGGGGAGGCAGAGTCATACCAGACAAAATGTCGACACCCAAAAGCAGCAGGGGGACAGAAGTCTCAACTAAGACTTAGCATTGACAATGTAGCGCAGTCACTGTTTGCTTCTGATTCAGATGAAGAATCATCTTGTGTGGGATTATCAATAGAAATGGAAGAAGTAATAGGTGATGAAGCTTTAGGAGGATCTGTTAGTCCTGTCTTAGCCTTCACTTCAGTGCAGCAGAGGAGAGATGAAACTGATGAGAAGGAGGAAGAGCAGTCAGTGCAGGCACAGAGGGTGACTGAGGCCCCTGGCATTGCTTCTCATGGTGCACCCACTACTTCAGCTTCAGTGCCAGCATCCACCCCCAAGGCTTTACAGAAGGGAGGATCACGAAAGACATCTGCGATCAGAAGCCACTTTAAAGTGACGGATGACCTGCGTTTTGCTCGGTGTAATTACTGTGGCAGGGCTATTAGCAGAGGCAAGCAAATGGGACATCTATCTAATTTTGGCATGACGCATCATATGAAGAGGCAACACTCAACAAGAGTACTGCCATCTGGGGATTGTGGCAGTACCAGCCAGGGGACCCCTTCCAAGCAGCATAAAGTGGTTCAAAAGCAGCAGAGTCAGCCCATGCCCTCATCACCTTCTATCAGTCAGGTGGCAGGCCAGGAACCCCCTGACATGTGGCAGAAGCGACAACCCACCATGGAGGAAATGGGGTGGAGCATGGTAACGCTATCCCAGGGTAGGAGGCAGGCAGCCTCAAAAGTTGTAACCAGGAGCATTGAGGAAATGATTGCCCTTGATGACCAGCCCTTGCAGTTAGTGGAGAATGTGGGTTTCAAGCATTTTCTGAAGGTCGTAGTTCCAAATTACAAAGTCCCCTCCAGAATCACATTTAGCAGAAAGGTCATCCCCAGCCTGTTCAAGCAGTGTCGTAGTCGCATGCAAGCGCTGCTAGCTAAGGCAGAGGGAAGAGTGCATTTCACCTGCGATATCTGGACCACCATGAATGCTTCTCACTCTTTCCTCTTCCTGACAGCACACTGGTGGGACCTGGCTGAGGCAGGGGCAGACAGCAGCTCTATTACTGAACAAGTATCAGGGTGGAGGTGGGCTTTACTGCATACCCAACTGACGGACCAGGCCCATTCCGCAGCCAATATTCTAGCATGCATCAGACAGATGCTGGAAGGCTGGCAACTACACCAGCGAGACAGGAATCCTCAGGCAGGATTCTTTGTCACAGACAATGGTGCAAACATGGTTAAGGGAATAAACGACAGGCACTTTAAGAACATTCGATGTTTTGCATGCACACTGCACCTGGTAGTGAAGTCAGTTCTGGGGTTGGATTCCAATGACAAAGAGAATGAATACCTGCATAGGTTAATACAGAAGTGCAGAAACATAGCAGCGCACTACCACAGAAGTATGAAGGCAGGGCAGGTTCTTCGACAAAAGCAGACTGATTTGGGGATGCCTCACAAGCGTCTCATTCAAGACATTGTCACGCGATAGAATTCCACCTTTATGATTCTCGAGAGGTTAGTGGAGCTGCAGGCAACCCTTCATGAACTTTCTGGTACAATGGACATAGGTGTTCAGAATCCCCTAGGGCAGGGGTCAGGAACCTTTTTGGCTGAGAGAGCCATAAACGCCACATATTTTAAAATGTAATTCCATGAGAGCCATACAATATGTTTAAAACTAAATACAAGTAAATGTGTGCATTTTATGTAAGATCACACTTTTAAAGTACAATAAGTCTCTGAAAATATTACACCAAGCCTTAAGACACCAATACATCTCCTATTAGGAAAACGGACCAAGTCAGGCTGCTATAGAGTCCTACACAGAAACTACACGCCAGCAGAAAACCTCACCTGAATCACGTGCTGTCCCTCACCTAACATAGAATAAAGAGACCAAAACGCATAACAAGAAGCATGCAGAAAAAACTGAATTGGAAACTGCAACAAGCCAGAGTCTCTGTATGCAGTGTAACAAAGGAAAAAAGAAACATCACCCAACCTTATAAAACAAATCAAGAAATATAAAATCATCAGCAGTAAAACTGTACTAACAAAAAGAACATATTTCGAAACAGCTGATGAGTGGAATATCCAATAATTAAAAACGCATATAAAACATTTCCAGATACCAACAAAATATTTCAAAATAGCAGACACAAAGACCCAGTAATGAAAAATAATAAGGATACAAAAATTTTTATGCTCTGCATACCTGGGAACGTTTGATATCCAGGTGTCCTGAGATTGTTCTGAATTAGCAGGAGGTGGGGTGGTTTGCTTGGAACTTTCTCCTCTCTCAGTCACATACCAGCACGCTCTCTCACACTGGCTCTCAATTACACACCTATACACACATGCTCTCAGTACTCACATATACACATGTTTTTTCTCTCTCACTTATATAGGCTCTTAATTACACATTTACACACATGCTGTCTATCTTTTCACGCTTACACACACACACAGGCTTTCAATCACATAATACATGCTGTCTTTTTCTCTCACACACAGACTCTCATTCACATGCTTACAAACATGTCCTCTCTTTCTCTCATTTACACAAAGGCTCTCAATCACATACTCCCTCACCTAAATCAGCTCTCAATCACACACAGACACACATGGTCTCTCTCTCTCATTTAAACACAGGCTCTTAATCATACATACACATGATTTCTCTCACACACAAAGGATCTCAATCATACACACATACTCTTTCACACAAACAGGTTTTCAATCACAAACTTACACATACAGGTTCCCAATGGTAAACTTACATTCATGCTCTCTCTCTCTCACAGGCAGGCTCTCAATCACAGACATACTCTCTTTCACATGTACAGGCTCTCAATCATTCACATACATGCAATATCTCACACTCACACACACACACACACACAGCCCCCCTCCCCCCCGCGGCCCGGAAGAGGAAGTGGAGAGTATCGGGTGCGTGCGGCAAGAAGAGGCCACGCTAGTGCGCTCGGCATCGGCCCGAAGAAAAGAAGACTGCAGCGCGGCTCGGAGGAAAATGAAGAGGTTCAACCGCGGCCGATGGGACTCCACCTCCGCAAGGGCTGAAAATGAAGAGGTTAGCGTTGGGAGGAGGCTGCTGCTGCCGCGAGTTCCCGGGGTGGGAGAGAGAGAGAGTGAATGAGCAAACTCTCTCTCTCCCCCACCCCGGGAACTCGCGGCAGCAGCAGCCTCCTCCCAACGCTAACCTCTTCATTTTCAGCCCTCGCGGAGGCGGAGTCCCATCGGCCGCGGCTGAAGCTCTTCATTTTCCTCCGAGCCGCGCTGCAGTCTTCTTTTCTTCGGGCCGATGCCGAGCGCACTAGCGTGGCCTCTTCTTGCCGCGCACGCACCCGATACTCTCCACTTCCTCTTCCGGGCCGTGGGGGGAGAAGAAGAGAGCATGCCGGTGCCGCTGACTCCAGCTGTCCTGCCGCGTTCCGCCCGGGCTGACAGCATTTTAAGCCCGGGCGGAGGAGGACCGGGGAGCAGCTGGATCAGCGGGAAAGAGTGGCGACTGTCTGCGAGCCAGATGCAGCCCTCAAAAGAGCCATATCTGGCTCGCGAGCCATGGGTTCCCGACCCCTGCCCTAGGGCATCATGATTGGTTAGTCATGAGTCAGCTGGTAAAAATCCTGCAGCCCTTCAAGAATGTCACGGAGGAGCTGAGTTCCAGAAGTGCCACCTTGGATGACATCATCCCTATAGTTAATTTCCTGATGCTGCCTTGGAGGAAGAAGGTCTCATGATTGGAGAGCATCAACCTGGTGCAGCGGAAAGGATCCTGTAGCAAGGACCTGCTCTCCAGGTGATGCAGTGTCCTTTCGCACCGAGGATATCTCCCCAAGACCTACTGCCCAGGAGGGAAGGGTTAGGTCGGCCGTCATGGTTGGTGATTTGATTATTAGGAATGTAGATAGCTGGGTGGCTGGTGGGCGTGAGGATCGCCTGGTAACATGCCTACCTGGTGCAAAGGTGGCGGACCTCACGTGTCACCTAGATAGGATTTTAGACAGTGCTGGGGAGGAGCTGGCTGACATGGGTACCAACGACATAGGAAAATGTGGGAGGAAGGTTCTGGAAGCTAAATTTAGGCTCTTAGGTAGAAAGCTTAAAATCAGAACCTACAGGATAGCATTCTCTGAAATGCTTCCTGTTCCACATGCAGGTCATCAGAGACAGGCAGAGCTCCGGAGTCTCAATGCGTGGATGAGACGATGGTGCAAAGAAGAGGGATTCAGTTTTGTTAGGAACTGGGAAACCTTTTGGGGAAGGGGGAGTCTCTTCCGAAAGGATGGGCTCCACCTTAATCAGGGTGGAACCAGACTGCTGGCACTAACCTTTAAAAAGGAGATAGAGCAGCTTTTAAACTAGAACAAAGGGGAAAGCCGACAGTCGCTCAGCAGCGCATGGTTCGGAAAGAGGTATCTTCAAAGGATACTAATGATGCATTAGAATTAGGGCATCCTGACAGTGAGGTTCCAATAATAAGAAAAGTAGTCCAAGTTCCAGTAACTAAAAACTCACCTGAGCTAAAAATTTCTAACTTATCCCTACTTATGTTTTCCTTTTACATCACAGTATGACTGTTGGGGATGCTTGTGGGGTGGGGGGGGGGGGGGGGAGGGTGAGCTATGGTTCTTATTCCTGTTGGGGCATGTAACTGCGTTTTCTTAGTTTTACTGCCTGTCAGACACTGCAGTGTACCTCTGTCTGATGGGCTTGTTCTTGTTTTTATCTGTCTAAAACGCAATAAAAATTGTTTATACTAAAAAGCAGAATGAAAATACAAACAAAAAACAAACTTTGAAATGTTTGTATGCTAATGCCAGAAGTCTAAGAAGAAAGATGGGAGAATTAGAATGTATAGCAGTGAATGATGACATAGACTTCATTGGCATCTCAGAGACATGGTGGAAGGAGGACAACCAATGGGACAGTACTATACCGGGGTACAAATTATATCGCAAAGACAGAGAGGAGCACCCGGGAGGCGGTGTGGCTTTTTATGTCTGGGATGGCATAGAGTCCAATAGGACAAACATCCTGCATGAGACTAAATGCACAATTGAATCTTTATGGATAGAAATCCCTTGTGTGTCGGGGAAGACACACCTGGTCCACCTGGTCAAGATGGTGAGACTGACAGTGAAATGCTAAGAGAAATTAGGGAAGCTAACCAAATTGGTAGTGCGGTAATAATGGGAGACTTCAATTACCCCAATATTGACTGGGTAAATGTATCATTGGGACACGCTAGAGAGATAAATTTCCTGGATGGAATAAATGATAGCTTTATGGAGCTATTGGTTCAGGAACCGATGAGAGAGGGAGCAATTTTAGATCTAATTCTCAGTGGAGCACAGGATTTGGTGAGAGAGGTAACGGTGGTGGGGCCACTTGGCAATAGTGATCATAATATGATCAAATTTGAATTAAAGACTGGAAGGAGGACAGTAAGCAAATCCACGGCTCTCGTGCTAAACTTTCAAAAGGGAAACTTTGATAAAATGAGAAAAATTGTAGAAAAAAACTGAAAGGAGCAGCTACAAAAGTAAAATGTGTGCAAGAGGTGTGGTCATTGTTAAAAAATACCATTCTAGAAGCACAGTCCAGATGTATTCCACACATTAAGAAAGGTGGAAAGAAGGCAAAATGATTACCGGCATGGTTAAAAGGGGAGGTGAAATGTGGGTGAAGGATAAAAAGTATATTTATTATGATCCGGAATGTTTAGAAAAGTTCTTAGAAGAGCAGAGATCCCAAAGTGAGAGGAGTAGTGCCTCTAACCAAGAATAATGTTGGAATTATAAGATGAATCTGAGATACTTCTGTATTTAAAGTTTAAGGATTTATCCCTTTGTTATTTGAATTTGCTTATTTAATGGCTCCCAACACTTGTTTAGTAATTGGGAGAAGGTGATGAATTAATTATTAGAGTATCATTTATTTTGAAGAATACAGTGATGTATGTATGGTAACCTCTCTTCCTCAAAATAATTTTCCTTGTATGAATATTATATATACATTTTTTGATTTACTTTGTAAATTAAAATGATAAATAAAAAAAAAAAAGGGGAGGTGAAAGAAGCTATTTTAGCCAAAAGATCTTCATTCAAAAATTGGAAGAAGGATGCAACAGGATAATGCATAAACGTTGGCAAGTTAAATGTAAGACATTGATAAGACAGGCTAAGAGAGAATTTGAAAAGAAGCTGGCCATAGAGGCAAAAACTAACTGTAAAAACTTTTTTTAAATATATCCGAAGCAGAAAGCCTGTGAGGGAGTCAGTTGGACCATTAGATGATCGAGGAGTTAAAGGGGCACTTAGAGAAGATAAGGCCATCGCGGAAAGATTAAATGATTTCTTTGCTTCGGTGTTTACTGAAGAGGATGTTGGGGAAGTACCAGTACGGGAGAAGGTTTTCATGGGTAATTATTCAGATGGACTGAACCAAATGATGGTGAACCTAGAAGATGTGGTAGACCTGATTGACAAATTGAAGAGTAGTAAATCACCCGGACCGGATGGTATACACCCCAGAGTTCTGAAGGAACTAAAAAATGAAATTTCAGATCTATTATTAAAATTTTGTAACCTATCATTAAAATCATCCATTGTACCTGAAGACTGGAGGATAGCTAATGTAACCCCAATATTTAAAAATAGCTCCAGGGGCGATCCGGGAAACTACAGACCGGTTAGCCTGACTTCAGTGCCAGGAAAAATAGTGGAAAGTGTTCTAAACATCAAAATCACAGAACATATAGAAAGACATGGTTTAATGGAACAAAGTCAGCATGGCTTCATCCAAGGCAAGTCTTGTCTCACAAATCAGCTTTACTTTTTTGAAGAAGTTAATAAACATGTGGATAAAGGTGAACCGGTAGATGTAGTGTACTTGGATTTTTGGAAGGCGTTTGACAAAGTTCCTCATGAGAGGCTTCTAGGAAAAGTAAAAAGTCATGGGATAGGTGGTGATGTCCTTTCGTGGATTACAAACTGGCTAAAAGACAGGAAACAGAGAGTAATATTAAATGGACAATTTTCTCAGTGGAAGAGAGTGGGCAGTGGAGTGCCTCCAGGCAGATCTTGAAGAACCAGATCAGCACGCTCCCACAGAGGCCTTACCATACAGAAGGAAAAGGATGTAGGTTGTCTTTGTGATCACATCTGGGAAGTAAGCCGATTGCAGGCAGAAGTGCATATTACATTGATTCAGGAAACCCCTGCACATAAGGGGGTTCCCTGAGAAGCGAGGAGGTACCAGCAAGGGCACGATAGGCCATGGGACCAGTATGTTGGTGGAAGAATTGAGTTTGGAAGACGTTGTGGCGGCAGTTGCAGTGGCATCTAAACGAGTGCTCAAGTTATCAATGGCTGCTGCCAGTGTTTCTAGGAACTTTTGCTGCTCACTGATTCATTGTGCCAGGCCAGGGATGGCCTTTATAGCTGAGACCTCTGCCGGGTCCATGGACTTGGCAATCTGTTAGGAGTCGTGTGTTTCATGGACCCTTGGCCTGAGGTGAGGGTTGATACCACCTGCGGGGAGGAGCCCCACAGGCCTCACCGTCAGGAGGCAAGGCCAGCTGTAGCAGGAGGTCTGGTAGTAGTGGCAGAGATAGTCGACCTGTGTCACAACCACGTGATCGCAGGAGCTTGTAGAGAAGATACTGTGAGGTGTCCCGAGGAGCGGGGTAAGAGACACAGTTCGGAGGGAACCCACAGTACTCAGGTAGGACTGGAGATACAAATAACAGAACAGGAGCCTCTGACATAGGAGCGCTAGGCAGGCCCCGAGGAGTGAGGAGCACAAGACAGGAATTTCAGGAGGAATGCAGCAGAGACTGTCCCAAGGGGCGGGACAGCGTAGCGAGTGAGGCTCTGGTGTGATGACTTAGGCTGACCTGAGGAGCGGGGAAGCCCAAGACGAATCTCTGAAGTAGCGGGGGCTGCGCACGATGGAATCTCTGGTAGAGAAACAAGGCACTGCCCCGAGGAGCGGGGAAGCATGGAACACAGTCACTGGTGTAGAATGTGGGCACTGCCCCGAGGAGTTGGGATGCACGAAGTACAGTTACTGGTGTAGAACATAGGCACTACCCCAAGGAGCGGGGAAGCATGGAGTGCAGTCTCCAAAGCAGTAAGATGGTTCAAGGGACAACCCCGAGAAGCAGGGAAGCCGGCAGGCAGGGTCCCTGGAAGGCGCAGGGGCTACCCTGAGGAGCAGGGAAGCCTGGAGACCAGGTCTCCAACTGGAACACAAGCAGGCCCCCGAGGAGAGGGTACCCGAGCCAGAGTCCAGAGCCGCAGGAAGATCCGATACAGGAACCAAAGGTCCAAGGAGACAGGAGCAAACACCAGTAGGCGAAAGAACTAGTTGCCAAGTCAGCTAGCAAAGGGCAAAGGAGGTGCTTATGAATCCCAACCTTGTGATGTCATCAGTCGGGGACGCCCCTGAGGTTCCCGCCATTGGATCTTCAAAGGTAGACCCGGTGGCGCGTGCACCTAGGAAGGCCCGGAGTCAGCGTGGGTGGTGGCGGCATCCCGGCCACCATAAGGAGCCTTGAGAACCCAGAGATATGCAGCGGTAGTGGCTAGCCGCAGCCGCGAGCTGACCCTGAGAAGAGAGTAGGGCAACACATGTCGTGAGTTGAATCGGTCGCAGCCGTCTGCGACCGACGGTCATAACACTGGGTGCCACCGATATGGAAAAAATAACTTGCAAGGGTTATGTACTGATTGTATTTCAAAACTATTCATCCCAGGGAACTCTTATAGCTTAGCCAAACTTTTAAGTCAGTTCAGTTCAAATGCTGTTTTAATATGATCTGTGAGCATTTGCACACACAGTGCTTATCAAAGGCTGTGATAGCTTTTATTGAACTCACGATATTGCATATGACCTTTCAAGACCATAGAAGCCCCTCCTATTGATGTTGATTGAAGAGGAAACTTACATGATCTCAAAAGCCCACACATAAATGATTTCAAAAGCCCACACATTAAATGACTTCTTTGCTTACATGATCTCAAAAGCCCACACATAAATGATTTCAAAAGCCCACACATTAAATGATTTCTTTGCTTCGGTGTTTACTGAAGAGGATGTTGGGGAGGTACCCGTAATGGAGAAGGTTTTCATGGGTAATGATTCAGATGGACTGAATCAAATCACGGTGAACCTAGAAGATGTGGTAGACCTGATTGACAAACTGAAGAGTAGTAAATCACCTGGACCGGATGGTATACACCCCAGAGTTCTGAAGGAACTAAAAAATGAAATTTCAGACCTATTAGTAAAAATTTGTAACTTATCATTAAAATCATCCATTGTACCTGAAGACTGGAAGATAGCAAATGTAACCCCAATATTTAAAAAGGGCTCCAGGGGCGATCCGGGAAACTACAGACCGGTTAGCCTGACTTCAGTGCCAGGAAAAATAGTGGAAAGTGTTCTAAACATCAAAATCACAGAACATATAGAAAGACATGGTTTAATGGAACAAAGTCAGCATGGCTTTACCCAGGGCAAGTCTTGCCTCACAAATCTGCTTCACTTTTTTGAAGGAGTTAATAAACATGTGGATAAAGGTGAACCGGTAGATATAGTATACTTGGATTTTCAGAAGGCGTTTGACAAAGTTCCTCATGAGAGGCTTCTAGGAAAAGTAAAAAGTCATGGGATAGGTGGCGATGTCCTTTCATGGATTGCAAACTGGCTAAAAGACAGGAAACAGAGAGTAGGATTAAATGGGCAATTTTCTCAGTGGAAGAGAGTGGACAGTGGAGTGCCTCAGGGATCTGTATTGGAACCCTTACTGTTCAATATATTTATAAATGATCTGGAAAGAAATACGACGAGTGAGATAATCAAATTTGCAGATGACACAAAATTGTTCAGAGTAGTTAAATCACAAGCAGATTGTGATAAATTGCAGGAAGACCTTGTGAGACTGGAAAATTGGGCATCCAAATGGCAGATGAAATTTAATGTGGATAAGTGCAAGGTGATGCATATAGGGAAAAATAACCCATGCTATAATTACACAATGTTGGGTTCCATATTAGGTGCTACAACCCAAGAAAGAGATCTAGGTGTCATAGTGGATAACACATTGAAATCGTCGGTTCAGTGTGCTGCGGCAGTCAAAAAAGCAAACAGAATGTTGGGAATTATTAGAAAGGGAATGATGAATTAAATGGAAAATGTCATAATGCCTCTGTATCGCTCCATGGTGAGACCGCACCTTGAATACTGTGTACAATTCTGGTCGCCGCATCTCAAAAAAGATATAATTGCGATGGAGAAGGTACAGAGAAGGGCTACCAAAATGATAAAGGGAATGGAACAACTCCCCTATGAGGAAAGACTAAAGAGGTTAGGACTTTTCAGCTTGGAGAAGAGACGACTGAGGGGGGATATGATAAAGGTGTTTAAAATCATGAGAGGTCTAGAACGGGTAGATGTGGATCGGTTATTTACTCTTTCGGATAGTAGAAAGACTAGGGGGCACTCCATGAAGTTAGCATGGGGCACATTTAAAACTAATTGGAGAAAGTTCTTTTTTACTCAACGCACAATTAAACTCTGGAATTTGTTGCCAGAGAATGTGGTTCGTGCAGTTAGTATAGCTGTGTTTAAAAAAGGATTGGATACGTTCTTGGAGGAGAAGTCCATTACCTGCTATTAAGTTCACTTAGAGAATAGCCATTGCCATTAGCAATGGTTACATGGAATAGACTTGGTTTTTGGGTACTTGCCAGGTTCTTGTAGCCTGGATTGGCCACTGTTGGAAACAGGATGCTGGGCTTGATGGACCCTTGGTCTGACCCAGTATGGCATTTTCTTATGTTCTTATGTTCTTATGTTCTTACATAATACTTTTGAAAAATCCATATGCTGTTCCAATAAAATTCAGCACAACCTGCCATATATGTACTTTTCCCTCCAGCTAGACCTCTGGTCTATACCACATTTGTGTTTTGAGCCTTCTTTCTCACTAAGCTCTAGCTGGCTAGTCATGTTCAGTAGTGGTGTGTGCCTGCCTGACTATAATAAATAGTAGTTGTAGTAGTAAGAATGACCCATCCAGTCCCCCAAAGCAAGGAGGTGAAATTATTGCATGGTACATCATGGAAGCTAATTCAGTTTCTGTAATGCAGTTTATAAAAAAAAGTAACAAAGATAAGTACCTGATATAGACAGCAAACCCAAGGCTCCTATGGCTTTCCTCAGAAAATGCACTGCAAAGTTCTTTTCTGCAAATAATAAAGAAGGCATTGTAAAGAGTCACTAGTGCAAGATAATTAAATTAGCAGCCAGCAACTAAACTCGCAGAGATAGCACTGATGCCAGGATCAGTTTAGTGAGTGGGTTACCATGATGCAGAATTTGTGGAAGAGATGCTATGTCGCCTGATTTATCTGGGTAGAACAGTTCCTTTATTAACTATAAACAGATGGAAACAGCAATAAGAGTCCAAGACATACTTTGCCAGTGGGTGTGCAATGCATCTCCTGCTTATAATGGAGTTGCACCGTGAAAGAGGCTTGACTTGGCTAACCTGAGGTGACTTTTGGAGTCATGGATTTACTTCTCTAATGCAGCAAAGCCAGAAGCTTGGCAGGATATGAAGCTGGCCAAATGTGAACAGCGCAGATGAGCAATCCAGCTCAGATCACAAACAAATGCTCACATAACGTTTGCAAACGAGTGGGGAAAGGGGCCCCTGATCCTCACCCCATGCCTGTAATATTGGTCAGCAGATGTTATAGAAAAGACAAGGAAAGTAAACCAAAGAAATCTGAGATTATCACATCTGAAGAAGCAATACAAAACTTCCCGCAACAAAGTGTGCCTGGACATATTTTGATGGTGAAACAATACAAATAAATAGTCTTGAAAATGCAGTATGTGAATGAAATTACACTATCACTATATTGTGCTTTGAAAAAAATATATCATTCTTATTATGACATTTTTCATTTCCTTCTGCAACCCCCATTGCTTTATCCTAAAATTACTCCTCAGCCTCCATTGCTCACTTTCTCACATCTTGCCCCCAGCCCCCAATACTGGATCAAACCACCCCTTTCCACCCCCACCTTTCCAGCTAACCCCCCTTTTAGGCCTCCCCCACCCCCACCCTTCAACTGGTTCTCCCTCTCCAACGAATCCACCCTGCCACAGCTTCTGCAGAGCAGCGTGGGCAAGAGGAGTAAGAAAGTGGTGGTGCCTTAGGTCCCTTCTCCTCCTTCTTGCTCAGAGCCCGAATAATAGTCAGATTTGAATCAAATGCAGCATGCTGGCTCCAGGCAGCAGAGTGGGAGGATGCAGTGGAGGTGGCATCACTCATCTATTCCTCCTGCAGGCTTCTACTGATGCTGGTGGTTGGTGAGATGCAGAGAGGGTAGGCTCAGGCTGGCAAAGAGCGCATCAGCGACTTTTCTCTTTCTGGGCCTTTGGTAGTGACAAGCAGGCTCTGCGATTTAGTATAGACTGCCAGCAAGGGGACGAGACTAAGGGTAGGCCAACCATGATTTATTATTTATTTATTTATTTATTTATTTGTTTATTTAGAGATTTTTATATACCGCAGTACGTAAGGATATACATCACCGCGGTTTACATTTAACAATAACTTAGCAACAGGCTTTACAATTGACATTATTAACTAGAATTAGAAATTAATTACAAATAACAGGATTGACGGAGAAACAGTCTGTACAGACCGTGGACCATCCATTAGAGTTTAACATACAATAATGAAATTGAAGTAACTAAAAATATTTACGAACCAACACTAAACCATAGAGCAAAAAATACAATAACGGTGCTGAGTGGGAATACAAATTCAATATTGATCAATGGATAATTCTATTATATAAAATCAATTAAAATATCATAATCGGGGATGGTGCAGGCAAAAGGGAGGTGAAGATAATGATAGTGGCAACATTTTTCTCCCCTGGCCTGTGGCAGGTGACAATGCAGGAGAGCGTAATAGAGTGCGGGTTGGCAATTTGGTGACAATATTTCAACGTAATAAGTAAATAAATAAATACTGCTGTGCCTCTTTCTTGTCGTGTGGCACCAGTCTCCTCCCTTCCTAGGCCAGCAGAGCGCTGCAAGTGTGGACACGCCCAGAAAAGCGCAGGCTTTTCTTGCAGCATCAGTGAACTCGCAACAGGTGCACAAGGACACGGAAGCTGGGCGTGCGCACAGCTTAGAGTGCACATTGATCACAGAAAGGAGCAGAGTCATTTCTGGCATACTTCCCTTCTGTCACTGAAAAAATGTATGTACAATTTTAACTGTACCGCAATAAAAATTGTTTTATGTAGGAAGCATTTAATGTAGTAGTATAATAAATGAATAAAAGTGGCTAATTTGCACAGTATGTCTGGAATCAGAGAGACATCATCAAGCCCATTTTAGCAGAAAAATATAAATATTTTTTAGACACATCTTGATTTTTGGTAGCTGGCACAGATAATTAATTATTGGTGTTTTATGACTAGTTTCTCTTGCAGAAAAATCTGAAGAGCCCTTGTTTTGTTTTGTTTTGTAGTGTGGCATACTGTGATGGTGCCCTTATTTGACTCTGGAGCCTGATTCATGACAGATTCTGTTCTGAATCTATGCCAGAGAGATGGTTATATCCTGAACTAGACGTAAACAAAGTAGTTTGGGTGTCAACCGCATAATAATGACACACCGTTTCTATGACTTGCCTGTGGTAAGGCTGCGGGGAAACTACAGAAAGCAAGGTGGAAGAGGAAGAGACTCGGGGCAGTGGAAGATGATTAGAATTTTGACTTAAAGAGAGAATTAAATTACCAGAATTAAGGCTGAGCTGCAGTTTGATAAAAGAACAACTCTTGGACTGCCCTCTGTCTAGTACTGCTGGCAGCGAATTCTCCAAGAAAGAGGAGAGGCCATTTTGCTGGAGTCTCAGAGAGAGGCCTGCCATCCTCTACAAAACCCTAATCTCTCACCTGTGGTGCAGAAGTAACCTCTTGGGGGGCACTGGGAAAAGGGATTTATGTTAATGAAGAGACCCACTGTAGAAAAAAAAACCTTACAAGAAGCACTAGAGGCATCCAAAGGAAAGACAAATTCTGATAAGGGATTCTATAGTGAAGGAAGGGATTCTATAGTGAGGGATACGGAGCTGGATAATAATCATGGGGGATTGGAAAGTTATTTGCTTTCTAGGTACCTCAGCTTGCAGGGACAAAGAGAGAATCCACAGGAAACCTAGAGAAATATAGAAGAAAGATGAACTAAAATATAATTTGACAGCAAGGTATAAATGGCCTGGCAATCAGCTAACAAAGATTCAAAAATTGTTCAAGATGTTGTGGAAGGGTGTTGGACAGTTAGCCAAAAGTGATCTTCTCAGAGGTCCTACCTGCCTACAATGGGAAAAGAAGGAATTGTCCTTACAAAACTGTGAAGGAATGAGGGGTTTGGGAATGCATGGTGACTGGGGATGGATTTTTACAAATGAGATAGTTTACATCCATTTAAGAAGGCTAAGCCTTTGCCATTATTTCAAGTGCTATTTAGACCAACATTTAAACTAAGCAAGGGGGAAGGACAAACTACTCACCTCCACAAGCTAAAGCAAATGAAGAAAATAAGATATGTCTTGAAAGAATAAAAGTCCAACATAATTCAGACAACATACGGAAGACAGCAAGTAAAAGCAGAGGAGACATAACTTCTAAACTGGTTAATGGAAAAATAAGGAGAGAACAAAAGGAAGCAAAGAGAGAGCGAGGTGGAGCATTTGCCGTATGTGCAAATGTCCAAAGTCGTTAATAAATTGGATTATTTAGCCATTTAACCATTTTATATTCCATCGTTCCAAATGAAGATCACAGTGGTTTACATCTTGACATGAATGTTATAGGAAGCCAATTACATTCACTTGATGTGTTCATATATCATCCATTAAGTGTTAGACACATACATTGAATAAGGTGGTCAGAGGTGGTGAGATATGTAGGGATGAAGAGGCAGGGATGAAGTAGAACTTTTTGCATAAGGAACCAGAGAGATATAAAGTTAGGGGTTGAGAGGAGATGTTTCAGATATATTTATTTGGACTGGGATGGAAGGTAACTTGGTAATCAGTTCTTTAGTTAGGTTCATAATACATTTTTCCATGTAGGAATAAGTACTAATTTCAGAAAAGGTTAAGTTAGGTTATATGCATTTTGAAATAACCATGTTTTAAGGTCATGTTTGAATTTCTTTGTTTCAATTGTCAGATGTAGAGTCTCAGATAGAGAGTTCCAAAGTATAGAGCCTGCAATGGAGAACATACAGTCTCTTATTTTTGTCCAATGTGTATTCTGTAATGATGGCACAGCTAGTAATCCTTTATTATGAGATCTTAGTGATCTCTATGGCTTGTATGGTAGTAGCACTGTCCCTACCAAAAGAGAGGTAGACTTGGATATAATTTCAATCACTAATGCTTGGTATAATGGAAAACAGGATTGGGATGGGACTATCTCAAGCTATAATCTGTTCAGAAGAGAATATAGAAAAGGAGCGGTAAGGAGTAGCCCTTCATGTTAGGAATACAATTGAAGATATTGAAATAAAGGGAGAACATGGAGAAGATGAATTACTATGCATTGTCCCATAAAAACTCAAAGATAATTTCTATGTATACGGACCACCATCACAGAGAAAGGAAGTGGATTAAAAAATAATGAGATATCATCAGGATGGTAAATAAAGGGGAGGTCCTTCTTGTAGATGACTTTAGTCTTTCAGATGTGGACTAGAGCCTATCTGCTGCAATATCAACTAGGGATGTGAATCGTTTTTCAACGATTAAAATTATCGTCCGATAATGTTTATATCGTCTTAAATCGTTATAGAACACGATACAATAGAAATTCTAACGATTTATCGTTAAAAATCGTTAAATCGTGTTAGTGCGCACTAACTCGAGTTAGTGCGCACTAACTCCCCGTTAGTGCGCACTAACTCGATTTAGTGCGCACTAACTGAAAATGATACAAATAAACACTTTCCAGGTCACTGAAGGTCAGTTAGGAATGAATATGTGTTCCTATTGGCTGGCTGCCCTCTTATCTTTTGATATTACCAAGGTTACCACTGAGGTGATGGTTGGGGGGATGGGAAATGGAACTGGAAACTAACGAACACCAACAGAAAATGAAAGAAAGTGTTCACACTTCCCAGGTCAGTAAAGGTCACTTAGGAATGAATATGTATGTATGTATTCCTATTGGCTGGCTGTGCTCTTATCTATTGATGTTACCAATATGGTTGGGGGGATGTGAAATGGAAACAGTTGGAAGCTTGACAAAAAAAGTAATGTAATGATCAGCACTCACGTGACTAGAACTTGTTTGTTTATTATTTTTGTTAGCAGGCACCTGAAATGCTAGTGCATGTTGAATTTGCCAATCACTGTGCATTTTAGAAAGGTGGTCCTGGCTGGAACTGTACACAGTTCAAATATATGTAATTGATTGTTGGTAAGTGTATTTTTTAAGTAGCCACACTGGCACCAGTATGTTTACTTTTCCTCCTACTTAACTCACTAGCTCAGCTTTGTAAGAAGGGCTTCTCTGCTTGTGTGTTGTTTTTGTTTGGTGTGAGGAGAGCAGAAACATCAGATCTTTATTCAATCTACTACAGTCATCTCTTACAGTGCCCTATCCCTATTAATACCAGGAGTGTTGTGATCTTCCTGCACACAGTGCCCTAACCCTGATACCAGTCTGAGACAGCTCCCTCCCTGCATTACTAGTGAGAGGCTGGCTTCACAGACAGGGGGGAGCTGCCTGACCCTCACTCCTGACTTCCCCCATGTCCCAGCTAGTGAATGGTGTGTGGGTGAGGGGGGGGGGGGGGAGGATGGTGAAGTCTGAGACAGCTCCCTCCCTGCATTACTAGTGAGAGGCTGGCTTCACAGACAGGGGGGAGCTGCCTGACCCTCACTCCTGACTTCCCCCATGTCCCAGCTAGTGAATGGTGTGTGGGTGAGGGGGGGGGGGGAGGATGGTGAAGTCTGAGACAGCTCCCTCCCTGCATTACTAGTGAGAGGCTGGCTTCGCAGACAGGGGGGAGCTGCCTGACCCTCACTCCTGACTTCCCCCATGTCCCAGCTAGTGAATGGTGTGTGGGTGAGGGGGGGGGGGAGGATGGTGAAGTCTGAGACAGCTCCCTCCCTGCATTACTAGTGAGAGGCTGGCTTCACAGACAGGGGGGAGCTGCCTGACCCTCACTCCTGACTTCCCCCATGTCCCAGCTAGTGAATGGTGTGTGGGTGAGGGGGGGGGGGGGGAGGATGGTGAAGTCTGAGACAGCTCCCTCCCTGCATTACTAGTGAGAGGCTGGCTTCACAGACAGGGGGGAGCTGCCTGACCCTCACTCCTGACTTCCCCCATGTCCCAGCTAGTGAATGGTGTCTGGGTGAGGGGGGGGGGGGAGGATGGTGAAGTCTGAGACAGCTCCCTCCCTGCATTACTAGTGAGAGGCTGGCTTCACAGACAGGGGGGAGCTGCCTGTCCCTCACTCCTGACTTCCCCCATGTCCCAGCTAGTGAATGGTGTGTGGGTGAGGGGGGGGGTGGATGGTGAAGTCTGAGACAGCTCCCTCCCTGCATTACTAGTGAGAGGCTGGCTTCACAGACAGGGGGGAGCTGCCTGACCCTCACTCCTGACTTCCCCCATGTCCCAGCTAGTGAATGGTGTGTGGGTGAGGGGGGGGGGAGGATGGTGAAGTCTGAGACAGCTCCCTCCCTGCATTACTAGTGAGAGGCTGGCTTCGCAGACAGGGGGGAGCTGCCTGACCCTCACTCCTGACTTCCCCCATGTCCCAGCTAGTGAATGGTGTGTGGGTGAGGGGGGGGGGGGGGATGGTGAAGTCTGAGACAGCTCCCTCCCTGCATTACTAGTGAGAGGCTGGCTTCACAGACAGGGGGGAGCTGCCTGACCCTCACTCCTGACTTCCCCCATGTCCCAGCTAGTGAATGGTGTGTGGGTGAGGGGGTGGGGGTGGATGGTGAAGTCTGAGACAGCTCCCTCCCTGCATTACTAGTGAGAGGCTGGCTTCACAGACAGGGGGGAGCTGCCTGACCCTCACTCCTGACTTCCCCCATGTCCCAGCTAGTGAATGGTGTGTGGGTGAGGGGGGGGGGGGTGGATGGTGAAGTCTGAGACAGCTCCCTCCCTGCATTACTAGTGAGAGGCTGGCTTCACAGACAGGGGGGAGCTGCCTGACCCTCACTCCTCCGGGGTATTGTGATCTTCCTGCACACAGTGCCCTATCCCTGATACCAGGGGTGTTGTGATCTTCCTGCATGCAGTGCCCTATCCCTATTAATACCAGGAGTGTTGTGATCTTCCTGCATGCAGTGCCCTATCCCTATTAATACCAGGAGTGTTGTGATCTTCCTGCATGCAGTGCCCTATCCCTGATATCGGGATGTGTGCAAGAAGATCACAACACCCCCGGTATGAGGAATAGGGCACTGCGTGCAGGAAGATCACAACACTCCCAGTATCAGGAATAGGGCACTGTGTGCAGGAAGATCACAACACCCCTGGTATTAGGGATAGGGCACTGTGTGCAGGAAGATCACAACACTCCTGGTATTAATAGGGATAGGGCACTGTGTGCAGGAAGATCACAATACCCCTGGTATCAGGGTTAGGGCACAAGTTCTAGTCACATTGACTGATCACATTACTTGTTTTGTCAAGCTACCAACTGTTTCCATTTCCCATCCCCCATATACTGTCAGTAGGAAACTTGGTAACATGAATAAATAAGAGGGCAGCCAATAGGAATACATATTCATTCCTAAACTGACCTTAACTGACCTGAAAAGTGTCAAATTGTATCATTTTCAGTTAGTGCGCACTAACTCCCAGTTAGTGCGCACTAACTCCCGTTAGTGCGCACTAACTCGAGTTAGTGCGCACTAATCGGAAAAAAACGATTTTTAACGATTTTTTAACTAAAAAATCGTGCCTAAGACGATTTTCTTGCCCTGCCACACGATTTCTATCGTTAAGACGATATGAAAAACGATTCACATCCCTAATATCAACAAGGAATAAGAAGTCACAAATGCACAACAAGGGGCTTTCCTTGGATGGAAGAGCCCATGCATCCTTTTCATGGGACAAAAGAATGAGCTAAAGGAGCTTGCCCTTTGTGTACCCCTTTGTGCATACCTGAGTCATCTAGAGCCTTTTCATTGCGACTGAGATCAAGGACTGTGACAATTACTTCTTAAAGGGAGAGTCCATTCCCATGATCTGAGGAATATACTGGTATTTCTCCCAAACCCAAAATAGGTTAACTAGAGACTTAACTGATCTAACTAAATATATATTGTATTCCTCTCCTAAGATCACTGGAAGTCAGTCAGGAACAGGAACCAGGAACAGTGTGGCAAACAGCTACTCCGAAGATTTTGACCTATTGCCTAGGCGTTTGAGGCCGGTCAGAGCCGGACTTAAATAGGGGAGAGCCAGTGACATCATCAGCGGATGCCGCGATGGATTTTCCCACCACAAGCCCTTTAAATAAGCTGAGTCACGTGTGCGCCTAGGGACGCCCTGCTCAACTGAGCAGTGCCACTAGAATGGCATTGTTCGGCCCATGCAGCGGCCTTCTCTGTCTTTACTCAAGGGCCCATTGCCAAGTCAGTAGCCCCCCTCCAGCCCTGGGCAGAAGGTGAGACCAGCTGGGTGTGGGCTGACCCATGACTGGCCAAATGCAACAGTACCCCCTCCTCTATAACCCCCCCCCATAAGGGGCCTGGGTTTCTTAAGGTGTGAAGCATGGAACACCCTTAGAATGTTCTTGTCCAAGATGTTCGAGGCAGATTCTCATGTATTTTCCTCTGGGTCATATCCCTCCCAGGAGATCATGTATTCCCACCTTTTTTTCCAACACTGAATGTCCAGGATCTCGTAAACTTGATAGACCTAGTTCTCTTCGGTGGATACCTCTTGAGATCTTGGTACCTTCCGGAATTGCCAAATGAGGACTAAGGGCTTGAGGAGGGAGACATGGGAGACATGGAAGACATTATGGACTCCCAAAGAAGTGAATAGGTGCAGTTGATAGGTAATAGGCCCCACCTGACGGGAAACAGGGAATGGCCCGATGTAATGAGGTGTGAGCCTTATGGAAGGCATTATGAGCCAGATATGGTGGATACTCAGCCAAACCTTGCCCCCAGGTCTAAACTACGCTACCGGCCGCCAGTGAGCATCCATTGGTTTTTGAGCAACTTTCCGAAGCATCTCTTCCATACAAATCCAGAGTTCCTGGAGCTCCTGAGTGGTTAGTTGGGCTGCTGGGGAAGGAATGGACAATGGGACTGGCAGCGGAGGAGAAAGCTGTCTTCCATACACAATCTAAAATGGTGATGATCCCATGGCAGAGCTAATTTGGGAATTGTGGGAGAATTCTGCCCATGGAAGGAGAGCTGCCCTATATTAAAGTTTAGAAAGATGGTCAAGGCTTGTCTATTTCACCAGGCCTTTGCTGGTTAAGAAAGATGGTGCTGTGAAGATCGTGGCATACATGACTCCCTAACAATGTTACAGGTTTTAGGAAGTCTGTTAGGATTTGTTGGTATGTGGGTCCTGGGCTGAGGTGAGAGATGGTACCGCCCACAGGGAAGAGTCCTGTGAGCCTCACCGTCGAGAGGCGAGGTCTCAGCAGTCGTCAGACACAGCTTGTAGAATAGAGTCTTTATTAGAGAAGATAGAAAGGCACTGCCCATGAAGCGGGGAGTGCAGGAGAAAGTCACAGAGTCTATGCAGTGGGGTATACCCAAGGGGAACACCTCTGTAGTGAAGATACGGCAATGGTCCGCAGAGTGGGGTACACCAATGAAGCTCCTCAGTAGAGATGATACGGTAGTGATCCGTGGAGCAGGGCACACCAGTGAGGTGTCCTGAGAAGAGATGATACGATAGTGGTCCGCAGCGCGGGGTACACAGATGAGGGTTCCTCACTAGAGATGGTACAGTAGTGGTCCGCAGTGCAGGGTACACCGATGAGGATTCCACACTAGAGATGGTATGGTAGTGGTCCGCAGCGCAGGGTACACCGATGAGGGATCCACACTAGAGATGGTACAGTAGTAGTGATACAGTAGTGATCCATAGAGTGGTGGTACTCACAGTAGCAAAGGTTCCAGGAGAAGCCCCAGGAAATGGGGCAAGCAGCAGTCCAAGACAAAAGGCCCTCCAAGGAGCAGATAGCCAGAGACGAGGAAGGGCCCTCAAGGAGCGGGTACCCAGAGCGTCTCACATCAAAGGAGCAAGAACTGGAACGGGAAGTCCGTAGTGAGCGAAGCAGATTCAGCAATGAGGGAACTCGTTGTCAAGTCGTAGGTAGGCAGGGCCAGCAGGCTTAAATGTCCTGGAAGGATGATGTCATCCAAAGGGGATGCCCCCGAGGTTCCTGCCATGACGTGCTTAAGATGGACCCGTGCGCGCGTGTACCTAGGGGTTCCGAGGGCAAGATGGTGGTCGGCAGCGTCCATGGTGTCCAGGGAGGCCTGGGAACGGTAGGCAGGCCAGTGATAGTGGCAGAAGCCTCAAGTCTTCCCAATGGAGTCAAAGCTGGAAAGAAGGAGGTGAGCAACAGCAGTCACAGCCATCTGTGACCGACGGGCGCAACAAAGTGTTTACTATTTTATGTTGCAGAGGTAGAGACAATCAAAAAGACAGGGATTTGTCTATGTAGTTATGTCTGATGCTACTGTTCCTGATGTTTGACAATGGTTTATGTTTTAAAGAGTTGTCTTACCTATTTTTATTTTTATGTATTTATGTTTCGTGCCAATGTTTTAAAGTTTTTATATTTGTGTATTAATGAATTCTGAATGTTTTTATGGAAACTGCTTAGGAATTTTGATATGTGGTCTACAAATTTTAAATACATAAATAAATAAAACAACAAATTTCTGTGTAAGGCAGGTTAACAAAGGGAAAAGGAGAACGAGAACAATGTGGTTATCAAAGGTGGCAGCAAATAAGATAACGCCAAAGAGATGTGCATTCAAAAAATAAAAAATAAATCACAGGTAAAGGAGAATTTGCAGCACTATCAAGGAAAAGAAATAGAGGCAGAAAGGATCATTAGATGTGCAAAGGCCAAAACAGAGGAGAAAACTGCCAGCTAATTAAAGGAGATAATACCTTCTTTAGAGACATAAGGGTGAAATGGAAAAAAAAACAATGTAGTATTTACAAAGAATAGGACCAGCAGAAGGATCAGTATTTACAGAAATAGGAGAAAATAGAACTGGTAAATGTGAAGTGATTATGAACCAAATTGCAGAGAAGGAAGTACTTGAATTACTTACACAGAGGAGAGTGGATACAGCCATGGGACCTGATGGTAGTATACACCTCTTACAATTCTATTCAACTTATCCGTGAAGATGGGAAAGTTTCCAATGGACTGAGGGACCACAGATGTAATCTCACTGCACAAAAACAGGAACAAGGAGTAGAAAAGCAACAACAAGCTTATTAGTCTAACTTCATAAGTGGGCAAAACTCTGGAAACAACGCCTTGTAACAAGTAGATTATAGGACATCAGACTAAATAGTTTCACGAAGGGAAGACCTTGTCAGACAAACTTTAATTAGTTCTTGAAAGAAGTGACAAAAGTGGTGTATAAGGGAGGTGCAGTAGATGTTTAGTAAGACTTTTGACATGGTTCCACATAGAAGACTCGTAGACAAGCTGAATGATATGGGACTATGTAATTTAGCTAAGGAATAGAATACAAAGAGTTGTAATGCATGGAATTCACTCTGGTGAAGGTAAAGTGAACAGTGGGGTACTCAAGAGATCAGAGCTAGCACTAATTCTCTTCGATATCTTTACTAGCAACATTGCAGAGGAACTTGAGGGAAAGTATGTTTGCAGATGATACAAAAATCTGTAACAGAGCACAGAAGGAGAGAAAAAACTGCAAAGTGAATTGATAAAATTAGAATAGTCAAAAGTTTGGAAAATGAACTTCAGAATGAAAAAGTGTAAAATCTTACAATACAGGATACAAAAGTCATCTAGTTACATATCAGAAGGACAAGAAATGGATCTAGAAGTAATCAGGTCAGCAGCCTGAAGCCAGCCAGTCATGTAATAAAATAACATGGAAAGCTAAGAGTATGTATGACTGAATAAGAAGATATATCATCAGAAGGAAAATGGAGGTAATATTGCCCTTGTAGAGTGAAACCTCACCTCAAGTATGTGTACAGATCTGGAACCAATATTTTCGAAAGCCTATTGAAAGGATGGAGCAGTTCTGAGAAGGGCTGCTAAAATGATGCAGGACCTACAATACAAATATAATGAAAAAAGGCTTATGACACTCAAAATACACTCATTGCAGGAACAAATGAAAAGGGGGTTATAATAGAAACTTTCAACTATGTAAAAAGCTTCAATAAATTACAGAAATGTGAATTTTTCATAGACAAGGAATTTCAAGGACTCATAATCTGAGCTTTTAAAGAGGAAGATTTAGAGGAAACGAGAGAAAATATTTCTTCACTCAGATGGTAATAGACACTTAGAATAACCTACTAGCAGAAATGAAGAAAGAAGAACTGTGACAAAATCAAGGATACTTGGGACAGATATAGAAGACAGTGGTAGGGACCAAGGTTGGGAGGTTGCAGAATTGTAAACAAACCAACCTTAATTCTCTAGAGGACAGAGGCAAGAGGAGAGGTAAAAAGGAGAAAGCAAAGTGTAGATAAAAGAAGTTGAGCTAGTGATGCCTCAGGTCATGGGGCCACTAGTGATGCCACAAGTCAGAATGCTACAACTCCTTAAAAATCAACTGGATTTATGCCAACTGATTAGGGGTGGCCAACAAGGTGATAAGAAAAAATCCAGGGCAATGTAGGAAGCAAGACCTAGCAAAACCACAGATCATGGAGTAGCTAGGTTAGAACCAGAGGTCAACAAATCCCCAGAAGCCAACTAGGTCAATCCTGCAGGCTGGTAATAGTTATATACTATCCAACAAGGCTATGGGGATCTAGGCAGCCAAATATCTGAGCAACAGTCTCATTCATGTTTGACCAAAAGCTTCACTAGCTCTGGTAGATATTTAGATTATCACAAAGCTTGGTGATAATATATGGAGAGCTGAGGTGTGGTCATGGAGGAAGAATTCAAACCATATTAGTGCTGGACCAGTCCTAAGTAATTTGGATGGGTATTGAGATTTTGTGGTCTGTGGTGTCAAAAGATGCTGATAGATCCTGGAGTACTAGGAGGACAGCTTGGCCATGATATAAAAAGAGTTTTAGGTCATCAACTAAACTGACTAAAGCAATTTCAGTGATATGATGGGTTTGAAACCAAATTTGAAAGGGTCCAAATGGTTTGTGAGTTGTAGAAAGTCAGTCAGTTTTAACAAAAATGCTTTTTAAATAATCTTGCTAAGGAAATGGAGATTAGAGATAGTTGCTTGGGTCATTTGAATCCAGGTTTGGTTTCTTCAGTTTAGGTCTCACCACAGTTTTTTTTAGGTATTTTGGTAGGTGGCCCTCTGATATTGTAGTATTGATGATCAGCTGGAGAAAGCTGAATAGTCATGGTGTGACTTGTTTGATGAGCCAGGAGTAGCCGAGATTTTCCAGGCATGTCATGGATTTGATGTTAGAGAGGAGGGAGTCCCCCTCTTCTTCAAGTGTGTGTGTGTGTGTTGGGAGGGGCAGGGTTTATGCTTCATTGCTCCTCTCATAGTGCCTTCAAGTGTTCCTGCCATTGTTCAGTCACATTGTCCCTACTGTAGTGCCATTGTGAGTTTTTGTCACTGTTAGTACTGTTTTACCCCTCTCATGGTGTCACTATTCATAATGGGGCGGATTTTCAGAGCCCTGCTCGCGTAAATCCGCCCAAAACCGGGCGGATTTACGCGAGCAGGGCCCTGCGCGCCGGGAAGACTATTTTACATAGGCCTACCGGCGCGCGCAGAGCCCCGGGACTCGCGTAAGTCCCGGGTTTTCGGAGGGGGCGGTGTCGGGGGCAGGCCCAGTCGTCGCGGCGTTTCGGGGGGCGTGTCGGCAGCGTTTTGGGGGCGGGTACGGGGGCGTGGCTACGGCCCGGGGCGGTCCGGGGCGTGGCCGCGCCCTCCGTACCCGCCCCCAGGTCGCGGCCCGGCGCGCAGGAGGCCCGCTGGCGCGCGGGGATTTACGTCTCCCTCCGGGAGGCGTAAATCCCCCGACAAAGGTAAGGGGGGGGTTTAGACAGGGCCGGGCGGGTGGGTTAGGTAGGGGAAGGGAGGGGAAGGTGAGGGGAGGGCAAAGGAAAGTTCCCTCCGAGGCCGCTCCGATTTCGGAGCGGCCTTGGAGGGAACGGGGTACGCAGCGCGGCTCGGCGCGCGCCGGCTATACAAAATCAATAGCCTTGCGCGCGCCGATCCAGGGATTTTAGTGGATACGCGCGGCTCCGCGCGTATCTACTAAAATCAGGCGTACTTTTGCTTGAGTCTGATGCGCAAGCAAAAGTAGGCCTATTCGCGCTTTTTGAAAATCTACCCCAATACTTTGCCCCTCTAATGGTACATTATGCATACCACTGTTTGTTTGTGCTGCTTTGCCATTCCTTGGGGTGTTCATGCCATTGTTATTGGTACCCTTTGCCACTCTTTTGATGCCTTGGGCTATTCTTGTTACTGAGCTGCTTTGTCTCTTTTGGGGTGACCTATAGTACTGAATGTAGTCCGCATTGAAGTGCCTGAAAGGTGGAATATAAAAATCAAATAAAAATATGAATATACTTGGGGGTTTCATGTCAATGTCTGTGCAGTTTTTTTTCCCTCTTATGACACCTTGGGATGTTCAAACTACTGTTGGTGCTGTTTTACTCCTCTTTTATTTCCTTTGGTCTTTATGCCACTGTTGGTGTTGTTTTGTCCCTCTTTTGGTATCTTGGGTGTTCATGGCAATGTTGTTGCCCATTTCTCCTCTTTTGGTGCTTTGGGGTGTTCATGCCACTTTTGGTGCCAGTTGCCCCTCTTTTGATACCTTGGGCTTTTCATGCACTGTTTCTGCTGCTTTGCACCTTTCTCAGGGCCATGAGATATTTGTCCACTTTTCATTCATTTTGCCCCACTTTTGGTGCTGTGGGATGTGTTAACTGGCCAGTTTAAATTCTTGTGTGGCAGTGGAGTGCTCAAGCCATTCTTTATGCCATTTGCTTCACTTTTGGTGTCTTGCTGTGCTCTACTTTTTAATATGCCTACCTGCAAGTATGATGAAACTTGGATGGAAAACCCCAATGTTATAGTCTATCGCTTCCCCCATTGACTTTAATAGAAACATGACAGCAGAAAAAGACCATATGGCCTATCCTAGTTTGCTCATCCACACAACTGTTCAGATGTACAATCTCTACCTCTCTATGAGAAATCCCCTGTGTTTGTCCCATGCTTTCTTGAATTCAGATACTGGACCGCTTTGTTTGGTGGAGCTTGTAGAGATCCCTTATAAGCTTCCCTGATGGGTCTTGTTGAGAAGTGAAGTTTGAGCGGAAACTGAAGATCGAGCGGGACCTGGTGGTGGATGCTTTTATGAATAATAGTGAGAGATTTGTGAAGGATTCTAAAGCTAGCTGGGAGCCAATGTAAATCCTTGAGGATAGGCATATGTGATCTCTCCAATTAGTTTTCATCAGGATTCTCGCCGCTGCATTTTGGAGCATCTGGAAGGGGTTTTGTGGCAGATGCTGGGAGGCCTAGAAGAATAGCATTACAGTAATCTAGCTTAGAGAACAAAATGGCCTGGAGAACAGTTCTGAAATCATGGTGGTATAGTAGAGACTTGAGCCTTTTCAGCACCTGTAGTTTATAGAAGCAATCCTTGGTAGTGAGGTTTATGAACTCTTTAAACTCAGATGACTATCGATTTACTAACTCCCAAGTCTCTTGCTTGTGTGATATGAGTGTGAGTGTTGGAGTGCAAATTCTGGTGGTGGTCAAGTCTTCTGGAGTGATAAGGAGGAGTTCCGTCTTGGCTGAATTCAGCACCAGGTTGAGGCCGGTCAGGAGGAGGTTGATCCTTTTGCAGGCAGATGTCCCATTGCTTGAGTGCTTTTGCCATGGATTCGGTTACAGGGATCAGAATTTGTACATCGTCCACATATATGTAGTATTTTAGATTTAAGGTAGTGAGCAGTTGGCAGAGGGGAAGGAGGTAGATATTGAACAGGGTGGGAGATAGAGAAGATCCCTGGGGAACTCCAAGGTGGAGATTGATGCGTGGAGATTCCTTATTATTGATTTTGACTTTATAGCCTCTGTTGCTGAGAAATGAGTCAAACCATCTGAGTGCTGCTCCTGTTAATCCTATGTCTGATAGCCGATTTAATAGGATGGAGTGGTTAACTGTATCGAATGCAGCATAAATATCGAGGAGCACTAACAAGAAGGGAATGCCCTTGGTCAAGGCCCATGCTGATGTGGTCCGTGAGGGAGATGAGGAGAGTTTCAGTGCTGTGTGATTTACGGAATTCGTATTGTGAAGCATGGAGCAATTTATGTTCTTCGAGATACTCCAATAGTTGGTTGTTAACCACTTTTTCCATGATCTTGGCTACGAACGGCAGGTTGGAAATGGGGTGGAAATTGTGGGGTCACCAGAGTCCAGGTTTGGTTCTTGAGTATGGGTTTAAGAGAGGCCAGTTTGAGAAGGATTCCCATGATGCATCCACTTTGAAAAGGAGGGTGAGGAACTGGGTTGCGTGTAGGGCTGGTTGTCAGTCTAGCTAGAATGTGGAAATTTTATTCTGGAAGAAGAGTGCCAGATCATTAGCTTTCGATTGCGCTTGGTCATCTGGAACGGGTGGGGGTGGCAGTTTTAGTGAGTTCTGCTACGTAAGAAAAGAGGGCCTTCGCGTCG